>NW_020874406.1:23687073-24887073 GCF_003935025.1 Abrus precatorius | reverse complement strand
GGTGGACTGTTCCGGCGCGTTGCCGAAGAGCTTGTTGAAAATGCTGGAAGGGGATGAAACGTCGTCGGTTTGGGTAGTTTGTTGCGGATCCTTGGGTTTCTTCTTGCCCATTAGTGAGTTGAATGGGAGGAATCGGAAATCAATGAAAGAATTGTTCGGAGAGAGAGAGAGAGAGAATTTGGCAGAAACCCTAGAATCGGTTTAAGGAAGGAGGGAAGGGCATGCAATTGACACGTAGGAAACTTCAAAACTATTTTCACATAAATAGAAATAAAACCTTTTAAAACACAAATATTACCATCTTATTATGAAAACCATTTCCTTTATTTTTCTACCAAATGTCCTGGTTATTTATTAATAAAATGGAAGTTTAATTATACTGTTTTTAATTTTAATTTATATTAATATTGATTATTTATATTAAATTTTTTATTTTAATTATTCACATTTAATAATTAATAAAAATATTATATAATATTAGTTCATACAAATTCATAGAAACATATATATATATATATATATGTACTTTTTTCAATTTCAATTAATCATATTTAATTTTTACAAAAATTCTTCAAATTGAGTCTTTCATTTTAAAATATCATTTGATAATTAATAAAGACACACAAGTATAACATATTATTATTTTATATAAATTAACAAAATATAAATATATAAAATATTTAAATAAAAATAATATAGAAAATATAGTAGTTTTATTTTTATTAATTATTTTATGTATTTTTACTTTATAAAATTGTATAAACTAATAAGATATTATATGTGCATCGTGTTTTTTTATATATTTTATTAAATTTTGAGGTAAGAAATTAATTTAAATAATTAAAAATTTTAAATGAGTCATTAAAATTGAAGAAATTTAAATAATGGATATATTAAAGTGTACGGATTAAAAATAAAAATTAATATTTATAAATGTGAACAAATTAATGAAATAAGGAACTGTCAGTTGGTAAGGAAAATTTTAACTATCATGTTTTTAAATTAGTTTAAATTTTAAATATCATAAAGGGATCGAAAATAATTTCATCATCTAGTTAGTTTTTTAAGTTTAATTATATTTTTAGTTAACTTATTTTAATTTGTGTGTGATTTTAATTTAATTAAATTTTCTATTTGAAAAAAAAGTGATAAAACTGTTATGTGAAATAGTTTTAAATGAGTAAAATTAAAAAAAAATTATCTAAATTTAGAGAAAGTTTTAAGATGTTGAATTAGAGTTTGAGAATAAAATTTTTTATTTCCTCATATTTTAACTTAAATTTAATGTTTAAATTACTATATTTTAACTAAAAGAAAGTTTAAAATAATTTAATTGTTAATATATTATTGCAGGCTGATAATTTTTTTCTTTTGTTTTCTTTCTAATTTCTAAAATGTCGTTTTATATTAATAATTCTTTTAGGATTTAAGGTTTAGGGTTCCTAATTACTATTTTTTTTTTCTGTTTTGTGGTAGAATAACTTTTCAATTAAGTTATATTTAATAAAAATAACTTGCATTTTATTTAGGAGTATTAGTTTTTAGATATGCCTACGTATCAGACTTAAAATTTTGGTCAATTAGCATAAAAATTTGTGCACATGTCGAACTTAAAATTCCTCCAATGTTACGCATGGTGGTTGTAAAAGTTTCCAGTTTCTAGTTAACCTTAAACACATTACATAGGGTAGCGTTTTATATAAAAATGAATCTATTTGATAAGTATTAACTTATATTGGTCATAAATTACATATTATTGGCTGAGAGATTTAATTCGTAACCAAGTGCTAATTATCTGTTGAGTTATTAATCCCATTATCCTATTACAGTATGTAAGGCAAATGAAGAGCACAAAGAAAAGAAAGCAAGCTAGTTTATTAGTGGCTAAATACGAAACTGCAACAGTATCTTACTTAAGGGTCATTTATTCTTAATAAAAAAATTTCCAGGTAATCCGTGTAAGTAGGATAGACCCCTGAAAAAAAAGGGAGGGCTCATCGTCTGTGTTTTGTACGAAATTTTCAATTGAAAACACGTTTAAAAAGTTATAATAATTAGATAAATGTCTTAAAAAAATTAAAACTCAGATTATTTTTTGTTGAAACAGCAAAAAACACTGAATGAGAGTACCAAAGATACTCAGAATACAGCACAGCACACCCACTGTAAGTTGGTGTAAAAAAGATTGTTTAAGTGTTTGTTTCGCAGATAGAAAATTGTAATTTCTGAAACAAATTAAATATCATAGTAAAGACGTTTTTTTTTAAGATGTGACGAAGAAATATATCACAATTAACTATATGATATTTTCCTTCAATTATTGAAAAAAATTATGCACGTTATTATCAAATAGCGTCAGAGATGCGAGTGAGAAATAAACCAGTGTGCGTGGATTGTCATCCATTATATTGGATATATATCATTCCCCTTGCCCACAGGAAATGATACGCGACAAATTAAAAGATCGGAAAACCATAATAATTTTCGTTATGGCTGCACTTTATTTTTGTATGTAATGAAAGGAGAGCTGAATTGATAAACCTAAAGGCAGATATTTTTCAAAAAGGATGCTATGGTCTTATATTAATCCATTGTAGTTGTGATTAGATATTTTCTGTTCTATTGTGGAAAAGATGGGCCATGATTTAATCGTAATTAATCGATGTTTGATAGGCATGTTGCTATCCTACCCAATCCAAAATTAATTTGAATTTGTACTTCAGCTAGGGAGTCGTGGTTACTCACGCTCATTATGCTCAAAACAGCGCTGAGTGATTAACAAAACAGTAGTTTTAACATGCGCACACCCACGCACAAAGAAGTTAACTGTAGCAACTTTCTGCTAAAAGTAGAAAACCATGCTTTCCCTCAAATCATTGAGTTGTATGATAGTATTTTTCTCTTCTAAAAATAAGAATGTATAAAATGAAAAAATTAATAGCACAAAACTTCCTTTCAATTTCTAACAAAAACATTAATTTCACCACATCAAAGTAGCAGTTTTACCAGATTCAATAGAGTAGTTAGAGTTCAGACAAATTAACCTTAAACAATGGATTTAAGCTACAGAAAAAGATAAAGATAGTTATTTTGTGTTACCATACGATAGCTGATTTACAAAATCAAGAGAAACATGAACATGAACCCAGCGTAACTGTCTGTCTATCTACATTGAATCGATGTAATTAAATAGCAGCGTAACGAAAATTGGCAGTGCATTATTTAACAAAATGTTACAACTTCGTATCCTTAACTAAATACTGCAAAGAGTTACATGTACAAAGAAAGTTACATGGTACAGCAAGTTGAAGGAACAAGAAGGAAAGTAAAAGACACAAAGGTTTCGCTTTCATTCTCTCATCTTCTAAGGTAGGGCCTCTTTTAGGAGCTCACAGTTAGACACATCAAACAAAAGAGAAGAGACCATTTATTGTTATCGTGTAGTGTAACCTTCACATTCAATGCCAGTTAGAACTATAAACACACAGGTGGCCTTCACAAACCCCATGAACTACATTTCTATTAAAAAGCAGCGATCATCCCCGTCGCCGTATTCATCTTCATTTCTCCGTCATCAGCTTCTTCTTCTTCTTCTTCTTCTTCCTCCTCCTCCGCTTCCCACGTGAAATGGGCATAGGATCCCAGTACCGTACTACACATAAAAAGAAACAAACAATTATTAATTTATTATTGTTATTACTTATTTCCTGTTCGGTTGCAGAAAAAACGTTAAATTAAGATTAATATATACCAATCATCAGGAGCAACATGAATTGCTTGATCGAAATAAGATTTGGCTCTCTTTCCGTCTCTCTCCGTTTCCCATATCAATTTCCCGTACAGCGAAAGAAGCTCGCCATCGCTTGGATTTGCTAGAATTGCTCTTCCGTAATATTCCTCTGCTTTCGCCGTGTCTTTTTCCACCTGCATCCGTCCAAATTCAAATCAATGATTTTATTTTTTCTGAGAGATTAATTGAACGATTGTCGTTTGTGAAACTATTTGACAGTCGACACACCTCGTGAAGAAATTTGGCGTAATTTCTCAGCAGAAGCGAGTCCGTCGGGTTTGACTTCAACATTTCCGCGTAGTACGCGCCGATTTTAATCCTCTCACCGCCGTTCCCGCCGGTTACGGTTGCGGTGCCGTGATCGCCGCCTTCGCTGGATCCGTTCCCGAATCCTAGTTCTTCCACCGGAATTCGGCTCTCCGGCTGGACTCTGACGTGGAGTGGCTTGCGTAGAGCGGTTCTACCTTCGCCGTCGGAAAGGAATTCCTCTTCGTCGGGTATGATCCGCGGAAAAGAGCGGGATTGGCTTCGATTCGGATTCTGGCGAACGCCGAAATCCTCGCTCGCGGACCGAATCATCGCGCCTCCCGTTGACGCTCTGTTTATCCCGTTCGGCGGCGTGTCCTTGCGGTGGTTGGAGTGGAAATGCATTGAAAGCCTAGGCGATTGAACGTGGTTCCTGTCGCCGGCGAAGGAGGCTTGGCGCGTGAGGGAGACGCGTGGTGAACCGGGAAGGACCGGATTCAGGACCGGAACCGAACCGGTTCGTATGAGAGAAGCTCTCATAGTCGTAGCCTTTTATGACTGAGAAGGTTGAGTGCGTAAAGAGCGATCACCACCTCACTTCTAAAGAAATGTTCAAAGAGACCCTTTATGTTTGGGGTGGTGATGGGTAAAGAGTATGTAATTTATAGTCGAATCTCGGCCGTTGGATGCGCTGAAAGGGTTGACCTAAGTGGCCACTGGATTACGACACGCGTCCTGGGTGCACATGCACTCCCGGAGGAGGAGGTGCTGTTTAGTACTATTTTTCACTAATGTCCTTTTATTAATTTATTAATTTAAGATTAAAGAAATAATGAATGTTTCATATGAAGTTTCGATATCATTGTTATTAGTTCAATCATTCATATAAAAGAGCTTTGTGACATAAGTTGATTATGAAAAAAAAAATCCGTTTTATTCTATTTCTGGCTTAAATTTTATCATCGGAAGAGTGTTAATAAAGTAAGATGATAGTGTTTTATAATTGATATAGTGATTAATAAATTGATTAAAATTACAGGTGGTAGAGGGTTCTAAGGTTTAGACAAGATACCTTTCTGTGGGAGGGAGTCGCTGAAAAATGGATTCACGGGAAGTGGCTGAACTGTGATTAAGTGTAGATATTACGCCACGTAGATAATGGCGTGATCAGGTGAAGTGAGACTATGCACTTTACGATTTGCAAAGTGCGTATTACAAGCTTTATTCACTTTTTGATCATGTGAAGGAGACTGACGTGTTGAATTGTCAATGTGCTTCTAACTTTGAACAAATGCTAAGAGTTTGTTCTTTTTATTTTGTGTTTGTGAATTGTTTTTTCGAATCTTTAATCGCTGATATAAAATGCTGGTTTCTTCCACCTAATTGAACTTCTTTTCTCTCAAACCACACTAAGCCAAACATCAAATTTCATTCAAAATACAAATAAAATTCAACCTTTTCCTTTAAATTTTTATCTCACATATAGAAATTTTATTTTATATAATAGATTTATCAAATATTTAGACAAAAAATAATAATTTAAAGAATTTAAATAGAAAATTAATAAAAATGACTAAATTACACAAATTTAAAAAAATTAGACTTAATTAACCTAAAAAATAAAATTATAAATAAATAAAACTAAAGAAAGAAAAGTATAATTAAACCTTAATATAATCAATGAAGCAGCCGTTAAAAGATTGAATTCCTCCTCCTGAACATGAACATAGAATTTGCGCGGACAGAGGAGTGAAGAAACTTGCAATAAATATAGAAAATGACAGAAAAGTGGGAGATTCATGGTGTGGTTGTTGTATTTGTGGGTAAAAAGGTATTTTCTTCCTCCTTTTTTGGGTTAAATAAATCCCGGAGCCCAGAGACAGTAACCCAGAAATGGTACGAATAGGATTGCTTTCCAACGTTCTCCAATGGTTTTCTAGCTAAGATGGTTTTGTCTTTGGAAACAGATATTTTGCGGTAACATTTTCACTGAATTAAATCTTATCTATTAAAATGTTATAAATATAATATTAAATTTTATTACATAATATATTTTAACATACATCAATGATTGAATTTAAAACTGTAGCCTTGTGCAATGAAAGTCACCCACTTGAGAGGACATGAATTCTTTTATCATATGGAGACAAATTGAGTTGAAAAGGTCAACTTAGAAGGAAAAGGTTAATTTCCTTATGAAACACTAAACACACTTGAGAGGAGAAGGTTGATCTCCTTTGTCACGCTGATTTTGAGCAAGGGATCATAATTGGAATTAGATTTTTTATTTATTTTTTAACATTCGTAACTGATAAAATATTTATCTGTAAAATTAATTTGGGCCCGAGTTTAAGTGATTATTCGTAATAATTAATGAAAAATCCAGCTAATAAGTATTTTATTATTTAATGGTTTATATTTTAAATATTTTATGAGTAATAATAATAATAGTTTCATAATTTTTTTAATTCTTGTCTAATAAGCTAACCTACTAAACTAGAGATTGAGTTCAACTCACTGTAAAGTTGTTATTATTAATTTAAGTTAGTCTAAAAAATATTAATTTCAAAAGATAAAATAATTAAAATACCTCGCTAATAATCTTAAGAGGTAAAATGAACTTTTTAAGCCAAAATAACTTTTAAATTAAATTTAAAATAAATATTAATTAATATTTTAAGAACAATAATATAAATAAATTGAGTTATATATAAATTACTAAATGTTTGACTATATTTTTATTTATTTAAATAAATAAATTAATTGAGATCTGGCTCAGTTATTTAAATGAGTCAAATTTAAGTTTTATAAACTTAAAATTAATAATTTATGAATAATTTGCATGTATATACATATTTAAATAATTTTTATTTTTTAAAATTATATTTTAAATAAGTGGTTATGATTTTAAAATAATATTTTTTATAATAAAAATTTTATATTTAACCTTAAGTTACATTATGTAGATAAACTATAATTTATTGTTATTTTGTTTGAATTTTTAGTACAAAAATATTTACTAAATATTAAATAAATAATAAATTGTAAAAAAGAATATATAAACAAATCAAATTTAATTTTAAAAAATAATTAAGATAAATTTAAATTTAAAATTTGATTTATTTTAATGTATAAATTAAATTTTTATTTTTAGTTTTTAATAAGTTAGAAACTAGTTATCTATACTTACTTGCGACTCTCAGTTAAAAAACTTAAAATAACACCTTTTTTAAAAAGCCATAATGAATGTACAAATCTGATATAATTTTTACAATTTAAATAAAATTTTTATTTTAAATTTCTTATTTAAAATACACTGACAAAAAGAGTACACTAAAAAATTGATTAGTCACCGACCCTTTTTGCAATAAACATGCAGTGCATCTAGCTTGCTTTGGAAAACGAACCCCCAAGGCCCATCCATTCCATGTGATCTCTCTATTTGGGTAACACGTGTATTCCCTCCCGCACGTGATCTCACGTGATCTCTCTCTTTTTTTTTAATATTCTATTTGAACTTTTTTATTATATTTTAATGTTAATTTATTTGTTTTCATCTCTTCCTTTTACGTTGATTTCACAACTCCTATAAAAATATTATTAATCTTAAAATAGCAAGTAAATGCATCCGATTTACCACTTAAAAAATAGATAATTTAGTGCTTTAGTTATTTACTTTTTTAATTTTTTGTTTTACGTTGATCTTCTATTTTATTTGTGTCTCGTTTAATTTTAATTCACTCCTTTTATGTTTGTTTATAAATTTTTAAACAACAGTCAATAATTTTTAAATTTTTACTATCATCGTCCTTTCTTCTTCCATAACCTATTTGATAAAATTTAATTAAATATATTTAGTGAAAAATAATTTATATGATCAACGTTTGAAAATTAAAATATAAAAAATTAATGGGTTAAAATAAAAGCTTAATCGGCTCAACTCATTTTAAACTTCATCAGATGCATAAAAAAGCTTCCTTTTTATTTGTGTTTTTAAATAAAAGTTTAAGCTTCTATTATTTTTCTAATGTTCAAAGTTTAATTTGAATTATTAATATACACTTGAATAAGTTAGGTCGATCCAATTAAATTAAAGGAAAAGCGTGATGGATTGAGCGAAAAAAAAAAAGTTTATAATTAATTTAAAGGTTGAGAGCATGTTTGTTTGTATTTTTTTTTTTAAATTAAATTTAAAAAAAAAGTGTATTTTTTGGTAATTCGACCATCACTTGCACTACACATAGAATGCTTGAATCGGTGCAAACTGCAGTCAGGCTAAAAGGAAAAATAAAATGCCTTTATTTTGGTTTTTGGATTAATGGTATGTTTTAAGTTTACCGTTTAATGTTATGTATTTGCAAGAGCTCTTACTTGTGGATCTTTGTTGATATTCTACTCCAGGAGATATCTGTACTTGTCCATGGACCCAAGGTTTCAAACCTTAGTTTATGGAAACGGATTTTTCCAAGCTCTCAACTTGTTTGGGCATTTCAAAAGGATGCCTCCAGTTGATCTGCTGAGAAAAGAAAAGGGTTTCAATGGACTTGTGAATGCCCGATTTCTTAGCGTGAATGAAAATCTATTAATGAGTTATGCTACAATTTTGAGCTCCTTTTTAGAAATAGATGAAGATAAGAAGACCAGAAAAGAAAAGAAAAGAAAGAAGAAAATGCATGTGAGAAGACGAAGATTAGATTCTTTTTATATATTTTTAAGAGTCTCTTAAAAACATTTTCTTATTTTTTTTCCCTTTAACAACGTAAATTAAATAAAGCTTTAGTCTATGAAAACTTTTCATGTGTATTCAGCGAATGAATGATATTTTTGTTGATGAAAAGAAAAACAACAATGCTCTACGAAATTTGTTTGGGTCGATGCTCTACGATTAGGCTATCTAGTAATTGTTGTGTCGTTGTATTAGGATTTGGGTTTTTATTTCTTAAATTCTTATTTTTGGGGCTAAGGCAGCATTTAGGTTATTGTAACTGTGATCGATAGTGGCGACGAAGTTGGGCTCAAAAAGCCCATTTATCTGGGCTTTGAAAAGAGTTAGGTTTGGATGATAATTTTTTTTAACGAAAAAACACAATGAAAGTTTTCGGATATTACTTTTTGTATAATTGTATTTTTGTGCATACCATCTAGATGAAAGATGCATTAATCTCCTTACCTAAAGGTGCAATCTTTTGTTCATAGATAATTAGTTTTTTTTTTTAATATTACGCAGATATTATTAAATTAACAAAATAAGATAAGAATTAAAGATATATTATATATTTTTTTAAAATTCCATCAATTTTATGAATTAACAATTAAATATTTTTATTAATCATAATGAATTTTTTTACATTAAATAAATTAAAATTAAAGAGATCAGATTTTTAAAATAAAAATAGAGATTTAAATTTAAATTTATTTTTATTATTTTTATTAATACAGTGTATTAAAATTTTAAATTAAGATAAAAAGTGTATGAAATTAATATAAATTAATGAAAATTAAACATGGTCTTATAAGGGTAGACTGAATAATATCATGTATTAATAACTTTTCATTGTCCTATTAATCAACTAGTATCCTGGTTTGATTGGAGGAAAATAATAGTAAAAAAAAAAAAAGGAGAAAGGAAGAATTTTAAAATTTTATCTCGTGCAATTTATAAATTTAGACGGAAAGAAATGATAAGTGCAAGTTAAATTCGGTTTACTTATTTCAGGCTTTCCTCCGATAGTTAAGGTTTTGAATGAAATAAAAAATATTTATACCTTTTTAGATTATACAAATTGCTCTAAAATTTTAGTTTATTTCCTTATTATTATTACAAGTGGATATCAAGTCACTTTAAAAAAAGCTTAAATATTAGCTATCCTGTTTAATAATTTTTTTAATATGTTAAATTTCATGAATATACTATTTTATTCCACAATTATATTAATAAAATTCAATGTTTTAAAAAAGTCATTAAAGAAAATAATTTGATCTGTAATTAGAAATAAATTTTTCTTCTTATTATTATTATCCTCTCCTTAAAAATTAAATAAGATAATTATTTCTCCATTTTTTTTTTCATTGAATAAAAAACACTGTAACGAGCAGATCACGGGAAGTTGGCAGGGTAGTCCTTGACAGTTGCAAAGCAACGAGCCATCGCAATTGAAAGATGTAACTTAGGATTGAGACCCCACATTGGACTAAATACATAGTTCGCTCATTTTTACGAGCTTTCAATTAAGATTACGAGAAAAGGGGAAATTTTCCACGATGGCCACATCACTTCAGCAGCTATTATTTTTTCCAAGTCAATTCCCTTTTGCATCACCTCTTAAGAAACGTTTACCATCACAATAGAATAATAGAAGTGGCTTCGTGTCAAAATAGTAAATAAACAAAACCTGCTTAATACATAATATTTCCAGCCACTGGTGGCATGGTATTTTCTGTAGTTCACACCGTAACTATTGGTCGTTACCTAACACACAAATATATATATATATATATATATATATATATATATATATATATATCCCACGGAACACCGTTTTTGAACAAACAAAAATCTAGTTTTCTATACTATAATGAAGGGCTTTGTGTTGTATGCGGGTTGTCGTAGTAGAGACTAAACAAGATGCGGAGTTGAAATGGAAGAAGAGTCAGTCAAGTTAAGTGTCCTATAATTTATTGATGAATAGTGTGTTTGGATAATGGATATTATTGAACGACATTGATAACAAGACGCGTGTGTGTGACAAAGAATGCTAGCAACTTCTAAACATAAAAAAAATAAAAATAAGTAAATGAAGAATTTTAATTAAATTGTGAGGGTAAAAATAAAAAGCAACACTTTAAAAGGTGCTAGAATTTATTGAAATATGAAATAACTATTTGATCAAATAAGTTAAGTTAGTCCTATAACTTTAAAATAATTTTATTTATCTTATAAATGTTATATGTTAGTTGCTTCTTCTTTGAGTAAAAACTTATGCCAACAAAAATATTAATAAATAAGAGAAATAAAAATGTTTTTAATCACGTATTATTTTTAATTAAAAGAGCAAGAGGGAGGGGGAACGGGTAAACGATTTCAATCGTTTTATTCATCATAATCACAACGTTTGGCATTCAATTTTGCGTGCGGAACAGTTCATCTGCATTGGCCCCAGCAAAAATCTCTAGTTCTTTCTTTCTTTTTTTGATTAGTTTTGTTTTCAGTATATGCAAATAAAATAAATCCTATTTTTAAGTTCTGGAAAATCTTTTAATATATTTTTAACTTTTTAAAGTTTTTGCTTTTTAGTCCTGACTGTTATTTTATTGACTTAATTAACAAATGTTTAATTAAATTATGCCACCTATATTAACTTATGATGTATGTTAAAAAATCAGACAAACAATTAACTTAGATGGATCGTGTAAAAATAATCTTTTATATGACTCAATAATAATAATAAAATTCTTAATTTGCGCTATTTATGTTAAATAAGGGTTATATATATTGTAAATTAGCTAATTCTTATAAAAAATTTATCATAAATTAACATATTGGTATTAAATTATTCTTTATTAATGTTTTTTTTAAAATTAATTCATTGATGCAAATATGTGAGTCTGTACTAATAGTATAATATGTTACATTAACATGTAATTTTATTGAAAAAAAATATATTAGTAATACATCAAATGTTAATATAATATGTAATGACAAAAAATAGTAATTTGGTCATTTGAGTTTTTTATTTGGACTTGGTCTTTTAGGTTTATTTATTTATTTTATTCATTGGTTTTTTTTAACTTTATCTGATCTTATTCACCAATTGTGTCTGTTTTTTTATCACTAAAAATGTTTAACTTCAATAATATTTTAATCGTTTTGTTTAGTTATTTATCTCTTCAACAGTTTAGTCATTTCTTCTCTCTTGAAAAAGTCTAAGGTAAAAAATGGTTTACTCGATTTATTTAGATATTTTAATTATATTTCAACATGATATAATGAACAAGAGACGCAGTTCAAGTTTTCTTCAAAATTATCTTGAAACATTTCAATTATATCCTATAAAAATAATATACTGATTTCTATTATTTTAAGTGATAAAAAGTTTGATTTCTCTTGACAAATTATTCAATTAAAGTTTTGTAAATGAGAAAAAAAAAGGGGCATGCAGTTAAAACACATTATTTTCTTAAAGAGTTTAGTTAAATATTTCTATATTGTTTTTAATCATGAATTATCAAAATCATTAACACGTAATAATTACTCTAGAAATCACGTGTATGATATTTTTCAATTAATTGACGATATATATATACACACACATATATATATATATATATATATATATATATATTTCATATTATTAGTATATTAAAATTAAATCCTATTTTAAACAGGTACGCGTGATTCAAGTAAAAGTCATAGTTCACGTTCTAAGTCTTAAATAAATAAACAGGCCCTATTCATTATGTGAGTTAAGTTATGGTATTTTCGGAAATAATTTTGATTAAGTTGAATTTCATCGAATTAAAATAAGTTTTTTCTATTAATTCAAACAGATCTAACTTAATCGTGGGTAGCGATTAAGTTCGCAATTTTTTAATTAATATTGATTTTTCATTAAGTTCACATATTTTCTCCCCAAGTACATAATTAAATGGATCAAAATAATATTAGTTTGAAATTAAACATAAAGATAATCAAACATTTCAATCACATCCAGATAAAGTATTCAATGATGAAAAGTCATTCAATAAAAATTAAATTAAAAAATTATAGTAATCTTAAATAATTAAAATGATTTAATGAAAAAATAACGTTCAAATCACATCACTGAACTTCATATAGATGCTATTAATAAAAAATTCAAAAAATTAAAGTGTTTTATGTTTGGCTATCTTTTAAATAAATTAATGTGTGTTTAAATCAATTGTTTTGAAACCTTTTCACTTTTGATGGTATTTTGATTTTTTTTAAACATAAGCATTTTTTGTCATGGAGAATCTTGACTTAAAACACATTCATTGATATCCAAGATAGAAAAGCATCTTAAGGATGTTTGGAGTCCCTTCACATTTTATGGGACACTGTAGTCTATTTTGTCTTTATAATACCAAATGCATACGAAATAAAAAGGTGGAGAAAGTCTTAAAATTTTATCCTTGATTATTGAGAACATGCAAAGATAAAAAGCATTTAATATTTACTTAGTTATTCATAAAAAGAGTTATGATTCATTAAGCCTTGTTTATAATTTAAAGGGAAAAATAAAGTAAAAAAAATATTTTGAAGTTCGAGTGAAGAGAATGAAAGAAAGAGAGTAGAATGATTTAATACTTTTTATTCAATATTTTTTTCTTTTAAAATTAACAAATTTAATTTTCTAACAAAACTTTAAGTTTAAGCATGGAATAGAGTGAGTGACAAGCAGCTCAAGAGCGAAAGAGGAATTTTTTAAATAATAAATTGAGTGAAATTGAAAAATACGCTTAGTTATTGAAAAAAAAAATGTTATTATGATTCCATTCAGAAAAAAATTATTTTAATAACCATTACTTTTGATGAAAGCTAACTTTTACTTTTTATTTGATGCTTTTCTCTGTGAAAGAAGGAAAAATTATTTCAATAATAAAATAACATTGTTAGAAGTGACAAATAAGATATTAAGCTCACACTGGGTTTTAAAATTTAAACTTTGTTATGCTAAATAAAAAAATTAATTTAAACAAAAAACCCCTACAATTTAATCAACTTTTTATTAAAATTAATTTTTAAAATTAAATTTAAACATGCAAAAAATAAAAAAAAATAAAATATATATATATATATTTTTAATCAATAAGAGTATTCGTTATTCTTATGGGATCAACACACTTTGAGAGCTTTAACTACAGCTAAGTAAAGATGGGGTTTCACAGCATATTCCCATAAGTTACTCCTGCATATATCATTAAGCAGTTAAATGATGAGAAAGATAACGAGAGGGTGCCGTATGCATACAAATTTTAGTTTTTATGCATACAACACTGCATGTTCAATTTAAATCCCTTATTTAAAGCCAGTTTGGGTTTTGGAGTTGTTAGATCCGTGCCCAGTCACGCATATTCCCACCAAACTGCATTTATCGTTCCTGAAAGTTGAAAGACTTTTAAAGACAAACTTCTTTTCCAATCAATTAAGGTAAGAAGAATACTAGTAATAAGTATTTTAAAGACATTAATCAAACCAAATAAAGTAAAATATTTTCCAGAAATAGTGCTAATACTATGACTCATAATAAATATTCAAAAATTAGATACTCGTCGGTCAAATAAATCTAAATCAAGGTGTGAATAATCATTAGAAGACTCTGGGTATAAATCCTATTCTACTCCTACGTATACCAATAAAACACATTTATTATATTATATTTTTAATTAGATATAATATTTAAAAATATTTTATGAGTAGAAAATACATTAGATTTAAATATTTAAAAGTCAACTCTGTATATTTTGGGATTTGAAATGTTGTTGTAAAAAATGTGGTTTGTGAAAATTGAGTAATGTATGTATGGATGTGGCTTGATATGGGGTGTGTGCGCGTGTCCACCTATCAAACAACAAGTCTGCAACTACCTCCTTCCTACCTATCTACCCCCCACACTCTTTGAATGCTAGCCGCCCTTCGCCCCTTTCCTTTTTTATTTTTATAAATCTAACTCTTGCTTTCTTCATTTTCCTACAAACGCACGCAACACCCTCTTCACCCCAGTCACAATTTTTTCTCATTTCTCGTATCTCTGTAGTCTCACCATGGCCCCTTCTTTCGACACAAGTACTCAAACAGTATGCGTTATGGATGCTTCCAGCCAGTTCGGCTTCAGCCTAGTCCAGAGACTACTCCAAAGGGGCTACGCCGTCCACGCTTCCCTTCAAAAATATGGTTTTTTTCTTTTTTATTCTTTCTTTTTCGTGCCGCTCTCTTTGTTCTTTTCCTTTTATTTACATGCTTTGCTTTTGGATTCTTCCTCAGGGGAAAAAGACCTTTTCAATGGGATTTCTACTGATTCCGATAAGCTCAAGATTTTCCGATCTGATCCATTTGATTACCATAGCATAGTTGACGCACTCAGAGGCTGTTCTGGCTTGTTCTACACATTTGAACCTCCCCTTGATCAACCCGATTATGATGTAAGCGTGCCACGATATTTCTTCTATTTTTTTGCTGCCCTCTTTCTCCTACTAGTTTGGAATACAATGTTCGAAACCAGTTCTATCATCGTAAACATGGTTTAATTAATTGAAATATGTTGTAGGAGTAGTTCTTCAACATAATTATTAAAACCAATAATTATATCAATTGTTTATGCTTTCAAGCTCGCTGGATTGGTGGAACATAGCACATGGAATATCAAATTCATGATGATTTGAAAATATTCCTCTTTATACCACCTAGCGTTTCAATACAAAAGTTTGAAGAGTTAATCCGTGAACTTTATGTGGGTGAAGTAGCAGAGTTTGTTTACCCCCAGATATTGGAGTATGTGGTTGGCATAATTAGTGGTTACCCAAATTTCCCAACTTCTGGTGTGCTTTTGCGTTCGGGAAGACCATGACAGCGAAGGAAATAGTGTACTTGTAGTTTGTGCTGGTTAATTTTCCATTTCAATTAATAGTACATTCATATATGTCATAATCATTTGAGCTGGTTCATTATCAAACCATGTGCTTATTTGCCTACTCCTATATCATTACTTGTACGATCACATCAATATATTATTTGATAAAATATTAGCACTCATGATGAAAATATTGGATAGATTAACACGCAATGTGACACTAGCATAAAAATGATTCAAATTTATTAAAACAAATTGATAATATAGATTTAATTTTTGTCTCTCATAACAGTGTTCTGATTACTTTATTCTGTAGACTTGCAATCAAATGTTGTATTTTGTTATTCTATAAAGAATATTTTATTGTGTAGACTTGCATTGCCGTATCAGAAGCTTTTTGTATATGGTTTATTATAAAATAAAATGTAAATATATTTTTGTAGGACAAGGATATCTGTTGCAAAACCTGACCCAAAAATTCAATTCCATGATGTTTAATTTGTGGCTAGCATTTTCGGACAAACTTTTTGACCAAAAGCAAAAAGTTTGGTGGAGAGTTATTACAGTTAAATTTTTACCAGAGTTGACAAAAATACGTTGGAACTCTTTTTTTAAAAGATTTATACGTTATTATATTTTTATCATACGTAAACTAATTAAATAATAATATTTGATCTTTTTTTATTTTTTTAAAATAAACTGCATATCACTCTTTAATATTTGAAAATTTAATGATTAAAGTTATAGAAATTAAATTTTAATTTTTTACCACGTGCCTATAAGTGTTGAAAATTAGTGGGCAAAATTGATCACTGGTCTTGGAAACATACAGGAATACATGGCAGACGTGGAAGTAAGAGCTGCACACAACGTGCTCGAAGCTTGTGCTCAGACAGAAACAATAGATAAAGTGGTTTTCACATCCTCAGCTACCGCAGTTGTTTGGAGGGAGGATCGTAAGACCATGGAATTGGATTTAGACGAGAGACATTGGAGTGATGTCAATTTCTGTCGAAAATTCAAGGTACTGTATAATAATTAACTATACTATTATACAATTAACCATCACATTTTCAATTTTCACACCTGGGTGCGTCGCAAAATTGATAAATAAATATACATAAATGACCCGGAATTGAACATAAGTGTCACTGTTGTCCTATAGAAAACGTCCAAAATGAATAATTGATTTGGGTGTACCAACAGTTATGGCATGGGGTGTCAAAGACAATGGCAGAGAAGACAGCATGGGCCTTGGCAATGGACAGAGGAGTGAACATGGTGTCCGTAAACGCAGGCTTGTTGATGGCCCACGATCTATCAATTAAAAGTCCTTACTTGAGAGGAGCCGCTGAGATGTACGAGGATGGTGTCTTCGTGACCGTTGATTTGGACTTCTTGGTGGATGCTCACATTTGCGTGTACGAGGATGTCTCATCCTACGGTCGTTATTTGTGCTTCAACCACATCATCAACACCCACGACGACGCCGTTCAGCTCGCCCGCAAGTTGACGCCTTCTGCTTCTTCATCCTTACCTCAAAGGTCAGAGGGCGTTTTTGGTCATTTTAACTTTTGCTTACCGTTGGCAGTTGACTCTTGAAAATTGACTGAAATTTTTTTATCCACTGCAGCGATGACCATGGTAAGAGTTTTATCGAACAGAGAATAAGCAACAAGAAGTTGAACAAATTGATGGTGGATTTCGAGGCTTGACTTCGGCGGTGATATTTTGGACGGTGATAGAGCAATCACCTTGGCTGTTTTCTGCGAGAGGGTATTCGTGTGTAAAATGTTGCGAAAATATGTACCTATGCCCCATATTATTATTTATTACAAATGATTGTATTTTTAATCAAATAATAATTTCTTTATTTATTTATAAATTAGATAATGCAACATAAGTGTCTATTTTCGATTATCTTATTAGCATCGAAAATGGAACATAGTTTACGTGCCGTATGCCCCCTCCCCCCACCACACAGAAAAAAGGTAGGTAGCAGTTCAAGTCTGTGTTTGTGATAGAGTATGTCCTCGGTGGTGGCTTATGACCCACACACATGGAGTAGTTATTGTTAATAAATAATAATTATAAAAATAAAAATTAATTTAAATAAAAATGATAACAGACACTTAAATTACACGTCACAGTAATCGTATAATAGAATAATTAATGAAATCATATGGGAGCATAAATGTGCCTAAGGATTAGTTAAGTGGAGAGTGTGGAGTGGACCAACAAAAGCTTAGCTGGATTATAAAATGAGGTCGGTGGACACGGCTAGAATTAAGATAGCAAGTTATAAGAAAACTAAACCACTGGCTCCATAAATGCGATGCCGCATACTCAATAAAAACTAATAAACCTTTTCAAATTCATTCAATAACTTTTTCTCTTGAGGGCGATGAAGATATGGCATTGGGAACACTGCGCTAGTACTTCACATTGTCTTGTCCATTTTTCTAAGTACCTTATGTCCTTTCTTTGAATTAAGCTCCCTCAACCGCTCTATTGTTGATAGCCTATCCATACTGTTATTTCATGCTCTTTATTCTTTTCAAAGCTGGTTTGTGAAATGTTCCATAATATGCTTTCTTTTCCATCTTACAACTGTGATGACCATTCATGTTTTGGCTTAATTTTTTAAAAAATATAATATTCATTACACTAGTATATTTTTTTTAAGTAATGAATACTTTTTTTTTATAAAAAGCATTATTATTTAAAATATTTTTCTTCAGTTTTAAAGACTAAAGGTGACATATTTTTTTGTTATTTAATTAGTGAGAAAATTAAGTTGTTATACTTATCATCAATCAACCTATGTATATATAATTGTTTTATTTTCACTCGCGATGAAAAAAATCAACCTATGTACATGAGGCACACGTCTTGATATGAGAATATTGTGGATTGGAATTTCCCAATACATCATGTTAAATCCCGATCGATATTCTGATTTGAACGGGTTATTCTTAAAATGGTGATGGATAATAAACAGAAAACACGTAAGATTGTGCTCTTGATCTTGTGGAGGAACTTACAGATGAATGAGTTTCGGTTCTCTTTCTCAGTCATGCTTTGAAAAGAATTCGGATACGACATGCTAGAGAAACGTATTGGAAACGATTCTCTTGACTATTTTTCTCTTCCGGTTCTTCCCCCCTCAAACATAACCAGTCTACATGAGTTGAATGACTTGAATGATTTGCCCATTAATTTCCAAAATTGATTTCATGCAATTATATTATGATAGATTCAGATAGAAAAACGACTAGATCAGGAAAACATAAAGAGTGAGAATAAGAATAAACTTTTAAAACTTAACAGTAGCAATTTCCTTGGCTACGAAGGGTTTCCAAACATCAACCTATCATCATTTAATATTTCAATTCCAGAGTGGCTATCGCACCTTTAGGGGTTGCCCAAAATGAGTTGTTTATACATGGTAATTGTTAGCTATGTCATAGAATTTGATAATTCATTAAATATCATCAATAAACAATAAATGCTTGACAACTCAAGTTATTTCTAACTCTGCCTTATAGAAAAATGAATACAGGATATACCAAAATAATGAACTCTTGCTTCTTTGGCTCCATCATTAAAAGTTGAAAGTTAAGATATCCAAATATTGGAGTAGGACGCGTGGGCATCCGGTAATAAAATATATTTTCTCTTTTTTAATTTTAAAAAATCAATAATACTACATTTCTTTGGCTTTTTTATTTAAATAATACTTATTTAAAAATAAATTCTTAAAATAAGATTTATTCTAAACTATTTCCTTGTCTGGGGCTTTTTTTTTGCCAAATCAGCAGCAGTATCGCACATGCATAGACGATAGTAAATTTTTATTATTATTTTAATAGAGCATCGTTCCAATATTACCGATACTATACCAAAAATTGACATCTGTCAAAATCGCATGAGTATCGGACAAAATGAAACGATAACATATTTTTATTATTATTTTAATATATTATCGTCGTCCAGCATTCGAAATTCATGTTTTTTTAATCAATTTTAATATTATCGTTGCAGATTAACCGATACTCATTTTTTATTATTATTTTAATATTTCACCAAAAAATAGGAAATATGACTTCTTAGAGCGGTTCCTTATAAACCGCTCTCATAACTCTACTTTAGAGAGCGGTTCATTAGGAACCGCTCTCATAACTCTACTTTAGAGAGCGGTTCATTAGGAACCGCTCTCATAACTCTATTTCAGAGAGGGGTTCATAAGGAACCGTTCTCAAAAGTCATGTTTTTTTATTGGAAACAATCAGTTAAGTAAATTATTATAGACGATAAAATTATCTTTTTAAGTATTTATTATAATTGAATTAATCAGATTCAAACTTTAAGTTGTATAGATTCTAATAATCTATTTTTTTTTACAATATCATTTGTTTATTTTTATTTAAATTTAATTTTGTTTAATTTTAAAATTTAAATACACAACATCAAATTAAAAATTATTTTAATCTTAATTTAAAATTAATTTTTAAAGTTTGAAATTTCACACAATATTACAATATAACTTTTGTAATTTATTTTAATTTTAAATTATTCATTGAATATATATATATATATATATATATATATATATATATATATATTAAACTTGCAACAGCTGATTTATATGATAAGATATTTGGTATTTTGAATTAGCTTGTATTATATTTATTATATATGATAATATGTTCTAATTTTGTAGATAATTGGATGATACTGAATTTGAATTTACAATTATACCAATTAGACGAAACAACAAAATTAATACGATTGAATCAAATAACAAAAAAAATACTTGTTGTCTAACCTCAAAAAAGAACCTATGCAGCTTAACAAAAAAAAAATTCATAAAAATACTCTCATTTTGTAAGTTCTAAATTATTTATAAAAGTGTGTATCACCATATTTTTAAGTTAGCAACACAATATTTGCTACAAATTTTTTTCATGTAAAATAGTTTCATTTTGAAAAAAAGAAGAAGATAAATTTGTCGTCCATAATAATTTACTTCATTGATTGTTTCTAATAAAAAAACATGACTTTTGAGAGCGGTTCCTTATGAACTGCTCTCTGAAATAGAGTTATGAGAGCGGTTCATAAGGAACCGCTCTAAGAAGTCATATTTCCTATTTTTTTGGCAAAATATTAAAATAATAATAAAAAATGAGTATCGGTTAATCTGCAACGATAGTATTAAAATTGATTAAAAAAACATGAATTTCGAATGCTGGACGACGATAATATATTAAAATAATAATAAAAATATGTTATCGTTTCATTTTATCCGATACTCATGCGATTTTGACAGGTGTCAATTTTTGGTGTAGTATCGGTAATATTGGAACGATACTCTATTAAAATAATAATAAAAATTTACTATCGTCTATGCATGTGCGATACTGCTGTTGATTTGGCAAAAAAAAGCCCCAGACAAGGAAATAGTTTAGAATAAATCTTATTTTAAGAATTTGTTTTTAAATAAGTATTATTTAAATAAAAAAGCCCATTTCTTTTAACTGTTTTTCAAAAATATTTTAATTGATTTATTATTTTAAAATTAAAAAATAACATTAATTAATTTTTAACTATACTCTTACCTTGAAAGAAATAACAGTAATTTTTATTTTTAATTAATAAAAAAGATTATTATGAAAAAAATAGATAAATTAATAAATTCAAAATATATTTGAAAATTCAAAATAATTATGGCATATTAATTATACAGTTTTGATTTGTTGACTAAAACTTTTAAACAGCAGATAAAAATGTTTCGAGAAAGGAATTTATTATCAGTATTTGCAAACAAAATTTGAGTGTAGAACTTGAATTCAAACAGTCTGATAAGATATATGGATTAAGAAAACAAATTCTTCCTTTTCTTTTAACTTGGCTTATTTTGAAGTTAGGCTGACTCAAGTTAATTAGGTCAAATATTCCATCCATTTGTTTATTTTATAGATTTTCATTTATAAGTTTGTTATTGTTATTTATTTAAAAAATTAAAGCACTGTTGATAAATAGGTTAATTCTCTATTTTTTGGTCGAGAATTAAATATCTTAAAATCTTAATTCCTAATAATTTATTTTTTAGAAATAATTTTATAATATATTTTAAAAAAATTATAGGTCTGTTTATGTTTTTTCTTCTAATCTACGGCTCATCGACCTTAAGATATGTATTGGGTTGGCAAAAAATATGTTTGGCCTATACTATGTTGTTTAATTTGCCTACCCATACGACTACACCTAAAGTGGTCCGGTCACACGCTATATTTGATGGTGACATGTGTGGTACATAAAACACTTGAAATAGTGGCATATTGATTAGGGATGAAAATGTGTCGAGATAGTCTAGGTTTTATAAAATTTGAGATTAATTGTTAAAAACAACTTAATATAAATATTTAATATTTCTTGTATTATTTTGATGCAATGAAAGACATAAATTTTGTGATGAGAATTATTTTTATCTTTCTACAAGTATGTATATTTTATTTAGAATATAAAAAACTGATTAAGAAAATATTGACAAGTTATAATTAAAAACATTTAGTGTAAAAAAATATATATGTAAATTTTTTAGTTAAATTAAGAAGTCTGTAGTTTTAAAATTGAGTCTCATCCCTTACATATTTGATATTGTAATCTTTTTATTTTTATTTAATTTGTTTTTTACTTTCATCTAAACAAATGTTTAAGATTAATATTATTTTTAAATTTATTTTATTTTATTAATATAGATTGATTTTTAAGGTATGATTTAACCTTTTTTAAAGGTTAATGGATTAAATACATTTTAACTCTGTAAAATTGTTAAAGTTTAATTTTAGTCCAATTAAATTTTATTATTATTTTTATAAACATATAAAAGTTACGTGCTTTTAGTTTTTTTACGATTCTACTTTTAGTATATATAAAGACTGAAAGTAAATAAATTTTAATTAAAAAAATTAATTTTATAACTTTATAAGACTACAAATATAGTTAACTTAAATTTAATCTATCTTAAAAGCTTAGTAAAAAACTTATGTTGTAGTAATTAAGCTTTTAAATAAACAACAAAAAGTTAAATGTAAATAGATTTATGCCTGTAAACTTATCTATAGGTCATTTGATTTTCTCCAGTTTTCTAAATAGATGCTCAGAAGATATATAATTTCAAAATCTTATAGTAAAAGTTTAATATATCATTATATTAAAATAAGGTAGTTTATTAAATTTAAACAGTTTTTTAAATGGACTATAATCTGACATCTTAACTAACTGGATTTTAAAAATTTAACCTAATTTATTTAGTTAATTAATCTAAGGTTTATCCCTTGTCAAAAGACGCAGAGTCGTTGGACTAGGGTTTACTTTCTTCCACAAAGCCATCTTCAGTTCTTCACTCCGTCAGATAAATTGACGGCTTCCTTAAAGTGTATTTGAAAAAAGTAATAGATAAGAAAATTGAAAGTTATAAAAGTGGTTAGAAGTTGAAAAGTTAAATGAAAGTTGATAAAGATAATTGATTGAATTGAACGTATTGAAAAAAAAAAAGGGTTATTCAACTAATTGATAAATATTAAATGATAAAATAATTAACACATTTAATTATTAAACTATAAATTAGAATTTGATAATTATATATTAAAATTTTACAATTCTGGATAAAAAATTTGATATTTTATTCTTATTCATAAATACTTTTATTAAATTAAATGAGATAATACAAATAAATTTACATTCTTGTTTTAGAAATTTTATATTATAAAATTTGTTAAATATTTTATTATAAAATTTGTTAAATATTTTATTATTATTTTCTAAAGTAAAGAATGCTATGCTATTTATTCAATTTTTTTATTCTTAACATTTTAACAAAACACATATTAAAATTTATTTAAATAAACTTCTGTTTCTTCAATGAAAGTTAATTTTAAATTTTAGATTTAATAATTTTTTTTGCATGTGAAGATACTCGGAATATTGAACGCAATAAAAAATATTAAATTTGTAAAATTTAATTATTAATAATAATTATATTATTTTTAAAAATTTATTTAAATTGAAAAATAATCATAAAATATATTGTTAATATTTTTATTAATTAATTTAATTTAACATATTTGTATAATTCATAAAAAAATTATTTTTTCATGGCTAACATTATCAATATAAAGAGTAAATTTTTTTTATTCTTGTTGAAAAAAAGATATATAATAATATGTGAAAGAATACTTATTATTATAATAAAATTATATATGTAAAATCATTTTGTACCATTTAAATATTTTATTATTTTTGAAAATGATTAAAGATCTGTTTGGAATTGTGCATTATGATTGTTTTGAGTTAAAAGATTTAATATGTATATGCAACTTCGTGTCGCTAAAATTGTTTTAAAAAATTGTAAATGTATGAAAACAATAACCAGTATATGTATAAAAAAGAAAAATTATATATAATTATTTTTGGTAAAAGAAAAAAATACATTTTAATAAAATAAAAGTTGATTAAAGAAAAAATAGCTGCAATAGAAGGTGAATTTAGAAGGTGCATCTATCTATGTACCAAACGATAAGGAGGTGCACATTGCAAGTTGCAACAGAAAGAAAATAAAAAAGTTGCATAGTGCAGGCTAAATAAGCTGGCACTATCATTGGGAGATCCATCGATTGAACCCAAATAAATAAAGTATCCCTATTTCGATGTCATATCTCTCCTTTCTACTCGAACCTCCCCATCGTTGCTTCAAAAGTTTCCCTTACTGTGTTGTCATTGGCATAACAATGGCTTTCTTCTTCTTGCACAACAATGGAGGGACTAGCAAACAAGAAAAATACTCGGCGTGTATTTGTTTTTGCCTCTATCGATCACCTTCTGAATGTACGTATATTCAACACTGCAAAGTAGCTTATAGACACGTTTTAGACATTCAAAACATGTAACCAGACACGTGCTTAGTTTGAGAAGGAGTTATTGAGATATCAAATTCTAGGTTGTTTTGTTGGCAATAAATTTTAAACTATACAACGAAAAGCATTTAATTTTTAAATTATTTAAAATATTTTAGATAATTATGCAACTCAAACTTGTAACTCATTCTCTTTTCCTCACTCATGGATTGAGCCAAGAATGAAAATCTAATATAATATCAAAACGTAGATCTAATAAAGAAAATTTAAAACTCAAGTTAAAAGAATAGTCAAACAAAAAAAAATCTATGGCATGAAAAAAAGTACAATTAAACAAAAGTCATTTACTTTGATTGTATTTTTATTTGAATTCATTTAAAAATAATAGTAAATTTAAAGTAGTTTTTTTGTATTTTAATTTTAAATTGAATTAATTATTTTAATTTTTTTTAATTTTTGAGATAATGTTTTAATTGTTCAGTTAAATAAATAAATGAAATGTAATTAATTAGAGTAGAGTTATTAGTAAAAAGTGCTACTCGATATACTTTAATTTAGAGTAGACTGTTTTAGTTGATATTGGTATCATAGAATATTTAAAGAAAAATATAATTTGAGGTCGTATAAGATATTGTATCGGTATAGCACACAATACATTTAGGTTAGGGTTTATTTGAGTGTAGAATAGAAAAAAGTATAAATTTATTATGTCTTGCAGTTTGATTAACTTTTGAATATAAAAAATAAAAAATAAACTAGATTGCATAAAATTTTTATTTTTAGTTATTTAGCTAACTTTTTTTAGTTTAGAATATTTTTGGATTGATTTAGTGATTCAAATTTTTTTTAATAACTACAGTTTTTATACTTCTACAATAAAAATGATTGATGATGTCATTACTAAAATATATGCATTTTAGGGTGTTTTCAAAATATATACAAAAGATATGTAGTTTGGGTATGATTTTTTTTAGAGTCTATGGGTGATTATAATAGGTTTCACAAGGGAAGGGAGACAGGGGACAAGGGAATAAAAAATATATATAATGTGGAGGATTATACCTGAGTGGTCATAATTTATCGCTGAGAACCAAACAACGTGAGTTTTTTTTTTTTTTTTTTTTTGCGGACCATCTGAGCCAACTTAATGGGACAACTACTGTATATATATTTTTTCTAACGCGCCAGATTGTCCTAATCAAACTAAGCAAAAGATTTGGACCACACACACAGTGTCCAATGAACTTAATTAGAAGAGTATAGTGCAGGTATCTACTCCCGCAGATTCACTCTTTTTTTGGCTTACATAATTCTCATTTAACTTATTTTTTGCTCAACTAATTATTTCTTGATTTAGGCATGGTTACATCGAATTTTTTTATGACATAATTGATATGCAATTTAAGAGCTTAATATACACACAATGGTCTACACCTTCACTGATTCAGATTCATCGTAGCCAGTGTTCGGACACAAGCCCTCGCCCTTCTCATAAGGACTCGTTCAATACCAATGACCCCGGAACCAAGCAAGGGCTAAACTAAACCAACTTTCCACATCACCACCCCATAATAATAATAGCCCAACATCTATTCTGAGAAACCCAGCTTTAAAAAATAAAAAAAAGAAGAAATTTGCGACACTACGTACACCACTTTCCTCTGCATGATTTTTCCTCTGCATGATTTTCCCCCTACACCTTGCTTCTGCTTAAACTTCTCTCATCCATGCAAAGAACCAACCATGTCTTTGACAAAAGCAGAAAATTCTGAAACCTCATCACCGCCACAACAAGCACTAGTACCACCCACATCATACACTTCCCCACCAGCGCTAATAGCATGTACACTCGCTGTTGTTCTCGTTTGCTTCATAGGTTTCACCATTGTCTACTTCTGCAGATGTTGTTTTGTGAACATGGTAAACGCTTGGGCCTTTCAACGCTCAGCTTCAGGAACCCTTATTCGTCTTTCTCCCAATGCTGCTTCTCCTTACACAGGCCTTGACCCTTCTCTTCTTCAAACATTCCCCACCTTCCTCTATGCCACAGTGAAGAATCTTCGCAAGGAAAAGAAGTATTCCCTTGAATGTGCCATTTGCTTGGTCGAGTTCGAAGATGATAGCATGCTACGACTCTTAACCATTTGTTACCATGTTTTTCATCAAGAATGCATCGACCTTTGGCTTCGATCCAACAAGACATGCCCCGTTTGTCGCACGGATCTTGATTCACCGACCGAAGAAACGCAAAAACCCGTGGAACAAGTTGAGGAGAATCTTAACGTGGAAGAAGAGAGAAGGAATCACGTGTGCGCTGGTGTAAAAGAAGGCGATGGAGATGAGAGACGTCATGATGATGCTAATGTGGCAGTTTCGGTGAGTGGGAGCATGCAACAACGTGGGGAAGAGAAGTTTGTAAGGTCACACACGACTGGGCATTCTATAGTTATGATTAGAGAAGATGAAGATAGAGATAATGATGATAAATATACGTTGAGATTGCCGGAAAATGTAGAGTTGAAAATTGAAAGGAGAGGGCACAACTACTCCAAGAGTTGTTCTAATCATAAGGATATGGCAAAGCTTGCTGCGCCTTGTAATAGTGATTCTGGTCATGTTCAAATTCTATTTGGATGCTCTTCCTGTAGTGGTAATGAAAATGTTTAATTAACTATATTCTTCATTCTCTGTTGTGGTTGCTTTTCCTTCTAATCTTTTTTCTGTTTGAAATCTCGTATGGGCTGAAAGATAGAAGTAAATTTATTCTCAGTAGTTCGTACATAATTAGATACCATAGATTTAATTAGTTTCTAAAAGTTGGTATTAGAAGTGTTATAAATGGACTTCGAAATGGTTATCGGCACTGGAATTGATATGACTTGAAAGGTTTTCTTTGTTTTTTTATATATGGGCGCCAAAGGTCAAAGGAGACAACAAACTCTGAAACTAATTCCCATAGCTCAGCTATTAGGGAGGAAACTATTTTGGTCGAAACAATGAGACGAATCCAAACTCCATATAAGGACAACACCACAGGATGTACTAATATAAAAGTTTTTGTCCGAAAATTATTATTATTATTATTATTATTATTATTATTTTGGGTGAGTATGAAAAACTGTTGTAAATGCCTAATAACCAATGGTCAGAGGGAGGGGAAAACACAAAATAAAAAGTACGAAGTAACAGAAGTGTCATTGGACTTTTCTTTAAAATATTTTTACTATTAACATGATTATAAAAGAGAAAAAAAATATTTTACACTTCTAATAGACACTTAATTA
The DNA here is from genome assembly GCF_003935025.1 of Abrus precatorius. Classification (NCBI taxonomy): domain Eukaryota; kingdom Viridiplantae; phylum Streptophyta; class Magnoliopsida; order Fabales; family Fabaceae; genus Abrus; species Abrus precatorius. The sequence continues at coordinate 24,859,247 of NW_020874406.1, read as the reverse complement.
AGAGTGTAATTTATAACTGATACAGTGAAATCTTTTTGTATTTTCACTTAAATTGCTTTAAAAGATCAATGCATCTATGATTTAGCAATTTCATCTCCATGAACATGTAAGGTGGGGCCAGGCATTTCAACCAATCTCATACAATCAGGATCGCCATCCAACACAGTGCATGGGTTGGATTTATTATGAAAAAACGCAATGACATTTCAGCCCCGGCCCACATGCATGATCAACCCATTATCCATGATACGTACATGATCATATGGGGGAACACCACTAATATAATTGATTATCCTTAAGAAGGTAAGCTCCAAATTCATTGAAATCCCAATTTCCTGCTTCAGTAATCGAACCCGCAACCTTCGTATGTAATTTTTCTTCCCGGTGATTTATTGACCCCTTGTCTTTTTTGGTTCTGTTTTGGTTCTTTGGTATATATCTTTAAGGTATACTCTTCATGGCCAGAGGGTGAACTAGTAACATTAATTTTAATTTCAATATCACAGCATGCATTTCAAACAATCTGTGGAAACAAAGATTGTGTTATTTCCAGCATGCATTTCAAACATCCCGTCTCATAAACTATTAAGCTTTTTACTAGGCTACTCAATGCTCATCTATCTGTTTTGAAGCTTGAAAGTTAATCCAACTTTGATTCTTCTACGTAACATCTTAAGAGAATAAGCTTTTAGTCCATGTATATATCGATCATGCCAATCCCCCATCAATGTGTAAGCCTGGAATTTTTTATGCAATGCAGATGGAGTAACAATGTCATATGTTTATTTTGCAAAAACAATTTGCTTGGCATTTGAGGGAAATTTATCTTCATACCGAACAGCAAGATTAAATTATTTCTTTACAACTCCAGTAGTAGGTAAGAAAAACGCAAGGCTAACAAACAAGCATTTAATACTGCTATTTAAATAATCTGCTCCAAATAACCAAAAGAGTAAATGAAAAAAGATATTTAAAATAATCTCTTCCAAATTCTTAGTCCATGACCTACTTATGAAACCCAGTATATTTTTCTTCTTAAAGGCATCTGTGGGTGAAATGTGAATGTGGTAGACGTTTAAATTGGTTTTCTTTAATTAATTCTTGTCTGCTGAAAATACCAATACAAAACGTGTATTAGTTAGTTATGTTGTTTGGGTCCAAAATAGAGAGAATGAAGCTCCAATGTCATTGAACAGCACCGTCAAACTCTTTAACATATTGCGTATCAAAGAATGGCCACAATAAGGGTATTACTAAGATATTTTAAAAGATCTTGTTTGGTCAGAGTGAGAGCTTTCTTTCACTCCTGGTAGCTGGGAATTGGACAATGGGTTCAAAAATAACCATCATGATTTTGTCTCGTTCTATTAAAAAGTGTTGATAACGTGTGATGCAACGATCCATAGACTTTGCCCTACAAAAATCATTTTTCCATTTTCAAATATGCTGCCAAAAATAAACGTCAGTGTAATTATAATTATTTTTTATTAATAAAAAATGAGTTACGAGTTCTTTTCTTTTTTTTGCTCACAAATTGAGCTGGAAGTTTTGCAAGAGATAGATAACCTGTCCCACAAGCTCCACATGTAGAAATAGGACATTGTCCAACCAAGGTTCATAATTCGTTGAATATGTGAATTTGAAATCCAGTGACAGAGGATGAACATAGATAATCAAAGTCTTTTCATATCATATGACATGTTTGAAAGGGTCATTTACTCAATAAAGTGTAAGATTTTATATCAAATCGCCGCTTTATCAACGCACATATTTCAGTAGAGCAACAATGTAAATGGTTCAATGGAATGTGAATATTCAACCCCAGGCTCAATTACTGTCACAACCGGACACAATTATTTGGATAAAGAGAATTGTACACACGACCCCCCAAAAAAAGAGAGTTGTACAATTTTTTGAAGTGCTGTGATGAAAAAAATAGATATAAAAATTAAAATTCTAATTACCAAAGCTTACAGATCCTTCTAATCCGCTAATAATGGAATTCAAATTCAGTATAATTAAAAAAAAGGTGCTGTTGAATGTTGATACAGTTAAATATAAAATATCGATACTTTATAATTTATACAAATTATATATAAGTTAAAACGTAAGTATAGTACTTTACATTCTACAAAACAAATAGTAACTTTTTTACCTGCATTGAAGTTTAAATCCTAATTCCTAATTATTGAGAGGGCTACAGTCCTTGATAGCAATTCTGTCACCACTGATTTGACACCATATGTGTGCATCAAAAATCAGTACAACAACATACACAGTTATGGTCCAGTAATTGCTAACTGGGTACTACCTTAGCTGAAGCAAATAATGAAAACGATAAATATGGTTTGCACAATCATAAAGCATATTACTAAACGTTTATAAAAATATCAATACAAAAGGTTAACATTACATACAGGCAGTGTACAAGCTTGGGCACACAAATAGTATTAGACCTTTTAATTGTACGTATGAACCATTGATCCGTTTGGTTACAGAATTGATAAATTAAGGAAATATTTAATGATTATAATTGCATTTGAGTGGAGTAATCACGTGAAAGTATTGTCATAAAGAAAGTGTGTGTAATCCATGACAGGGTGAAGTTTGATGCAGAGTTTAGAGCAGAGATACATACAAAGAAAGGAGTTTGAGTTGCTCATAAAGCGTTTCCTGTTATTAACACAAAGGAAACATAGCATTTAATCTTTACTGACATGTTAACTCACTAATCAAAATAAAAACCCAAAAAAAATATACATGAAAAGTTCTGTTCTTCGGCTACTACTGATATCACACTGGTTAATAAACCATATAAAAATTCAATCATATTTAATATAAGATCTTCAACTAAAATTTGGTCAACCTCTTCATCTTCATTGCCATAAGAAAAAGGATAAAAATTTAAGGTACTTCTTAGACAGGCAAAATCCTTCTTCATTGCCATAAGAAAGAGGATAAAAATTTAAGGTACTTCTTAGACAGGCAAAATCCCATGCCTTCCTCTACCATTTCCGCTAAGGGAGAATCTTCCACTGGAAAATGATCTCTTCATAGCAATTGGACTCAAAACACAATGCAACACCCGTCTTTTATAGCTAGACTTACTACTTTCACCTCTTGATCCCTTTGATGTACCAACCCCAGTTGAGGATCCTTCTTGTTCATGATTCATATGCAAAACATCAGAAACTGACAGAACATTTTGAAACGAATGATCCATAGAAACTGACCTTCTAACAGAATCATAGTCGTCATCTCTGATCTCAATTATGCTATTTCTCCCACGCAAATTTCCTAGATCACTTAAAGCACGCAATGCAAATGCAGTCTTTGGAACTGCTCTACCGGGTGCAATTTCTTCTTCCACAGCATCTAATTCTCTTGCATCAGCTATGTTTTCATCTGCATGTTGGTTTTCTGAAGAAGTTTCATTCCTTGAAGGGAGTTCCATTAGTGTGGCTGGCACATGAAGTGTTGCATTTGTAGCATTAAAGGTGAATATGCTAGCACGACATAGAGGGCAACTAGAGTGAGATTTGAGCCACGTGTCAATGCAAGGAAGATGAAAAGCATGGCTGCACTTTGGCAAGAGTCTAACACTTTCATCATCTTGAAACTCACTGAGACAAACAGGGCAATCTGTCACTTCAACCAGCCCATCACCTTTCTTGTACTTGCAAACAGTTATGGACTTAATCAAAGCCTCATCTAAGCCAATGGTTGAAGCTTGCCATGGTTCATGGAGTGAGGGATTGTGATCCTCTTCAAATTCAACATTTACTTCAAGGTTTTCGCTTTGTGAAAACTCCCTGCTCCCACAGTACTTGGATATTATGGTATAGTAACTCACAAGGAGAAAAGCGCTTGCCAAGACTCCAATGACTGCAATGACTAGAGGGGATAAATTTGGACTCGAATCATCATAAGGGAATTCAAAGGGAGGAGGAGGAGGAGAATAGATTGCATAACACCACTGTGGACAATACAGGCTACAAAATCCTTGAGAACAATCTTTGTTGTTCATGTATGGAACCCAACTTCTTGGGTTGCCTAGAGATGCCATGGTGCAAGAAACTTAGGATGTAGGCGCAATAATATATAGTACTAACACATGAACAATTTTATAAACAAATATGGTTTCTATTTTCTCATTCTATGGCAAGTGAATTTTTACGTAATAGAAATAGGCTCTGACTAATAAAAAATTACCATCTATAACAGAAGAATTGAACTTTCAGAAAAACGTAGAAACAAGCAGAAAATTTACAAAACCATAGTTGGAATTGGAGCTTCTGCTGCATGCAAGCATACAGGAATTTGAGAAGCTTTATATCATAACAATGATGAGTAACAAGCAAGCAAGAAAGGGTGACCGTCTTAGAGATTATCGGTGCAAGAGAAAGGGCAAGAAGACAGAGAGACTTGCTAGAACATAAGTTTCTATCAATGGTAAAGATAGCATGGAAAAGGGGCCAAATGGCTTAGATGGAAAGCAGGGCAAAGACAAGGAAAATGGGGTGCTGATGAGCGTACTTTAACTTTTTCTTTTTCTTGTGGATGGCTTTCTTTTCCTTCTTGTTTATCTTTCTTGGTTACCATGATTTGTTGACTAAGGAGGTGGAGGTGATCTGGTGATGTTGGTTGAGAATTTATAAAATAGGAATGCTTTTTCTTTTTTTATCTTTTAGTTATTTTAACTTGTTCACTATTCAAGTAGCAGGACGATTTAGTCCTTGTAAAGTGACATAAAAATTAGCTCAAGAACTTCATTAATGTGTGCCTACCTATGTGTGTCGTAAGCTAGCTGTATCTGACACACAGAAGTGGATATATGTTGGAAATTTCAGGCTTTTTTGCTTTCAATGTCACCTATACCAGGTTAGTGAGTGTGTATCACTATGATGTTATTGCCTATTGGCAACAAAAAATTATCCTAATAACTTGTGTCATGTAGAGACATAACAAAATTCTTTAGTATTGAGTATTGACAAAAAAGGGTCCAACAATCAGAGTAGCAGCGATGTGTTGGAACACTATCACTTCTGTTGTTTAAATATTGTGCTCACTCAGTTCTTTCCTCTATGCATCATATCCCCTTTGTGGGACTTAAACATGTGACCATTCTATTCTACTTTGCATATATTCTCCCCATGATCCCAACAGTAAGTATCTTTCTCCCTGCAACTTAAGAGGTCAAGTGTGGTCCTTTGTACAGAAATATAACCTATCATATGTTTATATTTTATCTTAGCATATTCCAATAATTAAACTTAACTCAATAATGGGAACTATAGTCCTTTAAAATTATAAGGTAATCATAAATTAAATCCCAAGTTACACACAAGCATAATCTTAATTCATATGATAACGTAAATTATTTTGCTAGTCAACTTGATTATGAGAATATATTCGTGAGGGAATAAAGGTGCCTTAGAAAAAAACGAAGTTTGTGTTTTAAAGCAAGTTACAGTCAAATATAGTTGTCACTTTTCACCCAACACCTAACTAACCATTTGCTCTCCCCTTGGGCTATTCAGCTTCTCTTCCTGGACGTACGGGCTTCTTTCTTCAAGAAGGCACTCAATTTTGTTATAAGAAAATGTTTGATATATTACTATAAATATGTTTTAGAAATATATGTATATATAAATAAAACTAAATAAGTAATATAAATAGTGATATACTCTATCAATTTATACTCATTCAAATAACATAAATGTTATTAACTTAACTATAATTATATTAAATACACAAAAGGACAATTTTGTTATCGTCAGTCGATTTATCTGATAAAGAAAATTATTTTTAATAAAAAATGTATAATCTAAATAAAAAATAAATAAATAACTATTGTTATATTTGTGCTGAGCTACAAAATTCTGAATCAAATAACACCCTTGTAACTAAAAAAAATAAATAAATCAAATAACGCCCTAGGTTTGCATACCTAGTCAGCAAATAGATGTGAACTTATTTTATTTCTCTTCCCTTGTAATGGACTTCAAAATATTCAAGATTCATTAACATCAAGTGGTTCAGATCGCGTAGGACTTGTCCAAACACCCAGATGAAGATTATGCTTTTATTAGGATAAATGATATATATTATGATAAGTGGAAGAATATTTCGTAAGATAATGAAAATTAATATAAATATAGATGTTTGACATGCTTTTGATCCATCTACCTTAGTTTAAAAATGAATGAAGTTTGTTCTCTAAGCTTCTCCCAATAAACAATTGTGGACTCTCCAAGAAAAACATGGGTTGCTAAATTATCAGTCAGTTCACCGTCCAACTTTCTACATGACCCAAACCTACATTGTGGGATACGTTTAAGAAAGGTGAAGAAGAAAAAGATTAAAGCAAGAAAATTTTGAATTTCCTTTTAGGAGTGTTTTTTTGTCTTTTTATTCTTCTTTCAACTAAACAAGAAAAATATTAATCCATATTTTCTTTCTTTTTAATTTTTTTCTTCTAACTAAACAGACTATTATGACGCATTGAAAAATTTTCTTTGTTAATATTAATTTTTGGAATAATTTTAAATATATAAAATAAAATTTTATTTTTTTAATATAAACAATTATTTTAAAATAGAATCATACCGTTTGTAGTGCTTAAAATAAAAATACTCATTTTCTAATGTTTTTTTCCTGCTGAGTGAAATTGCTGAAATTATTCACTTTGAATAATGTGCCGTCACAATGCCTAACTAGGGCTCGGGTCCTTTTTGAACTTGTGCAGAGACATAATGATATGCACAAAAATCAAGATATCCTTTTGAGTCTTTTAACAACAGCAAGACTAAAGAGGAGAGGACCCTCGTTTTTTAACCTTCAACACAAAATCGCTTTTGATTTTTTTTTCTGACGTCACTGAGTCTCTTTTTCCTTCATTTTTTTCTGGATAATTTTAATTTTCGTATTCATAAAGAATAAACAGAACCAGTAAAGTGTGAATTTTTAAAGTAACTGTAAAATATTTTTTTTAACACGTGACAAGAAATGTATTATATTTTACGATATTTTATTTTTTAATAAATGTATAGTATATTACTTGTCTTTAGATATACTTTAACAAAAAACTAGTTGTCAACTTATATATGAATTTACTCACGGAAGTTTTAATTTGGTTTCATATAACTTTCAAAAAAGAATCTAATACAATTAATATTATCAATTTTCAAATTTGGTAAAAAGGAAACTGAAAAACAGAGTTCAAGTGTTGAACATGGGAGACACAGCAGATAACATCATCATAGTCAAATTATATTCCTCCTTGAATTTCGCTTTCTGGGGTTTAAGGTGTGGAAATCTTTGCATGGACACTATACACTGTTAAGTATGCGTGAAATTCAAGTATTCCCACACGAGTTCCACATATATTTGCGAATTAATTTTTTTTGAGTAAAACTCATACACAAACGAATTATCTATTTTCTTTTTTTGAAAAAGAAAAAAACTTAATTACTTTAAAAAACTAACCCGTAATACGAAGATTGTCTAATTATTATATCGAGTATTTTAATCATATATCCAACTAGTGTGAAATATCATATCACTTACATTCATGTTAGTATTGACTTTGGTTTGTTAAACCGTAGATAGTTTGGATGCAGGTCACGATAAGCTTACACAAAGTATTTTGTTTCCTTTGCTAGTGATTCATGCATTTTTTATGCTTGATATGTGCAATCCCTGTATCGCAGTGAAGTGGCCGTGGGAGCTAGAACCTCGATATAGGCAAGAAATTCCAAGGGTATATTCAGACATTGGAATAATAGCATACAAGATGGAGATCTATGGAATATGGATCCAAGATAATGAATTGCACTTATTAGTCTCGATGTACATGGTTTTACAGTTTAATTAATTCACAAGATCTTATAGTTTTATCATACCATAAGTACAAAGTTTAAAATGGGAGTGGAAAAAAAAATTCCAGAGATGAAATTTATAGGAAAAATTATGTTAAGTTTATTAAATTGTCACCTACATTTTAAAGGTATAGTAAACTTGACTTCAGTGAAGAAGATTGTGCATGCAAAAACTCATCCATCATAGTTCTGTATACACACTAAAATTCCAGCTTTAGAGGTTTCCTCTCAATCCACGTACCACGACCAAAGATCAGTAAATGAATAATTAGGATTTATGATTATTCCAGTTGAGCGTCATCATGACCTTGGTCTTCATCTTCATCACTTTCAGCTTCTTCAATTTGATCTTCAGAACCTTGGTCTTCATCTTTTTCACTTCCAGCTTCTTCAACTTTCTTTTCACTAAATTTTAGACGTAATGGTCGTCCCATTAAGTCCTGCAAAAGGATAGGCAAAAGATAAATAATTACCCTTCAGCAGGAACTAAAATTATGCACTAACTTTGTCTACACAATACAGTTGAAGTTAGTGACTATAGACAGACAAGGAAGAGGAAACAGCCATATAGTACAATGGACATAATTTAGGTTGTAAGTAACCAAACATGGAAGAGCTAAATAAGATAAGCGGTCTCACCCGAAAACCAACAACCAGAGTGCTCCTTCTAATTCATGACATGAAATTCAGGCAATTCTACAGCTTTTATTTTATAGAACTTATAAACAGCTGCAAGGGTTTAATAACTAAATCACTGTTCATTCGCCTAGGCATATATATGAATTCTTTTTTTTTTGGTTGACATACACGAGTTGTCATTAGTTGTCTCTGTTAGTCATGTTATTCCACATGATGAATTGTTCTGGTTGGCAGCGCTACATACATTAACCCAACCAAAAGGTTAAATGTGATGTAGCATTTTCGAAGGCACCTACATACTTGAACCTGACAATGATTCAAACATCGCCAAGTTTAAAACAGAAGCACCGTTAGGAATCGCAACCAGAATCCAACACTTGGCTGTTGGCAAGTGATATAATACTCTCTGGTCTTAGTAAAAGCATGTTGGCACAGAAAATGTTAGTAGATGCAAGTGAAGCAACTTCAGCAACGCAAAACTATTGGCAAAAAGCTAATTTGAGCAATAACATACTGTCAGAATTAGCTTATGGCAAAGAATGAGTTCAACCGCCAACAGAAAAGATTCAAGAATCAAATAAATCAAGAAAAGCAAGGGCGGTAAAAAGCAAGTGAAAAATCATAGAGCAGTATCATATATCAGTAGAAGCAACCGAATATAGCCTTGCAATCTTGACAATGGCAATAAGAAACAAGGCCATTTCTAGTATCCTCAGCTTATATTCCTACAACCATATATCCAGCCGCTCAAAATCTTTCAACAACCAAAAAAAAGATTATAACCCAGACACTAACATAGTTTAACCATTCAAATCCAACCAGTACTATTGAGTCTCCTTTATGTAGTTTGTGTTTTGTATACCAAGAAAGCTATAATTCTCTTTGAACTTCAACGTGCGCAACTAAAGTGCTATGTAAAAAAAATTTGATTATTTTTTCTACAAGCATAACAGCTCCCAGTGATTCAATAGCAAAGCAAGTAACTAACAATAAGATGATAATTACCTTCCCATCCAAAGCAGAAATAGCAGCCTCTGCTTCCTCCCTTGTAAGAAAAGAAACAAATCCATACCCAGCAGATCTTCCAGATGGGCTGTCAAAGACAACCCTAGCTGAAACTGGTGTTTTGAAATTTTCAGTGAAGACTTGTTTGAGATGGATAGATCTTGCTTTCCATGCAAGGTTGGATGCATAAAGTACATGTCGTGCCTCTCCAGGACGAGGACCTGGTGGACGTGGTGAAGGAGGTTTCTTGAATCTCTTCGCAAGTTCTACCCTTATTATCCGTCCTGATATTTCCTAAATCACACAATTTTAAGTCAGCAAAATTATCACAATACAGAAGTTGAATGTTCAAAGCAATATTCGTAACTTCTTTTTTTAATTTACTTGAGACACTAGTTAAAGTATTTCTAAGCATCATCCCTAAATTTTACCCTCTTAGGTTGTCGGATGCGCATTGCCAGAGGTAAAACATATGGAAAGATCATTAAAATGGTATCATATTTATGAGATCCTACTATGTGGTATGAACCACTGCAAATTCCTTTCCAGGTAAAGATGCTAATTTTAGTTTAATACTCTACTGCATGGGCATAAGAAACATTTTATTACATCACATTTCTGTGAGGGCATAAAGGTATAGAAGATATGATAATTCAAACTCTAACCAAGCCTTCGGTAAAAACATCTGCAGCGACCTAACTAAATTAAGATAAGTTTTTGCTTATCAAGTTCCATTGGACCAAAAATAACTGACCTTCATAGTCAGTTGTAAGTACTAGACCATGCAACAAACAAACATTGAGAGTAAGTGGTAGAAGTGGCATCACAAGATTGAGGATAAAGGGAACTGGGGATTGCTGGTGTAGAGAGAGTAATTATGTATTTCATCTGCATTTTATTGAGACTAATAAATAAATAAATAATAATACACTCGTTTATATTTGCATATTTTTGCACTGATCCAAAATGATGTGATTCCCTGGTTTACTGCACTAAAGGATTGTTTGATATTATGATCCCGTTCGAGTAAACTTATGGATGGATAAGTTTGTAAAAGATAAAAAAAAACAATATAAAAAATCAATAAAACTCCTTTCATAAGTTAAAATTAACTTATTTTTCTCTACAATTTGAAGAGATAAAGTATTTTCAACTTAAATGATTTATTTTTTATATTATTTTTCTTCTCTTCCGATAACTTATCCATAAGTTCACCTACACAGGGCTTATCTACCATTAAGAAAACTAATCTTGGAGCCAGCATTCAGAAGATAATTATGTGAGTAACTCACCACAACAAGGACCAAATAACAAGACACTGAAGCAGCGAACCCCCAGTTTATACAAACAGAATATGTGGATGTGGCCCATATCATATGTATTGAACAAAATCAAAGCGATTTACCTGAGAGTCAAATTTATCAACAGCAGCCAAAGCTTCTTCACCGGAAGCCATGGTAACGAAAGCATAGCCTCTGCTCCTCCCATCTTTGTTCTTTATTATCTACTATAATCAAAACCCATTTCTCCCAATCATACAAGGATACATAAAAATCGATTTTTCAAACCCATATAACATTACACATGACAAAAAAATTACATACACTAGGTTTTTATTGAAAATTTATGTCTTGTATACAACTTTTTATCATGTGAAAAGTTGATGGTTGGACCATTTACACCCATAATACATGTATAAATAAACTCAAAATAATTAAACAGACAAACCATATAACTATATTCTAATTTTTTTAATGATAAATAGTGGCAAAAAAATTAAATTAAATGTAGCATATTAGAAAAAGAAAAGGGAAAAGCAAGGGCGACAGAGATTGAAAAAACCTCGACGTCGGTTACATTTCCGCATTGGGCAAAGAGATCTTTGATGTCTGAGGCGGACATAGACCAAGGTAAGTTAACAACGTAGAGTTTCTTCTTGACGTTGTTTGTTAGTTGGGTTTGGTCTTGTGTTTCCTCTGTTGCTGCTACCTCTTGCAAAGCAGAGCATAAGTGGAAGCAGAGTGTTGGGGTTTTGGAGGAGAAGACAAGGGAAGAGAAAGGAATGGAAGTGTTGAGCTTAATTGACTGTGGTGCCTTTGCATGGAAACCATAGTTATGGGAAAGTCGTTGAGGTGCGAACACTGTGAGAGCTAATTCTAAAGTTGCCATTCGACACAACACCAGTGTCAGTGTGGATAAGGGGATTAGGAGCAGCGTGCAGGATTTTATTTTCTTTTTTTTAGTGCAAAGATTTATGATTTAGGAATCAAAAATATCTGTTCTTTCAACCAATCTTCATACGGATTCACTTCAATATTACCTTCATAATAATCTGCATAAAAGCCTAATCTTGATTTTATTTTCTCTATATGACAAAAATGCTTATATTTCAATGTATTTTCATTTACTTCTAAAGAAAAAATTATGTATAATTTTTTAATGTGCTTTTAACGTTATTTATTAATTAAAATGTAAATTTTATTATCATAATATTATATAAGAGTAAACATAAATATTTTATTAAAATAAAATTTAATTTAAAATAATAAATAATGCTAATAAACTTAAAAAATAACATAAATTTCACTCTACTTTAAATGGCATTGCTAATCAAAATAAGTCACATTATGAACTATTTTAGCGCATAGCACAACTCTGTGATAGCACCTAGTTGGTTTGGGTTGACAAAATACTAGTTTTATTTTCTTGATAAAATGAATTTTATTTATAATAATTAATAAAATGAATTGTTATAAATAATAAATTTTATTGATAATTTTTTTAAAGAATATATCTTTAACAGATAAAGCATGAATTTATTTAAAATACATCGATGATATAAATTTTTTAATTTTTTTATTTAATCACAGATTAAACTGATTAATATATCAGTGAGAATTATTATTTTTTGTAATAATTATCTGAAAAGTTATGTCTAATTAATTTATTTTATATCAAATTTTAGCAACGTAATTAATATTTAATATAAAATTATGATAATAAAACCATTGCAATTAATGGTACTAAAAAGATTGATAGCATTAATTTTCTTTGTGTGTGTGGGGAGTGGACAGGGTAGAGCTCGCAAAGCAGGTTAGACATCACATTTAAGCTACCCTAATAGGTTTTAGTAAATCCGGTCGAAAAAGTCTACATATAATCCAAGCTCATAAAAATAGTATAAAAATTTAGTTAAAATATAATTTTTCATGGGCTGAATCTGCATTCATTTTGATTGGATTGAAATAATAAAATTTAAAGTCTAAGTTTTATCATGTAAATTTGTGTGAATCTAACTCAGCCACTGACCATTTTTTTTCATACCTTTAATCTTTTCTTCATATTAATTAATTCTAAAAAAACATTAACTTCCATTATTAAGTTGATTTTTTTCTATTATTATTAAGTTGAATTTAAGAAATTATAAATAATAAAATTATATAAAAATATTTATTTTATTTTAAATAAGTAATATAATAAATATATTTTTAATAAAAGCTACACTTTTAAATGTTTAAATTTTAAGTTAAGATTAATGAATCTTATTAGTTATACATAATTACATATTTCAATCATATATATGATAAAGAAATAAGTATTATTATTAGCAAAAAAAAAGAAGAAGAAGAAGAAATAAGTATTATTTATAAGTAATCTGATACTACCATATCATATGCTTGAAGAGGTTTAATTATTTTGTTAGTACCGTTAGTATCCATACGTTATATATTAAATTTCTTTAAATAAATTTTAATTAATAATTATAAATGTTATACATTAATTATATATATATATATATATATATATTAATTTAAGTCGAGAGAAATACATTAAAAATTTGATAAACATCAAGTTAAAGCAGATATAAATATATATTTATATTTATAGAAAAATTATATATTTTCAGTTTGTGTTAATAAAATTTATAGTTCAATTTATGCTATAATAAATTTTACGTAATAAAATTTTACTAATTCAATAATTAATTAAATTATTACGTAAATACACCTTTAAACTTGAAATGCAAACACATTGTCAATTGTTTTATTATCGAATTTTTATTTTTAAGAATAGGGAAATTGTAGTAAAACAATAATTTTACAATGTAAAAAAAAATCATATAAGAACGATATAACGATAACTAAAAGATCAACGATCTTATTAATTTTAATAATTAGGATTAAGTTGAAGTATTTTTAAATAAATTTTACATAAAATTAAATTTTATCATATCTAATATTATAAAATATAGTAAATAATTTATTTGTTAATAATTTTTTATTATTTCACATACTAAAACATATTTTTAAAAGCTGAAACGACCATAATTGGAAGATCAAAATTTAAAAATTAATATTCAATTTTATCAACATGGACGTAAGGATATATTCTAAGAAATTTATAAATAAAATTTTATTAAAAATATATTATTAATATTATAAATGTATTAAAATTTATAATTTAAAATAAGAATTTATTATAATAAATTTTTGTTATACACCCCTATATAGATGTCAAAGAAATATATTGATTTTATTGTCATTAACTGTAAAAGTGTTGTTTATCTTAACTATGGAAAAAAATTTAATTTTAATATATTATCAGTGTACAGATGTTTCTGGCAAATTTATTATAATATTGTAAATTAAAAAATAATTTATTATTTTATAGCAAATTTGAAACAATTTCTCAATCTGGGGTTTTTTTGCTACGTGGATCAAATTTTCGCCAAACGACTGGCGAAAGTAATTAATTTTTGAATTTTTTAATACGAAATATGACTTCTTAGAGCGGTTAATTTAAAACCGCTCTCATAAGCCTATTTTAGAGAGCGATTCAAAAGGAACCACTATCAATAGTCTATCTTAGAGAGCGGTTCGAAGTGAACCGCTCTCAAAAGTCCGTTTTAGAGACAGTTCAAAAGGAACCACTCTCATAACTCTATTTTAGAGAGCGGTTCTAACGAAACCGCTCTCTTAGGTATATACAGCCATACAAATTTTATATAAATATAAAACTCTAATTACTAGCATAAAATTAAAAAACATTTTAATTTTTTCATATTTCCAATTCAAATCTACATAAATTACATTTAATTTATAATTATATAAAAACTATTACATTTTTTAAAGTAAAAAATATTATTATTTACATACAAATTTTATTTAAATACAAAACTCTACTTACTGCATAAAATTAAATTACATTTTTATTTTTTTATATTTCTAATTTAAATCTACATAAATTTTATATAAATACAAAACTCTAATTACTAGCATAAAATTAAATTATATTTTTATTTTTTCATTTTTCTAATTTAAATTTACATATATTACATTTAGTTTATAATCATATAAATTATATTACGTTTTTAAAAGTAAAATTTTTTATTATTTACATACAAATTTTATACATACATTTCATATAAATTATGATTACTGCATTTAAAATTTTACAATTTTAAAATTTTACTTCAATATAAGTGTAAAAATTATTTATTACAATCAAACTAAGTATAAATTATTATATTTAGTTTTATATAATTATTTTATTTAACTCAATTTTTATTATTCTGTATTTTAATAAATATCTATAATAATTCCTGTAAACAAATTTTATAAATCTTAATTTAACCTATCTTCTTAACAAGGCAAAACATGTATCAAAGATCGGTTTCGCTAACTGCAGGGCGAAATAAACTTTCGCCAGTAGCAGCGCGAATCATTTCAGATGTTGCCACGTGTATCAAAATCTCCCCAGCCGTTCATTTTAAATCTAAGAGAGCGGTTCCGGCAGGACCGCTCTCTAATATGTACTTCTGAGAGCGGTTCAAATGGAACCACTCTCTAATAATGAAATTTCAGAGCGGTTCATATATGAACTGCTCTCTAAAATAGACTACCGAGAGCGGTTCCTTTTGAACCGCTCTCTTAAATAGACTTATGAGAGCGGTTTTAAATTAACCGCTCTAAGAAGTCATATTTCGTAAAAATTCAAAAATTAATTACTTTCGCCAGCCGTTTAACGAAAATTTGATCCACGTGTCAAAAAAATTTCAAATTAAAAAATTATTTCAGATTTACTATAAAATAAAAAATTATTTTTTAATTTACAATATTATAATAAATTTGCCGATATTTATACGGCAAACTAACTAAAATATAAATAAAAAAAAGATGATATGATACTTTACAGTGTAAAAACCAACATATATAAATTAAATTATATAGAAATTTATTAATATTATAATCATTAGTTGGGTAGGATAATATATAAAGCACATTCCTCCTTGGAAAAGTTCACACCTTTTTATGGATTGTCCAAGCCTCACTCAATCCCATTATTCATCAATTAGTTTTTCCAAGAAACAACAAAATCCATTAACACATCAACATCTTAATTTCCTCCTACCAAGACGGCAAAGATAAAAAAATATGATCAGAGTCGTAAACTTTGTTGCAGTGATCGTCTCAATCCCAATCATTGGTGCTGGAATCTGGATAACAAACGAGCCAGCCAATTCCTGTGTCAAGTTTCTACAGTGGCAAGTTATCAGTCTTGGAGCTCTGAGCTTGGTTGTGGCTTTCTCAGGTTGCATTGGAGCCTTTTTTAAACTTTCACGGGTCCTTATATTCTACCTCATTGCCATGCTTGTGGTAACAATACTACTAGTTTCTTTGGTGGTTTTCATTTATATGGTTACTCTTCAAGGTCAGGGCAACATTGAACCCAACAGGGGTTCCTTAGAATATCATTTAGATGACTTTTCTGGCTACCTTCGTCGAATGGTACGAAGTTCATTCAAGGGGGATCGCATGAGAAATTGTCTTAGACAAACAATCATGTGTTCTGACTTGAACTAACGTTACCGAATTGCTCAGGACTTTTTTAATATACAGTTAACACCCATGCTCATGAGAAATTGTTTTCTAAACCCTACCTTTTATCAACTTTGTTACTCTAATGCTCTAGCTCGCTCAACATCTTCTATTAAGAGCACATATATGCATGTTGAAGTAATCGTATCGTGTTGACTTGCTTTCTTAAATTCCCACACGTCCTCCTTTTCTTATATTTTACTCATTTTTCAACTTCTTAGAAAACATGAGATTGAAGCTCTTGGAAGTTTGCATTATGTTCTATTGATTGTCTCTTAAAGATATTAGTTAATTAGAATGTACTGAAAATTGTGGTGCAAATTTATAAATAATATATTTAATTAATATAAAATTTACACTTTTTAATCTTTAATAAGTATATTTAGAGTGTTAATTATTTAACATTTGTCTGATTTTGTAGGGTACTGATTTAACTTTTCCTATAGACACCGCATTCTTGTTTAATATATGCAACGATATCAGAACTAGGATTTCATTTCTTATCGAAAGATAGAGAGACAAATTCAATAGCTAACTAACCAAGATTATTCTTTAAACTGTTTTTCCACCACCAGCATGTGTTAATTCTTTCACCTTTTTTCCTTAATATTTACTATTATTCTTGGTTTGATGATTTGCAGTCAGGGTGCTGCAAGCCACCAACTCAATGTGCATACACGTATGTGAACCCAACCTATTGGATTAACCCGATCAACACATCAGCGGATATGGATTGCCAACAGTGGAGCAACAACCAAACACAACTTTGCTTCAACTGTGACTCATGCAAGGCTGCTTTATTGGCAAATCTTAGGAAGGAGTGGAGAAGGGCTAATGTGATATTAATAATCACAGTAATTGTTTTAGTGACAGTTTATTCGATAGGGTTATGTGCCTTTAGGAATGCCAAAACTGACGATCGGTTTCTCAAATTCAAACAAGGCTATACTTAAAATATCCATGTATATAAAAATTTGACAGTAAAAATTCTTTGGGTGCGAAAAGGGTCAACGATAACTGTGGATAAAAATGTAATAATGATGTGTATATTTAAATATAACATAGAAATACAATAATAAAAATTTGATAAAGATAAAATAGTAATTTAAAATTGTATAAAAAATTGTATTTGTGGTTCCATCTCTCTCAAATTGAAAGGAAAAAAACAAGTATGCAAATATAATAAATCTCATTCAATTTCATCTTCATTTTAATATTTCAACAATGAAATAAGATATCACTTAATGTTATTTCCTTTCATTCTATTGCATTCTAGTTAATTCCAATTGTGGATAAATGGAATTATGAACTTTAAATATATAAGTGAAAACATAAAAATATATGAATAACACTGTTAAAGTTATAAGAACTCGTATAAGAAAATAAAACGCAGTTACAATAACACAAGTATTGTTAATACTATTTTCAGTTATAATTTTTAATATTAATTTTTATTATATAAATTATTAACAACACTGTAAATATTGTATATCTGAGTTTTGTGAAAGAACGCGAACAAGCAGATCTGCAAGTTTTTTAGATATGTGAAAAAAAGTCAACTTTGATGCAGAAAAGGCGTCAGGAGTCATTGACGTTCGGATGCTTTGTTATTATGTCTATGACTCCAGACTCCATGACCTGTACTGTAACATATTGCTGGCATGCATCTTCTTTTCCTCCTTTTTCCTTTCTTCTCTCAGTGTGCACTGTACAAGGTACTACTTTTCAAAAAGTTATGCTACCCCAGCATTTTGTCATACTCATACCTCTAATCTTATCTCTATATCAATCAACTAGTTATATTTTAATCACACGATAAAGAAATAAACATTATTTAAAGGTAATGTGATGTTATCATATGTTTGAAGGGATTTAATTATTTCTTTTTATTAGGGACTATTTATATTCATATATTATATAAACATTCCATTAATTTAAGTTGAGGATTTAGGATTTATTTACTTTAAAGTTATAAAATCAATTCTTATATTTTTAATAAAAAAATATATAGTTTAAGTTATTTTATATATGTACTTGGATCACATTTAATAACTGAAAATTAGTTTTATCTCAACTTTAATTTAAATGATTACCTAGTTTATATTTAAAAGTATGTTGAAAAATTTATAACATTGATTTAATGTAAAAACTATAATCAATAATGTTAAAGTAAATACAAAATTATTATGTAAATATGAATACAAACACATTGTTAATTGTTAAAAAAAAGAGAGACATAGTTAATTGTTTTAACGTCAAAATTTCAATTTTAAAGAAGGGAAAAATTGTATTAAAATAAGAACTTTAAAATCTGAAAAAAAAAATATTAATACAAGAATGATATAAAAGTATAACCGAAAGATTAAAATTAAAAAAAAAATACTTTTATTACTGTTACAACTTTCAGGCATCCCAGGTAAGGAAGAAATTAGTATGTGGGGTACGATAATAAAGACCCCTCCTTCTTTGTATCCAAAACTTCACACCTTTTTATGGATTGTCTAAGCCTCGTCCCTTGTCGTTCTTCATCAATTACAATTAGTCTCTCCAAGAAACAACAAAATCCATAAACACCTCGCTAAACCAAGCCATCTTAATTTTCTCCTATTAAGATGGCAATGAGCAACAATGTGATAGGAGCCATTAACTTCATAGCAGTGCTCCTCTCAATCCCAATCATTGGTGCTGGAATATGGCTACTAAACGAGCCAGCCAATTCCTGTGTTAAGTTTCTGCAATGGCCAGTTATCATTCTTGGTGTTCTGATCTTGGTGGTGGCTCTTTCAGGCTTCATTGGAGCCTTTTTTAGAATTTCATGGCTCCTTATATTCTACCTCATTGCCATGCTTGTGTTGACAATACTTTTAGTTTGTTTGGTGGTTTGCATTTATATGGTCACTCTTCGAGGTCATGGCAACATTGAACCCAACAGGGCTTACTTAGAATATCGTATGGATGATTTTTCTGGTTTCCTTCGTCGAAGGGTAAGAAGTTCGTTCAAGTGGGATCGCATCAGAAGTTGTCTAAGCCAAACAAACATGTGTGCTGACTTGAACCAAAGTTACCGAATGGCTCAGGACTTTTTTAATGCACATTTAACACCCATGCAGGTATAACTCATCTTCATTTCTTCTGAAGTTGTTCTCTAAACGATACCTTTTATATCAACTATGTTACTCTAATATTGCTCTAGCTAGTTCAACATCTTCTATGATGAATTGAGTTGCATGATTTTAGTCTCTTTGTTTCTTTTATGAGATGCGGAGTATATGTGTGAAAGTTGAAGAAATGGAATCATATTGACTCGCTTTTTTAAATTCCCACACGCCTTTGTCTTCTTATATTTTACACTCATTTTCAAACATTCTATACAAAAACACGAGACTGAAGAGTTTGGAAGTTTGCATTGAGGGTATGCATGGAAAATTATGGTACAAGAACATAAATATCATTTTTAATAAAAAGTTTTATTTTTTTAATTTTTTAGCATTTGCCTGCCTTGATTTAATTTTTCCTACAGACACCATTCTTGTTTAATATGCAAATGATTCTAAGATTCTTAAATAGCTAATTAACCAAGACTCTTAAACCATTTTTTCTCCACAAGCACGTGTTAATCCTTTCAGTTTGATTCCTTAACATTTGCAGTCAGGGTGCTGCAAGCCACCAACGCAATGTGCATACACGTTTGTGAACCCAACCTATTGGATAAGCCCCATCAACACGGCTGCGGATATGGATTGCCTGCAGTGGAGCAACGACCAAACACAACTTTGTTACAACTGTGACTCATGCAAGGCTGGTTTATTGGCAAATCTTAGGAAGGAGTGGAGAAGGGCTAATGTGATATTAATCATCACAGTCATTGTTTTAATAGCAGTTTATTTGATAGGGTGCTGTGCCTTCAGGAATGCCAAAACTGAGGATCTCTTTCGCAAATACAAACAAGGCTATACTTGAGAAGATTCAATTTGGCTTCGATGTTACTGTACCAAGTTTGGTACTGAACAGTATTAGTTGTCATGAAATTGGGTCGTTTTGTTTAACTTAATTATTACAATATTTGTTTAGACCCTCAAAAAATATATCCGTGTTTAGAAAAACAATGTATGAACTTGTCTCTCTTGCACTTTTTTTAGAAGAAAAGATGCTTGGTTTTTTATGGAAGTGTTGAAACTTGGTGTAAAGGTTCAGCGTGATTTGCGGAGGCCACCGAAAGCTAATGTCTCGGCTCTCGAGGCACCAACGCGACTTGTATGGATTGGAAGTACAGTGTTGCTTTAATGGAGGGTTTTTGGGTTCTTATTTGTCTGTGCTTTCTCTCGTTTCAAAATAATTTGGCGCTTCAAGAAAAGTAGCATTTGACAGGGATGCATCCAAAATTTTAGCGCGTGCTCAGAAATTAAAAAAATAAAAAATATTAATTTACAATTTAACATAAAAAGTTATGAGTTATAACATTAAAATAAATTTATACACGAGCAAATTTGACATAAATTTAAACTCGTTATTAATTTATGATTTTAACTTGTTTTGTGAGGAACACGCCATTAGAAACCCAAATCGGATTCCTAATTCGATTAAATTATATTTTCTTTTTATCAGGACACAGCAAACTGTTTACAAAGATGGATCACATAAAAAATGTTGGGAAAGCACTGGCTTCTAGAGCTGCCAAAAAGTTCACTTGGCCAAATCAAACTTTATTTTATGTGGGTCAGAATCAAAAAGTTTTATGGACCAAAACATTCATCAAATCATAACCTTACAGGGCCAAAAAATTCACAGCACTGAGCTTAAGATTAGGATTTTGTGGACTAAAAAAGTTTATATATTTTTAGAAAATTTAGATTTGAAAAAATTTGATATAGATTATAATAATTATTAGAATATCTAGTAAAAATATTTATTTATATAACATTTTTTTATTATAAACTTGTATTCCAATAAAATTGTTTAAAAAAAGAGAAAAAATTTATTTAATATTAAATATTTATAATAATTATTTTTATTAAATAAAATTAATAAAATAAACGATTACTATATAATTTTAATAATTTTTTTATTTAATTTTATAAATAAATTTTAAAATATTATTTAAGCATTAACTATAAATATTTTTATATTCTTATTTTTCTTGATTTATTTTTATAAAATTATTAAAAATATTATATATTTTAATTTTTTTTTTAGGATCATACTTCATTTGTATAAAAACATCTTATATTTAATAAATAAAGTCACAATAAACATATAAAATTGACAACAAAAAATAACATTAACAAAATTTGTTAAATCAACTTAATAACAAATGTAAAAGCTAAATTTAATTTAATTTTATAATATAATTATATTTGATATTATTTTTTATGATAAAATTTTAATATATTAAATGATTTTTTTTATTTTTTAATTTATTTTTTATATGTTAAATATAATTTTTAATTCATTTAAATAAAATAATTTAATAAATATTATAAAAAAATACTATAATTATTACTTATTTTGTAAAATAAGTGGGCTACACTCCTAATCTGATCTTAGTCCACTATTTTATTTATTTTGGAGCTTAAAATCAATGTAAATCCACTAATTATAGAATTTTAAAAAAATAAAACTATATAGAGAACTAACAAGATCACTTTGACAACTCTACTCGCTTCTCTACTTGTATAGAAGAGGAATGTATTTGAGAGTGTATGTTATTAGGTTATACAAGCGGTAGGTAAATAAATTTGTAGGCATGCCCACTACTATCTGATCTAATGGTCAATTGAAGAGAGGCCCAAAGAACTTGACCCAAGGATAGAATGGGGGTCATCTTTTTATTCTTTTTGGAGGGAGATGGGGTGCTTAAAGAAAGCAAGTTACCTCCAATCTTTCTCATTGAACATTGGGCTCAACTCAGATGTGGATCCTGCTTCAGGAGGATCCCTTTAGGCTTTTAGATGATAAATCAGTTGAAATATGGCCTATTGGGCTTCCACTTCCAAAATCATAGGCTTCAGTAAATGGCAACCTACCCAATGGGATTGTTGACCCAAGAAAAAGGACTGGACTATCATATTGAGAGATACTTTTGACCAAAAATTAAAATCCTATTTGAGAGATATTCATATTTAATTTTTGACTCTTTTGCAAAGTCGATTATATTTTATAAAGAATACATGTTCCAAAAACAAAAAACTTTCTCTAATTTTTTTTCTAACACACTTTTAATTAGATTTCATAAATTAATAAAAATAAACTGATTCAAATATTATAATATAATAGTTTTTATCTATATTTAATATCATTGAATATAATTTCATTATATTTTTTTAAGAGCATGCAAAAAATTAATAAAAACTATTAAAAAAATGTAAAAATAGATTATGAAAAAGACCAAAAAGTTGAACACGATCATGAGTAGCATCTAACAACGTTGATCGTTTTAAAAGGTAAGAAAATTTGCTACCCTGAGATATATCATTTTAAACACGATTATAGACATAGCAATGGGTAGTTGTGTGAGCAGCATGATTGGTGGGCTACAATGCCTATTACAAACTCTTAGGCCTGTTCAAGCTTCGTACGAGTCAGCCATCACTATTGGCGGGCTACAATTTCGAAAGCCCTACACCGCACTACCTTTTGCAGGAATCAAAGGCATTATTATTATTGAATAAGATCTTCACGATTGAAATAATCATTTTATCTATTTAAAACTTTAATTTTCCATTACAATAATTAATTTATTAATAATTAGACGTTAAATTTCAACACTGTACCATATAAAACAATTTACAATAAAGAGAATCTGTTTTCTTTTTTCCCAACTCTGAAACACACAAGGCTTTATTAGAAAAAAAAAACAACTTTTCATACTACCAGAAGTTTTAATATTTCATAAAATTCAAAATATGTCGAACTATAAAATAAAAATAAACTTATATTAAAATTATAGCATTCAACATACTTAATATATTAATTCTTCAATTTTTTATTAAAAATTTATTATATGCTATCTCTAGTCTTATTTGATGACTTTAAACATATATTGCAAAAACTAAAGTTTAAATTATTCCACCCTAGGATACTAGTATATGATTTGCAACAGGATAATAAACATTGTACAAGTGAGAACAATGTGCAGTAGTTATGTCCGGCATCACTATATGTGGGTTACAATTTCACAGGACTAAAATCTTGTGTGTGTGTTAAATCCATAATTGAAGACGGGCAAAAGCATACAAAATGAATAGGGAAAATTAGAGAGCGAAGCATATGTGTAATATGTACGACCCAGATACACACTGATTCTGACAAACAAGCGTGAGATTTGCGCGTGTCAGACAGAGTCACCGCTTGGCCATTGGTTCCCATATACACCAACAATATCATCATCGTCATCACTTTCCAACACCACACTGCCCCTACCATTTCATTCCCATGCCATACCACTTGCCATTACAAATTCAATTACTACTATTTAGCTTCTTAGACAGATTGTAAACAAGCTTCAAAATTCTATAGATGTTAGGCATATGACGATAATTGCAAGACAAAGACAATTTTCATATTTGAAAACACTTCCATCATGGGACCTTTCCAGAATTCAAGTGTGTCTCCTTAAGTGGTTGGGCGTTAGTGCCTTGTACAAAATGACTAGCCTAGCTCGTAGCTTAGGTGGTCCAACATATTGCATTTATGATGGCGTATTGAGTGAAGAAATGCAAATAAAATACTAGAGTTTTGAGTTAAAAAATAAATTTTAACCTACAATTAATTATATGATAAATATCTTATATAATATGTAAATATATGATTTGTGAGTCAGGAAAATAAGAACCTTTGGATGAGTCAAATATTGTAGTCAATGCTTAACTCATTGATTTAAGAATTTGACTTTTTTTCGTTAAAAAAGTCCAGGAGCCGTAAGCTAACTCTTTTCTGCATGATTCCTCTGTTTGCTTTACTGTTCGAGTGAACGAACCATGAGATCATTATGTAGGGAACAGATATCGGATAATGACCCAACACCTTAGCGTTATTGCATTTCGGACTGCTTAGCCCAATATTATCCAGCAAAGATAGTAACCCCTGTTGTTGGGCTTGGGGGCGGTTCAATAAGTGCAATAGTCAAAACGGAACGGTCAAATTTAAATAAACATTTGACCCACAAAAAAATTAAAATTAACAAATAGAAACTTTTTATTGAACATTATATTACTGTTTAATGGGAAAGATGCAACGTAAATTACACTGTACCGGATGAAATTACGAGATCGATCCAAGTAATAATTTCAGACACATGACATATCCATTGCGGTGATTAAAATTTACTCCGATGTGTATGAAATTAGCAATTTTCCTTTCGTGGTTTTAAATAGCAATATTAATCTTGTAGTTTTTGGCAGGTATGTTTATTATCACTTTTTTAAAGTGATTTTTATTTAAAATACTGTTTTTTTATAATTAAATCAATAATAAAAGTACTTTATATAAAAATATTTAAAATTGAAATAGTAGACACCCCTCTCTTGAGCACCCCCGGTTTACACGTAAATGTGTCCATTTGTGGCTCTGCAAAAACTGGGTTTCCAGACCCACAACCTAGTCAGGACTCTTACTACCCCAGCCCTGAATTTCACGCCCAGACTTCGTTCGTCAACCACAGTGTCCCTTTTTTATTTTTAAAGTTAGACAGAGTTCATGACAGAAAAAAGATAGTGTTAACTTTTATTAAAAATAATTAAAAATTATTAAATAAAATTAAAATATATTTCGAAATAATTTAAGTAAAATTTTGATTGAAACATATTTTTATAACTTTCAAATAAACAGTCCGAAAAGTGAAAATTAACTGGGAGTTTTGGCACGTCACTCTCACAAGAGAAAAACCTGGGAAACCTCTTTTGCTGGTTTTAGGCTTAAAAAGAGCTTGTGAAATTGCACGCCAAGTTGGGCCAATCAATTATTATCTTATAAACCACATTACCACACGGAATCAACTTCATTTAAAGTCAACTAGGTTGATTTTGAAGTGTGATTCAGTGAGTGACCCGCAAAATGTCATGATTGGAATCTGAGTACCATGGAAACTAGTAAAGTATCAATGCAAAATATCGTTCATTCAATCAGGGGTTGACTCTAGCGTACCCCTACTTCCCTTCTTCTATTGTACGTTCGTTTTTCCCATAAGCATATTTCTGAGGACACGAGCTAGATATTATTAATACATTAGATTTTATGATGTTTTATAATTTAATAAAAATTATTATATAAATTTTTTTATTGCGTGTAAAAGTGTAGATATTAAAAAAAACTGTTGAATGTTACGTTAACTCAGAATAATTAATTGTGGCTCTGACTTTGTGCTACTTGTTAATTGATAATACTATGAAGAAGCGACTCTGTAGTAACCTCAGAAGGCATCCTCGACAAACTTAACCACCCTCTCATTTCTAGAACAGGCAAACGTTTCTACGTTCACTATGCAAGATATTAATATCTTGGGCTACAAACATTTTCTGCAGAAATAAAGGATATTTTTCGATTTCATCCATATATTAAGGTTAAGTTGAAGGAGTGCCTTGACAATGTAGATATTGAAAGAGAGTGACATATTTGCTTCCATAATTGCACAATATTCAGGCTATGTATGTGCTTTACGAACCGCATCAACAAAAGATGTAACCTGCATAGGCAGTACTTACCAACAATGTTTTTCCCTTGTTGATAAAAGCTTCAGCTCCAGATACTACCAAAATATGACACATTATTTTCCAAAGTGTTACGTTTTATTAGTACAAATGGAGCAATTTTAGATAGAGAAATAGAATAGTCCCTATACTGGAAAATAACGTGGTTGCTATCAATTGTCTCCAAAGCAAATAATGGAGGCGATGTCATCATCTGTCTCCTCTTTTCTTTCCCTAACCCTCCCAATCAAACGCAATGCAGTTGTGACAGTGAGGATAATGATCGACCGAATTTCAATATGTAGGTTTCTTCGATTTTTCATGTATTAAATGTATGTATGTTATGTGTGTGTGTGTGCAGAGAGAGAGATTACAGATCGAGATAATTGAAGTCTACTAAAAATATGATATTGAATGGATTTTGTTTTACATTATGTAATTTTGCTTACCTCCTGTGTATTCATTACCCAGCCAAAAACAGTTACTGATACGGTAGTTCCCATATTTTTATTGGAGATTATTGATAAATAATTTTTTTTTATAAGCACAAGAGTTTCATTAATTAAGCATTAGGGGTGCTTAACCCAAATTTATAAGTATTACTAAGTCTTACAAATCAACTCAAAAACAAACAATCTCTTCTTGACCTAACCTTCTCTTATATAATAATAAAAAAAAATGCTCTAAAGTAATAACTCCCTGTTATCATGCAAGAAAAAATAACTCCATGATATATTTTTATTAATTTTATTAATTAATCCTATTAAATCAAGAGTAATTATATATTTTTACTCACTTTCTTTTATTTTTTTTATCTTTCTTTTTCTTTTCTGTCACATCATTTATCATATATTTTCTTTTTTCTTTAGTCTTTTTCTTATTTCTCTTTATCCCCCCAAACCGCGCCCCATTTTAAAGGTGTGAACATACCATTTTCATTAAATCAAATAAAATGATCAACCAATTGGATCAGATTGCGATATTATTAATGTTTGTTAGGTATTGTCAGTAGCAACATAGAAAAAACCCGACCAATTATCAGTATGCCCTCGGAGAAAACATGAAAAAAATTATCAATACAGCTTAAACGATATTATCATGGAGCAGGTCTTTCTCACTTGGTCTTCACCAAGAGATATTTTGTTCTGTGCAGAGTGAAATTTCTGAATTGCAACCCTATCCCGCAAAGTAATATCGTTAGCGTGGGGTAGAGAATTTAGAAAAGACAAGGAAGCCTTCTAAGTCTTACAGCTTAACAAGTCACAAGTAACGAATTTGTGTAATTAATTAATTTTGCATTCAAATATGACATGTCTTTGTTTGTGTTTTTTTAATCATCATCTTCATTATTGAATATATAGTCTACTATGTACGGTTTATGTGTGTGTTACAGTAATTAAGTTTTCAGATTTAAGCCCATAAATATCTAGGGTATAACCATGCCTCAGATGAAGCGGAATTATCGAAAATCAAAGTCCAAAATTACTGAAGTAAGAAAATTGCTAAATAATACGAAAAGTAAATGATAGAAATTGAGAAAAAAATTTTACGCAAGCTCAAGCTTCAATTTTTGTCGAATACTGGTTCATCTTTATCTTTTAAATTTATTACTGAGTAATTCATATTTTTCTTTTTTCAGGTTTGCTTATATTACGTCTTTTTTGTTTTAAAATATATGTTATCTTGCATATGTGTATGCATGTTATATTTAAGTTTATTTTATGCAAATGAGTTTTTTCTTGTTTAAAAAAAATATTTTGTAGTAATTTTCAACAAGATTAATAATTAATTTTGCATATTTATCACATCAATTTTGTGATTATGAAAATTAAATAAATAATTTAAAATAAAATTTAAAAATAATTATTACGATATTTAAACCTAATTTTTGATGACATTAAAAGTTATAGTAAAAGACAAAATATTATTAGGAGAATACATTCATATCTATTTACCATGGTTAAGATATTCATTTATCTTGGAAAAGATAAAGAATAAAGTATAACTAAAATTCACCTCCCATGAATGGGAAATGTATATTTGAAAAAATGAGAGAGAAAATTAATTTAAATATTTTTATATAAAAAAATTATTTTTTATTATTTGAACCACTCACAAATAAGATATTACTTTCATATTGAAAAATTTTCTACAATTTAGCACTTATTTAAAAGTATTTTGCTTTCAGTTCTTATTTTGGAACCAAGAACTTGAAAAAAAATATTATAATTTGTGTCCTCTAAAAGTAAGTTAGTTTTTAAAAAAAAATTTAAACTCTTCAATTCAATTAAAATATAATAAGAAGGGTTTTCCTTTTACTCTTCTCCAAACTAATTGATTTTAAAATAAATGTAATGTAACAATTTTATAATTACTAATAGTAAATAGAAAAATATCTTAAATAAAAACCATATCCTAAATTTCCCAGTGCAGTTTCTTTTCTTTTCACCCTAAATTATTAGTGGAAAAAGTCACAAATTTTTTTATGAGTGGATATAGAACAATAAGTCATCTCGTTTTCGTTTCTTTTCACCATAATCAATTTGAGGTGAAGGTTACATGAATTTTCGATGAAAGGATACAGAACCACTGGTCTTTTATATTATTTGTTACGAGCGAGACAATGTTGTGGAAAATGACTAACTAAACACAGGATTCTCAAGAATAGGGTATCTGGACAGTCTGTGTATCTATATGTATTGTTGGGAACGTAGCTAAATAAGAATAGCAGTAATCATGGTTAGCGTACATCCTCATTTAAAGAAGGTCAGTGTTTTTTTTTAATTTGGTAAATTAATTTTGATAAATTAAACGTAATTAAAACATGAGTAATTTTTTTAAATTATTACTTTTTTTATTAAAAATATAAGATTTAATTTTCTAACCGAGAAAAAACTATTGTTGGGAAATTGGATAAACACTCTGGTGTGGATGGGAGTGTAGGCATGAAAGAGGCTTCCTTTTGCTTTAGCTATCAATATCATCATCCTATTTTTAAGAGTTGGTAAATCAATGACATCATGGCTTAAGCAACTTGTTTATGTGGGACCATCATCACCTGATGCTACGGAAAACCAAGTTTTTATGACTCTCTCTTTTAGTGAAGGGTGCACATTTGATGGTCATTCAATGATGGAGAAATGCAATTCCTGTTCCCATAATATATTTGTAATGTCTTTTTCTTTCAAAGAAAACAAGGAAAGAAAAACAAAAGCGGAGTTTACACTTTAAAGGAAGTTATTATAAAATAAGTTATGTATAGTTGGGGAACCTTTTGTGAGAAAGGGTGGTGTTATAAAGCCAGTCATCAAAAGAAAGAAGCTAATCTACCCTAGGGAAATTTGTAGAAGGGTGAGTGATATATATAACCACTACTTTCGCACTGTCTAATAATGTGCTCTTACATGGCAGCCACCATGATAGGAAAAAAAAAGTTGTATGAGTCTATATGACTATATCTATGTATAAACTACTTTAAACGCACCGATAATGTGAAAAAATAATGCTTTTAATAATTTGTGGCTGTATGTTTTGTGGCGCAATATGGATGAGTATTTCTTTCAATGAGTAAACTTTTCCTGTGATATTGTACTAAGAAATTTTCTTTAGTCGGTAATTGACTCAATAATTGGTATGGAATTTCTCTTCTACGATAGCTATTTTCAGAGGGAACTCGAGTTCTGATCTGAAAAATCTTGCTCTTGTAGGTTGTAACCATATTAAGCTGCATATCATTGGTCATTTTCTTACGAGGTAACGAAATTGGTGCCAAGAATGATTGCATGCTGATGTATTAGCCTAATATACAGTAGTCTCAATTTTTTGTGCATGAGGATTTTTTTTACCTTAAATTTCTATAATCATTTACTTTCCCTTTCTTTTTAAAATATTAAAATGGACGGCATAAATCACACAGCAAAACTCGAAACCAACCAACTGGATACAGAGTTCTTCGAAATAAATTAGCTATTTAAGGAAGAAAGATCTACAGACAACACTGTTGAGTTCAGAAGTAACTGAATGTTTTCCCAATATAGGTATATTAGATAAATTTTGCACAAATGTAGCGGAAAAGTTCTTATAACGAAGAGGGTAATATAGGAAAGTTTGGCATGTGGAGATATATTTAAAGCTCAAGCTTGTTGAATTGCCAGTAATGTGAACAGCATTTCCATTACAAGCTAGCCATTTAATTAATTTACCACTTAGCCAACGTCAGTGACGACTTAAAATGAAAGATGAAGGCTTAAATCACATGTGCACGGATGAAACTTTTGTAAATAGGGTCACCTAATCTAAGATGTGATCCTTTTTCTATTATTGATGTGGGGAACCCTATTAGTAAGCTTTGTCTCGTATTAACTTAATTAGTGGGGTGACAAGTGTGAACTGACAAGTGATGTAACCCCCAAAACGGTTTTTTAGTTAGGATTTTTGCCTTGTCAACATGGCTTTGTTGCCTTCCGTCTCACCTAATCGCGTTTGATTTTCTCCTTTGATTTCTTTAATTCAGCTTCACACGTACCAATTTATTTCACAAATGCTCATCCAAAATCAGATGAAGAAACAATGATGTGGGGTGATTTTAGTTTTTAGGAGTAAATAATCTTGCAATATAGTCAGACTCGGTGTGTAAATTATAGTTTTCCTTTTGCCCTTTTTTCCCCCAAGTCAAATAAAAAGCCAACCTGTTGAAATTAAGTGCAAGATTGAAACTTTTAGCTTTTCTTGTGTCCACTGAATACCATGGTAGAGCTTTAGGAGAGAGTAGGCAAATGTGGCTGGGGTGCACGGAATGGATGGCATTCAAATCTGTAGGAGAATATAACCCTTTCCTTAACAAGGCTAAAGGGAATGTTCTAGCGTACTACGTAGGCAGTGATGCGTTGGACGGTTCTCGGTAAATTACCTGGAAGATTCTTTGCCGCGTGTCACCCTCTGTCACCCCACAACTACAAGTCTACCTTCACACTATTGCCCCCGTACACGTCAAGCCACGCGTCATCCACCACCACCCTTCTCAAACTTCAAAATCATTACCTTACCACAAACAACTAAAACATTGGTCTTGTTACTGCAAAAGTAGAAGGACCATTCCACGTGTCGACAATGTACCCTGGAAGAATCAACACATGTATCACCTTCTTGGGTATGCCACATTACCTAAAATTAAAGCTCCTTTCTTTCTTACTTTCTTTTCTTCACCTCTTTATTATCCCTTTAATTATATTTTTGTGTGAATCAAGCGTTTTAATTATGCTGTGCTTTCGTTCGATTATTCAAATCATTTAATCAAACATACACCTTTATAGAGCTGGAGTTAAAATGGGTTCAAATTGTTCACCAGAAAATTTGTTTCAAAATAAAAATCATTATGTGATGCCAGAATAGGAAGCAGGGCGTACTTTAATGCCTGGAGATAATTTTCGCGCTGAGAGAATTTCGAAAGAAAATATGAAACAGGAAACACGAAAGAAGTAAAAAGTAACGTGTTGAACAGGCATTTCTCCACGTTAAACGTGTGACGGTGGCACGTGAGCGGTAAAGCATATCAAAGTCGGTCTTAGGCAATAAAGAATTCGCTGACAAAAAGTAAATATCTATCTTAGTTTTATAAATTATAAATATTTATTATTTTAATTCTTATTTGAAATTATTGTTAATTTTAAATTTTGAAATATTAAAAAATTTAAACTTAAATCACGAAATAATTTTTTATTTTTTATACTAAGCTTGTTAAATGATATTTTTACCGTGAGGGCAGATAAGAGAGGGGGATGTGATGGCAATAACAGTAGATCTGCTGGTAAAAAGAAACAATGGTAACTGTCATTGCAGTAGGAAATGTTAAGTATAATATCTACGGTGGCAATGACTAAATAATAATGATAATAAAATTGACTTATTGTAAAAGTAATGATAATAATAATGATTAATTAATAACGATTGTAATAATAGTTGAGTGATAACATTAATTAACGATAATATGAAAATATATTTGCTTCTTAAAAATAAAATAAGAGTTAAATGCTTTTACTTTTAAATTAATAATTTTAAAACAGAATTACTTGTTTTTGTTTTAAAATAGAATTAGAAATAATTTTAATCAAACATATTTTGTTTTTAAAAATTTTGTTTGAATCTAAAATGCTTAAAACTTGCAACTACTCTAAACAGGTCGTTGATTCTTTCACTGCACAAAAATCTTACTTTAATTATTACTTTTAATAAATAATTTTAATTTTTTTATATAAAACAACAGTAAGAAAATTAATTACAATGAAATGGTTTTTTAAAATTAAGTAAATTTTTTGTCATCAAGTTCAAAAATAAAAAATGAAATTTATAATGTGAAAGACTAAAATAGATATTTATTTAAAATTAAATTAGTAAAACAGTTTTTCTATACGTGTATTTAAGGATATGTAATAATAAACAAATTATTAAATTATATAATGAAATATTTTTAGTGTATTGAATTTTAAGATACAGTTAAATTTTATAAAATTAAATATTTATCATGTAAATTTAACTTCATGTTGTGTTAAAATACAGTTAACAAAATAATAGATAATAATCTTTTTTATTTAAAAAAAAAGAAAGGACAGTAAAGAAAAGAAAAGCGAATGGATGACAGGATGACAAGACGCATAACGGCCTTTACCTGCTGGGATAGAATGGGAAATTTAGAATGTTAATATTATTATTTTTATGGAACGGGGTCAAAGATAGAAACGTCGTGTATGTAATTAATAATTATTAATGGCATAAATAAAGATGTTATGAACCAAGAAGAAAATACTGACAGTGACTTTAGAACGTTAGATTTAAATATAAAAGGTAATAAAAATATTTATTATATTTATCATAAAAATTTTAAATTAATTTAAAATATTTATCAGCATACATCACGTACTTATAATAATTATTTTTATGCACTGATACAAAAAATCCTAACATTATTTATATAATTATATAGTTATATTTTTCATTTCCAAAAAGGCTATAGAATCAATTTTCATGTACTCTTATTAGTTTCTTTATAAACTAACATTGAAATCAGGAACTACATTAAATTAGAAGTTTTTATAAAGAAGAAAAAGACAAAAAGTATATTGTTACGTAAATAAAATATAACGATCTTACAAAATAGTTGTATTGTATGCTCGAGTTTTACTAATTGAGATCTATGTGAGTGAGTGTGCTAATTGTAACTAACGATGAGTGTTTCTTTAAATTTTATGAAAGCACCCGCCTAAGAATAAAACTCGGGAATCTTTTTTCTTTCTTTAATAAAAAACGATGACAATCTAAAATCTTACACTCCTAAGAAACATTAACTAATTAAACAAGTCGGAACATTTTCCTTAAAATCTCAGACATTCTTCATAAGGAAACATATCACGTTACACCAATCAAAACTTTGACCGTGATTAGGTTATTTCTCTTCGAAGGGGGTGACAAATTTCTTTCTAATTGAGGAAGTTTAACACAAATGCATAACTTCAATCAGACTCGAACCCAATTCTGGGAGAAAAAATCACGTTTATAATGACCCCATTAATCACTTTAACTTTATCACCATTATGATGAGACCCATCAACAAATTGCCAAGCTAAGAAAGTTCCCAATAAGTGGCACTAACCAGTTAAGTTTACGACAAACCCATGTAGGCTTTAGCTAATGCGTTATATTTATACGGCCACTAATGAAAAGTTGACATCAAGCATTCTGAGCCCTGCGATACCCCCATAATTGAGGGTGGATCAAGAGATCACAGCCGTCTAATGATGCTGAACTGCAGCCGTCTGATCAAAATGAGTAGGGACCCCACAGCGTAGAGGGAACCGCCCCTAGAATAATCGTACTTTTCTTCTCGTTGAGGCGGCTGACCTATTCTCCATTTTCGAGAACCAATAGAACGCTTTCACGGGCACCAGTCAGAATGCGACACGTGCACACGCTGACGACCCCGCCCCCAAATAAACCGGCTAAAGTGGACCCCACCGTATTGGAAGCTTATATTGGCCTCGCCTCCACTAGCATTCACCGCCACTCAGCACAACTTACATTGGGAAATTTCTCTTTCGAAATAAAGAAAGTGAAAATATATACATATAAAATAATTGAAGTGCATGTAGCATGTAGAAAGAAAATGTAATAATATCTCTTTTATTTTGCTATTTTGATATAATATAGACATACCACCTATTGTCCAAGAAGTACATTGTCGTTTGTCTTCTTTCCCCACCTCACTAGGCCACTATTTACATGCTCAACCCCAAAACTTAGGTATAATTACTCTAGAAACCAAACCTATAAGTCCTTATCATCATCTTAACTAGGTTGAAAAGAGCCTTACTTATTTTGCTACACGCCATTCTTTTTTATCACTGCACCATCAACTATTTCACAGGTGTCTTATTTTTCTACTTGCTCAACCTTTTCCACTTCTATTGGACTTTCTATATATACAAAACGCTAGAAACTACTACGCATAGCATAAAGAACGGACGGTGACACTTCCGATACAGGCCTTAGAAGAGCTTGTGTATTGGAAATGATGAAACGACGCGAAACACTGGCATTAGTATAATATATCAGGCGCATTATAGCAAATAACCTAAAAATACCAAGTATCTAATATTCTATGATTAGTCCCCCCATTGGGGCTCGGTGTGGTATTCCCTTTCTTCTTTTGGCCGTTCTGTAATTAACTGAAGTTGGGGGTGGCGTAGATGGTGTGAAGCTGTGAACTTTGCAGTTTTTGTGCCGCCCATGGCTGCTGTTGCTACTGTATGAATCCTCAGAATCTGATGCCATTGCCGCTGATTGCTGCTTCTTCTTCTGGAAGTTGTTAGATGTTCCAACAATCTGCATATCATAGTATCACATTGATTAATGAACCCAAAAGACAATCAAAATTGAATAGGAGTACTACAATTAAACGTAAGGTTGTTGAGGACAAATTAAAGATTAAAAAGTCAATATTCAAATCCCAAAGTTTCAAACATGGGTGGTTGTTTAATGCTCTGAGGAAATTAAGGCAAAAGAATTCAATAAATTGAAGGATTCAAGAGTCCCGTGAATCAAAGGGTATACCCATTTTCATGGCTGTGAGAAAAAGTCAACTCAGTTAAACTAAAAACTTTTCTCTGCTTGCTTCGAAACAAAGCAAATGAAAGTCCCATTTTTCCAATTTTTTCTTCTTCAAAATCCTTGGTCAGAAAAGCTTAAGCAAATGAACCAAAGACATTGGTGGTAATTGGTAAAGCAGTACCTTGCAACCCAGAGAACAGAACCGGTAAGAGTCAAGAAGGCTACGCTCGCAGACTTCACAAGTGTTTGTGACCCCTTTCCCAGGCCTTGGTTGAGGCCTTTCGTTCAAAAACACCACCCTTGCGCTGTTGATAATGTAGGTTTGGACACCAGTGATGTCCAACACCTTCTGAATCTCGGAGACCCTGATTACATCATGGTATGAGGATCTCCTAATCTGTTAACACCACAAAAACAAAACATTAATTAACATTAGACACACGATACATGCATTGAAAACAACACAATATCCCCAAAGCTGACATTTTTTCTCTCATTGTGTGGTTACTTTCACACCATTCTAGGAGATGATAAATGCAGGAAGCAGTTGGACAAGGGACAATTGGGCACAAAAATTGAAAATAGAAACCAATTAGTGACAGTTCCAATCTGTGCAAGGAAGGAAAGGTGGGACTTTTAACCAAAAAATCCAGAAAAAGAAGGAATCTAAGCAACCCCATAAAAGGAAAAGTAGTCATTTTGATAAACAATGACTGTGTGAGAGCTGAACCAAAAATGTGTCAGATTCAAAGCTTCTGTGCAAAACTTTGACAAATTCATCAAAATGAGGCAACCAACCTGGATGGCACGGTGATCCTTGTGATGGGCAAGGCAGAGAGAGCATAGAGGTCCATTCATACAGTCCAAGCAATACATGTTACATTCGCTCTTGTGAGAATCAGCATGTAACTTGCATTGAACAAAGAAGCTCTCTTTCAGCAAAGGCTTCAACCATGGTGGCCACCTGTTGTCTTCATCATCAGGCCCTCCAGCACCCTATTCAAACACAATCAAAGCCAAAACTTGAATCAGAAAGAGAAAAAGAACACAATACAATAAAACCCCAATGCCTCTCCACCTTGAGAAAAGAAAACAAAGACCATATACATTAGCTGGACCATTAAAACATAATGAGAGGAAGTTGAATGAAACAATCTAGTATATGCATATCATATACCATGATTCTCCTGTTCTTAGGCTTGATTTCTCGGACAGTGGTGTCTTGATTTTCAATTGCCATCCTGAACAAAGTGATTGGAGATAGAGTTTGTGAGTTTGGAATTAATGTGAGAAAGAGGGTAGGGAGAATTTATTTTTTTAAGAGAGAGAGTGAGGAGAAACAGAGAAGAGTATGTTTTGAAGTTTGGGAAGTAGAGAAGAGTGGGGGCTATGAGGGAGGGAATGGGTTCTTGTAGAACTTGGAAGCGGTAGATGGCGTTTTAGAGAGAGAAAGATGAGTGAGAGGGTTGGAGTCGTTCTTATCCGCACAAAGTCTTCAACCGAACCTAGCTCCGAAGCCGAACCAACCAGATGCGTTGGGCGTAAGGAACCCACCTCCTTCTTTCCTTTTTAATCTTCATTAAATATTTAACATTTCATTTTCACATTGTCTCTCTGATCTTATCACTTTATTTAATCTCTCAGCTTCTTTTTATTTTTATTTCATAGGTCGCGATTAAAGCATTTTTCCCACCCAGTGTTCTTTTGGGCACGCTTAATTCGTCCTTTTGTATTAGTAATAAACTAGATTAGCACGCTTTTCAATATATATGGTAAAACATCTTATGTTTTTTAAGGGCTGCTCAGCACCTGTCCTAATCCAACTTGTATTGGTTATTAATATGAAAAATATCTTTGAAATGTTGACCCAAATGTACTAGCTATATTGGGTCTTGTCCCTATTATAAGCATACAAAGCTAGAGCCTTGGCTATTCCCGTCAAAATTCTTCTTTTGTCTATGAAAAATGTCAGTAAATTAATAAACTCGGAAATAGGATCTTTCATTAAAAGGCACTTTGTAGAGATAACTAAGATAAGAAGTTTTCTGGTGTTTGAAGTAACTCTGTAAATCAATATGTAAAACCTAATAAATACTAGGAAGTGTAAGCATCAGGTTGGCCCTAATCATGTGGGTTAGGTCTTGGTTGGCCATCCTTAATTAGAGTCTAACCATTCCATTATATGACGGGCATTACGATTTCTAGAAACAATTCTTGTTTCAACAAATTAAATGGAAATGGGTTGTCCCTTTGTGTTTTGGTTAAAGAGAGATTTTCTTTCAATTAATGTTTTTAGTTATTCTTGTATATGATTAACGAGGTAAGTATATATATATATATATATATATATATCTTCTTTGCACAAATGTATAGGTATCTTTGTGCTGAAAAAAAAAAACAAAATCTTATAATGTCTTGACGTGTTTCGCAATCTTATTAATTTGAAATGAATAAAATTAATTTTTGAGAGAAATAAGTTACACCAAGCGAACCTATGAATGTTCAATATCTGTTCGAGCTTAGTTTACATGGTTTTAAACTAAAATGGGGATGAGAGTCACGTATCCAATACCCTATCCAACGATGATTTATGTTTAATTTTTATACGGAAGAGGGGTGTTGGAATTTGGGGATGGCATAGATTTGTAGAGCATTTGTTGGAGAAATCTCAGAAATATTTGGAGAACAAAAAAGTCGCATCGTAATAAATATTCTTTTCCGTAGATTAGATAAAATTCCACTGAGGCATAAAGAATTCCCATCAACAATCAATGACTGAATGGAAGACCATATGTCATTTACTCATGGGTACTACCGCCATTGCAGTACCATCAAAATATATATATATATATTTAGAGGAAAATGTTAGAAAAGTTCGGCTTTATTAAATTTAAATAATTAATATAAATAATATTTTCATTAAAAATATGTATTATATTTTTAATATGATTGATATTTTAAATAAAAATTATTAATTTCAAATACATAAATTCAATTTTAAAAAATAAAATATAAAAATTTTGATGTTGTATTATATATT
The DNA here is from genome assembly GCF_003935025.1 of Abrus precatorius. Taxonomy (NCBI): domain Eukaryota; kingdom Viridiplantae; phylum Streptophyta; class Magnoliopsida; order Fabales; family Fabaceae; genus Abrus; species Abrus precatorius. The sequence continues at coordinate 24,821,023 of NW_020874406.1, read as the reverse complement.
TCAACTCCATTTCTGAAAAAGTGACGACCTGTTTTTTTGTTATAAAAAATTATTTAACATTTTTTTGGTGTGAAAATAAAGATGTAAAAGTACGATAAATGATGTGAATATATATATATATATATATAATATAAAATTATTTTATTTTTATAATTTATCCTCATATCATTTGAAAAAATTAAACAGGGATTTTATAAAAAGAAAGAATATCAGTGTCACATATAAATTTAAAGATGCAGATCAATGTCCAATAAGTGCATGTTTAGGACATATTTTTTCATTTTACAAATAATAATTGAGTTTTTATAAAACTTTTAAAAAATAATAAAGTGAATCAAATATCCACTAAATATATATTGAGTTGTAAGCATTTTGTTTGTTATATTTAACTTTAATAAAATGTACTTACTGTAAAATTGGTTTTTAGTAAAACTCACATATATTTATTTGTTCATTCTTACTAAATCTTATAATTTCATTTTCAGCTTAAAAAATACGTATCTTTTCAATTCTAATCAAAACTTAAGGGCAAAGGCGGTCATCGTTAAATTTTTAGTGGTTATAAGCAATTTATACTTCCAGAAAAATATTAAAGTTCAAATTCGAAAAAGGATAATTATTTGAAAAGTTTTCTTAGTTGTTATATGTTTGAAAATATATAATGATTAAGGATAAAATAAATAAATAAAGTTCTTTTTAAACACAAGAAAAGGCTCATCATTCAACTGAATGAACTATAAGGAAACTCACAAAAGACCACACACCACAAAAGAATGAAATATGTTGCAAAATTTGAATTCTCCTACTATGATCAAAGACAAAGTTCAAGAAAAAAAAAACGTTGTCATTGTCTTTTATAAGAGGCCTCAGAAGAAGATTGAAGAGAATGGAATACAATATAAAATTCAATTCACGTACTTTCATTTCTTAATTTTAAATTATAACTAACTTTTTCCCCTTTAATTTACACTTTGGGAATTGTCAACCTCTCAAAGTTCATTCTTTTTTAGCTTTTAATAAATATAATACTTCATTTATTCAATTCTTACTCTCTATTTTTGTTATTTTTAATCTTTCTCTATTTCTTTTTTTTTAGCCTCATTCTATTTCCTTATTACTTACTTTTTTACTCCTCTTATTTTTAGTCTTTGTATATTATTTTTAACCCCTTAATCAATTTGTATCATACAACAACATATAATAGTAATAATAATACAGAATATAAAAAAATAAACATAAAAGGAAAAAAAAAAAGACTGAAATTTTTTACAAACATTTATGCTGTGCACGGTGGGTATGAGATTTTATTTTTTACCAGAGGACAAGAAATATTTATGTTTAAATGTTCTTTTATTTTTCTTTGCTATTTTGTCCATCACGAATTAACAATTGCTAAGAAGTCCAAATGTAAACAAAATTCAGTCAATACAGCGCTGGCCTGCTTTGAGTATTTGTGGCCGTGAGATCTTTATTCTAATTCCTCAGCAATCCCAAACCAAAAAACCTCACCATCCTTCTTCTGATCCTTTTTAACATGCTTGAAAGAATTTACACAAAACTTATAAAGTATAAGTTTTAAATTTACTTTAGTACATTCTTTCATATGATTTATTAAAATTATTTTTAATTAGTATCAATAAAATTAATAATTTAATTTATGAAATAAATCTTTTATATAATAAAAAATTATTAAACAATTACTTAATTGAGTTATTATTTAAACAATAACAAAGACACAGAGTCGCGAACCGAAACAACGAAGTATAAAAAACGACTAAGATGTGTGTCTCCGGGCCCTCATACCTAGCCATGACTAGCACGAAATCTCCTCTATTAGATTTTGCATCATATCACCAACACCAACGAAGGTAAGATCCAAAAGGGGTGAAGAACCTTCACATTAGGAACACCAATTAGGACATGGAAGCTCCAACCATGCAAGATTTCTCCAAACTTTTGTTTAGATCAATCAAGTGCACTTCAGCGAGTCACCATCTTCAATTACATCCCCTTCAATGAGCTAAGAGGCTTATCTATTTTCCCGCTTTGCAAATCAGTCTAGTTGGCATAATAATGAGGCAAGTTTGGTTAAAATGGGATGAGCTAGTTTTGTTACACGTGGCAATGAATGGCAACTTGGTGAGAGAGGCTTTAAGACATAATAGAACTTACCATTAGTTGGTCCAGGAGGCCATGATACACAATGGTAGAGTGGCACCTTGGTCACACTCAGTAGTGGCTCTCATTTGTGTTAGCTAATGTGTGAGGGAAAACTTTTTGATGTATATAATAACAAATTCACATTTTTAGGGACTATAATTTGATTTTAGAAAATATTGTAACTCGTGTAATTTTAGGCATTCTTTTTAAATAACTAGTATATGTCCATAGTTTTAATTTTTGGTGTACTGGGTGATTAGTTAAAGATACCTACCTAAAGTGTTCCCATGTTCCACAATATTCATAAGCAATTGATGAAAAGCAATTCAAGTGTGTTTTGCATATAAAGATCAAATTCTATCTAAGGAACTAGCCTCGATCGAATTTTGGTTTTCAGTCAAGTTTTTAATCATTAACTATTTTTAAAGTTTAAATTGTTACATGAAGATTGTAATAATTTTTTTTATAGAATAATACGATAATATTTATAATTAGCATAGGATTTAGGGTAGCTTCATTTAATCTAAATAAAATAATGAGATAAATTCAACGCAATCTAGATGAAATTATTTGTGCTGATGCATTGGTTATAAATTTTCTTCTGTTAAAGTCAATTTCGGTTATATATATTAAACACTAGCCATTAAGGTGTTGACAACGAACCCTTTTTTTATTCATTCGCGATGGATATGTTAGTCTTCTACTCCATAAATAATAACATTTACATAAAAGTGAAAGATAGGAAAGTTAGAAAGGGACACGAAGAAAAAAATGTAATGAATCCTCAATTAAAGTATTATTATTATCCATTGTAAGAGAGGTTTTGCGTATAAAAAAATACATTTAGATACAATAAAACTTAATAAAAGAATTAAAAATAATAAATGCTTGGATGTCACAAGTAACAAGTTACAAATAATTTCCCTAACTTTTAGCATCGGTCGCAAGAGAATTCATCAGGAAGGGGACCCATCTCAAATTGCTAAAAAAACTGATGGCAAGTCTAACAAAGCTCCTGATTTCGCCAATCAGATATCAAACTTCAACAATAATTGCAGGGAAACTTTCAATATCGTCAACAAAATGAACCAATTTATATTTCTCTCTAAGAAACCTCAAACAATTGGAAAATAAATCCCAACAAGGGATGTTATTCCCTTCCCCCTTCTCATCTAGCAGATAGATCATTCCTCCAACCATTTAGAGCTAATCAATTTGGTACATCTGATGAAACTCTGACCATATCTTTTCTTTTCTTTAATATTTTGTTTTGTGAACCGTATCTTTGATACTATTAATCAATGGATAAGCACTAACCACTCTTTTCATATAAACCCCTCATTTGAGTTTAGGTGGACATTATATCATTTTATTCATATAATTGTGGTGTTACGTTGGATGGAATAGGAAAGATATTTGTATATTATTCTGCTTTGAAGAAAGGTGCTGGGTTGTGGACCATGCCCAATTGCCCATGGTTCCCTCGTTTGCTTACTGATGAACTTGAGACACCACCAATGGACACAAAGGAACACGGCTTTTAAAAAAACAGCTACTCTTATATAATGGTATAATAGAATTATGGAGTATGACTTCGTCGCCATTAAACGCATTGAATACACGTATGTGAATTATCATTCTTAGCATTAAAATATATACGCGTGACAATTACATAATCCCATGATTCACGAGACTCAGATCGATGTTTGCAAATATTAGCAAAGCTGAAAATTAATTTCATATTGCTATAGTCTATAAAAACACTTTTTTTGGGGGTCTTTTTCCAATACCCTTTATTTTGTTTCATTCGTCGATGTTATATACCCCTTAAGGCGTAGCTAGATCGGAAATTATAGACCAAGAAAATATAAGACAACAGGACAAGAGAAGAGGATCCCGTTTCAACTGGGCATGGCTGATTGTTTAAAATGGGTTAATCACATGACAGTGATTTATGCCATTGAAAGTTTATTTATTTATTTTATTAATTCGATTCATTGAACTGCAGAAAGAGACTACGAGTTGACAAGTAAAGCTCAGTTTTCCATTTTTTTCACCAGATTTTGTGTAGATATTTCGTCTTCATGGCAGAATCACTATAGTAAAAGATGGTATTGAAAGATAAAAACTATAAAATTTACCCTATAAACAATAAGTTAAAATAACAAATTAATTATTTCAATGATCTTTTATCTAAAAAATAGTAAGATGAAATAAATTGATCGTCAAATACACAGGCACATGTAATTTATTAAAAAATAGTTTCAAATTTAAATAATAGTTTATTAAGGAGTTGTTTAGAAATAAATGTTTTAGAGAAAAAATAAAATTTACATTTTAAATAAATATATTTAAAATTAATATTTATTTAAAATAAAAATATAAATTAATATATTGATATAAACTTAATATATTAATTATACATTTATCATTATAAGTAATATATAATTATTTTAATTTATCATTAAAAAATATGTCTCCTTTCCCTCCAAACTTTTCCGCCCAACATACGTTGATGAAAAGCTTTTTATATGTATTATATATATATATATACATATATATAATCAGATTGACACAGGTAAAAGTTTAAAGTTTAGCTTTATAATTAAGAGTTTACTTTTAATTCAATGTGAATAAAAGTTGTTACACACTTAACTGCTAAAATTTAACATTTAAATTAATTATAATAAAAATTGAATATTTATATTGATATGAAAATATATATTTAAATGGCAGTATAAAAAATATTTTAATGTCTATAATTAAAAAAAATCAAGATTAAATGATCATGTAAAGCGTTATTTTAAACTCAATTACGAGTACTATTTACTTGTTTCTCGTTCTAACTAATAATTTTATAAGTTTTCTAAACGTGATTCACGCAAGTACACTATAAAAAATTGTCATGTACTAAAAAAGTATACCAGGTATTATAATCATCTTTGTTGGTCTAGCTTGTAATTAATAAAAATCAATTTATTAGTATAAATTCTATAATTCTATACTGATAATACGATGTATAAATTTTCTACATCGAAAAACTTGTTTATTAGTATGGTAAATCATATTATTATTAGTATAGACTTGTAGTATCTATACGAATAATATATTTTTTATGCAAATGTTAAAATAATGGAAATAATTTTATAAAGAAACTGTTCAGTAAAAAACAAATTTAATTAGTAGGTTGATAAAATTTAATTTCTTTTAAAATAATTGAACATGATAAATTTAAGTGTAATATTTACTCTTAGAACATATAAATATAAATTTCCACTCATACATTATCTATACCATACATCTATCCGTAAATATTTCATATGTGTTGGTGATTTTATGAAAAAGAAAATTTAAGAGTTAAATAGATATCTTTTAAAATAATGAGAGCAATAACTTTCTAATCTCTTGTTTTAGAAAAAAGAAATCAGGAGTGTGAATATTTATAGGGTGATTTTGAATAATTAAGTGGGTATGATATGCATGTGACTGTAGCATTGATGACCATAGCTGTATTATTGAACTTGATGCGCAATTTCATTGTCGGATTAGATCAACAACTTTGTTTCCATTTCTTATAGCATGTTAGCATTGTCTATTTCCATTATAACTTGAAGCCTATCGCGAAATTTTTGGAGTACAAAACAGTGACAAAACCAATTATTGCAGCTTCGAACCAAAATTCAGGAACAGCCGCCCATGGAAAATCTGACTAGCCAAGCAAAATAATTTAATAATGTAATAATTCTTTACATTATTACTCAATCATAAATTATGACGTTATTAAAAATTGATTTTTATGGTAATAATAATTTTGAAAAACATTTTTTTTACAGGCATGAATTGAAATCTGGTTGAAATAAAAATGGGGAAGGGGCAAAGGTGAAAGTAGATGGAAGTGACAGTGCAATTGCAATTGCTTTATTATGGGTCAAAAGAATCATCCTCAACCCCACACCCCCTCATTCTCAAAGGCACACCACCTTTGACCACACTGCAACCGTCTTTCACACGTGTGCGTTGACCGCTAATACTACGACGTTTTGCATCACGCGCTATATAACCCAACCTTGCTTTTTGGTACAAATATTCGATACAGAATTGTTTTAGCTGCAGTCACACAACGTCAAATGTTGAGTCCAAATCTTTTAGTCAATCTTCTATGATCATTTTTATTTCAAATTATTTTGAAATAATCTAAATACGTAACTTTATTCTCACACAATTTTTTTTTATGATAGAGATTAATAAAATAAAGGGTCTTGGCTTCAACATTAATTAAGAATTTAAAAAGTATTAAAAATTATAAGAAAGTGCATTTATAATATTTTATATTAAAAATTTATTATTTTTAATTATTTAATAAATTATTTTAAACAAATTTAAAAGAACAAAATGCAAAAAAAAAAAAAAAAAAAAAACAACAACAACAACGGAAGGGTTAGTAGCAAGTCCAGAGAATAAATAATAATTAAAGTTTCAGGTTGGCGAGATGAGGTGCAAAATTTTTCGACTGGGTCAAGATGCAAGTAACTGCATTTAACTCTCACTCATATTGTTAAATTTTACTACATTTTTTATAATACAATAAAACTCACCACATTCTATATATTAGTGCAATATCGTAACTACGTGATCAGTGAAATCCTTATTAATTATCGTTAGTCAACTAAATTTTGTGACTGTGCATCATACGGGTCCATAATATATATAATTTTTAATATTTATATTATAAATTATTAATAATATTGAATACCTTTATGTGTGTTGGGTATATATTTTATATAAAAAAAAGTTACTTAAAAATTGTATAAAACTTTTTATTTAGAATTTAAAAATCACTTTATATTATTAAATTATTTATTAAAAGAAAATATTGATAATTATAAAAGATATATGATATATATATATATATATATATATATATAGAGAGAGAGAGAGAGAGAGAGAGAGAGTTTTGTATTATTAATATATAATTATTAAAAATATATAATATATAATATAATTACACTATTTTTTAGTGAAAAAATTTTAAATTAAGAATAATGGCATATAACATTTTTAATATAACAAATTTAATAATTTATATATATATATATATATATATATATATATATTACTGGAACTATTAATTAAATATACTATGATAATAAACCAATGTAAGTAAAGTAGTTAATGCAACAATCTCGTGTTTAATAAAGAATATGACCATACCATATTATAAGTAAAAAAAACTGAGAAATAATATTAATAAATTTACGTAATAATAATGGATCCAACTAGAAATGTTAATAGGCCCTATAATCCTAACTAAATGGATTTCTGTGTATTGCAATTATTTTTTAAATGCAATAAAACATTTAAAATACATAAGTAAGAAAATCATTATTCAACAATAATAAAACCACATTTGTTAAGAAAGAAGTAAATAAAATACATGATATCTTCATTGTCAACATTGAAAATTCTATCTTATCATATAAGAAAAAATTAAAGGAATTAAAATTTTGAAATTAAGGGGAAATTTGTAAAACAAAAAATATATTTGAATCAAATAAACCAGTAAGCGAATGTTTTTGGTTCAAATACAGTTTCCTGAAAACTCGAATCAAATATGAAATATACCTTGGTTAATCATTATGATTATCACATTTAATTTTTAAAAAAATTTGTTTTAAAACAAACACTGATCTATTTGAGTAATAATTTTTTAAAATTTAAATAAGTAAAAAAAAAACAATTTTCTTAAAGAAAACTATAGATGACATAATGTAAGATTTCCCTCAGATAACCTGACTGGCCCACATCAGCCTAACTCACCGTTCCCGGCCCAATAAGATGCGAATGAAAAGAAATAAAAAGTGCTGAATAATCGATCAATTACCTAACTATTGATGACGGCATCATGCACCTATGTCTTGTGGGTCAAATTTACTTATAGAATTGAAATTATTGTTTAAAATTTTGATTTTAGTTATATCAAAGCTGTAGTTTAATTAGAATCATATATTTTATATTTAATTTGTGTAAATAATAGTTTTTTTATCTATTTATTTTCTTAATTGTTGACATTACCAATATTTCTATGATTATTATTTCTGTTATTATTATCATTGCTTTTATTATTAATTTTTTAATTTTATTATTACTGTTATCATTATCATTATTTTTTTTTTCCTATATCATTATCACTTATGGATCAATAATATTTTTACTCAATCACTGCATAATTTTATCATGGCTATTCTAAATTATGATTTTAAAAATTCAACTAACCAATTTTACAGGAAACAAATCAATTTATCAATTTAGAATACTAAAAAAATTAGTCAAAATTTGTGAAATCATCTATAAATTGGTATGAGTAAAATGACATGAACTATTAAAAAAATGATTTTTAATTTTCAATACTAAAATTATTTTAATATAAAAACTTGGAATGGATATACAAAATTAAATATAAAAATTATAATTTTATACAAACTCCAATTCCGCCAGCGCTAAAATTAGAAGTACCACTTTGAATTGTAATTTTAATTGCATGCACCGTACATATTTTATAATTACATAACATTAAAGTGATTCCATTTCTAAAAAAAGAGCTTGCAAATTAAAAATTGAACCTTGCTTTATTCTCTTTTTCTTATATATATATATTTTACTTTATAAACTAAGCATTAGGTATCTTTTGCTTTAGATTTATTAAACTCCATTCCCAATTTTCACAATGTTAATGATGGTGAAACTTTTGTAATTTGTTGATGGAATGGAATTTGGAGGAGCCACGGCTTAAACTCGAACAAATCCTAAATAAAAATATATGTATCTATTACTTTAAAATATTGAATATATTTAGTGTTTTATTCATTTTAATTGTTAAAAAGTTTGTCAGAGTGCAAGATAACAAAAATTTAAATTGTTCTTAAATTTTTATTTAAAAATTAAAAGATCGATTTCATGCCAAACTCCGACACCAGTCAGTAGGAATATGGGTAATGGAACTTATCCAGCACTAAATTAAGCCCCAAGATTAAATAAAGTGAAGTTCAGAGTTTTATCTATAACTCACTACCATCCCAGTGTGAGTTGAAATTGACCACTAAAAAGGTAACTTCTATAAGTGCATGCCGTTTCCATTAGCCAAAAACTACAGAAGTGGATCCAAAAGGGAAAATATGTCAACAAATTTATTCCACTTACACATACCTTAAATGGATCTTTTAGCCAAAGACTTGAAATCGATCCTGCATTAAGTAAGTGTCATAGTTTGTGTTAGCTGTATTTACAACAGTTGAATTTTCATTAAATACTAAAGAAATAAACCCTAATAGTAACAAAATAAACTGATGACACTACGTATGCATATTCAATCTTCATTTGAAAATGATCCAAAACTACATATGTTCCATTTTAAAGTAGACTAGAAAAAAACAAACAGTGGCAAAAGAAAAGTAAAAGCAAAAAAATAGTATTTTCACGGTCAATATATAGCGTATACAAGCAAATTGCAGTGAATATGGCAACCCAAAATGTCAATTATGAATTGACACGGTCAAGCTATATGTTTTTTTGGGGGGCATAATAATGAGAATTTGCCTCTTCCTTCTAATTATGATGCTGAGAATTGAGGGGACCACTCTCAACTTTTATAAAATCCACAAAGGTAGAAGCAAGTAGTCGGTTGATGTGAATCACACTTTGGATAACTACGATGACTAGTGGCACAAAAGCTAGTTACATGAATATAAGATGCATTAAGAAGAGAATCTTAATAGTGTGAAGAAATTGGATCACTAAAAGGTGAAAAGAGAAAATGGTTGTACCTGTACACAACACTTATTTGAAGATGACAGGTACATTTATCTGAATGAACCCTAAAAATATAATGTTTATGACGAGAATAATGTCATACAAGTAAGGCCTGTAACGTTATTATTATTTTTACATAATGTGATATAAAATTATAGAGTGTAATAACCAAGATTCTGCTCCCATTACCCTGATTGTGAATGGATTCAGCGAATTTAGCTAGATTATAGTTAGGACATAGATTTCAAGAAGGATGGGTTACTTGGTAGGACCGTGCAAGTTGCGAGACTTTTAGTTCCGAGGGAATGGCCGGTTGAATTAACTTTGAACTTTGTCCCAATCTTCTTTTGTTTGATTGTGTTTGGCGTTCGCCTCCGTCAACGCTGCGTAATCGTTACTCTGCATTTGTCTCTGACTCTTCATTATTCATTAATGTATAGCTCTCCATACAATAATACCAATCAAATAATATAACTAATTTTAAACTCTTTTCCATTTATTATCAAAGAAAAATAATAAATAATTACCCATATATCTGAAATTGAGTTGATTTGGTCTGGATACTCAACGCGTTGAGTCTTCAAAATATGCCTTACATTTTACGTGTGGATAAATCAAGACGCCAGAACCCAGAGGTAAGCCATTCCTTTAAATACATTATATCTTATAGTTTTTTTTTTTATGTGTATCTGAAGAATTAGTAAATTATATTTTTTTATTGAAAATTATAGGATTTAATATTATTGATATTTTAAATTATATAATTTTTTCACAAAAATTAAGGTACATTCCAGTTTAATTAAACTTTTATTTAATAAATGATTATCACATAACTAATTTATTTAATGAATTTGATCGTAAAAATTATCAACATAAATTAAAATATTTATAAATTTTTATAAACTCTTTCGAATACATCTTTATTATGTACAATTTCTTTAGTTATCCCTTGACATGTATTAAAAAAGTCTACATATTAAATTAGAATACGCGACATCACATTGTTTTTTAAAAAATATTTTTTTAAAAAAGCTTAATTATCCGTGTTCTTCTTTTAATTTTTAATGTTTTTTTCAAGCGCGAAATAATCTTCCATGTCCTTAAATATCATAATGTCAATCTATTGTTGCAATTTGAATAGATAACTTCAAAAGTGGAACAGGTCATTGATCAGAAAACTTGTCTTCTACTATTTGACTTTGCCTGATAGATTTTAGATTAGTTGAATTATCAATGTTATTATTTTATTTAACGTGTTTCTTTCAATTCAATTGAAGTGACTAAATTACTCAACAATTTATTTATTAAAAACAAAGGATAATTTATAAAATATATTTTTATTTTAATTATTAACATTATAAGCACACGTACCTTAATCTTTATTTTATGAAATTTTTAGTTTAGTAGTTTTTTATAATAAAAATAATTCATGTTGGCCTTTAACATTAGTAAAAGATAATAAATAAATTAAAAATAACTTGTTATAAAATTAGAAGTTAATTTTTTTTATAAAATTAAAGATATTAATAATGTTTAAGTTTTGATTATTAAAATAAAAATTTACTCTTTATTTATTTATTTTATTCACGTAAAGCACCTTAAAGAGTGGAATGGGTTATTTATTGGCATTTAGGGAGTTAAACAGTATTAGAAGTCATTCCCTTGAGTTGGACCGATTTGGATGAAAAATATATATATACAATATAATAGGAGGTGTTGGATTTTTTATTTTTTATTTTTGTATGTGACTAAAGTTAACTTAATTTTATCATAAACAGGTTAATCCAAAGTGTAAAATTAAAGACAAATAATTAATGTTTAAATTCCATTGATTAAATAAAAAATTTCTGTTAGTTAATTAATTTATTATTCTAGTAAAGCACTACCAAATTGAATCAGGTAGACTTTAAGGTTGATCTGACCTAATCTAGTCAAAGAGTGGAGTGGATTATTTATGAGCAATCAGAATTGAACAATAATAGGAATCGCATCCCTTGAACGGGAAAATTATACGAATATAAATAAAAGATTTTGTTTCACCAATTTTGATTAGAAGTTGGAAAATCAAAGTTACGTTTAATGATTAAAATTAATTGAACACGAGTTCAAAGTCTTGTTCTTTTTACTTTCAATTGTCCTCAAATAACACTGAAGACTTGAAGTTATCAAGTATTAATCATTCGGCAAAAATAGCTGCTGATACGTATCTTCGTTCACATTGATTTATCTGCGAACCATTTTCCAAACTACATAAAAAGACAAAGGCGAGCAACTAGTGTTAGTGGGGAAGTGTCCAATGTTTGGGTTGTTAGGCTCTGTTGTTATTCCTTTTAATAGTTTGGTCGTCTTTGTCTTTAGTGTATATAGGGATTGGCGTCCTTCTTCCATTGTGTGTCTGTTTCATGTGTATGTTCAAAAATTTAAAAAAGCTCCCTTTTTTATATCCCGAAAGATAGTGTAATTTTTTATATCCCGAAAGATAGAAATCATGATTAAAGGACTCAAAGACAGTAACAGTGGGAAATTATTGTGGAGTAAATGATACATCACACACGAAGACTCAGTACAAGTCGTCCTTCTTGATGCCATCATGTAATAGGAAACAAAGCCCGAAAATAAAAAGTGACTATGAAAAAGAAAAACAAATAGTGAAGGAAAAGACTAAACTTAATGCAAGAAAATGAGATCACAGTTGAATCTCCAGCCAACAGCAACAAAAGCACCTTGTCCATGATAAAAGTGTTCGATTGTCTTTTAATTTATTTTAAATTAATAAATATTTATTAAAAAATATTCATGAGTATCCTTTATTAATGATGTTAATGTATTGGTTTAAAAATTAATAAAGTATAATTCAAAAATTCTCTTATCTTATATGTCTAAAATAATAAATATACATACATTTTCATTAAACCCACAATATATAAAAAAAAAAAAAAAAAATACGAAAAGGGTATATCAGAGAATATAGTAAAAACAATCAATAAATAACTTTTTTATAAGATTATGTTAGGATTTATTAAAAATCATGAGATGAGTACAATGTTATGTTCTACAGTAAAAAAATAATCATTAACCAAAAAACATATTTTAATATATATAATATTTTTACATCTACGATAAAATAAATATTTATTTTTTAAAATACTATTTTGAAATGTTTAAAATCAACGTTAACGTTTCCAAAAATGTTTTGGTGGGCTCTGGTTTGATCACGTGCATTAACTAATCTTAGTGATAATAAAAGGATGGAACGTGTTAAAGTATGAGGAAAAATAATTGGTGAGATGGAGGTGCCTAAGCACCTAACTCGTAGGTTAGGTGGTAAAGTAAAACCAAATTGTATAGGACAGGTACCTATCTTTGTGGAGTTTAGATTCTTTTTATTCCTTTTCTCTCTTTCTTTATCTATTTTTTCATTCAATCATTAAAATTATTATAATACAAATTTTATTTTTAAATATTAATTCATTAAAAAAATGGATAGAATCTATTCTAATGTTTGTGTACGTAGGTCGAATGAATGGATTGCTGAAACATGCTTAATGCACCACATATTGAATGAGTAATTCCTATGTACTCCATACTCATAATATAATAGGTAACATTATAATAATACATTGTAATATTCTTGTAGAGCTTATAATTTCTCGCAGGTGTGATGGTGCCACTCGGATGTCACAGCACGAACGAAGAAGCAGAGCAAAAAGGTATTTTTGGAAATTAATTGCTGTCAATTTTAGTGAACATGTTTATTTTATTTTTGGGTCCATTAGTGAACTACTTTTGGTCATTACTTATTCGTGAATCCAACAATTGACTTTTCTAGGGCCCAAGTGCTCCTGCTCAGAGTCCAAGAGAAGTTCTAATTCTAGCCCATTTTGTACACTTTTCTTTGGTTGACAAAAATTAAAAGGCCTTTATTCCTTCGTGATTCAAATCTGTGGGCTAAAAAGTTGAATGGTCTGTGGGACGTCCGCGAATCAAGCCCTTAACACTTCATTTTTTGTATACTAACGTGCTTGTTATCTCACATTCTTTTTTTTATCTGGTTTATTCTCGATCCGACCCGTGTCACAATTAACATGTATAACTCATGAGTTTAACTCTTTAATACTAAGAATAATTTTAGAAATTAATATAAATTTATAAGGCATAATTTATTTTTATTAATCTAGTTAATTTAGTAATTTATTTCTAAAATGAAATTGAGATAGTAGTTCTTACTTTTACATACTGCAAAAATACACGTCAATTTTCATATACATGAAAGATTAATAAATTTTTTAATTAATATAAAATTTTATAAACATAATTTTCATGACAATAACTTTTAGTTAAACAGTAAATTGTAAACAATTATATCAATAAAAAAATTATTAAACAATACAAATTAATGTTGAAATAAACAGATATTTATTAATATTTGTATATTATTTTTCTCTTTTTACTATATTACTTATCTTATCTCGTATTTATTTTGTTACATCTTTTCCCTTTATTATATGTTATATAAATTAATTAACATATATATTATAAATAATAAAAATATTTTATTTTAGAAGTGGGACATTGTATAAAGTTATTAAATTTCATAATAAGCGATGGTTATTTTTCAGGATTCAAATTAGCTGCGAATAATGTGTGAATAACATAAATTTTTTTATATTTAATTTTTTCTTTTTTATTAATTTTATTTTAAATTTTGGAGATATAAATTGTCACTTAAATTTTTTTATATATAATTTTTTGATATTTTTATAGTATTTTTATTTATATTTATAATTTTTTAATTATTTTGTGTTTCACTTTCATTAATGACATATTTTATATATTTTTATACGATTTAATTATTTTTAAATAAATAAATCGATTTTTTTTAATATAGTATAAAATTTTATTCAAGTTAAATATTAAACTACTCATAAATAGATATTTAACAAAATTTTTCATACCAAATGTTTAATATCAAACATAAAAATTTTAAAATATCTCACATTCATTAAACATATGATAAGAACAATATTTATAAGGCTTGAAAACTTTTCTTTTGTAAAGTAACTCTTAAATATGTATTTTTTAAAAATAAAAACTTTTACGTTGGCGAAACCAATCATATCTTTAGAATTTTGATTGAGAGTCGTGAATTCTTATACATGCTTCTATATTTTGCTCTGCCTCACTTTATTTTTAACCTCTTCAAATGTATCAAAACCATTTTTTTCCCCAACCAGTCCAAATACTTTGTCTTTTGATTTTTCTTTCTAACTAAAAAAATATCTCTGTGTTAATTGTTATTAAATATTAACACCTATCCTATTTTAGCAGCTAATAAGGTCTTTGGTAGAGTAGCATTGGAAGAATAAACTCGAGTCATAATATCATTCTAATTGATATCATTTAGGTCAGATTTGTTTAATTCATAATATCATTCTAATTGATTGGCGTACATATTTTATTCCACTAAGCCACATAACTCGTCCGAAATTATCTTCGAATTATGTATTAAATATTTAAAAAATGTGATATTGATTATTATATAATAATATTTTAAAAAAATTATCAATTTTAGTTGCTTATTTTTTAAATATTAGATTAATATTTTTCATTTATTTTTTTGTCCCTGATTCCTAATTTCTCATTTTCAAAGCCATAGTTTAAACTCATGAATTTCTTTTATTCCTTAAACTTATTCTCTATATATATTCATATTTTTATCTTTTATCTTTCTTTTTTTTATTTCTACATTATCTATACTTTTTAGTTTAGATAATTTTTTTTTAATATGTGACATTAAGAGAAAAATAAAATAAAAATCGTTTATAAATTAAAATTATTTTATGAACATCAGCTTCTTAAAAACTTTTTAATTTTTAACTTTTTTTTTAAAACTTGATATGCATAAATTAATATCAACTAGTACAAAAATAATTTATTCTATCTCTCTATTTTTTTAAGCGTTTGTTAGAAAATTCATCTAAACTAAAACTAGTATTTATTTATTTCAGTGAATTGAAGCTAATCTCTGAAAAAAGAAATCAACACTTGGACATTTTAACCCATTCTTAAACACGTACCGACCCATCCCGCATTGCTTTGGACAGGACGAGACTTGTCTATCTGATTTTTCCAACGCTGTTTTAGAGGGTGAGTTCTACGTTGGACTAAAGGGCCAAGCAGTATTGCTGTCAATATAATAATCCACACAAGTCTTTTGATTGAGTTTCGTTAGTTCAAGCCATTGTATCAATTTTGGCACGAGAGTACAAAATGTGAATCATATTTTGACAGTATGTTCTAGACTGCCAACACTTGGCAACCTTAATTTCTTGTGATCTTCTGCACTGTCCACGTACCGCAAACACAGTAGCTTATGCAATTTCAAAGCTTTCTTTTGATTCTAACAATCATTGTTATGAGGCCCCCCCGCAAGTCTGTCTTCTGTTTTGGCTGATGATGTAATGGACTTTGCTTCTTAGTTTTCTTCATGCAATATTCCAATTTCTGGAAAGAAAAAACATGTTGATGTTCCCAAACAAAAGTTTAAATCATGTTGGACCAGCTGCATGCGATTTAGTGTACTTCGAAAGGTTGTGAGGGGGACATGCTTACAACCCGCACAAGTAACAAAATTTACCAAAGCAGGCCAGTTCTTGATGTTGTTTTATTATTTAATCCGTACATAAAAAATTTACATTTTGGTTTTTAGATTAAAAATTATAAAATAATACTACTATTAGTTAATATTATAACAGTGATTAATTTATTTTAAAAAAATATTCAATTTTATACAGACACTAAAATAAACTGTAAATTATTAAATAAAAATAATTATCAAGTTCATAGCGACTAAACCTAATACTGTTATAACAGCAACATATGGTAATAAGTATTTTGTAAAAGCTTTTCATGTAAAGATAAAAAAAAATGTAAAATTTGTTAATATAAGATTTAAAATAAAAAAATAATAGTAAGTCTAAGGACTAAATTTTTAATTCAACTTTTAAAAAATAAGTAAGTATATATATTATATAACAATCCCAGATCTCAATTTATATAAACATAAGCCTTAATACTTTTACATTTTTCAATAACTTTATAAAAAAATATTAATTTTATTATTTATGTCAAATCTTATGAAATTAATTAACAATAAAAATATAATCAAATAATTTTTTATGTACTTTAAAATATATATTATGCTAATTTAATATATCAATGAAAGATTAAATAGTTTTAAATTCATCTGAGATTTTGTATATTTAATTTTTATGACGATAGCTTTTGATCAAATTATGAATTCGTGGATATCGAGGGAAGAAGTTGTTAAACAGTTTAAGAATAACTTTGATACATTAATATCAGCTAATTCTTCCTACCAAAGATTATAATACTTGGCTCATTTTTTCTTGAACTGAACTTCTAATAACTGATATTTTGAATTTTTTTAAAAATCCGTATTGAATTTACAGACTATACTGACTAAAGGGCTTCTTCCACTTTTTTGAAACCAACTATATGTTTAGCATTTCATTAATGGGTCTTTCATTGTAATTTAATATATGCTTCTATTTTTTTATTTTTTTTTTGCTTCACATCACTCTACCTTTCACCTTTTCAAAAGCTTCAATCTATTTTAGATCTTCATTTTTTTACAAGTTAAAATGCTTGCGTCTTCTTGATTTTCTCTTGCCAACTAATTCAAAGAATATTTGTTATTTGATATTAACACCATAGGGTCTTTGGTGTAGTATAATTCGAGCCTCAACTCCTTCTGTCAAAATGAGTTTGACATATCAACGTTTAACTTGTCATTTAAATAATTTAATTTACAATATTCTTTTACGGATTGGCGTCCATATATTACTCCATTGAACCACATAACTAGTCCAACATAATCTACGAATTGTTGCAAAATAGGAGTGAGGATACGTTGATACACTGAACTCAATTCCTTTTATTCGACAAACTTGCCTTTTTTAAATTTATTTAAACTTTTCAACATGTAGATGTATTTATAAAAAAAATAAAAAGATAAAATAAATAATTTATTTATTACAAGTTAAAATCAACTTATGAACAATAATTTGTTTTGTGTATCTATTACATCTTCAAGCATTGATACGTATAAATTGGCTTTAATTTATTAAAAAAAGTATATTTTTTTCAGTGGGTTCTTGCTAATTTTTAAAAAAAGATAAACATAACTTGGACATTTTAACTATTTCATGAACACTTACCGACCCATCCGGCACTGCGTTTGACACGTTGAGAGACAACTTGTCAATCCAATTTTTCCAGCACTGCTTTAGAGGGCCTGGTATTGTTGTCCATAAAATAAGCCACAGAAATCTTGTGATTGAACTTGGTTCAAGTATAAACCAATACATTGATAACCCACAAGGGATCGATGAATCATATTTTGATAGCATGGTTCTCGAGTGCGTTGGTAATTACCCTTCTTCATTTCTTGTGATCTCCGGCACTGTCCACGTACCACAAACATATAGTTCTTTTGATTTTAATACTCATTGTTTGATGTATGAGGCCCCCCAAGGGCTGTCTTCTATTTTCGAAGTATTTAAACCATGGTGATGTTCCCAAAATAAAAAATAGTTTAAGCCATGTTGGACCGGGGAAAAAAAAGTTTAAACCATGTTAATTTGGGTTTGATTACATGTGTTCAAAAGAAACGCGTCCTCTACAAGTACCACTAGAATCTGCATGCGATTTAGTGTACTTTGAAAGCTAAGGTAGTAGTGAGTGGGACATATTTAACAAGATCTATTAAAACAGGCCAATTGTAAAGTATTAAACCGTTTACCGCTACCGTCCCCCTGAAAAGACCTCTCAACAAAACTTTAAAGAAAATCCTTGTCGAAAAATAGGCACAACATAAAGCTTGCAAGTTGACAATTAATTTCCATCGTCACTATGTGGGGGCAAAGTTAATTCTTTTCATACATGTTCCTTCTGTAATTATATTTTAGTACATGGCTTACTTCTAGACTTCTAATATTACATTTGAATTAATTAGAAAAATATCTACGGGCTTGAAAAGTTTGCCTGGTGTTGCGAATGAGTTGATAATTATTGACATTATTGGTGACAAAAAATTATTTAATAACGCAAAAGTGAAAATGCATCGTGCCACTTGACGAGCTAACCAGATTTTGTCAAAAATGTTGCTCCTTCGTGGCTCTATTTCTTCTTGTCTTTGCACGTGGCATGATCAACCAAACAATTTAGAGACTCGCTTATTCAATGCCTTTGACCTTGTTGGAGATGTATCATACGTACTTGATTGAATTTCATAGGAATAATTTTTTTGACCTTAGAGGAGACTCAGCCTGCTTTTAAAAGTTTTTATGGTGCAATATTTTTACAATTTAAAATGTGACTAGTGATTTTGATGTTTTTATATGTTTTCAATCGTCCATAAAATAAAGGTTTTCTCATGAGAATTTGAATTCATACTATAAATAGTGGAGTAAACAAAAGGATTTTAAGATTTTGAAATATGACACATTAGGCATAAATATAAATTTGGTTTAGAGTGGGCTTAAATTAATTCATAAAAATAAAAATAAATATTAATTTAATTCAATTATAATATTTATTTTCATTTCATTTTTACCTCAACTCTGATATATATTAGATTGAATTAAATCAGCTTGTCAATACTGTTAATTATGTACGCATTGATATTCCTATCACTTTAATCTTTTGATTTTTTTAACATTCATTTTTAGAATTATTGATTAAAGATTAATGTTTTTAATATAATATATTTACATGATTAAAAAAAAATTGAAAAGTTGATGTAAACTCTTTTGGTGTTAATCTGTAGATTAAAAAGTGATGAGTGGTATATAAGAAAAAGGGGAAAATATAAGTGTGGCATTATTAAGTAATAATCTGGTTGGGAGTGGGACCAGTCCCGAGTTGTTGGGTTGCTTTGGAGTCCCATCTCAGATGTGAAAATGCGCTCGATATGTCTGAAACTCTGCATTACTTTTTACGACTTAGAAGGTGTCAACACAAATCCACTCCCAACAATCACATTCACCTTTTCAGTTTTTAAAACGCACAAAACATATTTTTCTTTTTTCTAAAAAGTGACCAATGGCTTTCCCGTTAATCTCAACCCAAATTAAGGACCAAACCATAAAATCGCCGTAACCCTTTAAGCGGATTGGATTGGACAAACCCGAACCGTTACCCAAAACGCGCCGTTTTGCTCCCCCAACAGTCGCTAACACCCTTTAACCCTAGTTAATATTTCCTTAACCATGGTTAACTTCACCTCTTTTATAAACCCCACCTCACACTGAAAGCGAGAGAGAGACACAAACAGAGAGAAAGAACTTCACCAGAAGAACGAAGGGAAGAAGAAAAAGCATAGGAAAGTTACTTTTTTTTTTTCTGGGGAAAACATAGAGAAAGAGCTCAGTGTGAAAGAAAATGGCGTTGTACCTTGACGAAGAAGAGGTTTGGAAGTGTCCCAAACATCCATCAAAGCGACGAAGAAGTGGAATTTGCCCAATCTGCCTCCGTGACCGTCTCGTTACTCTTTGCCCTGACTGTGCTAACGTGCGCCCCTGTTCCTGTTATGCCACCAGCTCCTCCTCCTCGTCTTCCTCCTCGTCCTCCTTCTCTCGATTCTCCGTCGCCGGCGACGGCGTCGGCTCGGTCGGCCGCGTCTACACCCTTATCGAGCGGGAGCCAGAGCTCCGGCGCTCGCGCTCCATGGCGATTCCGTTTCTCCGGTCGCGGTCGCGGTTCTCCGGCGCCGAAAGGGATTTGGATCGCGACAGCGCGAGGGATTCGCCGGCGTTGAACGGGAGCAGGTCGGCGAGGTCTTTCTGGTCAATGTTCAAGCCGCAAAGGAGCAATAGAGGCGGCGCGCCGGAGCAGGAGTGGGAGGCGAAAAAGGTGTTGGCGGAGGAACGCGACGGGGATGTGAATAGAAAGCCGGTGATGACGAGGTCCAAGTCGGTGGCGGTGAAGGCAGTTTCCGGCGATGGAGAATTGAGACCGCGAACGAAGGGAAGGGGTTGGTTCTTCCCGAGCCCAATGAAGGCTTTCCGGCAATCGAAGGTGTCCAAAGTGGTTCAGGAACGATCTCCTTTGTATAGAGGTTGAAATTTTGTAGATTAAAAAATAATAATAATAATAATTATAATTATAATAACAACAATACTTTATATTAACCCCCAAAATATTAAAATTTTATTTCGTTTTAGTACGCTCTTGATTATAAATGCTAGTGTTATCATTATATCATATGTTTCAAGGTTTGGCTGGAAATGTTGAATTTGCGCTACAAATACGAACAGTGACGGAAATTGTATTATTAATTGTTAATTAACTTGTAGTCTTAATGTATATCTCATGCGATTTGTGAATGTTCATCGGAGATTATGCACTCTGTTGTAACCTTTTGAAGTTGGCCTTTTATTTTTGTTTTTTTATAGTTATTATTATTTGGGTTAGTGCATTATACATGTCTGATAAGATTTATGATATGATATGTGTATTATATGAAAGCACCAACTCTTTCGAGGGCGTGATTAGGCTGTATTGTACTATTTGGTTGTGAGCGTTAACTGCCTTACAATTCATGCAAATGATAGTTATTTGATATATTTGGTCCCACGTAACATGTGGTTCCAAGCTGATTAATCATACACTGTTTTAGTTTTTAGTTTCTTTTTTTCTCATTCCTATCTCTTTAATTTGGTTTTACTTTTTCGGTGCTGTTTTCGGACGTTTAAGCCCTAACGTGCTCGAGTACGATCTGCGCTGTTTCAGCTTTTTTTAATTTATTTTTTATATATCTCAAAAACTATTAATTCATCTAATGGTAAAGTTTTGACTTTCGAGTGCATTATTTATTGAATCAACCATGACACCTAAGACATTGCTATATGATGGAGTATTTCAGATGTTTGTAAGCGTTGAAAATGTGATGAACTTTAGGACATTTGATTTGTCTTGAACTTTTTATGAACGTTTATTACAGAATAGGACAAGGTTTACTGTTCAATATATGCAGACATAATAACATTAACAATATATGTATCCCATCAAAAAGATAAAATAATTTTCATCTTGATTTTTTTGTACTATCATGCACTTGTGTTGCAAAATCAGTTGTAGAGATAAATTTCTTTCGAAGATTTTGCAGCAAATGAGTGGAAGACATGTGAAACGATTTTAATCAAACGTGAATTAGTCAAAATAAACAAAAAAGCAAAGTTGTTGTTTCTTATAACGAGAGTTTTAAGTGATGTCATCCTCAAACTGTTGTACTGTTTGTATAAAGTTAACTAGAATCATTGTATTCAAAAAGGAAAAAGAGAAGACGTAATCATGAACCTATCGTAAAATTAATTGTAACAAATTAGGCAAGAATGTTGACATTTAATCAAGTTTTTATAACATATTTTTAAGGATCCATTATAAGAATTTATAAATAATTTTTTATTAAAAAGGACAAAATATAATATATTAATAATATTAAATATTATATTTTTAATAATTATTTATTATTTATTTTTACCGTGTGCTCATTAAAAAATCAATATTTACAAACGAAACATGACAAACTATAAACAAATTTTATTAATTTTTTAAACTACAAGTATTTGGAATAAAAATAATCCTAGTTCAACTTGATGGAGATGACGATTGGCCCACAAAAATGTTATTAAGTTTGTTATAACTTGTAAATGACTAACAATACATTCTGTACTCTCTCTAGCAGACTAATAGTGTGTTAATCATAATTATCATAAAAATTTATATAATTTCATTATATTTATTATTTTATTAAATTTCATGTTTATCCAGTTTGAAAATGGTTTATATTTTATTAAAATAACGTGTCACGTTATAAGAGTGTTAATTGTTAAATAAATTATATTTGATCACTCCTTTTATTTAAATTTGTAATTTTTAACGCTCCTTTTATTTTAAAAAACAATTCTTCATATTTTTTCAAACAATCACTTTTTTTAAGTTTTTTTTTATTGTCCATCAAATATTTACTTTTATTTTTACTTTATGTGCTGATATCTTGAGTCTAAGCCTAAAAAATGAGAAACAACTAAATGTCTAGACTGTCACTTATTTTAGGTTGTAATATTTTTAATTTGGACTGAGACTTGAAAATCTTTAAGTTGATATTGGTATAACCTAAGCTGCCACAATATTTTATGCAATACTTGGGAAACTGAGCAAATGAAATAGATTAAAAAGATACTTGATATTTGTTTTTGTGAGTTGTATTTCTACGGTGTTTAGTTTTGAGCTAATACTTCTGATTGATCTGATAGATTCATTTTTGTTTGGGTAAAACTAATTTATTTATAATATTAATGTTTTGTCTCATACCTTTGGGGCATACAAATCCTAGCTCAGTGAGATAGTCTAGTTAAAGGGGTTATTGATTATTTGTTGTCTAACCTCTAAACAATTAACGAAACTTGTGTTGTTATTGGCTAATCAACTTTCTTTTATTAGGGGAGAAAACATTGATTAGTTCATTCGTCCAATCATCTCAACTAACTGAAAGGTAGTATTGTAAATGGCACTTAATTTGTTGACACTAAAAAGCTCGCATAAATTGTTGTCCATTTCGTGATAATTGATTGCCCTTTTTTTCAATTCAAGACAAACAAAGAAATTATAAAAGGACTAGAAGTAGTTGTTTTTTGTGTTGGAGTTAGATTTGAGCATGTTGAAGACATCGTTTGTCATCGGTGCTACAACATCGCACGATCTTGGTATAACAAGAAATATAATAATTATATTTTATATTACGATGTACGAATTTACAAAATATGTTAATTTTTTTAATTATTAATAATTTAAAATATATTATTAATAATACCAATTTTTTTTGTTATAGTATATATTAATGCATAGATTGTTATACAATTTATTTAATATTAATTTTGACATTAAATATTTTTTTCAATGGCATTAAAAATTTATTTTATTAAGTTATAAATTAAAATTAAAATTATTTTTATGCATTTTGATATTTAAAGAAAGGAAAGTACTAACAAAAATTATTTTTGGATACTAGTTAAAGAATTAAAAATATAAATATTTTATTAAAAGCCATAAAAAGATACGAACTTCATGATTTTCAATACATTTTAATATAATTTTCAATAAACAAATTAATACTTATTATTCTTTAACCAACCTTGAAGAAATCAAAATCTCAAATATTTTAAAAAAATCTAAATTAATGTATGGTATAAAATTTTAAAGGACTAAAACATTTAAATAATTAAAAATGTAATTTATTAACTTAGTTAAGAATATTTTTTATATAATGATAATAACTAAATATATGAGATAATAGATTAATGAATTAATTTTTTTAATTTAATTCTTACAACTGATATCAAGAAAAAAATTAAGCTTTAATTACAAAATAAAATATTTATTATTTTAAAAATTCATAAATATAATGAATATTTTTATTTCTTAAATAATATTGTTATTATTAATTTCTTAAAATCATATTTGATGTCTAATATTAACATTTTCAACAAAACAAATTCTTTTTACATACTCTCACAAATGAATTGGTACATAATATGTGTTTTAAGCTCAAATTAATCTCGATCTAAAAAATATTGAATCTAAAAATTTCTTATTATTTATTAAAAATAAAAGTTTTTTTAGGAAAATAAATTCAATTTATTACTTTCATAAAATTTAAATTTTTATCAAAATATTTATTTATAATAAATTATTCTATTCACTAATTATTATAATCAAAATAAAAACTTTTCTTATTAAGTTGAAGTGTCTAACATTTTCTCATTTATAAACTATTATTTTATTATAAAAATAAAAAAATAACGTGCACTTTTAATGTGAAAGAGATGTTATATAACATTTTTAGGGAAATTGTTTATAGTAATAATAATAAATATTATTATTACTATTATTATTGTTATTATTAATGCAAGGTTTAGTTTTTTAAAAAATATTAAATTTTTTAATTTGATTTTTTATTTTTAATTTATTTAAAATAAATTATCCAAATATTTTTTGTATATATATATATATATTTAAATCTCAATTTTAAAAATCATAATTTTATAAGTTAAAATTTTATGTAAAAATACAAAAATATGGTGTTATTAATAACACATTTTGTTCA
This sequence comes from Abrus precatorius, assembly GCF_003935025.1. Lineage (NCBI taxonomy): Eukaryota > Viridiplantae > Streptophyta > Magnoliopsida > Fabales > Fabaceae > Abrus > Abrus precatorius. The sequence goes on along the minus strand of NW_020874406.1, from coordinate 24,795,867 downwards.
TATTATATATAGTTAAAAAAGAATATTAATAATACACTATCTCATACTCTTTTTTTTCTTTCTCATATTTTTACAAATTTTAATTAATAATAAATAATATATTAAAAAATATATTGGTAGCATTATTCTCAGTCACATATAAGTTAATAGATACATAACCTTTAACGTTACGAACAAAAGCTAGAGAACAGAACTATTTGCACATGGCATAATAACTTGTGCTATTTAATTTGATAGAAGTATTGACAGTGATGTGCAAGTCAATAATCTTTAGGATTCATAGAAGAAGAGATAAAGTTTTCAATAGTAGAGGTGGAGGTTAAACAGGCAACGAGGATTAAGGAGTTAATGAGGTAAAGGAATGCCGACACCTTTAAGGATTTTAAAATAAGTTTGATTTTATTAATATTGAAAGAGATGTATGTGTGAGTATATATACACACACATAATATTTATTTGCATGCATTTTCAAATACATTCAAACTCAAACTGTCTCTTACCCAAGGAAACAATAATATTAATATCGAGTCATTAATCAACCATCAATCTAAAGATGGACAAAAAAATAGTCATGAAGTGAACACATATAGATTGCTCGGGTTACAATAGACTATACAGCATAGAGCTACAAAAATATCAACATTTCTCATCTTTATGCAAAAGGAAAAATAGTAACATATGTAAAAAATATATATATAATTGTAATATATTTATTTAAAAGCTGCGGCATTTGAGTTGCTAAAGATTATGAAGGATACTGCTGTTTAAGAAAACATAGGCAAGAAAGCAACTCCATGAAAAGTAAACTCATCTTGATCACTTTCGGTGCAAGAAGAGAAGTTTCCTCTAATCCTGGTCATAATATCCTATCCTACATGAACCAACAAATAATTGAGCAAAATGCAAAGCTCTCTTCTTTTTAGCCCTTTTTTTTTCTCTTTTATTAAAAAAACAAATAAACAAAAGTTGATTTGTATAGTATCAAATTCGAAACAAAACATTGGGTTGAAGAATTTGTGGTGTTCTTGAAAGTTACAAATGGAACTTCAAATATTTGGTTGTACTTGCAACATAAGCAATATCAATCAACTCAAACATGTATTCTCCAGAGAGCATAGGGGCCAGGAGAAGGTTAAAAGGTGAGAGGGATAAAGAGTTCGCGTGTGAAGAGAATCTTGGGCTCTTACACGTGTTGAATCAATATATGGTTCCAAATAGATAACGACACGAAAATATAGGAGAGGCGAATATGATAGGTCATGCCCAGATCTACTAAACACCAAATGAAAATGCATAGAAACACACACTGCCCCAACCTCAACTTCTGCTGCTGCGAATGCCTGGATATATAGCAGAGTTGAGGTGTGTTAATAAGTTCTAATGACTTGTCTGGAAGAGTCAACGTAGGAAGGATAAGAGTTGTCTAAGAGACAAGTGCATCTCAAAACTTTCTTAAAATAAAATAAAAAACAGCGTTCAGATCAGTTTTTAAGATTGATTTTAATTAACTAAAAGTGATAAATTTTAGTAAAAAATTATTATAGAAAAAACATTTTTTATAAAAAAATTATTATTATTTAAATATTTAAAATCAACTCTAAAAATATATTAAATTATATTATATTACAAATTTATAAAAAATAGAATCTTTTCGACACTTAATTTAAAATTTTTTATATTTTATCTGAATTTTTTATTTAACTTATATCTAATGTATTATAATTTATTATTTTACTTGTCGTTAAATGTAAATTATATAAAAAATTTAGATCAAATATAAAAATCTTTATACTTACACTTAGTATGAAAATATCTTTCTTTTTCTATAAAATATTACACAACTTATTTCATGAAAAAAAGCTCATAATAAGACTATAATTGTTGTATGTTAGACATGTTTTAATTAATATCAACTTTAATTTTTTATTTTAAAACAAAATATTTTTACATGTGTATTTACATGTTATCCCGTGAATATATGCACGGTAAAAAAACCATCAATTCCGATGTAGGAGAAAAAAACAAATCAAACAATAAGGGGGGAAAATACAGCTTGACTTCTGTTTAAAATTTGGAAATACTTGTTATATATTGAGATGACAAAAACCGTAATGTTTTTAATTAATGTTTTGGTTCAGTCAACGATTGACTTGGAATTCATATTTCCTCTTCATGTATGTGGTGATGATGGCCTAAAATTGTTGAAGATTGCACAAACCATTGACATTGACTTCAGGATTTAGTTGATTAAAGGGTATCAACCTAATATACTATGATTCTCATATCTCACCCAGCTAAGGAGCCAGTCCCGGCCAGTTATCAAAATAAAGATCATCATGTTTTGATTTGGTGCAAAATAAATTAGTGAGTTAACACTTAACATATATCCAATCTTACATTGAATTTTAGAGATTTCTTAACAAGCTAGAATATATCAAGATACACAACCAAACAAGCTTAGAAGATCCCAAGCAAAGTGGAAGTATCACGGTTTAAGTAGAAAATGCAAAAATGGAAAAACTAAATCACAGGATCCTAATTCACTTGGCCAGTGCTCGTGAGGAAGTAGGAAAACTACCTACCCCTTTAATAAATAAGCAAGTACTTAAACAACTGATTAAAAATGTAAAATAAAACTTTTTATTAATCCATTATCATTTTAATTTTAATAAAAATATTTTATTTATTATTTCATTAATTAATGCCCTTTAAATACTTATATTTGTCATAGAGTTACATCATTATGTTTTTATTTTCTTTCACATGAAACTGACTAATTTTTTAAACTAATTTAAGTGCTTGAGATATTTATTTAGTAATTTTTTGTTTTGTTCACCGTACTTCATTCTAACATTTCAAAGATGTCACCCTAAAGTAGATGGGTGATCCAGTATGAGGATATATAAATATAACTTTATTTGTTTTGTAGTTGACGATATAAACTGCTTTAGTGGAGTTTTATTTATCACTCGCAATGTGTATTTTTAAATTCCATTACATCGATCTCGTTGAATTCATGAATCGGATTGCTTTTGGATTTAGAATGGGTTTGGTGTAACTCTTTTCTGTCATGTTTCTTTAAACTTAGATAAAATTAATTTGAAACAATAAATATACGTATGTGTAAGTTAATCTCAATTCCATATTTAAATAAAAACATGTAATATAATGTGCAAAAATTTGTTCTAAATATTACAAAAGATAAATAGCCTTTGTGTGTGTGTGTGTGTGTGCATGTATAGGTTTTGCTTAGAATTTGGTCAACTAATGATATTTCATATTACTTCACATTATAAGAAAAAAATTTATCACCAGACAAAAAAGGTCAATAATTAATATTAAGATTGTTTCTATTAATATAATCTTTATTATATTAAAATTAAATGAATATAACTATTATGAATCTATATTGATAATTTAGTTTTTAAATGAAAGTTAAACTAATTAAAAACTCACCAAAAGAAATGCTAGTAAAAGTAAATTTAATATCAAACTGTTAATATATAGTTTTTTAGTGTTAATTTATATTTAAAAGCTTATTTTAAATTCTTATATATTCCATCAATTTAATCACAAGCAAATATGATATAATTCAAGCTTTAGTTACAGGATTTTGATTAAACATTTTTATAAATTTTATATTTCAATAAAATTTAACTGAAATATTGTTTAAAATGGTTAAATATAATGGAAACGTTCAACAAAAATAATTTCAAATCACGTTTTGTATTGAAACGCATGTTGTAATATAGGAGATTGATTCCAAGTACTAATCAAACAAACCCTGAATATATATTTCTTTGGTTTGAAGTGAATTATTGGTTTTCAAGCTTGTACAACAGGACACACCACATCGCGTAGAAATGGTAAAGTTTTATCTTTCATTTATAAAGAAAAGGCGGAAGAATGTCCTCTTTCACAGTCAATTGCCATCACCCTTCCCTGTCGGCCAGTTTCCGATTTTCAAAAGTCTAGAGTTTGAAATTTATGACTCTGCGTGTGCGTTTGGAAAAAATAAAATTAATTAAGTTTTTCATGAGATATTATTTTTTAATTAAAGGGAAAAAGATAAACACAGACGATTTGAGTCACATGTATGAACATACCTCTTCTGTGATTGTACTAAGCGGATTTTGAGACAAACATGATGTGAGGGCGTGGACATGGAGTGTATGCATATGCATCTATAAATGTTGAGTGGGAACTAATCACTCCAAGGTGTATACACTTTATCCATAATTTCTTTCTTTGGCAGTAAAATAATGCAGAGGAAATCTTCTTCGTTTTATTCTGGAACAATTATTTTGTTTTCTTTCCAAGGTAAGTAGTGGATCCCATTTACAATGACCAGATTGGACTCATCATACTTGGAAATGCGAAGCACTCGTGATTCAATACAGAGTACGTGCTATAGTTTATCAATCGCCGAGGAAGTCATTTGCCATTATTTTCTTTGGGATAGGGCACCAAAAACTTTGTCCGAATTACCTTCACCAAACAACCGTACCCACATCTTTTCTCTTTTCTCCTGTAAGTAAGACCATAAAATATCTTGGAGAAAGGAAAACCAACAATAATAATCAGTAACTATTTAAACTGGTCCTTGAAAAAAAGTATGAGGGCCCTATCACTTTAAAAACCACTATTTAATCCCTTAAAATTGTAAATTTAAAATACTTTAAGATTTCCACTTTTGATTGAGCATTTGATGATTATTTTTTGTTTACAAATTACATTCATATTCTTTAAATTTTAACGGAATTTTATTTAATAATTGTTTGATATTATTTTTATTTCCTTTAATTTATATGACTAGATGAAAAAGCAGAAAAGAGTGGATCCTGAAACGGGAGGAAGGAAAGGGAGGAAAATGCAGAGCATATTGTAGAGAGGCATGGGACAGGGGACAGAGAGGGGCAGGGAATGGTAACTTTCGATCCTGAAATGGGGCGAAGGAAAGGCAAAGGGAAGATGCAGGGGCAGAGGTACACGCCACAAGGAATAAGACTGTGTTTTGTGATTCTCTTACCCCAAATCCAAAACCCTGTCCCCACGCCGTCACATAGCCACAACATCTCATGTGCAGTCTCACCCATCCTACATGTGAATCTCTCCACGTTGGATTACCCTATGGATAATCCTAACATCTTCCATCACCAACCAACCACATATCTATGCTCTCCTCTTTTCTTTCATTCTGTATAAACAATTCTATGCACCAAAGCACGACTTTGCCAAATCACCCATCTACAGTTCCCTTTGCCAGAAACATTATTCATCCACCTCACAAGTCTAGGTTATCTTTCCATCCATGCTTCCCTTTCAATTTTTTTTATTTTTTTTATATATTTTTTATTATGTAACACTTCTTTAAACTTAAAGATGTTTTATTCTGTAAATTTAAACGTTCGTTTCTATCATTAGATATGTGCATAAATTTTTTTTAAAAGAATGTAAGTGAATTGGTTTTATTTGTGTATCAAAATACATATATTGTTCGTTTTATATTTAAAATTATTTTTTTTAATAAATAAGTGTTTTTTTATATGTTATAATGATGAATTTTTCAGTAAATAAATAAATTTAAGAATAATTTTAAATTTTCTTTAAGAAATTTTATAGCGCATGTTCTTAATGAAATGATTAAATTAATATTATAAAAATAAAACAATAAAAAAAAAATTGCAAATAATTATTATATAAAAATGTTGACTATGCAACATTCAGAGTGTAAGTATTTGCCTATAAAAGTCTTGTAACATTTTTTGTAATCGCTATTGACACTTCAAATGTTTGACATAAATCTTTTTATCTTCTCTAAAATTTTTGAATTTGAGATTCTTTGAAAAAATAACTTTGTCCATTTTTTTCAACAAAGTGATATTTGATCAATTTTTGACTTCACATTTTGTTAATTACAATGTTAAAAAAAAAATTGCCTCAAAAACATAATTCTTTCAATAACTTTCATTTTTTATATTGTAATTTTATTTAGTGACTATTTATGAGTCTGTTAAAATGTCACTTCTTTGTCAAAAATCATATTTCTTTACTCACAACTCCTTTTCATTTTGACTATAAATCTTTTTTTTGTCATAATTTACACAAAACTTGTCAAAAGTATTATTTTTTTATTACTAAAAATCAATGTTCCTAATCATCACTTATTTAAAACTTGTAACCTTTCGAATGCTATTATGCATGATTTTAGTCAAAATTTACTCTCAAACAAAAGTTATAATCCGACAACACAATTCTTTTGAGAAAAATTATTAAGATTCTTTACCCTCCAAACCAATTTGAAAACCTAATAAGATTCTTTTCTAAAACAGGACATTTAAAGGGATGTAATGTCAGAAGTTAAGTTATTTTTTTCAGCTGAAATGGAACAAACCTTAAACTTCTTCTAAATTTGATTTAAAAACCTCAAATTTTTTTGTTTTGCAAACACAGTATGCGTTCAACAGAATCAGTTTTAATAATTAAAAATCAATTGCTTTTAATTCCACTAATAAAATAGGCACAATCATCTAAAATTTTCTTAGCTTTCTTAGAAGAAAGTAAATTTTCATATGACGTGAAAGATTTAAAATTAATATAATCTAACATTTTTAAATTTTTTTCTATAAATTAATGATGCAAAATAATTTTTTTTCTACACTGTTAACTGATACAAAATATTGTATGATTTTTTATAAAAATGTACATCAAACTCTTTCTTGAATGAGGAATTAACGTTTATACAACAATATTAAGGCAACATTAATTCGCTGACCTTTAATTATTATGAAGTGAATTTTAAATGCATATATAAAATGAAAAAAAAAGAATACGATATTTGAAAATTGATGTTGAAATAATAGAAATACTTTACATCCAATTTTCAGCCTGACTCTCCTTCTCTTCAAACCAAACAATCAGAGTACCATACGCATTCAACTTATATTGGCATAGGAAATGAAGTTTGGGATGATGACATGGTGATTCGAATGGCTTCCGACAGCTTTGGAACACCCTTACAGGATGATGTTTCCATTTACTATATTTAAATAGTTATAGCTCTTATTCAAAATTGTCGTATATGGTATCGTATGTTTTCAAAACAACTTTCACTTTGAGCGCATTACTGTTATTTTATAAAATCAATAAAATAGTTTAAAGACACATGTTAGTTTCAATTTTAAAGAATAATTTTAGCGTTTTCTTTTGGAGTATTTGATTTTTATTTCGATTTTTAAGTAGAATATTGATGATTTTTTAAAGTTGTACTATTTTCCAAAACATATATTTAATTAAAATATTTTATTTTATTTTATTTTTAAAATCTAAACCCTAAATTTTATCAACTAAGCTTGTTGGTGAGTATTATTCTCTTTGTCACTAAAAATAATCTATTTATTCATTTTTATTTAAAAAAATAATAGTCATTTTATAATTTTAAGATATAATGCAAAATTTCATAATACTTTCAATAAAAATAAGCTAATTAAATGCATTTTTTTTAGTTCTTATTCTATAACTTCAAAGAGAAAGAGTATAGTTTTATGGTACGTCCATTGATTATTGTTCAGTTTGGAAGGATGTGTTTGAAGGCCGCTAGTTTCGAATGGATATGATCCATTCTAAAATCAGTTCGGTACCTTAACTTTTTTTAACAAGAAAGAATGATTAAACATCAATCTATTTTTACGGTGTCAAAGATGGAAAAGAAAAGAAAATATAATAAATGACATGATGTGATATAAATAAAATATATAAAAAGTACAAAAAATTCCCTGCGAATTAGCGGTAACATGGGGGATGAGATGTAACTAAGCACTCTTGGGCTCAATAATTATAGTGGCGTGGCGTCAAATCGTGGAAGTGTTATCCTGAAGCCAAAAGTTTCCCAATGCTTTTCTGACAACATTTGTGTACGCGTGCTTACCTAAATCACCACAAACAAACACAAGTTTGGAACGAGAGATTTCCAAGTTCCCAAACGCTACATAATTAATTGGGCTTCATAATACAGACAGGGCCTGGTATAATAAAGCCGATTTGCAATTACCACACACTCACTGGAACAGCAACCAAACTTCATCTCCGAAAAATCGTTATCCGGTCTCCATTATGACAAGGCTATTAAGCTGTGCCAACCACAAGATGCAATGATTCATAAACCCAAGTTCGTTGCATTTTACTCATTTTTATTCCTGTTCTGGTAACATGCCATCGCGGTGGGGCTGCGGTGTCAAGAAACGTTTAACGCTGCTTCCCGCATTATTTTCCCCTCCCACTATCTGCATTAGCTTTGCAGGCCCGATGAAAGTCGTTTATGGGCCAACCTATTTTAAGGCCCAAGCCCAGTACAAGAAATGGGCCTATATAGTCCCAAAGGAACACGTGTGAGAGTGTAGGGGAGGCTGGAAGCATGCGTAGGCAGAAAGAGAGCGAAAAGGGAAAACCTCATCTGATCTACGCGTACGGCACGCTGAAGCAAGGGTTCCCCAATCATGGTCTAATGCAGGAGCTGATAAGCAAGGACGACGCCGTTTTGCTTGGAAGCTATTTGACCGAGCAACCCTACCCGCTCGTGTGCGGGCCCCACGGAATCCCTTACCTCATAAAGCTACCCGGGTCGGGTCATCGGGTCAAGGGTGAGTTGTATGCTGTGTCGGATGACGCGGTGGTTGGGCTGGACGAGTTCGAAGGCTTGAGCGATGGCTATTACGAACGGTTGCCGATGGTGGCGGAGGAGGAGGGTGGTGGAGGGAGGGTGGTGGCGGAGGCGTATTGGGGGCACAGGAGGTTCGGGGAGGTGCTGTGGCAGATGAAAGGAGAGGTTGGGTTGAGGGAGTATGGGGAGGATGAAGCCAGAGAGTATGTGAGAAAAGAGGATAGGCCTGGTGGCAAAAACACCATTCTTGACATAGTTCGTTAGTTTGTGTTATTTTGTTGTGAATGGTAAAATAATATTGGAGAAATTTCTCAACAATAAGAATATTTTTGTATTTTTTCTCTTATATTTATTTTTACACGCCATCTCTTATTTTTATTTTCCTTTTTCTTTTTCAAATATATTTCACCAATCGATCGTTACCAATTCTCTAGAGTAGCGTTGGAATCAAGGATAGTATTCAGTCTACTTATGTAGCAGAATTGCTGATTCATTTCTATTTGATTTTAGAAATTATGAGAATTGTGATATCGTCAAAAACTAAATTATGAGAATCGTTTCATTACTTCAATAATGGATTTCTACTTTGGTATTTAAACAAATTTGAATCGAACTGTAATTAATTTTTAAGTCGGACTTCGCTTAAAATCTTATTTGAATCTGATAGCAAACGCACCTAAATTTAACCAAGGAAGAATCTGATTTTGCGAATTCTTTACTTTGTCAATCAAGTTATTGTAGTGATTACCCTGATTTTTTGTTGGAGATCAAATTTGACTTGACTCTACTCAAAATATCTAACAGATATCCCCAAACTAGTTGATCCTACGAAACCGAACTGCTCATAAAATTATAAATCGAACAAATAATAAGGATTCAAATAGCTTACAATCCTTTCTTTATTTGCTTGGGAAGAAAATATCCACATGCAGCTTCTTACAATCCTTCGTTTGCTAATTAACATTTGATGGTACATTTATTTGCAAACTTGATCTATTATAGCGACTGCTTAAGGTGCGATCAAGTGCAAACTAACTTTAATACCGATCACACATAATACTGATGAAAGCCCCGTTCTACAAAACAATATTTTTTTAAAAACATGTAGCAGAACCTGAATCATTCATGTGTCAATTTATGATCAACAGTACAAGAACACCGTCCAGCACATTCAGCAAAGCCCTTGCCAGAGCCTGCATCAGGGCCTTCAGTTCTGAAAATGACACAACTCCACCCTTCACCACATTTGCAGAATGCACCGCTGCCACTGCCAACGCTACCCACAACATCAGGTGGCAAATTTAACTCCTGCGACACTGTTTCCCCATCACTGCACGTGAATTTCAGAACAGAAATGTCTTTAGTACATATGCAACACATAATCAGATGCATGCTGCTTTATACATAACGGGTTGTACATGTTGGAGTATTTTTCCAGGCACGTCGCATAAGGACTAACACCTGAAAAGTAGTACCAATAAATTTGACCATTCATACCACCATCAGAGAGTAGTTATAAACAAATTCAAATTATCAATTTTTCTAACTTATTAAAAATTGAATACAATAAAAAGTTCATATCTAATAAATTTTTACTAGAATTGCATGCATTAGAAAACTGAAAAATGGTAAATTTATTTATAACTCTACACAAGTAAGAGCAGCAAGTGACATACAGTGTGCATGTGCAATTTTCACCGCATTTAAGGAAAACTTTGCCAGCATCAGGCCCCCCAGTCTTGGTTATGACACATGTCCAACCCTTACCCATCTTGCAGAACACATTGCCCAAACCAGACTTTTTCTCTACGACAGGGACTTCCCTGCAGAAAGAGCTGCGAAGCTCAAGAATATTGGTAATACAAATTATTGAAATTAATTAAAATAATAATAATATATGTGGATGAATAAAGATGGTAAAATAAAAATGCAATTAGAAATATAGGAAACCTGAGAGACTCGTGCTCTTGGGTGGGGCTCTGGGACTCCATATTTCTGTAATCATAAGAATTTGTTTTTTGGTTGCTTATCGTTTTGTACTATGTATTATATGTATGAGGATTTGGTTGGGAACGAGCTACAACATTAGAAAGTCAAAAATATCCTCCATCGTCAATAATTGAAGTTGAAGCACCTCCAACGTTTTGCAATGCCGTCCTTAAACACTCTTCAAAAAAATATCCACATCGCAGTCTACATCATATACCAGCAGCGTCCAACTCTGAACCCTATCAGTTAGTAGGAAAAGAACAAAAATAATACTAATGTTGTGAGGATATCAATAAAATATATTTTAATAAAGTCATAATTTCACCGGCACACATATCACTTATTCCAATATTAATTTTAAAAATAAGTTTTCTCAGATTAATTTTTTTATAACTATTAAATTTCTTTCTTTTAGCCATTAAATTAAAAACCTGTATTAAATAAATTAGATTTATATAATTTATAATTAATAGACTTTTTATCTATTAACATTATACATATAATATACCTTTTAAAATATAAGTAAATACTGGGGGAGGAGACGTGGAAATTTTCAAAATTCATGATTTGAAAAAAATACCATAGGCCAATTTCCTAGACCAATTAGAAAAAAAAAAATACCATTATCAAAAGGGTAGCATTTTATACATTTTGGCATTTTGATTTTTGTAGATCACATTTAGGCCTATACATCAATAGGATTTGGAAGCAACCATAGGCCAATTCCCCATTACCATAAGAAAAAGCATGTATTATAATGTTTGATTTAAACCGTAATTATTGTCTCTGTACGAAATTTAATCATTTCAACTAATCATATATGCTATTTAATTAATTTAACATCGCTTAGGGTGGCTGGCCGTGTCCTATGAAAAATTGCTCCTTTCTTTTTTGTGACGACAATTGCCGACGACGACAACAGGATACTTCTTTAATAGTTTGGGTCAGTTGGCCCAATTAAAAGTGAACTCAAAAGATCGATGTAATGTACTAGACGTTGATCAACTGTGAAATGGCCCATTATGGGCCCTTAGGTGTACTATTAAATAAAAGAAAATTACTGGTAATATATTTTTTAAAACCAATATTAATAAAATTTATTAAAATTACATGAAAATCACTCTTTTTTACTTTTAATTTAATATATTTTTATATTTTTAATAAATTTTAGTCAATAATTAAAACAATGTTAAAAAATACATCTTAAAAAATATATTTTGTAAATTAGTTGTTAACATGACGAGTTGGTTGTAAACACGTATTTAATGCTTTTAGAGAAGCTCTAGCAAAGATATTGATGTAAAATAAAAAATTAACTAAAAAGTAATGCTAACAAAATACTTTTATAACATGTTTTATATTATTGGTTAAAATTTATTAAAAAATATAAAAATTATAAAATATTTTTCTTACTCTTAAATTAATATTATTTTTGTATTTTTTTAAATAAATTTTAACTATCAATAAAGAGTATATTACTAGCATTCATTGAGACTAAATGTCTACCTGGGAAGAGTAGTATTTGGCTTACTGCAAATTTGTTTTTCGATTCGTATAATTGCGTGAGAATCTTGTGGTTAGTCTGTAGTTGATTATGGAAAAGTGCTATACATGTTTCTCACAGGACAAGCTTCAATTTCATTGCATTCAATTATGCAGAGTAGTGATTATGACAATTTTCCACCTCGTTGTTCGGGAGCGTCCGCAACTCTTAATCACCAGTCATTAGTGCCTATTGTTTTCCTCAGTCTTTGTTTTATCATTCGTCACTGACAATTTTGCCTCTTTCTCTAACTTTTCACCTTCCTATCAACCCGGATTTGATTTGCCTGTCCCAATATCAATTATTATTTCAAAATAGGACAAGAGATGGACTACTTAATAATAATTCTAAAGTTTTATTTAAAATCAAATAAAACATTAGGAACAAAATTGAAAGCGAGCTCGTTTGAAGAGCAAAGAAGCAAACTTCTTGGAGAACAAAGAAACGAGCTATTTGGAGACCAAGAAACATATTATTTGGGAAACAAGAAAATAATGAATATAAAAGGAGGAATAATGAAAGATTAGGAGACTTCTTCTTTCTTAAGTTCAAGGGACCTCTTCTTTTTCTTTGGCATTTTTGTTACTTCAAAGCCTTTTTTTTTTTTATATATATTTTGAAAGTATGATAACCTTTCCCAATAAATTATAAAAGAAGAAAAGAGAATATCTTCAAAAAAAAACTTTCTCACAGGTGCTCTCTTGTTATAGAGCACAAGAGCATATCCATGTGCTCCTTCACACATTTAAGTGAAGGAATAACGTTCAAGAGAAATTGAGAGAATCTTTATTGAACGGAAACTCATGAATGATATTTGGCTTGAAAGATTTTTAAGTGCACTTTATTATGGTAGGGACGTTTTATGCCTTGAAAAAGAGGTAGCAATTGCTTTTAGGCATAACTTACATATTGAGACATTAAACAACCTTCTACAAGTATGTAACATATTGAAAAATGAGACTAAACTCATTTCACCATAAAGTACTTATTATACTTGAAAATCGAACGTTTATAAGCTTTGATTTATTTTTGTGTATTTTACAAATCTATAATAAACTCAAACTTTAGCTTGTAATTTCTCAAAATCTTAGTAATTTCTCTAGTTTAATGTGTTAAAATAACAAATTTGATAAGAATGTCATTAACCCACTACTGACTCTTAACATATGATCATAATTTAGTTTGAATTAATTAATTAAACCTGATCGAGAGCTATCAAAAAATGAAATACAACGCATTCTTCTGGTGCTTATGCTTGTTCTTCTTGTTCATTTTACTAGGTAACTCTAATAACTCATCTCTATTGATAATATAGTGGGTAACATTTATTGGTGTTAGAGTCAAACATTTCAGCTCCACTAGACAAGCAGAACGAGATGGGTGGGTCCAGCAATCTTCAAATTTTCATGTGATCATCCACTATATGATACTTTCTATTTCATGTACGGGAAGTAGCTTCCCTGTTGTTTATGTTTGTGTGATACATAGCTGAGGTAAGGTAACGGTAAGTGCCTTAAAATTGAAGCAACAAAGACGCCGACACTTGGGAACATGGCCTCGTGCACACAAAGGTCGTCCTCGGTCTTCGTATGCGATTAATGTTAAGATTTAAGATTAACATGTCCGGTGAAACCATGGTGACTGGTGGAAAACAATAATTTAGATGTTTTCATCTATTTCTCATTATGTTATGTTCTTAATAATAGTCATTCAAATGTATTTCCGTTGTTATAACAATCCGAATAGCAAAAAGACATTTTATTGAAGCTCCTTACCATTTAAGAAAGAGCAATTCCTTAATGTTTGAAACATTGGATGGATGCCACTTAATGAACAATAACTAAATCATTCTCATGGAGTTGAACAAGTGGCCACCCAAATATCAGGGCTTTTTCCATTTTTATGCTTAAACTTAAGACAGACAAAAGAAATGGCAAACAAAAATGTATTGAAAAGTATCAGAACAAAAGCTGCACAGTGATACAGTGAGCGAGCTAGACAGCACTTTATAGGAAAAGGCATCCTTCCATTCTAACGAATTTCTTTAGCAATGATATTAATTTGCACAAAATTGTCGTTTTTATATACTGATACTTTTTTATAGTAATATTTTTAAAAAAACTAACACAAAACATAACGTTTCTCTCTTTGTATTTATTTCCAATCAAGCAAAATGTTTAAATATATTAATGTGCAATTAACAAAAGATATCGAGGGCTAAAACATTATTCCCGCGCATTCTCTATTTCTTTTTTAACTTCATTTGCCATATAACAATTAACTAACTTAATCATATCAGTTTCAGGCTTTAAATATTACCTTACGTTCCCAAGTATGGCACATTACGATATCATAGCTCAAAAACATAAAAATTTGGTACGATAATCACAACTTACCAAACAAATTGAGTGCATTTCGTCCAGATGGTCTAGATTCAATTCAAAACCGGTTCCTTGTGTCCACTAATTCGGACTCAGTCACACTATCAGACTCAGGTCTTGCCTTAGTTGCATGAACCACAAAACACAACAATCATATCAATCAAGAAGATTCTAAAAAGAAAAAAGAAAGTTTAAAATATACACTAGGTGATATATCAACATCAATACAGATAATGAACAAGTTGCTAACAACATTGAAAAATATTTAGCTACACTGGCCAGTGGTGCTAAGTGTGAACAACATGGATGAATGACTAGGACATGTCCATAAAAATAATTATGATAAATGTTTTATCAAATAGAAGAGATTAGGTTTATAAAAACTAACAAGCTCTTGCGTTGCTAGCACAATGAGAATGAGATGAAGCTAATGGTTGACAGCAAAAGCACACGTAGTAGGTAGAATAGTGCGATTTTTTGTACTTGTATCGGACCAATTTCAACTTCTGCATGTGCTTTGGGCCACATTTCCCACAATTGTTTCGCGCTTTTGGGACCCCTCCATTTGTGTAGTGGGCCAGGCCCATTCCTATAAATACTCACACACCTTAAATTCTAAAACCGCATTGTGGGATTTCACACATTTGCAAATTGCAATGGCAATTCTCAATAATGTTTTCTTTGTGTTATTGTGTTTGGGCATTTGCTCCGCTGCCAGAACACTCATCACTATAGACCATGGGATGGGTGGTACTGCTGCCGGGGGTTCCGGTGGAGGTGGAA
The DNA here is from genome assembly GCF_003935025.1 of Abrus precatorius. Classification (NCBI taxonomy): domain Eukaryota; kingdom Viridiplantae; phylum Streptophyta; class Magnoliopsida; order Fabales; family Fabaceae; genus Abrus; species Abrus precatorius. Next base: position 24,780,512 of record NW_020874406.1, on the reverse strand, counting down.
GTGTAGGTGTAGGTCTAGGTGGATATGGAGAAGGAGCTGGTGGAGGTACCGGTGCTGGATATGGTGCTACCGGTGGTGGCCACGGTGGTGGAGGAGGAAGCGGCGGTGGCGGAGGAGGTGGTGTTGACGGTGGAGGATATGGAGGAGGCGCAGGTAAAGGAGGTGGTGAAGGGTATGGTGAAGGTGGAGGGAGTGGTGGTGGTGGAGGAGGAGGAGGTGGTGGTGGTGGACATGGTGGAGCCAAAGGTGGAGGATACGGAGGTGAAGGTGGGAGTGGTGGAGGAGGTAGTGGTGGTGGAGCAGATGGTGGAGGTGGTGGTGGTGGCTCTGGCGGTGGTGGCGGTGGCGGCTATGGTGGTGGAGGTGCATATGGGGGTGGATATGGAGGTGGTGGTGGGAGTGGCGAAGGTGGTGGCCACGGTGGATACTACCCCTAAGATTTATATTTACCTAAGAAAATTCTGGCTAGCTCCTTGTGGCCATAGTACCAATAACAAAATATGGGTCCGAGGATGCTTATGACTATTTATGCGTTGTATTCCAATTTCTATGTTTTACATGCACGTCGAATGGAAGCTTTACAAGACTTATATCGATCAATTTATAAAGTGATCATACATATTTTGCAGTATTCATCATTCCATTTTCTTCCGTTATTAGTCTCTTTATGACAAGAACATGCCAACTTAAGAGACTAATAAAACAAAAATCTATAACATTGACTCCAGATAATCTACTGTGATGACCGACTAATACTATCAACAAATTAATACATGAATCTACGATAATTAAAAAGTAGAGGTGTTGAAAAAATTTAATTTTATAAATTTAATTTATAACTAATGTTAAATTGATTTTAAAAATCTAAATTTATATTAAATTAATTTTTTTATTAATTATATTTATGTAACTAGTTTTGTATCTAAATTTATTTTTTAAAATTAGATTTTTTTAGTTATTTAAATCTATACGAAGTAATCTTATATATTTATTTATTAAATTTTAATATTATATTAGTTTACAAAATTTTATTGTAACTATATTTTATTACTAATATTTTTTTATTAATTTTAATTTTTATAAATAAAATTAAATATTTAAAATAATTAAATATATTAAAATATTTTAAAATTAATTATCACTATTATTTTTATATTTATGTTTTTTTAATTTTTAAAATATTATAACAAAAAAATTATTATTATTTATATTATTAATTTTTATTTTTATAGATTTTAATTTAAATTTTTACTATAAACTCTGTTTATTAAAAATAAGTTAAAAAATAATAAATGTTTTATATACTTCTATAAAATATAATATATTAATAAATATTGTTAAAATCTTTATGAAATGTACTAATTTAATGCAATATTTTGTATAAAAAATTAATTTTACCTTAAAAATATATTAAAAATTAATTTTGTGTTAAAAATTAAATTTAAAATTAATTTTAAACTAAATTTATATTTTAAAACTATTTTTAAACTGATTAAAAAATAAATAAAATAGTTTAAAATTTAACTTATATAATTAATTTGTGTGATGGATAAATAATAAAAAGTAGAATATATCTAAATATTTATTACTTTAATAAAATATAAAAATAAAAAATATTTTTAATAAATTAAAATATACTTAAATATTCTTTAGACATGTATTGTTAATATAATAAACTAGAATACTCTTGTATTCATATTTTATCTTTAATAAATATTTATGTTTAACAAATAAATAAGTATATATATATATATATATATATATATATAATGTTATATTATTTATTATAAAATTTAAATATTTTTTGATATAATTATTTAATAATAATTAAAAAATTATAGTATATTTTTACCATATGTAAAAATGGTTTAAAATTAGTTTTAGGTTTTAAACCAAATCTAAATTTTAAAACTAAATTTAAACCAGTTTTAGAAAAATTAAAATAGATTGATTTATAATCCAATTCATATAATTAAATTTTAAATAGATCTATATTAATTTTTTGAAAATCTAATCCATAAACATCCCTGCTAAAAAGTTGCTGTTAAATATTAATACTCAGTTTTTAATTATGGCACATATATACGTGTTTAAAGTTTAAATACGTGCAAAAAAGTATTCAGAATTTTACGGTTTTAAGATTGAAAGGGAAATATTTTATGCTAACCGTTCACGTAATATCGGCACATAATAAAAGGAATCCAGGTTTCTGAAATTTTAAGCATAATTAAATAAGAATGCAATTCTTTTGTCCAATTTTCATGCATAAATTTAAAAGTATATGTATACATATTTCTTAATATATGTCAATGGAGCACTAAGTAAAATTTAATGATAATGTCTCCACATTATAAGAAGTTGAATTTCAACTGTCATGTTATAAAAATAAATATCAATAAAAAGCTATATATTTATTGTTTAAATTAAATTTTGAGTTGCTATATTGGCGTCCCCAAGTGTTTGATATGCCGACCCTAAGAACTAGAAATAAAAGGAAACAGTGTGATTATAAATTTGGATAAAGTATATTTATGTTCATTTAATTATATGCGTAAACTATATAAAAAAATTTACTTCTCTGCTATGCATATAGTCATAATTCGACTAATCTTCGTGGGAAAATTAAAGCCAATTTACCTAGATATAATGCTTTGGACACGTGAAACGTGTTGTAACACGTTACTTATTTAGGAGGATTCGCATAAATTTTGCACAATAATAAAAAATATATTAGATAAAATGTTTTAAAAAAATATGTTGTTAATATTTTTTATATGAATAAGGGTCTAGAATAGCAAAAGCATATTATTCATAGTTTGTTAGTAATTTTCCATGCTTTCAATAAAGGAAAAGAAAATAATGGGTGGATTCAAAGTTTGAAACTGATTATTATTTCATGGTCTTCTACTTTTACCTGGTGTTTGTGTGCCATATTTCTTTGTTGAGTTTGTATCTAAATGATTGTGTTAATTGCTTTGATGAAGATTGAGAGTGATCTTAACACGTGACCAGAACAATTTCTATAGAGACGATACTCCTAACTCACTAGTTTATTTTTTTGTGTGCTCGATGCACTTGCAGAGTTAACACTAGTAATTGTCATTATGTTAAAAGATGATCATTAGAACTTGTAATTGTTTATGAAATATTCTGCCCTCCTAATATATTTAATGCGGTAAACAATTGAATTGAACAAAAAATTGAAATAAATTGATCCAAAAAAAAAAAACCATACCGGCAATGATACTAAATCATTAAATTATCAAAATTTGTTGAAGTTTATGATTACTACTTTAAAAATTGTTCCTAGAGTATTGATAAGTCTGTAATTAAGCCATATTTTATAGCCCATACATTCATATTTAACCTTTTATTTTATTTAGATTTTACACTAATTTATATATTAATTATGCAGTTTGGTATACAGAAATTGCAAGTGGATGTTGAGTGCATTTTGGGTCCAAATTGATGGAAGATTAGAGCTTCACAGCAGTCAGCACGTCCAAACCCTTTTAACAAGCACGAGAGTGCTGCAAGCCCATGCACGGTCGTGCTTAAGGCCTTGCACGATGTGCTTATCTGCGGGAAGCATAATTATGAAGAGTCTTTAGGGTTTTCAAACCCTATTAAAAGGGAGATCTCAAGCATCGTAAAGGGGACCGTTTGGACACCTAGTCTTTGACACTTCTCATATATTTTCTCTTGCACAGGATCCTTGGCAGAACTTGGAGCTTTGAGCAATTGTACTTGAAGATGGGGAACTCACCTCACACTCTAGTTTGTTATTTCTTTTAATTATGGCTTTGTTTATGATTGTTTTAATTCTTTTCTTTAGCATGAGTAACTAAGTACATAGCTAGGGTTATGAAAACTATTATTCATGAATTCATGGGGTTTTGACATTTAAATCTAAATTTGATTTCCGTTCATAATTAGATTTTACCCTATTGCACTTCTCTCTTAATCCTAATTAATTATATCGTCAGACGACCGTATCTCAGTTAATTAATAGATCTACAGGATAAAACGAGACAAAAGATTAGCTGGACCAAACCAATCTTTCTCTTCTAATCGTTATTAGATTAACAAGCTTATAGGTTCCTTAAGCTTTCTTAAATTGATGTCTTGCATGACCACTGAGGATGTTAATTTAAAGAAAAGAATATTAATGTTGTATAACCATTGGGTATTAATAGTATTCGTATGAATGATTAGTAATCACAAAGAAATCACATTTAGACTTAAACAGAAAAATAACATAAAGGATTGAATGAGAAAAACCATATGCCCTAGGTTTCTCTCTGATAAGTTTGACCAAGACATGCGTTGTATTCCTTACTCTTCGTTTTATAATTAATTTTATAAATTCTTATTTTAATTAATCTTATATCTTTGAAGTTTAAACAATTGAATTAGGAAATTTTTACTAATTGAAAAACAATTCTTGCGGGGCGATATTTCAAGAACTTAATTTAAGAACCCTTTATTACTTTTTTATAGGTACACTTGCCTTCCGTACAAGTATTAATTAATAAGTTGACAATGCATACAAATACTTTTAAAAAACTAAAACTAAAAAAGGTTATACGATTTGTTGTGGATCCAATAACAAAAAATATTATGTACTCAGTTGAATATCCCTATGATATGCATATTTATCAAGGCATTCATTGAGGAATATTCATAAGCATTGTGACAAGCGAACATCAATTAATTTCAATTCAAGATTGGTAAAGTTGTTTGTTTATCCTTATTTAAAAAAAAAATTCAAAAGAAGAAGAAGACACAAAGATCTCTCTGACGAGCGTGGGAATTCAGTCTTCAAACGCCTATTGATCAATATATACATGATATGCTCATGCCATTCTTTATTAGTGTAACATGTATCAATCAATAATAACACTGCAAACTGGATGTTTGCGCCAGATAAAAGTAAACTAATTCATAACTCAATGCAACAATTGACTTGATTGATTTCATTACAAATCTCGTATATGTTATAGATGTTGGATCTTTTCCTTCAAACACGACAAGTGTACCGAGTCTATTGCAAGTAATAACCGGTAGAGTATCAGAATATCGTCCTCAGAGAGCAATTCAAATATATGAATTACTAAGATACAAATTAATTAAGCTTATATACAATAGAATTGGTGGATGATTTTCATGAAATATTAACAACAATTAAAATGTAAAGCACTAAAGTAAAATATGGTAAAATTCAAGTTAAAAAAACTGGAATTGAATTTCATCTATCTCTCTCTCTGTATACTAGTAATCTAGTGATAAATATAATAATCATTTCCAATGAATTTGATGCAAAAAATGAAAGTAATATATTTCAATTCCTTGAAAATATATTTCTAAAATAATTTCTTAAATGTTGATTTCTCAAACAGTTAATAAATTATCCAGCATTAAAATTAGGATTTAAAAGCAATCAACAACTTGAAATCTATTCCTAGAACAACCGTTTATTGAGTAATCTCAATCAGATCTAGATCTAAATAATATATTTCCAAATACAACTCAGATCTGAACTACAAAAATCATCAAATAACTAGATTCAACCATTAAAACGGATTGAGATTACCAAATTATTAGAAATGAGGAAGAAACAACTATATTTATATGAATTACTGAGAATACATCAGGTTTGAAGATTTACATTCAATCCTATACAAGGTTTAGCTGCTCATGGCAACCATATCAACAAAATTGGAGATACAAAAGGAATAAAACATAAAAAATCGAGTATTCCTACTCTCTTTCTATGCCTTGTGCCGTTCTGGACTCCTGGAAAATGGTTTTGGAACAGTAACCTCTCACTTGAACATAAAAGTCACATTTTATACTAGTCTGCTCGAACTTCTCTCGCTACAGCGACAATCCCTTGCTGTAGCGAGACACGAAGATAGAAATTAGGTCATTCTGTTTGCCTTTCGCTGTAGCTATGATTCTCACCACAGCGGCCCAAAAGTATCTCGCTACAGCGAGTCATTCTTGCTGTAGTGAGAAGAACACAGAATCACCCTCTTCACAATCAAGCATCCTCTCTGCAGCGAGTATTTCTCGCTATAGCAAGAAATCTCCAGGACCTAACTTTTTGTGCGACTTCATGCTTTAATGCTTTTTTTTCTGACTTTATCAAGTTTTTCTTCAACTTTAATTGATGATTCTCTATTGATTCCAACTACAAAATAGATCAAAAAGGGATTCAAACACTAAAATTGCATTCATTTCTAAAAATATATATGTATTTGTAAAAATTCTAAGTTTGAAGGAAATTTAACAAAATAATCCAACTTTTAACATAAAAAGTGTTCAAGTCACCATCTCAAATCACTTATTTTATACACTTATCGACTCCCCCTAATCTAGAATCTTGCTTGTCCTCAAGCAAAGCAATTAAATATAAAAAATTTGAGTTGAGATAAAATCAATCATAATTGCTTCCATGTTCATCATCTAAGATTTTTCAGAACTGTTCAACTGAAGGGAATTGTTCATGATCAAGGATTTTGGTTATACATTTAAAAGAATCAGAATACTAGTGTACTTCATTTTCAAGAAAATAAGAGTAATATCATTCGATAATCAAAAGAAAAATCTTCTCATTCTCACAAATTTAGTGTTTCTCTCTCTCTCTTCCATGAGTCCCTCAAGTTTGACTTTGCTCTTTCTTTCCCATCAAACTAAGTATACACAAAAGACATAGATCATAGGGTCTTTCAAAAAGGTTGTAATGTGGCTAGGCTTACAAATAATTCATTGTTTTCCTGGAATTCAAAGTGAGTTAGAGCATTAATGCAATCAAGATCATCATCCATTAGTAGGTTTCCATCTCTATTTGTCCTCACTATAACTAACACCACATTTTTGTTAACCCTTGGATGTCTCCCTCTATTTTCAAAATTTTTCTTGTTCTTTTGTCAATGTTCTTTTTTTTTTACTAGAGGAAAACTCCAATCATTCATTTACCATATACCACCAACTCATATTTTTGCAAAAACAACATTTAAGACCTATCATGCCCTAATACTCCTTCTCAAAGTAATGGAAAATGATAATTTTCATGTAAAGGCTTGAGGTATAAACAATAAAAAAAAAATTTTGCTTTTAGGCTCAAGGGCTTCCAAAAATTGGATAAATATTGAATATGGGTAGGCTTTTTGGCTCTAACTATAAAACTATATTTACAAACTATGCCCCAATCATCTCTATGACCGATTGTGCTATATAGCAATTAGAAACTCGAGCAAAGTTAATCGCCAGAATTCAATGAAGTTTATCCACTTATTTATAGCACTCACTTTCACTCCTTTGTCTGAAATCATTTTTCTTTGATTAAGATAAATGAATTGCTCATATTTCCTAATTGATTATTTCCATGCACAAAATATCCTAACTCCCTTTCACTTTAAACCTCAACTTTTCACATTCACAAAAATCTCCATTCACAAAAATCTTTTTTCTTTACTTTTTTCAAAATAATTCTTAGATTCAGAACATGGCCCATTTGAGTATCTCCAACCACTTTCCACAAATTGAAGGGTACTACTTCCAAAAACCAAAAAAGAGTTTTTCGAATCATTTTTTTAAAAAAACTAATAGCTGCATTTATTCCACATGTCATTATACATCAGCTAATTCTATAACATGTAACCATCAATGCACTTATAACTTGTCAAAATATGCTTCAACCGCTGATGATGCCATGTATTCACACTAACCCAAAATAGAAGTGCAACCCAAAACTAAAACACATAGTCAATTACCACATAAACAACAGAAATAACAAAACAAGAATTATAACCAAAAGCATAAACTAAATATAAACATGTCCCTTAATCATTTTCCTTCCTCTTTGAAATAAATCTCTCTATTCCTCTTCTTCCATCTCAGCACCATTGTCTTCATCATCATCTCCATCTCCATCAGTTGCTCTAGATGAGCCTGCCCCTCCTTGGAAATGTGGCATGTCCCCAAGCCACTGCTAGTAAGATGCAAACTCTTCTAAGCTCATCCATATGTGCTGACCCGGAAATTGCAGCTGAGCTTGATGGTGGTAAGCATGTTACTGATGCATTTGGCCCTTTTGGATAGCAAAATTCTGGAGAGCCAAATGATCTAGTCTGAGCTCTAGACAGTGGAGGCGGTCTGCAAATGTTGAGTCCTCCAGTCAGCTGGGTGCTTCCTGGATTGGTGGCTCTTCAAGCAGAGGCTGAGGCTGAGACTGTGGCTGAGGAGGAGGTGGTGGAGCTCCAGGCTGATCCTCTATGCAATGGTTTTAGATATAGGCTAGGGTGATGGGAAGCTTAATCGGTTCTGTAAATTGAATACCCCTCACTCCCTAAGTCTGACATAATGCATTGATCAATATCGGGTACCCAAGTGAACCTCTCTCTCTCTTCTTGATCACAAATCTATAAATCTCATCTGTGATGATACGGGCTACATCCACAGATCCTCCTCTCAGTATGTTGTACAAGAGGTAACAGTACCTCATGGTCATGGATGAAGTGTGGGCTCTAGGGACTATGTTGTGGCATATGAAGGTGGTCCACACTTGAGCTAGGGTGGTCATGTTCTTCCTGTAGATCCGCAGAGCCTTCCCTTCTGGATTTGAAGTGTAATTTCTGTTTGCAATGCATAAGGCTTGAGCGGTAGCAGTATCACTGAAGGGCTGAAAGGATGAAGTGAGCTTTGTATGAAAGAAATCTGTCTCACCCTCCTCCAAGATGCAAACGATTTCCCAAAAAATTGTTGATGGCATCTCTGGAGTAATCAACCCAGACTTCTCTTACCCTAGACCTTGTATCAAGCCTTCTTGAATTAAACTCTGGTTTAGCATTGGCATAAAACTCTTTAACGATATCAGGGTCATAATATCCTCTCAATTAAGCCAATATTCTCCATCGTCGCCTCTCAATTTCATTGTTAAATTCATCAAACTCCCCTTCCTTCAAGTCAACTCTCCTTTCCTCAATAATCAACCAGTCCTAAATTTCCTTAAATCTGTCCTCTCTGTCCTAGTCTTTGAATTTTCTTGGATCGGATGGTAGTGGCTGTGAAGAGGAAGCTCCTTTTTGTTTCTTGGATGGAGGAGTGATGGCCATATTTTGTTCCCACATTTATAGTTTTAGTGCATCCTTTACATGTCTTTTCATTCCCTTATTTCTTCCATTTAATGTGTTTTTTCATTTTGCGCTTTAATTAAGAATTTCTTGTAAATACTCATGTTTTGCATTTCTGACCTTTGTTTACTAATTTGGCCATAACTTTTTCTGTAGATATCTTTTTTGGTTGATTCTTTTTGCATTAGATTCCTTACTTCCAGGGCTTCAATTTGGACATTTGGATCATGCTGTTTAGAGTTTGGAGCTATTTTCTATGATTTTTAGAATTTTATACTTTTAGTTTGACTTTATGTATTGATTTTGTTTTGTCTTTCTTTTTCTGTTTTTTTATTTTATTTTCGGCCTAGCCTTGGTCCATTTATCTTATTCTTTTAGGACTAGTATTTATAGAGGTCAGGGGCTGATTTGGAAGCACCTGTAATTTATTTTTTCATTTTTCCAGTTTTGTAGAACTTTCCCACTTCCAATAAACTCTCATTTTTTTTACCCATTTGTCTTCTTCTCTTGCACCTTTTCATTTCGAATTCGTGTTTCTTTGCATTTACAATTGAAAGGCGTTTAAGTTTGTACAATTTTAAAACATTTTCTTCTACATTTCTCACTCAATTACGTTGCCAAAGTCTGAATCGCATTTGTTCAATTAATTGATTGTTGTGCAGAAGATATTTAAATAAATTCGGTTTAATCACTTACGTTTGTGTTTTGTGTGTTCTGGATCTTTGATTGTGTTTGATTATTATTCTTGGTTTTCATTCTCGATTTTAGTTTACTTGCGATTTGATTTATCTGCAATTTAATTCTCCACAAATTTAATCAGAAAACTCCCTTACCCTAAACATACAACTCTTTTCTGCATAATTAATATTGAAACAATGTGCATTTTCATCCTTGTGAGAGATGACCTAGGTTGCTCCTTAAACTTCATATTTTTATGAGAAATCTAGTTACTTTTGATACATGTGCGACATGGATATTAAGGAGTTAGGTCTTTGTGAGCTCTAACCTTAATTCTCTTGCAAAACCTAGATAGCAGCCAAACAACTCAATAAATTATCACAAAATAGTTAATTACATGTGAACAACTACTCCATTATCAGCAAATTCACTCAATACTTCCATTCAAAAATTAAAACAATATGCTTCAATCAAAGCATCTCAGGCTGTAATCAATTATAAACACTCAGCTTAAACCAAATACAAGATCTAATTCACTATATCATGACCCTTGTCATTGCAACATGAACACCACAATTGAAGTTCTAATTTTCAAAATAATTGTTAAATCAAACAACTCTAATTTGAAAATTAAGAACTAAATTATATGCACCTTCATTGCTAAAATTCCATTCAATCCAAAATAAACCCCTTTTCAATTAGTAATCTATATTTTAGGGTTCATAGAATCAGGAAAATTAGGGAAAAATAACACCTAAGGAGCTGCCATTTTCAAATATTCACAAAACCCTAGCAATGTTCCTGTTACTGACCCTATCTCTGCATTTCAAATGCATCTTTTCAGGGCAATCTCACTAATAACTTAGGGTTTATGGGGAGTTTCAATTTCAGAATCACATTATAACCCCAACTAGCAAAAATTCACGTTTTTAGATCCTAGGGTTTGGGAAATATACATTTGACAGTAAAACACTAAATTATCAAATTGATAACTCCATATTTGCATTTCAATCAGCGATTTCTGACAACTTTACACCTAAAAACCTAGGGTTCATGAGTTGGGAGATGAACAACAGAGAAAGGACCAAATTAACATAAAAAAAGAAGAGAAACCACTTATTCTTGACTCATTGTGCGAAAACTTAAACGAAAAGGAGTGAGACTTGATCGATTTGTGATAAGGAAGAGATTTGAGAGAATTAGGGGGAAAAGGGCTCATTTAAAATGCTAAAACGGTCCTATGTTATGTATTTTAAAAACTAAGTCGCGAGCCTCTCGCTACAGCGACACAATTCTCGCTGGAGCGAGAAGACGACAGATTCCTCTCTCAGTTACAGGCGACTCTCGCTACAGCGAAAAAACTCTTGTTGTAGCGATAAGGCAACAGTTTCAATATTTTTTTATAAGGTTCTCTTGCTACAGCGGTGGACATCTCGTTGTAGCAAAAATATCAGAAACTTTGGTGCAATTTTTGTCTGATTTTTTAGCTGCAGCGAAAAGGGTCTCGCTGCAGCGACAGTGTTCTCGCTACAACGAGAGTTTTCTCTTTATAGCGACAAGCTCACAGTTTCCATCCCTTTTTTTGTTCCACTCTCACTACAGCGACAATCCCTCGCTGTAGCGAGACACGAAGATAGAAATTAGGTTATTATGTTTGCCTTTTGCTGCAGCTAAGTATCTTGCTACAACAAGCCATCTCGTTATAGTAAGAAGAGCACATAATCACCCTCTTCACAATCAAGTATCCTCGCTGCAGCGAATATTTCTCGCTACAGGGAGAAATCTCCAGACCTAACTTTCTGTGCGACTTCATGTTTTAATGCTCTTTTCTGACTTTATCAAGTTTTTTTTCAACTTTAATTGATGATTCTCTATTGATTCCAACTACAAAATAGATCAAAAAGGGATTAAACCACTAAAATTGTATTCATTTCTATATATATATATATATATATATATATATATATATATTTGTAAAAATTTCAAGTTTGAGAGAATTTAACAAAATAATTCAACTTTTAACATAAAAAGTGTTGAAATCACCATCTCAAATCACTTATCAATAGACTGAAAGAGATGAATTTTGCTACCTAAACGAAAAAAAAAAAAAAAAAAGGAATGGAAGAGATTAAAGATTAAGGAAGCAATGGAACGCAAAGTAGTGATGGGTGGCGGTGGGCGGCAGCTAGATAGAGAGGGGATAAGAATAGCTAGCAAATTAGGTTTTAGGTTTAGGTATAAAGTTGATAAATAAAGGCTTAGGCATTTACAAGTATTTTAGTGTGTGTATGCTTTGATGTGGAAGACAGCAGAAGCACACAATGGGGTGAGTGTGTGAGAGTATTTTGGCTTTAAGTGTATCTTTGTGTGTTTGCATATTGGGTCACACTGTGGGGACTAGCCATGTGCTTCAACCACTCTTTGCTCTCAACGCGGCTTCCCAAACCCTATAAATAGACTTCAACATTCTCCATCTCAACACCAACCCAGTTTGTGGGAATTCATCTTCACTTCATTCCCATGGCTATACACAGGATTTCCAGTGTTGTTTTCTTAGTACTATTGGCTATAGGCATATGTTCTGCCAGAAGGACCCTTCTCACTCTTGATGGCTATCGTGGTGGTAGTGGTGGTACTGCTGGAGGTTATGGCGGCGGCGGTGGAGGTGGTTCAGGTGGTGGAGGTGGATATGGAGGGGACCATGGAGTTGTTGGCTATGGAGGTGGTAGTGGTGGAGGGCAAGGTGGGGGAGTAGGATATGGTGGTGGTGGTGGTGGTGGAAGTGGTGGAGGTGGTGGTTATGGTGGTGGAGGAGAGCATGGTGGTGGTTCTGGTGGAGGAGAAGGAGGTGGAGCTGGAGGGGGATATGGGGCTGGTGGAGAACATGGCATTGGGTATGGAGGAGGTGGTGGAAGTGGTGGAGGTGGTGGAGCTGGGTATGGTGCGGGAGGAGCTCATGGAGGTGGATATGGAAGTGGTGGTGGCGGTGGTGAAGGAGGAGAGCATGGTGGTGGTTATGGGGGAGGTCACGGAGGTGGAGCCGGTGGAGGGTATGGTAATGGTGGAGAACATGCGGGTGGTTACGGTGGCGGTGAAGGAGGTGGAGCTGGTGGAGGCTATGGTAACGGGGGAGAGCATGGTGGTGGTTATGGGGGTGGTGAAGGAGGTGGAGCTGGTGGAGGGTATGGTGCCGGTGGAGAGCATGGCATTGGGTACGGAGGAGGTGGTGGAAGTGGAGGTGGATATGGAAGTGGTGGGGGTGTTGGTGACGGTGGTGGAGGAGCATATGGTGGTGGCGGGGGCAGTGGCGCTGGTGGAGGAGGTGGGTATGGGGCAGGTGGGGCACATGGTGGTGGTTTTGGAGGAGGTGGCGGAAGTGGCGGAGGCCACGGTGGCTATGTTCCCTAAGAACTACTCGAAGGCACGCAACATATATATGTATATCCGAGGGTTCCCTTTGATATCAAGAATAAGTACTATCAATTATAGGATCATAATGACAATTATATTATCACCATTATAAGTTATGATTATCAACTCGTGATTTTTATGCAATAAAAATATTTATTTCTACAATTATTAATTGCAATATCGTGCAACTATTCTCAGCTTTGGCTTGCTCATCTTGTTACATTTTGCATGATAGGAATATCTTTATTTCATGTTATCCTTTTTCTAAAAAGAAATAATGATAAGTTATCAAAATTAATCAAAAATTAATCAAAAATTATAAATTTATACCATCTTTTAAAAATATTTATACTATTAAATAGTTAAACCGAATATATTGAACAATAAGTAAAAAGGTTCATATGAAATCTCTATATATGTGTACATTAACAAAATTCTATGCTTCTCAATCTCACCATTAAACTGTAGCAGCTCTGTTCGTGACACTTGTCTCTTCATTTATTTAATTGTTTATTTGATCTTTTATCCCAAATGCAATAAAAATAAAGAGAAAATTTAGAAAAATAAATAACTTATTTTTTATTTCAATTTGATTTTTATTATTATTTAAAATTTTGTGTATTACAAAAAATAAAATGTTGATATTAAATAAAAATATATTGAAAAAAATATCCATAATACTTTTTCGTCTTAATATGATTGTTAGCATTTTTTAAAATTCAGTATTGAAATTTTTTAATTTTTATAGTTTTGTGTTCAAATACAATAAAAAAATAAAAATATGGAAAAAACTTTTGTCATAATATGATTTTCTTTAGCTTTAAAACTTATGTAATAAAAAATTATAGTGGTTATGTTTATGTGGAGAAAAAATTATTTAGATTAGATGATAAAAGTAAATAATTTATGTTAAAAACCAATTAAAATGAATTTAAAAATTTGGAAAAATATTTTATAAAAACATTTTCCGTCTATAAGGTTTTTTGTTTTTTTTGGCATTGTTTAAAATTGTGTGCAATAAAAAAAATTATCATTATTTTACATTCAAATGCAATTAAAAAAAATAGCTACCATTAAAGATAGTAAGTCCTTTGGTTTCAGTTTACTCTATAAGTATCTTTCTGTGTGATTCTTATCATATGTTTTTTTTTTACCTTTAATAGCCTCAGTTCACAAGCTCGAAATGTTCATCTTTACTTTATATTTTATCAATATTTTAAAATTAGAATTGTGGGAACAAAGAGAGAATGCATTGGAGAGGTCAGCTTAGGAAATGTTTAAGTGCAATAAATATCCACAGTTAATGAATTTTGTAAAAAAAATTGATTTATTTAGGCTCTATTTGTTAAAATTAGTTAAAAGATTATACCTTCTAAATGATAATTTAACTAAATTTATAATTTATAATTAATTAATCTAATTAAAGGTGTTTAGTAAAATAAACTGTATAACTAACTAAAATATGTTAAATGACTAAAATAAATGTGTTAAAATTATTTTGTGCGAGAATGAATCATTTAAAAGATTAAAAATGAAAATAAAAACAAAATTATTGAAAGTTAACTTTGAATTAAGCTAAAATTTACTTACAGTAATTTTACATAAACTAACTTTCAAAAATTTTAAGCTTTTTTTAAATGTTACAAACTTTTTTTATATTCTTTTTAATTTGTTAGATTATTAACAAAGAAAAAAAATTATTAGTTAAGATGTAAGCATATGTTACTAAACATAACCTTAATATTTTGAGATTACGAACTAATTAATAAAAAGTTAAATTTTTTAATTAAAATTACAAAGGTTTGATTAACAACGATTTAAAAAAAATGTACTTATAATAGTAATCAAAGATAAAAGTTCACTAAGACTATTATCAGTTAATAAATACATTTTATAAATTATATAATTTCTGCTTTATATATGATACCCTGTAAGTTATATTTGAAAGTAACTAACATAAATTAATCGACTAATTAAAGGATTATCTTCCCGTGCATAGCATGGGTTAACCATATACTAGTAGAATACAAATTAAATACGCGAAAATACTTGTGTTGTTGCATGTTATTTCTGGGGAGTTTTCGTTCCAACACCTTTGGTAATTGTCATGCTCTTCTGTCCTTATCTATGTTGTAGTTGAGGATGTTCCTATCCTGTCTTTACTTATTAGTATCCTTTGATTCCTCAGAAACTGTCATCTGAAGCGTGGGTGCTGAAGACATTACCAATTCTCTGGAAAAGCTTTCACTGTTATGAATCATGCGCCTTCGTTTGATCATGTCTACCCTTCCTTCATCATTCATCATCAGAATGTTGCATGGAATTTTTTTAGCATAGAAATCTCTGTCCCTTTTATGAGATCTGTTCCGTATAGTATTTCAAATCATTACAATATAATCCTCCTCAAGAAACATGAAATAACTAACATTTCTTAGCGGCAAATAAATTTGTTTTGATGACCAATCAAACATTTTAAAATAGTAAATTAATATAATTGAATAAGAATTAATTCCAATGAATATTTATATACCCGTCAAAGACCACCCATGCTGGACAAAGGGTAACAATTTGCTCCACAACCAGAAGTCGTAGAGGATAACCCATTACAATTTTCTTCTGCGGCACAACCTGCATTGCAGTATTGATCAATTTGTTTATTCACCAAAGTTTGCAAAATATATATAAAAAATAAAATGTGATAGTAATTAGTAAAGTGGTGCTGGTAATTTTTGTACCCCATATTTTCTGCAAAGATCTATAACCGCTTGACGCTTGACATACTTGACATCATTTCCACAACCAATTTTCTCTTGCACAAGAGGTTCGTCTTCCAACTCCACCGTCCAAAAATCATTTCTCCTCTTCAAAGAGACTACACAACATTACACGGTTTCTGGTGAGATAATTCGTCCATCGAACTGGTTGTTAGCTTAGGAGTAGTTGTTTGTTTAACGTGTCATTTATCATAGGTGTAATGTTATATTTTGAATTCAATAACTGTTGTAATTATTCGTATTGGGTAAATAATTTAGGTTCTCTTGAATTTAAACTCATTGGATTTGAGAAATGAAGCAAACAATTTTCCTAAGGGTGATAGGAACCTATCACTCCATCACTTTCACTTTCATAAACGGAGACTCTCTCTTTTGGCGGCAGGATTATATGACGTTTAGTTTAAGGGTGTTTTGCTATTTACCGAAAGAAAGTAATGAATGTAATTTTGGAATACTCTTATCACTTTTAATTTTGTATATATAATGCAGTTATAAAAGAAAAAATAATAATATTTTAAATAAATATCACTCAGTAAAAGATTTTATAAATATTCCATAGTTTTTATCTAACAGTGTGTTCAGATGAAAGAAGTAAATTAAGAATGAAAGAAATAAAAAAAAATAGAGATGAAATAAAGTAGTTTTTGATTGATGAAAATAAAAATGTAATAAATTAAATGGATCGAAATGTAAATACATAAAGATTATTTTACCTCTACATCAAAATTTACTATTTTACGTCAAGGTGAAATAACTTCCAATATAGCAGGAAAAGCAAGACGTTTAGGCAGATCGACTCATCAAATTCCCATTAAAATAGGATCCACACAAAGAAAAACACTTACCATTCATTGGTTATTAGAAGCATCCTGAAAACGTCCGTTGTTAGATTTTGTTTATAAAGATAAGTGTCCATCAAATTTTTTACCTATCCAAGCACTCTATTTCACTGTAATATAAATTTTCACTCACATTTTACTTAAACCAAACCAATAAAAGAAGCTGAAATCCTACAATTTTATTGATGCTTATTTCAATCTCAGTCCGTTCAATATAAACAAACACCATGCAAAAATAATTTCCATAGATATTGCTAAACCAACGGAAGTAATAGTTAAAATTACTAAATTACGCTCACGTGGAATGTTAAGCCATGGCATGACCCCAAGAAGAGTGACAATGCACCCTGCAGTAACGACATTGTCTAGTGTCCATTGAAGAGTCCCTATGGTGAACTCTGACATCCCATCCATCACAACCACAACATGTTTGTTAGTGTTTCCTGGGCTTGAAAAGTCATGACCGGGAAGATCGTCGGCAAGTGACGTGTCCAATGCAAGAAGCTTCAGCATTGTATGGTCTGAAGCCAAATTCATAGTTTGAATTAATTTTAGATTTAATGCAAGTAATCGGGAAAAGGGATTAGTTGGGGGCTCATTAATTCCTTATATACATATATTACCACAGCTAAAAAAGCATTGCAGACAAGCGCTTGACATGACCAAGAGCTCCTTAGCAATTGACGTTTTTAAATTTATATTAAGAAAAGAATATCTGCTTAATAGTTTCCGCCCTTAGACATAAGCAATGCTCAAGCTTGGACAATACTCCGATTACAAGCTAATAGGCGATCATACATTTCTTTGTGACTATTAAAATAATAATAATAATAATATATTCGTTTAAAAATTTAAGATAATACCAATTACTTTTTTTAATATTATTTCTACTTAATTCAGTAGTATTTTTACACTTATAATAAATAAAAATATTCATAACGGTTTAAAAATTAACATAAATAAAAATATTAAGTAGATATACAAAAAGCCAAAAGTAATAAGTGTGTTAAACTAAACATGCGCACACCAAACTCAAATCTAGGCAAGTTAGACCAAGAAATCGACTTAGCTTTCGGATATAACCAATGTCAGGAGTTCAGGATGTAACACTTTAGATGATATCATCAAATTATACTAAATTGGAAGCCTCTTTATTATCATTGCCAATTAAATCATTTATACAACCTTGTCCACACTCTTACTGGCTATACTCTACCAATGCAGAAGGCGAAAATATCCAGACAAGGACATTTGTTCATCGCTCGCTCGGGTGTTAAACTATACAATTCGTCGTTTGGTATCGACAAGTTATAGCAAAAAAGATCGCAGGTTTAGGTTTTTCCCTAAAAGAATTCAAGTACATCGTCATAATACCAGAGATTGTTCATCGTGAAACTCCAGCTGCTACAGTGTGGCTGCCAGAAGTATGGTTTGATTTTTTGCGGACACCAATTGTGTTGCTTTTCTTATATGGAGTTGAATCCATCTTTTTTCTCTTCTTGTCCAAAGCTTCCTTTTGACCACTAACTAATTCCAAAAACACGCCTTTCCTGGAGCCAGACATCTTGTTAACGTATTTCACGGCTGCTTGTCTCTCAGAATCCCCCATAAACTTATTTGATGTTCTTTTACAGCTCCCATGACTCTCCATCTTCAAATGATCACGATAAATCTGGAACTTATCTGACAAATCCAGCTCAAGTTCATTAAACAAGTCATTTATAAAAAAAAATATGGGGAATAAAAAAAACATTTAGAAGCATAATTACCAGTAGAATCAGGGGAGCTGGGCGGAGTTAAAGGATGGAAACCACCATTCTCTTTAAAATCAACAACTTCCTGACAGCTATAGTTATTATCAAGAACGGCATTCCCAATAGACGAATTTCCATCAAACATGGCACTACCATTCATGATAGCTTTATTTCCAAACTGCACTTGGACATTGGTAGTTTCAGAGTCATTCAAACCATCACTTTGCTGGTTTGACCCAGATGGACACTGTCCACAGCCATGAGTGGCATCTCCAGTGTCATTTAATTCAAGGAAATCATGTCCTTCAGGACAATAATAATCAAACTGCGGCTCAGCAATATCTTTTGCTTCGCCAACCTCACTGCTTTCATCATTTGAAATTGAAACAGAATTTGATTTATACATGCTGTCACCAACGTCTAAAACAGACTTAGGAGATGTACTAGTATTCGGATCC
The DNA here is from genome assembly GCF_003935025.1 of Abrus precatorius. NCBI lineage: Eukaryota > Viridiplantae > Streptophyta > Magnoliopsida > Fabales > Fabaceae > Abrus > Abrus precatorius. Next base: position 24,761,461 of record NW_020874406.1, on the reverse strand, counting down.
AAGCAGAGTGCTTGAGATTCCATGATACTTGAAAACCATGGAGTACCCTGTCGTGCATAAAATAATATGTATGCTTCCTGAGACAGCACAAAATCTCCCAAGACCTTGGTAACCTGAAGAAAAATTAACAGACTTTAGAAGGAATCCTAACCAACACAACCCTTAAAAAAGCACAAACCATATGCAAAAGAAAAATAATCATAAAAACAAAAATGGCATTTGCATTGAACAAGTAAAATTTCAAATTGTGGAAGACTGAAGCACTGAAAAACAATTGAGGAAATAACATAAGTAAAATATCACCCATATTTCTATAATAGCAATCCCATGTGCTTTATCATGCATAAAAGGTGAATCCAGCTAAGGTACAATCACTTTTATTGCTATAAAAGTATGAGACTATAAGCATTAAGCAACAATTGTTCCAAGCTCAATATTCAACATGTAAAACCAAAAGTGTGGAAGCATTCCAAACAAACTCAAATAGATTTGAAACAAAACAGAATTGCAATTAATTATCCAGCACCCTGAACAAACCCTACGGACACACTTTTTATTATTAAATATATAGTGTACACAAATAATTAAGCACATCTAGTAGGAAACAATGCTACCTTTGAATCATCCAACTTATGCCATGTGTCTGGGGCAGAGCGTACAAAGCAAAAGTAATGCCCAGAAGTAGATGAAAATCCAATATGTACAACAACAGCAAATAGATCATATTTCAAGGGCACCTATTAACATAAAAATGAATCAGAACACAGAATTCATCAAGGAAACAATAATATTCAAAAATAACCTCTGGCGTGATCTAGTGGAATGTAAGTGTGGTTATAAAATCACAACTCACATCATTGTTTTGATTAGAAAAGGTGTAAGGCTGCAAGTCCAACTCCAATGGGAAATCAACATGTTTATCAATCTTTTCAACACGGGTCCCATCTGTCTTAAATCTCTTTAAATGAAATGCTGCAACTGCAGGTGTTTGATCCAGCATAAGTTGCTTATCCATGGACACCTCTTCCTTGCAGCTTTCACATCTAAATTTCGCATCAATATTTTCCACCTTAGTAAAAGATTCCAGAGCACATGGAAGGGAATCTACATTTTCTATCTCTAAACTCAGGTCAATCAGAGGCTCATAGGTGTCAGAAATACGGCCACAGCCACAACATCGAAGCTGTAATGCAAATACAAGGAAAAAACAAGTATTAGCCAAGACAACATTTTAAATAAAAAAGGAGCCAAAAACCAAAATTACTTAACAAATGCACTTCTCCATCATACTTTGCTAATTAGACGTCCACCAAATACTTTCTCTACAAGATTATCATCTTCAAAATTTATATTATTCTTCTTCAAATCTACGAAACATCTATCAAGTTTATCCAAAGCACACTGCATAAACTCATGGGCATCCTCCTGCTGGTATCTTGTAAATATAGAAGAAAAATCTGTGAAGGTTAAGGATCACAACAACCATAGGCAAAGAAGCAATTAATCCTGCACCAATTATAGGTTTACAAAGCCAATGATACAGCAATCACTACTATAAACACCCCTCAATTATTTCAGTCAAATGATTGGCCACAAGCCCCATTAAATCTGCAAACTAGCTCTACAATAATCATCAGAAAATTGATAAAAGAAGGATACGGTTCAGGTTATCCACAAGTTTCAAGGGTGAAAGAGTCCCTCCTGAAGCCGCTAAGGACCTTTCAACATGGTCACGAAGAGCACATATAACACAGAACCCACCTATATGACCTGAAATTTCCCAACATCAAAAGTCAAAATCTTCAAAAACAGAATTTCATAGTTAAAATCATTACAGCAGATAACACTATTTTACACAAAGAATTTAATAGTTAAAATCAAACAAGAGCAACTCACCCACACAAGGGGTAGAATGAGTGCACGAAAGAAGACCCTGCACCAGGGGCACTGTGTGCGTAAAGCATTGCAGGATAGCATTAAGAAAGCATGTGTTGCCAAGGTTTAAAAGACCCGCTCCCTAACAAACAAATGAGATAATCATTATAGGTGTCATCATCCTTGTGAATAATAATAACAATATTTAAAAACAATCAAAACCCGCGAAAAAACAATAGCGACAAAATACGAACCATCCTAGAAGGTGAAACATCGGAGGCAGATACTCCATCCTCTGAAAGCGCAAAGTTATTTTCAGAGAAAAGAAAGTCCCTTTGGGGAGCATTCGATGCCTCCAACGGCACTGTAGAAACCATCGAATTCGAAGTCAACGCCGACGAACACAGCGAAGACGAGTCATCGTTGAGTCCCCGGAATAGTGAAGACATGCCAAGATCCTCTCGCGGAGCATCCTCACCGAAAATGTCGGCATAAATACCGTCGCCAGAGTCCGCCAGAAGAGGAGAAACGCCGCGAATGGGGGATTGAATGGAAGATCCATCTAAATTAGGGAACGACGGTACCAATTGAGAGTCATCTAGGGTTTCGGATAACAGATTCGGTGCAGAAGGAACATTCGTTGAGTCCTCCGGGACTTCAACGGCTGAAGACAGAGAGAGACACATGGAATTTCGAAACGAGAAGTTAGATATTCTTAGGGTTTCGAAATGCAGCGAGAAAGAAGGTATCGGAATTCTAGAAGAAAGAGCGTTGAATTAGGAGAATGGATATGGTAGGGTTTTTGAACCTTGAATTGGGGAGGAATTTCAGAATCGAAGGTTTTAAATTAGGAAAAGAATTGGGGAAGCGGGGTTTGAGAATTAGGGTTTTGAGATGGGGAAGAAGAGGAGGGAATGTGAAAAGCGTTCAAACCTTTGGAGAGAGAAATGGGGTTTTGAAAAGAGAGGGAAAAGGGTTTGGGGGGTGCCCTGTTTTGCCTCCAAAATATTTTCTGGAAAGTGACATCGCGCGCGCTCTCACCAACACTCTCTGTTACCCTTCCACTGTGGTCAACGTGTTCCTTTTTATAAGGTACCCCCACCGACTTCTCTTTTTCTGGAAATGGATTTTTTATATTCATTTAATGTTAATATGATCAATTTAATTAAAATATTATTAATCATGGAAAAGATATTGAATATTGGTTGAATTTTAAATTGATAAATACTTTTTTAATTAAAAATATTCTAACTTTTTATGATGCTATAAATGAGAATTAGAAGTTCTCACACATATCAATCTTTCAAAAAATTAATTTTTTACTTTTTTAATTTTAAAAATATGTAATCATTTTAAAAAATCAATTACCAATTATGCACTTAATTTTTAATTATTTTATACTCTTTTAAAATAGTAGAAAAATAAAATTGAATATTATATTAAAAACAATATAAAGTAAGGTATTAATTATATTTTTTATTTATTAACTATATTTGAAAGAGATGTATAAAGAAATAAAGAGTCAAATTGTGTGATTGTAATTTGATATTTCAAAGGAAATTAATGACTTTATTTGCTAAGGTGTTCTTCACGCTAAGGATTAAAATATAAATTGTTAAGTAAAAGGTAAAGCATTAAATATTCAAGAAATATATAAAAAATAAATATTTTTCTTTTTTGAACAAATCTAATTCAATAAACGGCTGTAAATAATTATTAAAAAATCCAATAATTTCACATATGAAATTTCATATATATAATTTTGAAGATATCGATAATCTATTATTATATGTTATTTATATGTGGTTTATGGTGGATTAATTCTGAATTGATACATGTTAAAATCCATCTTTAATTATCTATTCAAGACTGATATTTCTGTGTTGAATATTTGAAAATTGTTGAATAAGCAAAATTTTCCCCTGTACGGAAGGGGATAATTTGCACACGAGGGTTGGTAGCATGACTACAATTAATTTTTTTAAAAAAATTGAATAAAAAAGTACAAGCATTTAATGCATTAATTTTTAAAAAATATACATCTTTAAAATCATTTAAATAAAAAAATATTAAATAGAAAGAATATTTATAGTTGAATCTTTCAATTAATGAATGTTCATACATGTATTACTTGCAGTTTAATCGATGGTAACAGAAAAGCTGATTGACCAATGCTGGGCAGAGGCTCAGCTAACTGAGAAATGTAAAGAAGTGCCAATTTTCTAATGGATACAATATAACATCGCTGAGTTCGTTACAAACCAAATCACATCTAACACATTAGCAATCTCAAAAATAATGACACAAAATATAAACACTAGCTTCCGACAGGCCTGAAAATGAATAGTATAATATTTTTGTTTCTCAAAGAATTGTACATTGCACTCTTCTATTACATTAGAAGCATAAGTAGCTATTAACTGATGCAAAGTCCTTTGATACAAAACTTACAATTTTAGAGTATTCGGTCTTGAAGATCAGTTATGAGAGTGGAGGCTAATGAGCTGAGCTTCTTCCCAGTCTCTCCGGCAATATTCTTAAGAGAAGAGATATCTTGTGGCTGCAAAACAAGAAAGAAAAGAGAGTTGCTGAGAACATGAGCAGCATGACAACAGTAAAGTTTACATATCCCGAAGCAAACCTGAAAGGATAGTCGATTAAGGAGGTCGCTAGCAGCAAGATCAATGGAAGAGTCATCTGTTGAGTCACCAAAAAGATCCGCACTAGAGATGGCAGTTGAACCCTGGAAATAAGACAAGGATGAACTTTGTCAAACGTCAACTTTTAAATGCTATGACATTGTCATCATTAAACATGCAAGCAGTGCACCCTTCTCAGTTTCATTAAGATGGGAATTGTTACCTTTTTCTACCACGTGATCATACATTTTTAGCGCTACATTAAGTTAAATTCCATGTGTTGTATTAATGCCTTACTGTCCGTATTGTATTGACAAAAAGAAAATTAGTTTAGCTAATTAATGAAAACATGTTAAGGAAACATCTTATAGACATGACTTTCCAATAGGAAACTGTAACGATAAAAATAGTTTACCCTATTTGCCTGTGTTTTTTTTACGGGACTGGTTTGGAAACAGAAAAACATTCCTTTTTAATCTTCATTTGAAATTTAAAGTTGAAAGTCAAATTTTGAAAATAACCTTTGTCACTGGCTCTTATAACCTTTTCAAATGGGTATATTCAGACAACGTTCCAGCAATTTATTAAGAGAAAGGACACATACTGAAAATTTTGACAAAGTAGCTTGAGCAGCCACATCTGCAGCTCTGTTTTGATCTCCAAAAAATTGGGATGAAGAAATAGATTTAGCATTTGAGAACTTCCTTCTAGCTTCATCAGACTCCTGAATCTGGTAAACAATAGGTGCCAAAACAAAAATAACAATAATATTAAAATAAATCTAAACCCAAAACACTAAGTACATACTATATATGTGATTGATTGGCCATAGTTATTTGAAGTCAAATGAGATAATTAATAAAAGCAATTCGTTTAGTATCCACATGTTACAGGAGTATGCACTATGAAGATAAACTTTCAAAGATAAAATAACATATTTGTTAAGATTTGATAGCTACAATAATAAATGTGTCATAAATTGAAGAAACCTGGAGTCCACAAATACAGCTGAAGTTTTATAATAGACGAAGCATGATAACATTCAATATTCACACCCGCTGTAATCTATTGTCATCAATGTTTCTTTTAAAAGCATCAGTTTGATATAATACCAGTAATCAAGCAATAACTTCATTTGCAATCAAATTAAAATCCCAAAAGGCCAAGAAAGATACTTAACATAATCTCAATAGATGCAGTCAAAAGTTGACGGAACTGGACTTGGTAATTATGCCTCAGAAAAGTTTTAAAACTAACATTCAGCACAAAAATGGAGAAACCTGCCATCGCAAAAGGCTATAATTATAGCACCAAAGTGATTTGAAGATGGAAAACTGCTCGCGAGTTCTCTTTATTAGTGTTAAACACACATGCTAATGTTGTCCCCTACAGCTGTAAATGGAGCCTTGTATTTTGCTAAACAATTTTAATTGAAAAGACTGGACGTCAAACTTTGAACAGAAACTAATATAATTTAATTCACTACACAACCCACATACAGTAAAAGTGAAATTATATAAGGTAAATTTTGCAGGTATGTGGTTGTTAAGTGTATGTTAGCATTAGATTTAGATGTTAGTTAGTATCTGATATCTGTTTGCATTTGTCAATAACTGTCAACAAGGTAGTTAGTTGAGCTGGGATAATGAGCAGAAATAAGGCATGGTGCCTACAAATAAACAGGGGATGATGAGAGGGAGGTATCTTGTCATTTGTGAGAAGAAATTAGGGCCTCTTGGCATTGGGAGGTGCAAGCCATCAAAGTTCTGCGGTGTATGTGTGTCCTGTTCTGTGAATCATAGAGTTCTTTCCCAATTCTTTCCAACAAATATACTAGGTTTCTATCACCAACTTACTTGCACTTTTGAGGAATTTGACCCAGATTTCTTTGGAAGACCACTATCCATTCCGAAGTCTTCAAAGAAGTTTGATGACTTTGGTACAGACACATGACTAAGCAGATGTGTGCCGCCCCCACCTCCAGAATTCAGATCAGATGATTGGACATTTTCTACATACTCAAACCGAGATGTTAATGATGGCCCTGAAAGAAAATTGTGGTTTGTTGAGGAAGTAACTGGTGCTGGTGGTTCTTCTGGTTTCTGCTCATACAGAGACTCATTTGGCTGCATATCACAAGGATAATTTGTAAATAAAAAACATCTCCAAATTGAGTGAGATTGAGATACTTATTATGATCAACTAACAGACACTTATAAGATATTTCTTCCAATAAAATCTGCAAGTAAAGATAATTATTAGCATACCTTTTTAGTAAGCTTCCGGGCACCAAGTCCCCCAGTCTTCCCAGTTTTTTTAGCACCAATAGGTTTCTTGACTGTAGTGGAAACCATTGCATGTGAAGTTCTGGGTGAAGAAGTGCTCTCAGGCATTTCAGCCTTCCCATGAGTATTTTCTTTTGGTAATTCGGTGGTCCTTATTTTAGGAAGTCCCTCAGCAACTTGTGAAGACTGCAAAGCAACAGGTGATGATGGTGAACCTGCCTCCTCAGCCATACTTTTAGCTACTTCCTTTGAAAGAAGTTGTTTGTATAATTCTGCAGCTCTAGAGGTATATTTGGCCTCTATTTTACCACCATCTGTCCAACCGTGTTGCTTAAAGAAAACCTGAGCACGACTGTTTCCCCCAAAGCTCATCATTCTTAATTGCTCCAGACTCCATGAGTCTAAATTTGTAGATCTACATAAAAGAACATATAGCTAATGAGGAATTCATCCTTTTTCCTATCCTTCTATTCAGGTCCAACCTCCCTTTTAACAGAGTAATTAAGCACAGAAAAGGGAGTTAAAAGCAACTTACAAAGATACAGAAGATCAAGAAGATAATTTAATTAGGTGATACAACTGGCCAAGAATTTCAAAAAGCTATAAAACGCACAATAATATTAAACAAAGAAGAGTAAATAACATTTCCTTTCTTTGAGGTTTACCAAACCTAAATAAACAGCTCCTCTGGTTTCCAATATTACTCCAACCTCCCCTGTTGTAAATGTTTATCAGACAAATGCTTCCCATTCAAATATGCTCCATTCAATCAACTAAAAGGTATGTTTTGCAAGGCAGATCAGTGTAATGTTTTCTTAAAACTCTCTTCACTCATTATAGAAATAAATTTTGGTTTTGGTGGTACTACTTTTACTACATTTTTTAAGTATAAAATATCATTTCAGCTTCTCCACCCTAGATCTCCACACAACAAATTAAAACTCAAGGAACATAACATCATTGATCATCCGTCCAATTCTAGCCAACCACAGATTCTATCTATTCAATAATGCAACGAAAGGAAACAATAAACAAGTTTATATAAAATCCGTGGTTTGTAAACAGCCATGTAGTTGTCATACACTATTTTCTTCCACCACGCTTCCAAATTTTTCGCATCACAGAAACACCTGCCCACATTTATTTGTTCTATACAGACAGGTAGATCCGTCTCAAGAGCTTAAGATCTTATGCCGCACCCGGAGATCCACTGGCATTAACATCTTCATTAACAATTAAACCAACAGAATTAACAAAAAAAAGTCAAATCCAGCAACAAGACCTCAACCTCCCCATATAATTACCCCTTATATCAACCCCGCATAGACTATAGAATAATTTCCCCGGTTTCAAAACTCCAGCTTCTAAGCCAAAATAATAATCTTCAGCTACATAAGCACAATTTTTATATTAAATCATTACCTCCTTCAGCTCATCAACATGCAACAAAAAATAAAATAAAATAAAAACCACACCGAGTCCAAAGTCCTAACCATTACCTTCCCAATTGAAAACCAAAGAAGAAAATAATAAAACTTGCCTCACAAAACTGATGTGGACGCCGAGACTGCGATGCACAGCAGAGCAATCAATGCAGAGGAAGATGCCATAGGTGACGGAGGCCCAAGTTGGGTTCTTTGCATTACAATCGAAACACATCTGAAACAAAACGCAAGTGGGGTGTGGCAGATCTGAATGCAAAAACCGAAAGAAGAAACAACAAAGGAAAAATAAGGAACCTTGTTTTCGGACTTTGATTTGAGCTTTCGGAACACGGTGTTCTTGTCGGCATCGGACGCCATGGTTGCCAAAAATTAACAAAATGAGAAAATGAGTATTCAAAAAATTAGGTTATTTATGGATTAGGATTTGGGATGGGTGCTCGGTGTTGGTGGCAGCACAACTCAACACCGCACCTCGCAAAAATAACCACTATTCTTACGTCTCTGTTTCTTTTCTTTCTCCTTCTTCTTTTTCTCTCTCTCTCTCTCTTTTTCGGTGCTACAATTTTTCGTCTTAAAATGAAAGTGATTATGTGGAATGACGATAGCGACCTCGAGTAAGATGTGTTGTTATGTTGTCGTTGGATTTGGCAGTGGCTCCATGGTTGCTGTCTTTCACCTTTTCTGTCGTTACATTCATTTTTTAACACAGACTACTGCCATTTTCCCAACCTGTTATGGACATTTTTCTTTTTGAAATTTGGACCTTAATCTTTCCGTCTGCATTAACATTATACAATACAATCTATTGTTAATTCAATTGATAAAAAAAAATTTATCAATTTATTTTTCAACGTTTTCCCACATGTTCACGATTATATTTTTGCTTTGTGTACAACTTAAGTTCTCATGAATAAAATATAATCCTTCTGTTGCTGATTAGTAATAATTTGATCTATGTATGGATATAGTGAAAAATTAAACTTGTTTATTTTACATTCAGAATAGTCTTTTCAAGCCATACATATGTTTTAACATAAAATATGTGATAAAAAAATATTTAAATGTTTTTTAATTATATTGTCAGTTTAAAATCAGTATTATAAAAATTAATTATATAACTTTAAAATTAAAAGGTATTTAAGCGTTGTTATTGAGTTGTAGTTGTTGAGATGTGTCATAAGCCTTTTCGTGTCATTTTCTTTTGGTCTGAATTAGTAGCGGGTTTTAACCTGTTCCAAAGTGGGCTTCTTTACGATTCCAACAAGTTGGGTTACCTTATTGGGCTCCACGAACAACAAGAACGTCTTACCCAAAGTCCAAAACCACCATATATAGACGTAAGAGAAGCCCTTTATAACTTAGTAGTTTTCAGAATTGATTCAGCCCATGCCAAGAACTGTAATTGACAAGTGAATCGCAGGACTAACGTGAGAACACGTGAGATTTGATTTCTACTTTTTTTTTTGCTCAACTGAATCTCATTCAACATGGCTCAAAGGCAATACAACTATGTCCAGAGGATTATAAAAAACATGACTGACAAGCTTGCCAGTTGGAAATCCATTGTACACAAGATTTGATTTTATGTTTTGTTTTCGGGTAGTTTTGTTAGACATTTGGTAATGTGTTTCTATTTCTATCGTAGGTGCACAGCTTTGTTCTAGATTGGATTGGGCTCAGATTTCTTGGGCCTGCTACCATTACTTTGACCACATTTTGAGAGAGAGATTTTTGCGGAATGAGGCCTATACACTCTCGTGAAAGACTGGTATCATTTAGTATTTTACTACTTGATAGTATCCATTGAACTAACATTCCCTCGACCAAGAAAACAAGAACTAACACATTCCCTTGTTTTATTATGAAGTAAATAAAGAATATTGTAAATCTGATACCAATAAATTGCCCATAACGAAATATTAAAATATAAAAATTTACACTCACATTCAATTATAAAATCATCTCATCGTTGAAAATTATTAATTTTGTTGTAATTATTTTAAACTTTACAATTACAGTATTTTTTTATCTATTTAACAATATAAAAAATTAGATTAACAATGCATCAAAGACTTCAAATATTGTCTTCTCCCGAACACATCCATTGAGAATAATTGACGTCCAGTTTGGATAAATTTTTTAAAAAATTTATTAATTAAAAAATTAATATAAAAAATAATAAAAGTCAAATGAAAATTTTCTAAAAAAAATGTAAAAACAAAAGTTATTTTAACATAAAAAAATATACATATTTTATACTATTTTTTTCTTTTATAAAACTTTTATAGAAATTTACATAATTTAAACCTAGTCTTCGAAAAAACCGTACAAAAGAGAAGATTTCAGTACAAGTGACTTTTATCCTATGAGTTTTAGCATAAAAATATTAGGATAAGGAAAGATGTGCAAATATGTTATTGTGACTATTATTATTATTATTATTATTATTATTATATATCTCATTTCACGAAAAGAAAAGCTGCATTAAAATATTAGGTGATATACATTTATATTCCATCAATGTTTGATATATTTTATTAATTATATGCAAAAATTTTAAAAGAATTAATGACATAATACAATATATTATTCTAAATTACAAGAATAATTCTTAAATTTTTTACATAATTATAAGAAATAAAAAATTCAAAGATATATAAAAAAAATGTAGAAAAATTTGATTCAACCTCAAGAAATATGTGACTGTATTTTATTCTAAGTATTCCAAATTTATTTGCTGCACTTAAACTTTCTCATAGATAGGGTTTTGCAAATCATCACTATAAATTATAATGTTCTTTCTATGTTTCTCGGTATAAGACAATGTTCCATGGGTTGTGGAGGTAGTTAACACATCATGTTTATGATTAATATAAGATTTTAATGCTTTCAAAGTTTAGAAAGAAAAAAAAATAAAAGCATAAGAGATTAAAGGAAAAGAAAAAAAAAGTTAAAAACAAGAGATTGAAAGAATTTATAAACTTTTCATTTTTAATTTAAAAATTTGCGAACAAAAATATTTATTGATGACAATCACAAATCGTGTCGCTGAATTAAACGATCTTGAATTGTATTTCACACAATAAAAACGAAGTTATTAGAGCACAAGTAGGAATTGAAATAAGAAGAAAAATAATAAAAAGTGAAAATAGAATAGAGATGAAAAATGGCACTATATTCGCAAGATTGATAAGCTAAGGAACGATTGTCACAAGAGTTTTGGCTTACTCAAGAACCTAGAGTCACACGCTCTCATAAGAGTGTTCAATTTCAAATTGTATTCAAAACTTATTAAAAGTGTGTATACAAGAGCTTATATATCCCTAATGCTTGTAAACTAATACTAAAGAAAACCCTAATGAGCTTCTTTTACCAACAAGCCTAAATTCAAATAAACTAAATAAAATAACAAGATTTTATCCTAAATAAAAACTTAAAATAAGTAATGACTAATATTAAAATAAATAAACTAAACATAATAATTAAATCCTAATAAAACTCGTAAAGTTCAAATTCTCTAAGCATATGTAATTGACCATCTTGGACTTTTCTAACTTCAAATTAAGTTCTCTTTCAATTAGAATAGCAACAATCTTTTTTAAGTCTTCATTTATTCTCTTTACCCTTGTCCTTGTCATTGGTCCTTGAAATCATTCTAATGTCTTCAAGTCTTTGTCTTTGATGGGTCTTCCTTGATTTTCATCAATCCTTCCTTCTTCAAGAAAGTTTGTCCTCAAATTTGACTATTTATTACCTACATCAACGAGAGATAAATCAAATACATTAAAAGTAACATTAACACCATACTTACCTAATAAGTCCATTTTGTATGCATTATCTCCAATCCTCTCTAAGACTTAGAATAATTCATCCCCTCTTGTTTGAAGCTTTGAATTTCCTTGCATGGGAAACTTTTTTTTGCCCATATGTATCCAAACCCAATCTCCAGGTTCAAATTTTACTTTCTTCCTTCCCTTATTGATATACTTTGCTTGTTGCTCCACTTTCTTTTCAATTTAATGTTTTATCTTTCTAATTTAAGGTAGGCAGTAATATACTTTTTTAGGGAAGACATCTTCAAAATCTTGTAGAAGAAAAGAAACACCACTAGGTAAAATATTATTAGCAAAGGAATCCATAATTTTATTATGAGGACTTTCTTTATACAAAGGTAGACTCATAGGGCGAGAGGCCAACAAAACTTTCTTTACTTCTTTTTCTCTCACAAACAAATTTTCTCTCCTTTCATATTAATTTTTCTCTTCACCTTTCTTTTCACTCTCATATTTCTCACTTGTAAGTGTCTTCACTTTTTTCCCTTTCTTTTTAAGTTTGCCCTCAAAGTCACTCTTTTTCTTTTCATTTCTTCTCTCATCTTTTTTTTCTTGCTCTCTTCTTAACTTCATGACTTTTTGATCTTCATGTACTTGACCAAGAGTCATGGGCACTAAAGTGATTGTGCACCTTTTATATACAAAAGTAAACTTGTTGGAATGACCATCATGAATAACTTTCCTGTCAAATTGCCAAGGTCTTCCCAAGAGGATATGACTTGTTTCCATAGGTATTACATCACATAAGACTTTATCCTCATACTTGTCAATAGAAAAAGTAATCAAAATCTGTCTATTAAGAACCAATTCTCCTTCATCACTCAACTATTGTAACTTATAGGGCTTAGGGTGAGGAGTAGTAGTAAGATTTAATTTTTTAATAAGCTTAACACTAGCCACATTGGTACAACTACCACCATCAATAATAAGAAAACAAATATTTCCATGTACCAAGCATCTTGAATGAAAAATATTTTCTCTTTGTGTAATGTCATCCTCTTTAGCTATACTACTCAAGAGATGCCTTACCATAAGCAAATCTTCTTCGTGACATAAAGCTTCAAATTCATTATCTTCTTCACTTGAAGCATGTGATAATTGAGATGAACTTGCACTTGAGATTTCACCATTTTTCTTCAAAATCATAGTTTTCTTGTTTGGACATTGGGATGCAATATGACATTTTTCAAGACATTTGAAGCATTTGATTGCTCTATGCTGAGAAGTACGAGAAACATAAGTATTAGTAGAATTAAAAAAAGTTTTAGAGGAAGGTTTACCACTTTACACAATTATATCCTTAATTGATATTTTCTCCTTTTTTTACTTCTTCCTTCCATCCTTTTGAGTTGTAGAAAGAGACACTCGTCCCCAAAGTACTCTTTCTTTTTAGTTGTGCTTATACTTTAATAGCTTGGTGAACCAAATCTTCAAGTTCTACATAGGGATGAAGTTTCACTATGTCACGGATGTCATGGTTCAACACATTCAAGAAATGAGTCATTGTCGCTTCTCTTTCTTCAAATACATTAGCTCTTATCATGTCAACTTCCATTTCTTTATAATAGTCATCGACACTTTTGCCACCTTGCCTCAAACCTTGAAGTTTTGTATGAAGCTCTCTATTGTAGTATGTAGGAACAAATCTCCTGCGCATTAGGTTCTTCATTTCAATCTATGTATCTACAGGCTTCTCATCATATCTCCTTCGGTTCCTTTGAATTTGATCCCACCACCCCAAAGCATAGTCATGAAATTCTAGGGAAGCCACCTTTACTTTCTTTTCTTCACTATAATTATAGCATGAGAATACTTGATCTATCTTCAATTTCCACTCTAAGTATACTTCAACATCATTCATTCCATGAAAACTAGAAATCTTTATTTTAACTCCACCAATTCTCTCATTTTCTCTTATTCTTATATCTTCTCTTCTCCTTCTTTGATTTCTTCTGTCTCTATTATCTCTCCACCTATCATACCTCTTTTCTTCATCATCTCTCCTATTTCTTCTTATTTCTCTTGAATAATTACTAGAGTCTTTATCGGCATGTGAGGAACGATCATGTGACCGCCTTCTTGCATTATTTGCCAACGTCTCTTGAACATTCCTTATTGCTTCATTTTGCCTCTCACACATGCTTTAAATCTTTGACCAAGTCTTTTAATTTGCGAAGCAGGAGTGCTCTCTCTACTTGATCCTCTTTCTTAAGACATTCTACAAAACAATAAAAGTTAATGCAAAAAGAAAAGGTTCTCTCCACTCGCTAAGTGTTTTCACTCAGTAGATATTCACTCGTGTTTCACTCTAAATTGACTTTTGTGTAAGAATTTCTCTCTTGTCTTTTCCCCCTCAAGTGCTCTCAAGAGTTCTTAAGGAAGTCAACCTCCAATCCACACAATCAATCAAAACCAAGAGACGATCAATCAACGAGTAACAAGTGAAGCCAATAAAAGAAAAATCTATGACAAAACTAAAGAAGCCAACAAGACAATAGAAAAAAAAAGGACTAAATAAGAAATAAGCACACTAAAAAATAGATTGCAAATAAGACAAAATCGAAGAATTTAACGAAGATTATGTAACGTTAAATAACAACTATTTTTTTTTTGGTATAGAATCAAGCAAAATAAATGAAAGATTGAAAGAAATATATCAAAAACACACTTTTGTGTGTTGCAATTTTTTTTGTAGTATATATTTTTTTCTCTTTTTTTTCAATGAGCATTACGTTAACAGTATACGATGAACAGTACCTTTCAATCCAATTCTAATCAAAGCTCTTGATACCAATTGATGACAACCACAAACTGTATCGCCAAATTAAACGATCTTGAATTGTATTTCACACAATAAAAACGAAGTTATTAGGGCACAAATAGGAATTGAAATAAGAAGAAAATTAATAAAAAGTAAAAATAAAATAGAGATGGAAAATGGCGCCACAATCGCAAGATTGATAAGCTAAGGAACCGATCGCCACAAGAGTTTTGGCCTCTTGATAAGATCAAAGAAAATTGACTCACTCAAAAACCTAGAGTCACACGCTCTCACAAGAGTGTTCAATCTCAAATTATATTTAAAACTTATTAAAAGTGTGTATACAAGAGCTTATATATCTCTAATGCTTGTAAACTAATACTAAAGAAAACCCTAATGAGCTTCTTTTACCAACAAGCCTAAATTCAAATAAATTAAATAAAATAACAATATTTTATCCTAAATAAAAACTCAAAATAAGTAATGACTAATATTAAAATAAATAAACTAAACATAATAATTAAATCTTAATAAAACTCGTAGAGTTCAAATCTTCTAAACATATGTAATTGATCATCTTAGACTTTTCTAACTTCAAATTAAGTTCTCTTTCAATTAGAATAGCAACGATATTTTTTAAGTCTCCATTTATTCTCTTTACCCTTATTCTTATCATTGGTCCTTCTTCAAGTCTTTGTCTTCAATGGGCATTCCTTGATTTTCATCATTTATCATATAAAAAAATTTCTTCTCTTATCTTCTCTTCAAAAATCAGCTCAAACCAAATATAATAAGCAGCGATAGTGTCTATGAACGAAAGAACATTGAATATGTTCGAATCTTTGTCACCAAAAACGATATCGTTGAAGCGGGAGCTAAAGTTGTTAGTACCTAAATCTAGATAGAATGATAACTTCACTTTTTTTAAAATTAAGCTTAAAATAATAATAATAATAATAATAATAATAATAATAATAATAATTTATTAGAAATATTTAATAATCTTTTTATATTTTCAATCTAATAAATATTTTTTCATTTTGATTTTTTATTTTTTAATATTTTAATTTAATCTTAAAATTTGAAGTCGATAATTTTTTTAATTTATAACATTTTTTTCCTCGCTTTCAAGTCAAGTGGATGGTTAGTATTTTGGAAAATTATTTCCATTTTCTGACGCATGGAAAGCAAAGAATAAATTATCTTTTTGTCTGTGATTAGTACCTTGTTTGTGTGAACATTGTTGAATGATGATGTTGAAGAGGTGTGAATTCATCACTTTTCTTAGCGCTTGGCTTGAATTTTCTGACTCGTAACATTTTTACGCAAAAACAAATAACGCACAATACAAAGGGTGTTACAATAAAATTCACTGCATATCAATTGATAGATGACATGAAATTTGTTATTCTGTGCATTTGCTCATCAAACAACCGACAATATGAAAATTTATCTTGCATGGTATATTATTTTGCTTGTATTGTTTGTCAATTAACATTCATCAAACGCACTTATATGTATATAAGATATTTCATCATTTTAAATATCAAGCTCAGCCACACAATTATTCTAAAAACGTATCGTCTCTTGTGACCTACGCTTTACATTTGCATCTAATTATATTGCATGCACCATATTGATATGGCCTTGGAATCAAATTAATCGATTGAAAAAAGTCACTGTCAGTTTTGTCACTTTTTTCGGTGAGAAATTGATGCGTCTGAATCCAAATATCCGTTGTTGATGTTGAATATTTGTGATCTACGTGACGCTGCAAATCTTTGGATCTAATAGTTCATGTCGAGCCATTAATTTTTGGCCTAGATAATAAAGGTACAATACGAAACAATAAATAAAATAACGTGGTAAGCAGAGTGCACTACATTTGGGTATTTATGTTGGCATTTCTCTTACAAAAAGCACTTGATTTGCAATTTTCTTTAAGTGCTATTATTATATGATATTAAAAATACATATTTAATCATGATTTTTATCTATGAATTATGAATAAATATAGTTAATAATCGACTTATTAATTAATTTTAAAAAAACTATCTTATAATTTTTTTTTACTTACATTTACGTTGGACCGACCTTGGTTATGACAAAATTGTCTTCGTATATCTTTTAACAGACTATTAATATCATGAGTTTCACTGTTTGAAATACTTTAAATTATTGATAATCTATATGTGTGTGTATTAGTGAAAAAGATAAAAAAAAAATATATTAGAAAGAAAATAGCAGATAAACGATTGTGCTTTATTTGTTTAATTCAGAGTTGAGTAAACTTGATCTTGAGTATGTTGTTATTGAAAAGCATAAGAATTGATTTTTCAACTAAAAAATAAATAAACCGTAAATAAATGTTTTTATACGGGTGTTACATTAAAATATGCATGAATAAAATTTGAATGAAAAAATACGCGAACAAAACTTATTAAGGATAATATCAAATGAGTAGCATTAATATATAAATAAAAATGTCTTATGAATAAATATAAAATTAAGAACATGATTGACGAGGTAGAGTTTTTTATATATGTGTGCTGAGAACTGGTTAGTGAATTAAATAATTAATTAATATTAAAGCAACTTGCAGGTGGTGTGACCATTAAGGATGGAGGTGAAGGCGTGAACAACGTGCGCCTTAGGGTTTGGGTCCCTGTGTCTAACTGCAGACCACACACATCCATTATTGAATCATCTTGACTCTGGTCCGCAGACATCCCTTTCATATCTGCTTCTTAACTTTTTGGTTGACCCAACCTTCCAATTCACACACTCCTCTTCACTCATTCATTCTAATCACCCATTTCCCAAACAGTTTACTCCCAAATCTCAATCTTTTTCTTTATACAATAACTACATATACAAAAGTTTATAGCTAACCGGAGAGGGAGTTTGATTGATGGATTATATTGATATGCAAAAGTGGAGTCTTTATAAAGGATATGTATATGTATGATTTGAAAATGTTATATATACTTAAATATGGAATTCAAAGAAGAATTACGAAATATGGGATTTTTTTAATTTTATAGAATTAACTAGTTTTATATAAAATTTGTCAATAGTAATATTTAAATTTAATTATTTTTCATTTTTGTCATTTTTGAATTTTCATACTTTAGTGATTTTTCTTCAAAATTAATATTTTGATATATAAATTTTTAAACATCATATAAAAAACTTTGTCAAGATGCATATTAAAAGTTTAATATTTAAAGATAAAATTACTACTTTAGTTTCTAAATTTTATGATTTTTATTTTGATATTTAAATTTTGTATTTTATTTTATTTTTTAACTTTCAAACATTAATAAAAAAATATTTGTTTATTAAATACATTTAATTATATCAATCAAATTAGTAAATATAAAACAAGACAATAATGATGATGATGATGATAATCAATAGAATTGCATACAAATAATGAAAATAGATGTTTAAAAATTAGTGGGTGAAAAATAAAAATGTCCAAGTAATGGTTATTTAGTGCTTTAATTTTAAATAATAAGAATAACTTAGGAACAGCATGGCAGTTGTTTATTACAACTTCACAAGTTTTCGCGGGGATTCATTCATATAATAAAACTATACAATAATTTATATAACATTTTTTTCTTAATTATACTATCTATTTTATTTCTCTTTTATAAGAATGAATCATTATATGAATAATATGTGGAACGTTATTGACTCACACCAAACACTGGTACGTACGCGGGGTCGTGGTACTGTAGCGTACCTGTATGTGGTCGGAATTTGCTCTTACGCTGGATAGCTTAATTGTTGGGACATTGAAGTTTTGGGGACCTTCTGAACTTTCAACGGCACATTTTGAGCATTTTGTATGTAGCGAATCACTAACACCCTTCACGTGCTTCCCTCTTTGTCTCGTTCCCCGTACTATTCTAAGCCTCCTCTACTCTTCCCCTCTTCCGTTTAGTTTGGCCAAATGTTGGTAACAACCAAACGTGGGAGACATATTCCAAAATCCATCGTCTCACCTCAAACAACTTTTTCATCTACTCACTCTATATCCACTATATATGCACAGTATTTCTCTTTATTTTATATAGTTTCACTCTTAATATAAAAACAAATTAAGGAAATCACAGAGCTACAAAAATTCAAACACTTGCTTTCAACTCTACTATAGCTTGCTAGCCTCAACCCCACTGTGATAACAACAAACACAGCTAAGCCATTTAAGACTGAAAACAACAAAGAAGGCGCTAGAGGGACATGTGTACGGGCAACAGTACCTGAGCAAGAAGAAGCAATTAAATGCTGTTTTTATTTTATCATATTTTCACTTATAGTTGGATACATATTCAAATATTTATGAATCTGTATTTATTTTAACGATATTAGTTATAATTGTGGGTTAGATTTATGTTTACAAATCTTTTAACATCAACACATACTTAATTAGCATAGTTTTATTATTTGAGTAAGAGAAACTTGATATTACATGTAATATTATATAAATATTTTTTATCTTTTATATTTACACATTTTAAAAATATATTAAAAAATTTAAAAGACATTTTTGTTGTTATGAATTTTGCTCATAAAACATTTTTGTTGTTATGAATTTTGATGTAGTTTTGAATTTAAACACAAAAAGAATACCAATTTAGTATTAACATTTAATTTTAATATTTTTATTTTCGTACCGTATTAATAATCCGTTCTCATAGTCACAGTCAGAGACAAACTGGCACCATTAATGGCGATGCCCAATGATACTACCGTACAATATGCAATGGTGTCTAATACATGACACCGAAGAGTTCTGTTAAGGCAAATTAGAAACAATTTTTATATTTTTATAATTTTTTTATCATATCACTAATTCCATTTTTGTCTCTTTGTTCTACCCGTTTCATCTTAAACAGGCGGTCTAGACCATAAATTTTCAATCTTAGCCTTTTTTCGCGTTAAGAGAAATAAAGGAAGGTTCATGAATGAGGCTGACAATGTTATGATATTACATGAGCTCAAATTATTATTACAGTGATGTAAGTTGAGACTCAACAAATATTATTTAATTATAAATTTGCATTCAAGTATGTTTGATTTTCATGAAATATTCAATATTAGTGATTTGCTGCAAAGTCACGAGTAATACGAGAAATAAAGACTACAAGCACTCCATTTGAATTTAAAAAAAAAAAAGAAGCAAGAGAACAGGGAAATAGGGCATTTGCTTGGGTGTCCGATAAAGAAAGGAAAAACTAGGAAAAAGAGTACGGAGTCCACATGATTGGGCACCGCCAAGTTAGAACACTTTGATTTTTGGCTGTGGAAGACACGCGGCGGCTAAAATAAAAAAGGGAAGAGGGCATGAAAATATGAATCACGTGGAGCTGCAACTTTGTTGCGTGCGAGTAAAAGCAAGAAATGATTGGCTTCTTTAAGCCACTATAGGACTGTAGCTCACACTGTGCGTCACGCTTCCATGCCATTGCCAGCTTCAGTCTTCATCGTCATCAAACCTATATTCGCTGCATCCATTTTTGTGCCTACTCGTTGCCATATTCGGATCTCAATTGCGATTCTCCCTTCGTTTCTTCTTCTTATTATTAAATGCACTATTTTAATGCACAGACTACAGAGAAAATAAATTTAACATATCTAGTTTTAAAAAAATATATTTATTATATTTATTTTTCTAAAACACTAAAAAAATCAATAACAAATTGAAAGTTGTAGCGAGAAGAAAAATATGTTTGATACGTACGTTTGTAAAAATATACATCACTATTAATAGATTTGTTTATGTTAAAAATATTAAAGGCTTATAATACATTCATTAACGTATAATTTATATTTGCAAAAGATAAAAAATATTTAAATATTTTTTTATACAATAACACGTGTGTGATAAATAATGTTTTGTGAGTTTATTTATAGAGATTTAGGTAAATAATTAATTATTTGATTATATTAATTAATTTTTTGATTAATTTTCCATTTTTACTGAAAAAAAAAAGGTAAAGAGACTAACATGTACTGCCAGGAGTAGAAAAATTCAAACCCGAATTATTTTTGAGGAATTTAGAGCTTCCATAGTCATGTCGACACGAGCACCCTCATGCTCCTAATTGTCATGCTTATATGTTTCATTGCAGAATAGTTCTTGACAGAGTCATGCTAAACTAAGCATGACCGCGCTGACGGTAGGCTTCATTATGCTCCTCTTATCACGTCAACGCTTCGTGGAGCAAAGTGTGCTAAATGAGCATGAGCATGACCATTTTTAGTTTAGAATTAAAAAAATTTCAAATTGAAAGTTTGGATCAGCCCTAATGAAAAGTATATTTAAAATTAAAAACACAATATGAAAAAACATCTTATACGTGTCATCACGCTTTTTTTTCTCAAAAGGACTTAGAGTTTCTTAACAATCGAACAATAATAATATTGATTATCTCTAACACTACAATACTTAAATAAAAGAGTTTTTCTTTTTAGTTTTCTTTTAAATATAATTATAAATTATCATCATAATTTGTTTATATTTTTATGAATATGATGAGTAACTAAATTCATAATTATTATGACAAATCTTATAATATCAATTGTGTTTTGACTTCTTTTTTTTTCATTAATTGTAGTTTTTTCCCTACTCTTATTTTATTATTAAGATTTGATTAACTTTAACAACTTTTAATTATTTGAATAAAACTAAGTCATACTGTTCTTTTAGTTACCAAGTATGTGAGATAAATTATTAGATGATAAATCGAAATTCTAGATTTTTAATTAATAAATTCATTAAATCTTTGTGATTTTTTCATTAGTTGTTTTGTACGGTCATTAATGATAGTAATAATAATAATAAAATATTGTTATCAAATGATTCAATAAAAATAGAATTTAAATTAGTGATAAGTAATTGATTAAGAAACAATTCATGAAAATATAAGGTAGAGAAAGTAAACAAAATTATGAATTAAACTAGAGTTATAGGCATAATTAGCTTTTCAGTATTGTTTTTTTTACTTGTTTACTTTTAATTTTATATTATAAATTAAAATTTCATAATATTTGTTTGTCTCAATAATTATAAATTGGATAGATAAAAAATGTTAAAATAAATTTACATAATGATATTAAAAATTTCAAATACTTACGTTTACTTTTTTGTTTTTTTACAAATATACTTATCGTCCGAAAGTTAAAACGTACTACAATGTGTAAATAGATTTTTACACATGAACAACATTTACTTCTCAACAAAATCTTTCTTTTATTTCTCTACATCTAAGAATAAAAAAAAAAAAAGTTTGACAGGCAAAACATTTGATTTTTATTTTTCTTTTTCTTTTCAACACATAGTAGACAAAGTATCATTTTGATGTCAAGCAAACAAACAAAAGCTATGATTAATGATTTTTTTATTTTAATATTAAAATATGTAATGAGTTAATTTACGTATGATTCAGTTCTTTATTTAAATAGTTACTTTTTAAACTTTTCTTAAAATTGGCAAGAGAGGCAAATAATTTTCAAAATAAATCAAATACATTATGCAATTAAATTTTTCTTGCCAAAATAAAAATAAAAATAATTTAAAAAAACTAAAAACACGAGTTATCACTAAATATTGATTCACTTGAACAAATATTACTACGCAAATGTATAGTAAATACGTGAAAACAAATAAATAAATTTTCAGAGTAGTCTTTTCAACAATGATAAGAGTCATGAGTTAAATTTTCAACAGTTGTAAGATATCAATATTTTACGTATACGTTAAATGTCTCACGTTTAAATTTAAGATTGTTAATCATATCATATAAGTTTCTATCATTCTTTGTTTTCAAGGCAAAGCCCTAGCTAGCTTGTGCCCTTTAGTTAGGAAAGCAACTCAATTATTTGTGTAAACAATTTCCAACAGGTCTCAATGTGGATTGATCAGCTAACAAGATTCAATCACCTAATTTGTAGTTTTGTTTCTAAGTCAATTAAACTGGTAAAATAAAATAAAATAAAATATAGATCAAACATTTTACAAAATATCAATTCTTTACAAATTTTTTTGGGGGGTTAAATATGTAAAGTAACTGATCCTACTAAATAAATTATGTATACTGACGATTTAACATTAAAACATTTTTTAATGAATTGAATTATTAATATAAATTTTATAAATTTTATAATCATAATAATAATATTTTAATATAAAATATTAACGTATACTGTCAATATGGCAAATATTAATATTTGATAATTATATTGTTAGACTAAATTAGCTTAACGAAGGTTGAACATAAAGTTTCAATTTATATTTATAAAAAATATCTCAATATTCAACTTTTTTTTCTGGTAAAATCCTATGCTAACAAAGATTAATTATTTTGTGATAAAGACAAAATTTAATATTTGGAATAAGATTAGTTAAAAAAATACATCATTAAATTGGATAAATTATTTTATTTTAATTTTATATACTTTAGAAAAATGATATTATAATAACAACATATGAAACACATAAAAAATATCTATTCACAAGATTAATTTTTTTATGTGAAATTATATTAATATCTAGGTTGTAAAGTAAATATTAAATATCAAACATATTCTAATTATTTTTATAATTAAATATTTTTATATTATTAATATTATTTATTGATAATATATTAGTTTTAATTTATTTTTAATACTTTTATGTGCGATACACATATCTCTTATATGTGTGTATATATATATATATATATATATATATATACATATACATATATATAATATCCTTATATTTTATTTATAACATTTTTAAGGACTGGTATAACGCTAGTCATTAGTAATTTTGTCAAAAATTAAATTATACAACATACATAATTATATTTTTTAAAAATAATAATGTCTTAAAAAAATAACTTAACCATTAAAACATTTCACGATTGAAACATTTTAAAACGAAATATTAGTTATTGTTGCGGACCAGTGTTTTTCTCAATTTTTTAGAAATTAATTTGTATATTTGCTCTTTTATTTTTTTTTAATGAAAAATGTTTGATGACCATATTGTCCATTGGGTTCGTTGGATTGTGTTATTCAGCAATAGTCTAACTTGGACTTTGTGGTCCATGTGACGTCATAAGTTATAATCATTGGGGATTAAACGAAACCTTCATAAAATGCATGATCGTCTTTGTACAAACATCCAATCTGACCAAACATTTTTCTTTTTTTCCTTCTATTTTTCTCACTCTTATATACGCAAATGATTGCATGCAAGCAAATTACTAAACCAATGAATGGATAGCGATCGCTAATTACATACGACAGACAAACTAATTAAGAGCACGCTTTATAAGACCAAAGGTGTTAACACGCCTTTTTTAACATTAAAATAAAATGTCATATGTAAGTATTTTTATAAATATTATTTAAATTTGAAACATGTTATAACACCTTAGTGATTTTTTAAAATTTAATATTTAAACTTTTTTCATAAATAGTGTAAACACTTTATTAGGAAATGACAAATTATAATATAGTATAAAATAAAAAATTAACATAATTATTCACCAGATGTTAATCTTGAAATTGATATTAGTTGAGAGACAATAGACTATATAATTTTAATTAATGCTATAGCTATTCGTATATGATTATATATTTTAAATTTATTCTTATAATTATTGTGTAAAAATAGCCTTATAATTAAACACACCTTATACATATGTGCTTCAAGTCTAAGGTTTTTAAAAATAATAAATTAATTGAATCACAAATAGTACATATAGACACTGGTGTCAGATTTGCACAAGCCATTCAGTTGATTTAATATTATTTAGAGAAAGAGAGTTTAAATGGTAAACAAAATTGAGTTTTGTAGTAAAATAATTAATTTTTACAAATTTGCTGAACAATACTTATTCATAAGAAATATTTGTTCTGAATGTAAGAAATAATCTAACAAAACTTCAAGGAAAAATATAATAAACCTTCTTAATTTATACGTGAAATCACTTTGAGTAATTAAAAAAAATCACAACTTAGAAAGAAAAGGGGGAAGAGAAACACGGTTTGTCGATTTATTTGTTTATTATTTAATTTTAATTTAGATAGCTTTTATATAATTTTAAAAAATATTTGTTTATTATTTAAAAGATATTATAAGCCAAAGTTTGTTATTTTGGGATTAATTTTTTTATTACAAATAAATTTGTAATACAATTTTATTTTTTTTAATTTTCTCTTCTTTATTTTAATCTATTCAAATAATAGTTTTATTGTATAATTTATTTATTTCTTAACCTTATACTGTTTTTCTCCTTATTTCATCCAAACATAGCATAATAAAATCCCATGCATGAAGTGATAACACGTTAATATTACGATGTATGATACTCTGTTATGGTCATTGGAATACTCCAAAATCAATTAGTGGGGGAGTATATTATGGATACCACGTAAGAAGTGAGAAGGTAAGAGCGGTTTTCACATGGGAAGATGGTATTATACTATTGGATAAAATTTAGTTACAGTAAATATTTTTATGTTATTTTATAATTAAAGTTACAATTTTTTTAATAATATGTATTAATTTTTGTTGTCCATATTATTGAAGTAAAATATTAATTAAAATATAATAATAAAAATTGTATATATGCTTCAATTTTGTCTTTCGTTATTATACACACGTGAATAAGAGAAAAAAACAAAACAAAATTAGCAGTTTATATACACGACTCGCATCAAGCAAAACGTGACACAATAATGGTTAGCAATATTCTAAGACAAAAAACAAAATAAAAAGTAGGTTCGTTTTCACGCAAGTGGCAGGTATTTTCTTTTTCTTTTTTTAATCAAAAGTTGCAGAGATCTTATTAAATCAGAACGACCCCTTTATATGGGAGTTAGACGTGAAAGCGAGCTCAGAGGAGTAGAAAGAAAACATGAATGCTGAGAGAGTGTCTAAAAAAAATATATTATGTGAGGCTCGTCATACATTTGAGAACATTTTTGGATCAGAATCATAAGAATCCTCCATTTGAGGCAGCATGCTTGCTCTAATTTAAAAAATTATAACATAATTCAGTTTTTTCTATTAATATATATTTTTTCATAAGATCTGAATCTAAAATTTTACGTAAAGAAAATAAATTTTATATGTGATAACATGTTTAATATTATATTTTATGCATTTATATATTATGAGTTAATTTAATACATGAAAGAATAATCAAGTGACTGGTATATTTGTCTGTAGCCTGGTCTAATGGTTTCCCTGTTGAGAAGCCAGGAATAAATTCTTATATATGCTATTTATTTATGTGTGTATATATATAATCATAACAAGGATACTGGGTAGACTAGTTTTATTTCTCTGTGTTGATTCTGATATTTAAGAATGGGACACTTCTGTTATAATTTGTTAGATATAAAGTTTAAGGTTTATCATTTGAAAAAAATACTTTCATTTGATCGCTGCATAAGTAAAATTACAGGCAACAAAAGTTTCAGCTCATCTATCTGAGAGAGAAAATGAATGAGGTTAAGGGAAAAAAAATGATCTCGTTAAACTTTAAAAGATATAACATCCATGATAGACCTTACGAATCTCTAAAATTTTATCTTTTGTTTTGTTTATCTTTTTTTTTTCTCTTCTACCAAAAAAAAAATCGTCTTTAGTTTTAGTAATTGTCAATTATGTTGATATTTAAATTAATTTTTAATGTTATTAAATCAATCAATTCAGTCTTCAATTTGATGATAATTCTTAATTTGGTCGTTGAATTCAACAACCATTAATCTTTTTTAGGAAAATATCAGTTAATTTAATTGTTATTAGTTACTTATTTTACGCATTGATGTTAGGGATAAATAAAAGACTAGCAATTCTAAATGGATAATCATTAGTCTTAAAAAATAATTCTTTTATTGTTTTAAATATTAAAATTACTAATAATTATAGTTTCTCATATTAAATTAATGTTTATTCTATAAAAAAAATTCAAGCTCAAATTATGTTTGGTCCAATGATACGGCGATTATTTGAAACGCGTAGTGCGATTTTTGGAGCGATTTCAGCGTGGGGACTTTTTCGTGGAAACCCACTCGAGGTAAGCTTCGATTCCGCTACTTTAGTGTGAGAAGTGAGAAGTGACTTGGCTAGAGTGTTATGTGATTAAAACCCAATTAACTAAAATAGTTTTAATCATATGACTAATTAATGCTTATGTATATATACATATTTAATAGTTCAAAATTGTTTCCTGATACTATTTTGCAATTTCTAATCTCTAGTTATTAAATAAATGCAAAGGATTTTAAAAATGGAATTCAAAATTTAGAGTCCTGCCATGATACGAAAGTGGCTTTACACATTATACCGATAATGCATTAAAATTAATATTTTTCAGTTGCATATTTCGAGATTATATAATGATGTTTTTATTTTGTACTGTATTAATACAAATAAGACAATTGAGATTCTAAACTATCCATATTATGGATATTAAGGTGGTAAAAATTTATTATGTTTAAAATTAATTAAATTAAACAGTATTTTACATTATTAATTTATTATTATTGGATATCATGATATAAAATAAGGCGTCCGTGTGTCACGTTATAGGTCACCTGTTAGGATTGAGGTTCTTTAAAGTTAAACTTTAAAGAAGATCTAAAATGAGAAACTGAAATTTTATCCGCTACTGATTGAAATATAAGTATTACTAACTTTTGAAACTATGTCGGAAATAAATTTTCAATTTACCTCGTTTTTTATTTTAGAGGAATACCTCTTAATCTCTATTTTCCTTCTAAATTGAAGTTTATATCGTTAAAATAATAAAAGCATTATAATAACTGTTATAATTATTTATTTGTGATTTTATGTACACCCTATCTAATCGTTGTATTACTTTTAATGTCAAAATTTAGATATTAATAAATTATTTGTTAAGAGCACAAATAATTATGACGCCGAGAATCTAGGGAATTAAAAATAAAGAAATTGAGAAATATAGACTACATATTTATACGCCTTACATATGTACACCTCATCTTAAAGATATAACATTGGACAAATCTATATATTGATAAGTGAGTTTCATAAATAGGTAATTTTACAGATAAGTATTCAGAGAAAAAAAGGTGAAATATTTTTTTTATATATTATTAAAATTTTATGACCAGAATTTTATTATTTCATAAATACAATATTTTAGATAAATTAAATAAAATATATTATAAAAAAGTATAATAAAAAAATATTTTTATTTATAAAAGAATTATAATTTCTTTTATTTTTATTCTTTTTGCTATTTTTATTTTTATCTCTTACAAATATTTAATGAAAATTTTATAAATTTAGACTATAATGTATCACCTTCTTAATTGTTTAAATTATATTTTACCTTACCTTATTATAAAATATTGATAAAAAAAATTAAAAGACTTTTTAGCGAATATAATTTCGTACAAAAGAAATAATAAACTAACAAATATTTATATAGTATACAAGAACCTTACTAATCATAACAAGGTGAGGTTTATTGTTATTTTTGTTTCTCGTTGCTTTTGCTTTTTGTAACAATAATGCAATGATTTTTTAGCGTTATAAAGCGACACTGGTCCTCATTTGTTGAGGGCCGTGTTAAATTTGGTGCAGTCTTCGATAATTGTCCCACGCCGCACCAGGGCAAGACAATTGCAGGTGCAAATTTTTCTGTCTTCCATATAATTATAAGAAAGAAAAAGATATTTAAACGAAGGTCCCAGATTCCCAGTGCCCAACTAACACTTGTTTAAAGCCAAGTGTCATCAGTGCGTTTATAATATATCAATTATTAAAATAAAAGATTTTTAATAATTTTTATAATAAATATTTTTATTATATTCATGAACACAACTTCTATTTAAAAATATATTTTTAATTTAAAAAATATTCTGACATAAAATTGTTATGGAAGTCAAATCCGTTGTATATGTATTTTTTATTTTTATAATAACAACCCCCCGGCAAATTGTTATCAAACGAAAGTTTATTCACTTAACAATAACAAAGCTAACGAAAGTTTATTGAGTTAATAAAATTGAATTTATATTCAACTAAATTGAACTTTTACTTATATGCATACATATTTTTTAGCCTTAAAAGATACCTTAACTACGATCATATCCAACTCACCAAAACATTTACTAAAAAAGCAATAACAGAAGAAACAAAACAAAGACGAGCACAGAAGTTGGATTCCTAAACTGAAGAGCCAAACACATTGCGATACAACGCCGTGTAATTGTGAATAACTCGGCGTGGCCATTTTGGTTTCGTGGAAGCCTCGCACTCACTCTCTCACTCTCCCCTCTCTTGCGTAACCTAAAATTAAATTAAAATTCAACCTAAATGCACTCCAAATAAATTCCAAACCCAAATGCACCTTGTTCTGAACAAAAAACTATCTTCCCCTTCAAATTTTCTCTCTTTCTCTTTCTTCTCAGAGTTCAAACCCCCATTACCAGCGCCACTGCAACTTCGCTTGTAAACTCCGAAACACCAACCTTTAACTCAGCGGGGGAATGAATCTGTGGACGGACGATAACTCCTCCGTCATGGAGGCATTCATGTCCTCCTCCGATCTCTCCTCCATATGGCCAGCGCCGGCGCCGCCACAATCCACCGCTGTCTTCAACCAGGACACTCTCCAGCAGCGTCTCCAGGCCCTCATGGAGGGCGCCAGAGAGAGCTGGACCTATGCCATCTTCTGGCAATCCTCCTACGACTACGCCGGCTCCTCACTCCTCGGTTGGGGCGACGGTTACTACAAAGGCGACGACGACAAAGCCAAAGCCAAAGCCAAGGCCAAGGCCACCTCCTACGCCGACCAAGACTACCGTAAAAAGGTCCTCCGCGAACTCAATTCCCTCATCTCTGGCTCCTCCGCCGCCTCCTCCGACGACGTCGACGAAGAGGTCACTGACACCGAGTGGTTTTTCCTCGTTTCCATGACCCAGTCCTTCGTCAATGGCGGCGGGTTGCCCGGTCAGGCCTTCTTCAATTCCGCCCCCGTTTGGGTCACCGGCGCCGACCGTCTCTCCGCCTCGCCGTGCGAGAGGGCGCGGCAGGGACAGGTGTTCGGGCTGCAGACTCTGGTATGCATACCTTCAGCCAATGGCGTCGTTGAACTAGGTTCCACGGAGCTGATTTATCAGAATTCGGATCTGATGAACAAGGTGAAGGTTCTCTTCAATTTCAACAGTAATCTTGATGTGGGTTCGTCGTGGCCGTTAACTGCTAGCACCGCCGATCAAGGCGAGAACGACCCTTCCTCGCTCTGGCTCAGCGATCCCGAAGTTAGGGATTCCGTTAACACCGTTGCTGCTACCCCTTCCGTTTCAGTTTCCGTTTCAATTCCTACCAATCAAGGAATTTCAAAGACGATGCAGTTTGAAACCCCAGGTTCAAGTACTTTAACCGAAACCCCAAGTTCTGTTCACACGATTCACCAACCCTCGCAGAACCAGAGCATCTTCTCCAGGGAATTGAACTTCTCCGAGTACGGTTTCGACGGCAAGAATGGGAACAGTAACCAGCATTCTCTGAAACCAGAATCCGGCGAGATTCTGAGCTTCGGTGAGAGCAAAAGGAATTCTTTCGGCGGCGTGAACGGAAATTCTCATTTCTTCTCCGGCCAGTCGCAGTTCGTTGCGGCTGCTGAAGAGAATAACACCAACACCAACAACGGGAAGAAGAGGTCGCCAAATTCGAGGGGCAGCAACGACGACGGGATGCTCTCCTTCACCTCCGGCGTGATTCTTCCGGCCACGAATTTGAAGTCCACCGGCGGCGGAGGCGGTGATTCCGATCATTCGGATCTCGAAGCTTCTGTGGTGAAGGATCCTGATATCAGCACAGTGGTGGAACCGGAAAAGCGTCCCAGGAAGAGGGGGAGGAAGCCGGCGAACGGAAGAGAGGAACCGTTGAACCACGTGGAAGCAGAGAGGCAGAGGAGAGAGAAGCTGAACCAGAGGTTCTACGCGCTTCGCGCGGTGGTTCCGAACGTGTCAAAGATGGACAAAGCTTCCCTTCTTGGGGACGCAATATCTTACATTACGGAGCTGAAATCGAAGCTTCAAAGCCTGGAATCGGATAAAGATGGGTTGCAGAAGCAACTTGACGCAGTGAAGCAAGAACTTGAGAAAACCACTGAGAACTCTTCTTCTCCTAATCCTACTCCTAATAAGTCATCGAATACCGCCTTAATTGACTTGGATATCGACGTGAAGATTATTGGGTGGGACGCGATGATAAGGATCCAATGCAGCAAGAAGAACCACCCTGCAGCGAGGTTGATGGCAGCGTTGATGGAGTTGGATTTGGACGTGCACCACGCGAGTGTGTCGGTGGTGAATGATTTGATGATCCAACAAGCGACAGTGAAGATGGGGAGTAGGTTTTACACGCAGGAACAGCTTCGGTCGGCACTGTCGTCCAAAGTTGGGGATGTTCGATAGGTCTTGAGTTTGGTGCATTGGGTGGGAATGGGAGTAATTAATATGTATTTGTATGTGTCTGTCTCGTTAGCTCTTAAGTTTCATGCAGTTGTGGAGCTCTGGGATATTTTAAGCCTTCCCGGTAGCTGTTTCTGTATAATAACCTCTTTCTTTTTTGGTAGCTTAGTCTTCATGAATTTTGAGGTAGTTTCAGTTGGGAAGCTCCAGGGACTAGATCAACTAGCTAGGGACAGTTTTCGTGGGCGGAGGAGATAGGCATAATCAAGAATAGGGGTATTTTTATGTGTCTAGATTGTGTATATATTATATAGCTTTCATAAATGTGATCATCATAAAATTTCTCGATGTTCTTCTTCAGCTTATAATCAGTTATTAATTGCATTCCGTTTATGCCAATCAAGCCATGGTTGGTTCTGCTTTTCTTTTCTTTTCTTTTTCTCTTTTTTTGGGTTATTTTTGGTTCGAGCATGACGACATGCAAAATGAGTCTTCTTATTGGATTTTCTTGTTAATTTGTTACAAAATCGTAGAAGAAAACGTTTTTGAATTCTTGTTGATAAAGTTCATTATGTGTTTTGGTTGTCTGATCTGTCATGGGAAAAGTTTGATTTTTTTGTGATTGAGTTGAACCCTTGGTGGTTGTCTGTCAACAACAATTTTCTATCTGCTTCGAGTTGTTTCTTTTTAGCCATGTGAAAAATGCATACCAACAGAAAATCCTTCATCCTTCTCCATCTTTAGGTTGACGGTAATTCTTTTTGAGCGTGTCTACATCTTTGCTATGTTTTCAAGTTTTTTACTTGCTCGTCCTCTGGGTAATTTTTTCCCATCTGGTAAGCCACTTTCCTGTTCAGGTATTCTGGTAACTAAGTAATGTTCTGACCCTACCAACTTTGACAATGAAAATGTCTTCCGACATGCATGGTAGGATTAAGGGAAAAAAAGAGGGTGTTGAATACAACTGTAGTCCAAAGTTGTCTCTGTACGAGGCTATGGCATGTATGTGTTTGTGGAATCTGAAGCGCCAACATGCACAGGAATGGCCATCACCCCACCATTAGAAAGAGACCGAAAAGGGTGTGGTTCTTTCTCTTTAACTACATTAAAAACAACGTGGAATTGGAATCTGGTTTTGATGCGTTTACCAACTATTTATGCTATGTTAAATTGTTATACATGGAGCCTATTTTATCGATGTATGGCTTTGCGTACTTTACTAGCAACACGCTTGACTTTTTGGCATTTTAGGAATCACGGAATAGAGCTGATTTGGACTAAAAAAATTATGTTCAAGTTATGTTAACATCTTCTAAATATATTATTGCTCACTGAAAGACAAGAGTTCAATCCAGCCATGTGTGTTGTAATGATGGAATTTTCCACTTAAATAAATAAATAATTTCATTACTAACTTATCTCAACAAACCGAAGATGCATTGCCACGATTAATGAAGGCTTTTACTATGTTAATGCTCTTCACAGTTTTCCCCGTGTGGGCGTCTTTAACTGCCTTCAGCAATAATCCTTCGGATTTGTTACCAAAAGTGATGGGTTCCCCTTTCTCTGTTGAGGGTGAGCTGTAAAATCCACTTTCTCCTTTAAGGTCGTAGCAAAGGCACAGGCTGTTCTATGCTTTCCAGTGAAAGCATAATGCATGGCGACAATTATAGAAGGCGTTCAAGCAAAAAGTACCCATCTGGCTTTGACAAAACTGACGCAGGATGCATGATACAAGTCCATCTAGAGACGGAAGAAACATAACAAAGGAACCGCTATATCCTAACGTCCATGATAAGAATTGTGCACTTGGTAAGAATTGGTGGAATAGCAACTCAGCATATGTTTGTTTTATGTTTATGCCCCCTTATTGTTATTTTTCTAAAAAATCTTATATACACTTTTGGTTCCATCTTGACTTTTACCAAACTTAGAAGTTTTAAGCCCTTTACTTCTAACAACCTAAAGTTAAATTCTTTACTTTTGAAGTGAAGCGAGTAAAATCTACCTATCTATATCATTTCCCCCGCATTACTTTGTTTCATCTATAAAATTCAGTGATGACTTTTATGATGATTTGTGCTAGGCCGCCAAGGGAAAATAATGCTTGGTTTGTAAAAGATTATATAAATGTTTCAGATGTCTAAAATTCAAAGGGTCATGTCCCCGCATAATAATGGTATACATATATAGAGTGAACAGAGATGTGATGAAGGGGCAAATAATTAATGGCAAGTAGATAGCCGTAGCTATCGGTAGATGACTGAAAAGATAAGCGATCCCCATCGTTGTTAAGTAAAATATGTAGAAAAATATAAAATTTTCCCACAATTTGTTTAGTAAATTAATTAATCTTTCAGGATCATAGATGAGTACATGCCATTTCCAAGCAACGGGAAATCCCATACAGATGAAAAAAGATTGCGTGCTCTGGAGAAAATTGGGGAGCGTCATGTTTTATCTCCTTTTTGTTCACTTAATCTGATGCGATTGAGATGTATCATATTTAATCTTACGTGGGGTTTGTTTATGCTTTATGTTCATCCAAGCTTAATAATGAAGGCGTTTTGATAAAGTTAGTTGAACAGCTTTCTAGATGTTTATTATATAATCGAATTGGACCTTTGTATGTTTCACGCGTACAAATATGAGTAATCGGGTACATACAACAAAATACGTGAATACAGTACTTTTTTAAAATTATTATATATTTATTTTAATATAGCTGATATTTGTATTAGTTTGTTATCATTATCGTTCTATTGCTAGCTTTTGCCTCTAAAAAGTATTAAAAAAAATCATGATTGAATATAAATAAAAAAAGAGAAATAAGTCATACTTAGTTTTACATGGTCAATAATTTAATATTAAATAAATTTTTTATCACTGTTAAATTATAATTATATATTATCAAGTTTCATTAAAATTGAATAAATGTAATAATGTAATAAAATTTTTCTTATTTTTATATATTTTTAAAGTATACATTACATTAATTTTGATATATATATATATATATATATGAATAAAATATTAAATAATTTTAAATTAACTATTTTTTATGAAAGATTTATGTGATTGGAATTTTTAATCTAAATAGTTGATTTTATGAATAAATTATTAAATAAAAATTTATTAAATAGTGTAAAGTGAGTGTATACTAGTATAATTTAATTTATCTTTGAATAAAAATATTATCGTAAGTTATCAATATCTTTGTTATTTATACAAAATTTAATATTGATATAATTTTATAATAACTATATCAAGTATCTAAGACTTATAATTTTTAAAAGTTAAATATTTCTTTAAATGTAATAAAAAATTATTAGTAGCTAGTTTTTAAAATTAACTATTTATTTATATAAAAAAACAGCTTATTTAAGATAAGGAAAATTTAGAGTTTATAATTAAGAATTATTAGTTTTCTTATTGATAATTAGTTATTTAATTATAAAATTAATTATTAGACTTGATATTATAACTTTTTAAAACAATTTGAACCTAGAAGAATAATTATTCTATATAATCCAAATATAATAAATTTGTTTCATATAATTAATTATCAAAATAGCTTTTTAAACAAATTCAAACATATAACAAATTATATAACCTATGTAATTTTACATCACATCGAAGTTACTTTTATTGAATGATTGATTCAAAATTGAAGAAGTGGACCACAGAATATAAGCCACCATATGTAGCACAACTACACAAAATCCACGTCAAGTTGGCTTTATTATTAGACCACTAACATCCAATGTACCCAATGATAGGGATTAATATCTTCTTGTCTTCTTCATACAATTGATTTCTATTCCTTTAATAACAAAATTAAGTATTTGGCACATGTTTTTCAATTACATAATGGTTATACACAATAAAAAATAAAATCAACTACCCAAAAAAAGTTAGATAATGATATTTTAGCTATGTATAAATATTATATTTATAACTTTCCAAGTTCACTCTATATATAAACTTTTTTTTTCTTTTTCTTTTTAATCTGCTATTGAAAAACATTCAAAAATATAAATCTTACATGAATTCATACGGGTATGGCTGTCTAAAGTGAGCAATAAATGCACGTTTGAAATGTGCATAATGAATACAAGGAACTCTTTTTTTGTTCTTCTTTTAATACGAATACCGACGCATAATTATAAACATTGAACATTTATACATTCATCGTGATTCTCTTGTCAAAACGAAACAATTTTGTAAAGAAAAATAGCAGAATTAGGTGATAAGCCATGCGTAATTGAAGTCATATTGTCGAGGGTACTTGTCATTATATATTGCTGAAATAAAATACACAGTGTCAATGATTGTGACAATCGATCGCTAGGTTAATAGCATTTAGAAAAAAGAAAAAGAAAAATGAAAACACGATACTGTATTGTTAAAAATAGAGTAAAATACCAACTATTGAATTGTATTTGCAAGTGCAATGATAAATTATTAAAATGCATTTTATAAAAAAATATTTTTTAATGGGAGAGTTCAAATTTTAGCAAATTACAAATATATTTTTAATATTAAAAAAATGTCATACAAGAAGCATTGTTACATTTTCAACTCTAAGGTATACGAGGAAATTCTTTTTTCCCCTTTCAAGTGTAAAAATTTCAACCTTCGTACTCTCTCGAATCTTATTAATTCAAGAGAGAATACCCTTAATTTGCTTGGTGGTTTTTATTAAGATTCATGCATTAACAACGACACATGATGAATCCCAAGATTCTGAGAATTCAAAAAATTCTCTGAAGTTTCAAGTTGTTGTCGAAATTCGTTGATTAAGCAGAAAGCAGGATATTTGCTTACAGAAAAATCTAGGCTGGTGGGGTTAAGAGAACTGTATAGATCTTAAGAATGATTTTGAGCACTTTTGTCATAGAGTTATTTTTTTTTCATTTTTTATTTTAAAATTTAAATTAAATATTTTTTGTAAAATATATATTATTAAAAAAATTTTAAAGAAAATTCAAAATTTATATATACAGAGCAAAAAAACTAATACTTATTTAAAAAAATAAGAAATAAAAATATACTTATACATAATTAAAACAAAATCAATTTTGTGGGTTCAAATTAAACATTTTACTTTGTGAGTACATAAAGTTTTGCTCAGTTATTTATGTATTTATTCTTTAGTGTTTGCTGTTTTAATTAAAATGCTTTAACATAATTATGAAATATATACAATAATTACAATTTTAACTTGTAAATCGTACCAAATAATAATATTTTTATTTGAAATATATATATATATATTGTTTTAAATATCTACAATACAGTTAACTTAGGATTTTTAGCAAAGGATTTCTATTACAAATAAGATTCGAAAATGAGACATTATCTGAAAGGAATTAGTCTTATATTATTTAAATCAAGTCCAATTAAGATACACTATTGCCTGTGTGTGTACTTGCATAAATTTAAATGTAGTAATAAATAAACTTAAGGTCAGAGCAGATCACGAAATATTTTACAATTTCACAGGTTCAAGCCTACACGATTCTTTGACAAAAAAAAGAAAAAAAAGAAAAAATATACGAAACACTTGTAGGAAGAAACGATCTCATTACCTTAAAAAACATTATTCTCTCGTCATCAAGGTTGTGGAAAAACCTCGAAGGAGGAAAAAATAATAGTTGTACTAAATAATCATAAAACGCTTCATCGTCTTTATATGTCATACAAGGTGGAACCAAAATCTTTTTTTTTTTTTTACTTGAACTGGCCCAAATGGTTATGTAGTGTCTAACAACCATGTACATTTAATATGCATATTTTCTTACAAAAATTTGATGGGTTTGGACAATAATCTGTTTTATTAGATTAAAAATCTCACTTTGACAAAAGAGAAAGATTAAAAAACTCAAATGAAGCTAGATATTGCCAAAAAAATTTCAAGCTCGCTGAGTGAAAATACACTAGGCCATTGACAATGAGGGTCAAGCCTTTCTACACTACAGGTTGAATAAATTGCGTAGCTAAATATATCAATTATAATAACCTTTTTTCTCTTTTTTCTGAAAAAAATAAAAGAAAAACGAAAAACTGACTAATAGGAGCCTAGGATAACATGAAAGAAACCCACAAAAAAGCCCTCAAGAAAGGGAAAGGAAAGGAGAAAAAAAATACCGTCCATAATAATTTCTCTGGTAGTATTCTAACAGTCAATTTTCGTTATATTAATTTTGGTATTGAGTATATTGGAGTGAGTAAAAGTATTTAAATTTTATAAAAAATATAAAGTAAATAGGTATAGGTTATTAATATGACAAGGGAGTGGACGAATGAGCAATCCAATTTTAGCAAGTTTGTTTGTAATCTGAATTATGTGAGCAAAGAATAAATAATCAATTTTATTTCGTCAACAAAAAAAGTTTTATAATAATAATATTTTGCTTTAGTAAAGTATAAATTTATAAATATATAGATTTATTTTCATTACCCTTATATTAAAAAGCTGTTACTCCAGATTAGACAAACAATTAGAATTGCTATATTGATCTGTAGTACTTTACATTAAGCCACAAACCTGTGTTAATTTTAAAAGCAGCTAAAATAGAGGGAGTTTTGCCAGCACAAATACAAATCCGATTTTGGGGTAGTATAAGTGAAAACGCAAGCCCATTCTCTACCATGGTTAGGACTTGAGTTGGTACCAAGCTGCCAACAAGCTAATTCTAAAATTTATAACTGCAAAAGATCTTAAATTTGGCGTACACCCCGGAAATTGTATGATAAGAAAACCGAAATAATCCCTCAAAAGCCTAAACTTTGTCAACGCAACTTCCAGTATCAAGTGAAAGATCATAAAAAGATAACGAGTTGCATGACAAGGGTGAATGATGTGGCTCTGCTAATAAATCATCATTGACAAAATGACTTGTCATAGAATCTAGATTGTAGAAGATAGTAAAAACAAATCCAAGTGGAATCAAAGGGTCATTGGTCAATAGTAAATGCAACCAACCATATACCCCAATTAGAAATGCATGGCTAAGCTATGTTCACGGATTAGAAATGCATGCTAAAATATAGCAACAACTTGTTCTCTTCAGTTTTCATGATGAAATCCTCCCTTATACAACCCATAACTTGATTAATCCCTTAGGCCTAATTTTATATAAACTCAATCCCTGCCCACATCATCCACCACCAATCAACAAACACAAGGAAGAGGTGGGTTTGGTTACTTGGGACGGGACACAAGAAACACCATAATGAGTCTCAATTGCCTTACCTGCAGCCAAATGCTTCAAAGGACAGACTCATTCACGGAGTTATTCCCAGAAAAGGAATATATGGAAGTGAGCAAAAGGGTTGATAGAACCTGGTCAGGGACTATATCACCACCACCCCAACAATGTGAGCTACCAAAAAGTGGTGCTGTGGGCAAGATTAAAGCCGATCATCGCCGCGCTCATAGTACAGGAAATGCTCCCTTTCCTGGCAGCTCAGAACCAAAATTGGTGAGGAGCAGTGGAATGAGAAGAAATTGGAGTTTTGAGAATGTGGCTTAAAAAGCAAGACCAAATCCATGACATTATTGTTCTATACCTTCATTCATTGTTTCATATTTGGCCTCTTTCTGCATTGTGTATACTTTCTTTCTGGGGGATGTAAAGATTGGGGACCAGGGATAGAGTGGATGGGTGTTATGAAATATGGTGTTTCATGCGCCTTGTGAAAATCATGAGCGCTTTTTTTGCACCATACCATGTATAATTCATGTCCCTTGTAATTTTTGTTTTTCTTTTCTCCAATTTCATTGTAATTCATGATTCAATTTATTAATTTCATTCAAACTGATTATCAATCTCTCTGCTGTGTACATTGGAATACTATGTCTGAATTTTTTGGTGCTTTAAGGTGAGGGATAATGTTTTGTTAAACAATTAAATGGGTCAACAAAAAGATTTTTTTAAATGTATTTTTTATATGTATGTAAATAAAAAGATTGATAGGCACCACGACACATTAAAAACACAACTGTTCATTAGGTTTCTAGCTCGATCTCGTAAATCGATACCCAAATTTTAAACATTATTTTGTTAACTCTAAAACTTCAAAGTTGAGTTTAAACATATAAAAATAGTAACTTAAAAAAAAAAATTATGCCGCAAGCCTAAGGATTTAGAAGATATTTTACAAGCATTCTTGCCTTTTACATGAGAAAGAACACAAGACACTCAACAAGAACGAAGAAGATAGGTAGCTTGTCTGTGAAACATGCATTGCACAAGGGAACATTTGAAAACTCCATGAACACATAGCATGTCATACAATTCACTGGAGAAGATCTTCTGATTCAGTTCTAAGCCAAAGATCAAGCAATGATCTAGGTAAGTTCTTTAATGCCCATTCTACATCTGCAAAGAAAAGTTAGTATGAACGAGTAAGAGAAAATTAGATTTTCATCGGTGCTTATAATTTCAAAGCCTGCCAAGTAATGAAACAGCAGTTATCCAACATACTTTATATTATATAAAGTCTATTATACAACAGAAAAAGTCCACTAGGGTAGATATCATTTAGAAGAAGAAAGGGAAAAAACTAGTTTTTCTTTCTTCTAGCTTCTGCTTTCCAATCTCTACGACCCAACACAACTCTAGGAGTTTCATTATTAACAACACTGGAAGATCCAAACTGAATTTTCCTCTGTAGCATGGTTTCTGATTTGTTTACAACGGCTAAGCATGTCACCTCAGGTATACTAGTTAGGGTCGAAGAGAGACCAATAGATACATTCTTTTCTTGTTGCTTTAAAACATGAGCCCTTCTTGCATCCTTTTTCCAATCGCGTTTACAATATATGCGGGACATGAAACTGTTGTGATTCCCATCAGGTTGTAGTTCTACTTTCACAGCTGCTGTTTCTTCTACAGCAAAAGACTTCTTGGTTTCAGCTTCTAGTCGCTTACGTGCCCGGTATCTACGTTGTCTCTCTCGATTCTTCAGACGTCGTGTCAATATGTCATTACGCCCTTTGCGTACTCTTTGATCAACAGACTTCATGACAGAATTCTCAAGCGTTACACTGGCACTTTGCTTGTTTTCCATTTTCAAAATAGAGCTAGCATCTGCATAATCAAGTTAGCTTAGGATGAAATTGAAAAAACCATTCCAAGTAATTCTCATGCAAGTATCTCATATTTTCATTAGAGCAAGTTATCCTTTTAGTCTGTATTACATCCCTTTAGGCTTTAGTACCCTTTCCAGAATCACAATCATATTATATAATAACCAATAAACAAAGATTCAGCAAACGGTGCACGGAGATAAAATTAAGAGACCACTTTTTGGACTATGCTCCATCCACATCCCCAAAGAAAAATGGACAAGTCAAAATTTAAAATGAATGCACATGTTGTGGAAGGAAAAAAAAAATTGGAGATAACAAATATGGTTTTTGGAAACCTGGAATAAAAGAAAGTCAAAATTAAATAAACAATCATAAAACTAGAAAACATAATTCTATAGTAATCCAGCAAAATGTAAAAAACTATCCTGCTCATGGTGCAAATGGTGATTCTCTTCTCTTAGTTTTTTATCCCTCTTCTTTTTGTATTATTTTCCCTAAAATCTTGTAGAAGGATAGTCAAAGGCAAGCAGTGCCTAAAGAGGCCAGCACCTATCCAGTTCAAGCAAGACGTGCCTCTAGCATCTTATTGATAAAAGTAACAAGCCACAGAAAGCCAGCCATCTAACTTGCTATTTGATAGTCTTTGAGATTCTTAGCAGCAAGAAGCTTTACGATTTTGTAAAATGGTATCATTTTCCAATATGAATTTTATCCTTGGTTGTTAATTTTTATATAAAATCAATGCAAAATTTAACTGTTTCTTTATCTATTGTAATTGTCTTTCTTTAGTATGGCATGCCCTTTCTACCACTCCTCGCCTCAAGGATTTAAAGCCTGTATCACCTTAAGTATGCCTTTGTATTTGACTATCGTCTAATCATGCACTTAGGAATGTGGTTTCTTGTCATGGAATCATATTGGCTCATCCCAAACATGTATTTTGAGTTCATATGGAGCAACATAAAGTTTCTTGTATTGAATGCTGTTTCATTTACCAAAAACGAGCATTATAAAACAAAAGGCACGCATGACTTAAAGAACAGAAACTTAACAACAGATGTAAATGGAATCTCCTGCAAAATGAAGCTGCCACAAATCAAACTTAATAAATCTCGTGCAAAATGAGCTTCCTTTTGAAGTGCCAAGCAAATGAAACACTAAAATGAGCATTATAAAACAAAGGCATGCATGACTTAAAGAACAGAAACTTAAGAACAGATGTAAATGGAATCTCCAGCAAAATGAAGCTGCCACAAATCAAACCCTAACATGCTAGTTAACCATATAAATGGTTTCTTTGCCATGAGCTTCCTTTTGAAGTGCCAAGCAAATGAAACACTAAAATGAAAAATTCGTAAACTAGCTGCCATTGAGACTGGAGACAGTCACTATTCAGATAAGCTTAACCTCCTCAGATGATTAGTCTTATGAAAGCATGGCAAGATGGAACCTACAATTGGCAAATTTACTGCATAAGGTGTGAAGAGGATCACGGCTAGATGCAGGACAGAATGGGTACAAGGTCTGTAAAAAATGATAAATCCCTCTATTGTATTGGACAGTGTATGAGCTAAATGTGGCCTGATGTTCCTCAACTTCAATGCTCCTATTATCCTACTTAATACAACTCATTACGTGGGATTATTGATTAAGAACGTTAGGTGTAATCATGAGAAAGTTGAAATACTTCCAAGAGCTTGCATTAGATGAGAACAGACTAGGGCTAATTCAGCCCCCAAAAGCTAGTTCAAGGAGGGAGGATTGCCGAAGTTATTAATAAAGGAAATTTTGGTAATATAGTCAGGTTGATGCGGGATCTTGACAACTAATCAACCACTCATCTTGTCCATCAAAGCTCTATTAGCTAGAAAGCATGGATAAGGCATGAGACACGGACATGACACATTTTTCTTTTTAAAAAAAGAACACCACATGGTTAGGATGCATTATGTCAAGAAATAAATTATTTCCATGACAAAACAAAATATCTCAAACATAAAAACTCAAATCTTCAACAGAAAAAAGATCATAATGTACTAAAAATATTAAAGAAGATAATATATTATCTTATCTTCATTATTCACTATAATTACTGTAATTAATAGGACTAGTGTCGAAGTATGTCGCTGACATGTGTCGGTCAAAGACGTGTCTAATACAACCTTGTAACCATGTCCGTGTTTCTTAGTCTATTGGAACATAAAGTGCAAACTAGTAAGTAATAAATGCAGGCACTGTAACTGAAAATTCATCCGAATGTTTATCTTCGATCAGCAAGTAGATTCCTTTTTATACTCTCTTCCAAACAAAAGAGAGAAAGACCGAACGACAGACACACTTGGATACGTAAATAAGGACAACTACAGACACAACTTGGATAAATTCTAAGATGCATTTTCCCCTTTCGATTACAAAGAAGCTCAACAACTTGGTGTCTGAAGGGAGAAAGTGGGTTAACTAAAGTACATTTCAGAAACTCCCCATTGGGATTTGGACAAGACCGTCCCTAAGACTCAGTGCCAATTGAAATGCAGCTCCTGTGTGGGTCAGTTCTTAAAAATTTTAACAGAATGCATTCCCTATCCCTACATTTCAACAAGCAATAATTAAATTATGACAAAAACTCAGATCATAGAAAAAGGAACAATCTGTGGCAAAGGGTGTGAGCTATGAAGTGATCCTAGCAACAGTACATAATGTGGCACTGGGAAG
The DNA here is from genome assembly GCF_003935025.1 of Abrus precatorius. Taxonomy (NCBI): domain Eukaryota; kingdom Viridiplantae; phylum Streptophyta; class Magnoliopsida; order Fabales; family Fabaceae; genus Abrus; species Abrus precatorius. The sequence continues at coordinate 24,718,329 of NW_020874406.1, read as the reverse complement.
AAACCAGACAAGAAAAATGGGAACTATAATTAATGACAACGCGGGCACGGTCACAGTGATATGGTTATGCTACAAAACAAATAACAATTGAAGCGTGGAAAATTAGCTACCAAAAGGGGTTCAAGTAAGAAGGGGTTTCTATCCTCAAATCAGATTAAAAAAGCAAAATCATGGGTGTGCAAAAGAGAAGCTTTGAGGTTCCGAGGTAAAACGGTTGTAGATAAGTTTGATGAGTGGTTGAAAGGTGGAGAAATGCAGTTACCTTGGTGGGTGCTGCAGATCCGCACAGAAAGAAACGGAAACTTGAGGTGTTTGAAACTGTAACGAATGATGAGAGACGGTGTTTGTGTGTCACAGTGTTTGTCTGGTTCGTCAAACACACACAGAGTTGGACTAGTACTTGTACAGGACACAGTTATCTAGCAAATGAAATCACATATCAGATTTATACTTAAATCTTATATCGTCTACAGAGCAAGCATGGGGTGGTGGCGCAGTTGGCTAGCGCGTAGGTCTCATAGCTTCTGAGTAATCCTGAGGTCGAGAGTTCGAGCCTCTCTCACCCCAATTTTTTTAATCGATAATATTTGTTGATATATCGATTTATATTTTGAAGTTGATAAATTATATATATACTTCCTGAAAGTCACTATTTAAGGTCATAAATTGGCTCTAATTCAAGGTGAAAAATAATGTTCTTACCTTGACTTCCTAACTTACAAATGCCTCTAGCACCTCGAAAACATAAAATAGGGAGAAAATATGTAGTTTTGTATTATACTATGAATACGATTCATAAGTTTTTTAGAGACACAATTCATAAATTGTTCATTTATATTTTTATCTCAATTAATTATTTTAAATTAAAAAAATACCTTTTAGAAGATAACATATTATTATACTTCTTAAAGAATAAGGAATATCTAAAATTTAAACAAATTTCTGATTTAATATCTATATTTTTATTAATTTTTCATTTTGTTTTTTCTTAATTTTTTATAATTAATTTTATATATCATAATATATTTTAACATAAAATTTATTTATATATTTATTTTTTAATAAATTTAAATTAATTATATAAACTTATCACAACTTAATACTTTATTATGTTATAATAATGTTGAGGCATTGAAGGGGAACGGGGAAGTCACACCGCCATGTTACCATCAGCATGAAGCAGCATGGACCCCTCCAATTGCAACCGCAGATAATACCTAAAATGCCCTTATCATTCATTCCCCCATTGACCCATTGCTCTTTTCTCTTCTCTTCTCTTCTCTTCTCTTCACCACCGTTAGGTTAGGGTTTTCTTGCTCCTTCTTTGTCTTTCCCTCTTTCCCACTTGCAAAGATCCCGCTCCACTCTCTTTCCAATACCCCTTTTCAAAATCTCTTACTCCCTCCAAAGCTTCAATCTTTCTTGATAACCCTTTCTGGGACCTTCTCTTTCCTATTACTCCCTTTTTCTTTTTTCTCAGCTCCCACTTCCATAGTTTCGATTGTTGATCTGATCCGGTTGCATTCTTGCTTAATTTTACGAATCTGGTTCTTCCAATCCGTGAGTGCGCTTTTGAATTTCTTGTGAAGCTTCGAAAAGGGTATGTTTTCTGCCTCTTACCTCGGCTCTAGGGTTAATTTCGGTGATGTTGGTGGGATTGATTTGTATTTGTGATAAAGGGATGCGGATTCGAATGGGGATTTTCGGGTGTTGATTGCGCGTTTAAAATTCAGGGATGCTTAGATTACAGCTCAAGTTTGGTTTGTTAAGGTAGTGCATAAGAATTGTTTCTTTAGGTTGGTTTATGAGATTAGTGGTGTTTCAGTTTGGATTTTGAAGCTTTGGGTATCTTTTGGAAGCTTATGAGCATTGGTTTGTTTTCTTGGAAGGCTAAAACAAGTGGTGATTTTTCACTGGAGTGTGGTTTTGGATTTGTTTTTGCAAATGGATAACTCCAAAAACAGGCATAATGATAATTTGGGTGTGAACAAAATGGGGAAAAATATAAGGAAGAGTCCTTTACATCAGCCAAATTTTGGTAATAATGCTGCTAGACAACAGCCTCAGCCTCAGGTTTACAACATCAGCAAGAACGATTTTCGGGATATTGTTCAGCAGCTTACTGGATCACCCTCCCAGGATCCTTCACCTAGACCTCCACACAATCCACCAAAGCCGCAGAGTATGCGACTACAGAAAATTAGACCTCCGCCGTTATCGCCCATCAATCGAGCTCGAATGCCCTCACCAATGCCAATGCCTGCTGCCCCTCCACCAATTCCTTACAATAATGCTTTGCCTAGAGCTGCCCAGTTTGGACACCCATCACCAACTCCTTTGCAACCGTTAACACCGGGTGATATATGGTCTAATACAACTGAGTCACCTATCTCTGCTTATATGCGTTATCTTCAGAATTCAATAATGGATCCAGGTCCGAGGGGTAACCAAGTTCAGCCTCAACCATATCCATACCCTCAACCTCAAGTACCAGGCAATGTTCAGCCTCAACATCCTTCTTCATCTGCCTTGCTTCCTAATCCTCCCATGCTCATGTTCCCTTCTCCAAGATTAAATGGCCCTGTTCCTCCAATGAATGCTACTAACCCTCCAGTGCCAGGTATGCCTTCACCACAAGCAAATGGCCCTCCCCTTTTACCTTCTCCAACCTCTCAATTCCTTCTGCCTTCTCCCACTGGTTACGTGAATTTGCTGTCCCCTCGGTCACCTTATCCTCTACTGTCACCTGGCATTCAGTTTCCATCTCCACTTACACCCAATTTTCCATTCTCAACCTTGGGACAGTCTGGTATTTTAGGCCCTGGCCCCCAACCACCTCCTTCTCCAGGCCTTGCGTTTCCATTATCTCCTTCAGGCTTTTTTCCCATCTCAAGTCCTAGGTGGAGAGATCACTAGTCTTCTCAATTTGTGCTTACATGTTTTGTTGGGGTTGCTTCCTTCTAACTGGAGAGGTCTAGTCTTGTTTGTTCGAATGTAATGTACAATCAAGTTGTAGGAGATCTTTTTGGCTGCTTGTAGTGTTCATCTCTCATTTCTTTGTTTCTCTTTTGTGGACAACCGTAATGGTTGCAATCCTTTTACTTTGACAAGTTTTACATTAGGCAATATATTGAAGATCAGACAAAACTCAATTGGACAGTTGGACAGGAGCTGTATGATGAAGGACTGAACTATAACTTGAAGGGAAGTAGGATTATAGACAATATTTGTTGTGTATTTTAGTTCATGTTCTTTTGTAATATAGTGGATTACATCTTAAAATGCATACCTAATTTCATGTTATCTTTCCTATCGAAGGTGTTTTGAAGTACTGATCCTATGGTTATTACCATGTGATTTGCAGTGAACAATGTTGACGTCTTTTGCATAATTTGTTTTTCGTATGTCAAGTAGTTCTGTATTTTCATTTAATAGCTCTTTTGGTATATTTCTTTAGCTGCCTCTTTTGGGGGATAAAGAGGACAAAGCTAAAAAAGAGAAGGAAACACAGCTTATATGCTGATTTTGAGTAGTTTTAGTAATCTTTCTTTGGAAAAATATTCTGGTAAATGATTTTGCTTGGGATCAGTTGTTTATGTTGCAACAGTAGATTGTGTCATTTGGTATAAAGAAATAAATCTTCAATTTGATTTCTGCTTTTAAAGGGGGCAGCAGCTGGTGAGAGATTAATATAGCTACTTCACTAACTATTATGTTGAATTTGTTGCTCTCTCATGAAGCGTTCTAAAATCATCATGTGTAATTTTCACCATTAGGCATTTGTCATCTGGTTTTGACCATCTCATGGACCCTCCTTATGATCTGATTCTTTTGGCTGTCAAATTAATTTAGTGTTTACAACCGAATATGCTTCTTCCCTTCAAACTAGTGAGCATGTGCAATTGTGAATGCTATCCAGTACATGGGCCTGAAGATGACTCAGTTCTACTTGTGTCATACACTGATAAATGCCTTTCAGGTGTTTAACTGTCAAATGACTTTCTTCTATCTGATTTTTGGGATTTATTTATTGTTTTTTCACTATCCATACATTCCTTATTTTGCTCTATCTTCTCTGACGGAAAAAAGAAGAAAAAAAGAACAAAGGAGCTGTGTATTTATTTTATTTGAACTTATTTTATTTAAATGGGTGGAGAAAAACACATGATGCGAAGAACTTAATGGACAGGAAATGTTGTTGCAAGGATATATTGGTAACTTGAAATATTATATAATTTAATAAAAATATTTTTAATTCTTTAAATATTGCAGTGAAGTTGATGTTTTTATGAAGTGCATTTATTGATACATTCAACCGATTAGTTGGTTTTAAATTCGCTGTGAAGTTTGTTTTCAACTCTCCAGACATCAAATTGCATTTTTGCCTTTTGATGTGAGTCGCTTATTGCTGGGAAGGCGGGGTTGGACGTGAATGGTATGAAATCGAGAATGAAGCTGTGTTTCCATAACGTATCAAATTTGGCTTGGAGAAATAATCATTTCACGCACACCTGAAGTGCTGTTTTCTAAGAAAGATTTATTCTTTAAAAACAAATATAATGTTGACTTTTATTGTATTGATTATTAAGATAAAATTTCAATCTTAATTACGTGATAATATTAAAAATATTTACGAAACTGTACCTAAGATTTATATTTTAAGAATACGGTTTGTTTAACTTGAATAATGTTGCATATAATAACAACTTATATATAGCATATTTTTATTAATATTTAATAATGTTAATGTATTAAATTATATGGAATTCTATAATAGTTTAGTCTTACAGGAGATAGTGATACATGCCCCAAAAAAAAAAGTTTCCTTACAAAAGTCAACTTATATACGTAGGCATCATATTAGTAAATTGTTTGTATAAGATAGATAATTTCGAGTTCTGGTATGAAAAGGAAGCAGCGCCGGTATCGTAGCTTGTGCCGATTGATTACGTTGCTAATACTTTTATCATAACTACTCTTATTATGTTGTCCTTTTGTCCAAATCAAACATTTCTTTAATGAGATAATCTTACTCGAATATAAAATATTCACACATTAATTTTATTTTATTTTTGTGAATTTTTATATCTCACTAATGAGATAATCTTAATTCTTAATCCAGCTTCATCTAATTTTTAATTAAGGGAAATTATAGTTTAGTGTCCCAATGGTTGATTTAAAAGCACTGCTTCCCATTATTTGCGTGTGTTCTATTTCCCCGTTGTTATTTATTATTTAGTTCAAATCGTTATTCAATATTTTTTTTATACAATGAATTAATTCTATATAAAATTATATATAATAAAAGTGCTTTGTACATTATAAATAATAATGTGTAATTTTAATACATACATCAGGATTGCTAACAAATATATATACTTTTACCAAATATTTAATAAAACTGTTCCGTTGCAAAAAAAAAAATGCTTCAAAATTAATTTTTAGCATTTATTTATTATAAAACTTGAAGTCAGTTAAAAAAACATATCATTTGTAATTAAAATAATATGTCATGCTATTAACCGATTAATAACATATTATATATATATATAAGTCTATTATTAAGCGCGTAGATTAATTAATATGCAGTTATTTTAACTTAATTAGTATTTTTGAATTTGATCTCAAATATTATTGTCTTACTTAAAAAATCCGTGTTTTAAATATAAAAAGTCTTATTATAATTTTTAAAGTATAATAACTTATCTAAATTTTTAAATAGACATTTACATAGCTTTAATCGTAATTAACCTTTTTATATTTATAAATTTATAGATAATTAAATCATTATATTAAAAAAAATATTGAATATACTATTGAACTAAGCAATGTGAAGATAAAATAATAATTTTACTATTTTTAATGTGTATTTATCATTAAAAATAAATGACAAATATATCAAAGGTCACAACTTGGTAAAAATGTTAAATTTCATAGCAGAGCGGGGCAAACTGTTTTTGAGGTAAACCACGCTGGACTAAATTAAATTTTTAAAAATTTAGGTGTCATATTTTAGATAATTTGATATTTTTATTCAAATTAATTTTTTTAATAACTAACTCAAGAAAACCAAAGTTTTAACTAAAAAGCAATGCAATTTTTTTTTAAGTATTATACATAAATATTTTGGGGGCAAAATTATACATATTTAAAGAAATATTTGTTATTACTAAAATTTAAAAAACTAAATTTAAATGAATGAAAAATTGAAAAAAAAAAACTAAAATTACACGTTAATGATAAGAGACCCATAAGAGTATCTTTTCAATTCATACCCTGCCATCCCAAATATCTAGTTGAAACCTTCCATCTCCCTCTAAAAAAAACTGAAAATTATAATTAAGTCAAATATTAAGGCTCTATTTGATGACTAATTTGGAATCTGTCAAGTATGTTACCAACGGAAAAAAAATAATTTTAAATTTTAAAGTTACATTCAAATAATTAATGACAATAAAATCCTGTTAAGGATTGTTTATTATATTTTTATATTTTTTTTTGTTATTAAGGACTGTTTATTATATTTTTATATTTAACATTACAAAATCAATAAAACATATTATTTTTAATACTTAAACTCAAATTTATAAATTAAGATTAACAAAATTATACATCCATTAAAAAACTATTTCTACTATATATTTATTATTTTTTTCACATTTTTTTAAAAAACATATTTAAATTTACATTTTTATGACTATAAACTTATTTTTATTTTAATATTATTAATTACTATATATTTTTTAAAATTTGTTACAATCTATAATATAAGATGTTGTGTAAAACAAGCATGCGATTGGGCTCATTCAAGGGGAATGGGATAATGCTGCCACTCTTGCATGTTGTAAGCACGTTACAATAACACGATAAGATTCAACTTTAAAGGACGCATGTTACAAAAACCAACACATCCTATTTTAGAGGGAAACAATTTTATTAACATTTTTTAAATTTATATATCTAAGAAAAAATAATTAATATGATAAATAATACAATGTAATGAAAAACAAATGGGTATTACATAAATATTAATTTTATTAGAGTATTTATCTGAGAGCTTATCAACAAATGACTGAAAAGACTAAAATAGGCTCTTTTGATAGCGCACAGTGTTCAATTTGCGAAAAAAGGATGTCTCTGTATAGTCAGAACTCAATAGAGAAGAGAGGGCCCCATTGCATGTTTAGTTATTTTATTATTTAATATTCAACGGTTAACTTATTTACTATATAGTTAATGATGCATTACAAACCATTTTTAAAAGAATTAATTTTTTAAAGTGATTTCGATAAGGGCTATTTATTTGAGATTAATCGAATTGCACATTATTTAATTTAATATAAAAATTTTAGTGGATTTTTTAGTATGCTTTGAAGTGCTTGTAATTAATTTAAAACACATCAATAGATGGTTGGGATTTTACATTCATGAAAATTAAAGCACGCTCACAGGTGATGAAAAATTATTTTACTTCTGCTAAAATAGATTCTTATATTTATACAAAGAGACCCTTAATCTTATTATGACAAGGCTAAAATAAAAAGAAATTATAAAAAATTAAAAGAATGAGCTTATAAAACTTGAAAGATTAAACCCCCACAAATTATTTCCTTAAGTGCTGCTTTTGCTTTAATCTTTCCCAATTGTATTGATGTTTTAATATAAAAAATAAATTTAATAAGGGCTATAATATTATTTAATCTGTCTCCCTTAAATTTGCAACAGCGGCATCTACAAACAGCAAAGAATTATGATTGGACTTCCATTTTACTTTATTGGCCCTACATTTTGATTTCATTGGCTTTTGGGGGTCTTTTACTTGTGATTGTGGCCACTACTTTTCCCTTACAGAAGAGCCAATAATGAACTAGCAAAATGAAAAGAAAAAGTAAATGCTTGAATTTGGACTAAAAAGATTCTTCAGACACAGCAGCATTTGAGCATTTCCCTCATCTAAAGCTAGTCTTTGTAGCTTCTATTCCTCCTTGTCGCTCTCCATCTCCAAAATTTTCCCCTTTCTTTAGTACCAACTTGGCAACTTGTATCCACCCCAACACCCCAATTGGATTATCTCAAAAGGGGCAAGGTCGCTTTCTTCGCCCTTTCTTATCATGCGGTTTAGTGCTCTTCACGTGCTTATGTTTACTAGAAAGAATTTTGGTGAAAAAAAGAAAAAGAAAAATATTGCTATAAATTTAAGAATTAGATATTTCATATTATTGTTGGCTAACGACATATAATTATGTTAAAGAGACAAAATATATTTAATAAAAAATATTTAAATTATATGTTACTCAAAATGATCAAAGGATATCTAATTTTTTTAAAACATTTTCTTCATCGAAGTTCCTTCTATCTACTAATAATGATTATTATATTTTAAAGATTTTTTTTTATATATATATCTTGTCAAATATTGAAGACATGAAAATTATTGATTGCATATCTATGGAGTTAAGAAATTAAACTGATAAGCATCATGATCTAAAAGAAAGTTTGGCATTGGAAGATTTCTCTACTCTCCTACAGGACGTGGCCATGATTTAAAGCTAAATGGCAATCAACTCATCATGTCAATGGGTGAATCAAATCCTTTCCTCTCACTATTGGATAAATGGATATACCTGCCAAAAAGGGGTGTCTCACACGCCAGACCATACATTCAATTTTGACATCTACGTACCAAACTTTCCCAGGAAAATAACTGTTCAAGGGCTCATCCTCAGCTATTGCAAAAGTTGCTTTTCTGCTGCAGCAGCCCCACAAAGACAAAATTTTATTTTTCTTCCTTCTCACCAACCATTGGACTTATTTATTTGCATTTATTTTTTCAAATTTTATTTATTATAATAAATTTGTATACATTTTTTGTGCAACAGAGAAAAGGACAAAAATAGAAGGAAAATAAATGGTTGATGTAATAGGGAAAAATAAAATAAATATTACTGTTGAAAAAAGTATCATATTACTCTGCTACAAATGGTTAATGTGATGGTTGATGTGTTATATAACTCTCAACGATTTAATACATATTATTCGGCAACAAATAGGATTCTGTTGTTTCAATGCCAAATTTCTGAAAACCATCTTTAAAAAGAATGATAAATTGTGTCCCACTTGCTTCATCTCCTTCTCTAAAATTTAGGAGAATTTTTGTCTTCATTAGTATTATTTAACTTATAAGAGCCATGTTACAAGTCCTAGGAACGATGATAATGGTCAATACATAAAAATATATTTTTTAATCATTGAATTATTTCCTTCGCTTATTCAATAATTTTAAAATATTTTTATAAGGAATATAAAATATGATTTAATGATAAAAAATATTTTAAAATGTGTTGATAATTCTTTTGAATTCTGTTTTATAAAAAAATTTATAGCGTCACCCCAATTTACCACCTCTCTTTTTTTTTTATTTCTCTCTTATTATATCACACATTTATTTATTTTTACTTTTTTTTTTCTTTATCTCTCTTCTAAATATATATACCTCACAGAATGTCTAAATGAAATGCTAGTTTCCAACAACAAAGCAGGGTTGTTGGGACAAATAATTGTCTAAGAGGTCAATTGCAAAGAAGTTTGATTGAATTTGTGCGCTGTACTTTACCTCAATTAGCTACAACTTCCATGCAAGTTGTTCATCTACATATGTACATAAATCAAATTAAATCCAAGCAATTGAAGACTAATACGCATAAAGACAAACAAAATTGTTAACATCTTCCTTTCTGTAGAGCATTCCCGAAAACTGTGGAATATAAAGGAATCTTGTGAGTATTTCTCAGTGTATTAATACACGAGTATCATTAACCCATAGAAGCCTCATCTTGCTTGCCACTTAATTACCACAACTTAACGAATCGAACCATTCATATGTTCTTTTATTATTATTTTTAATTAGTATTAGATTTAAATTCACAATCTCATATGAGGTGCCATAAACCAGCATCATATACTAGTATGCGGTAAGCATGCATGATGGAAAGTAGAAACCCTTTTATATATATAATGAAGGTTCTACTGTCATCTATTATTAAATGAACTTGTGAATTTTTCAGGCACAATAAGCAAGATCGACTGGTCTTACGCAACAAAACAAGCTGACCTTACTTGAAACGAATTTATCGATATCATATCTAATCTACCGGCTAACCTTATGCGCCAAACCTTGTTCCATATGTGTGCCTGTCATAAATTTATAATTCAAGATATCAACTTAAATTCCTTGATTTTGACCCACGATGCACAAATATTTTAAATATTATATCATGTATGTGTATTATATTCCTATCTGATATTTTAAATATGTGTATAACATACTTGTATTCATATCTATCATCTACTAGTTTGTGAGTTTCAATTTTTGCAAAAAATCATTTTTAGACGACTTAAAAAAAATTATCACTTAAAGATGACTAAATTAGTTTTCATTTTAACCTATTTAGATATTTTAAAGAAACATTTTTATCTTATATTTTTAAAATTTATAAAAATATATATGTTGTTTTACTTAAGAACATTTATTTGTGATAATCATTTTATTTAACTATTAGTGTAATATTTTCACTCAATATATATAACATACATAAATATAAGTTTATTTTACTTAATATATTTACTCCTCTACTTATATCTTGATATTTTAATTTTTTTTTCATATTACACAGTGTATGTATTATATCTAATATTCGTAGTCATATTCATGCAAAATTTATCTTGGATATGCATTTATAGGCAACAAATTAAGTCGGGTTGGGTTATATAAGGGTGAATGTGGGAGATAATGATTAACAAAACAATGTAAGAGGTTAGAGGCACAATCCCATCCTCTCGATGGTCCCTGTCTGAGTATATATAGATAGATATATATATGTTGCCTAACAAATCCATCGTGAAACGTTCCAATCTGGAAAATCGATAACCAAACATGGAGACGTTGACAGAATCAGCATCCTTGAACAGTGACAACCTAAAAGTACCTGAACAATATATATACTCGTATATATATATACATATACCACTACTAATATAATCATGAAAAACCCTATAATTCCAGCTCTATATATACTGGAAAAACCTTGCATAGATTAGGGTAAATAAAAACAAAAGGCCCACCACATAAATATATCTCTCCTTGCAACACAGTGAACGAGGCATCAATATCATCATAACAGCGACCAGACCATGCAGCTAAACCATGGGGCCCTAGCATTGTGAAGGGATGGTTAAGTAGTATACAACTAACTAGAAGAATTGGGTTGGTAATGGTAATTCCCTCAATAGGATATGAAGAGGCACTTTTTAACCTCAAGCTGGAAATGGAAGCAAGATTACAAAACTAGGCAGAATAAGGGTCCTACTCAAATTTTTAGCTTCCTTAGAAATTCCTCTTTTCCACACTGCAATTCAGAGAAAGATGCTTCATTATCATATCCCACACTAGCATCTGACACAATTTATTTTCAATTTTCCTCAATGCCCACCCATTTATATGAGAAACAAAGGGAGTGAGTGAACCTGCCTGATGGGTGGCTTACCTTATGATTATACCCTCCTCATAATTGGTTGTAACTTCAGTATTTGTTACATTCAAGTTAATGTTTTATTTTGACAGTGGGTGTTGGGTGAACCTTCGGAGTTCTGACATGATTTCTGGTCTAATTTTATACTAAAGTTGCAAGAGAATTAGACACAAAATTAATTCACTTAGTTCAAACCCAACCTATACTGCAAACTCGATCGATTATATAATTATATCATTGGCCTGTCCCCTCACTCTCCTGACATTGTTATATAGCGTTAGGTTTTTTTACATGGCACAACCTTATTCTCATCTACATGATCGAGCACTATTCTTAACCTAATGTAGATTATTCTTAAATATTGTGTTACGATGCATTTCTTAATGTTGATGAGCAAAGGGCATAAAATTTCTGCCTAACTTTAGTTTTACCATTTTCTTCTAAAAGGACAATATTATAAATAATTTTAGCGTTATTTTCTAATTAATGTAAGAATTTTTTTAATAGAAAAACAACAATAAAAATACTAATATTACTGCATTTAATTTATGTTCTTTATTTAAAATCACTTGTATTGTATATCACTTGGACGGATTCGTTTTCTAAGATTGGTTCAGGTCGCAGAAATATCCAACGCAACTCCTAAGTTACCTTGGATATTAAGGGAGATTAAAATGGCGTGAAGTTAAATGGTATAAAATAAAATAGAAAATAATTATCATTAAAGTTCTTCCTTTATTATTTGAGAAGTAGATAAAATAATAAAAAAATTAATCAACAATAAGTCAACGTCACTTTATTGATCTCATGATTTCAAATTGAGAAGAAAAATAACATAATAGATGAAATAAAATTAGGTGAAGCAATTAAATCAATAAAAAGTCTTGTAAATTAAATTTTATTCCCATGAATCCGTGAACAAGCTCCAAGAACATAGAATGATACGACGAAGATGATGTTCATGTTCAGTGTAAAAGAGAAAAGGAATTGATTCTACTATTGGTGACACCTTGTTTGTGAGAGGAAAAGAGACGGTTATGACTATTATTCCCATTTGGATTTCTCAACCCCAAAATCATATCTTATAACGAGGTGCGGTTAGTTATTAGTGCAAAGTTCGAAAGAAAGTATAGCTAAAAAATAATTATAAAGCATTGGATGTTTGAATTAACAATATAAGGATGAATAGAAGGAAGCATCTTCTTTAAGTAGGCTTGCACTCATAGCAGCAAAAAGGAAAAAAAGAAGATATGTACACGGAATAAAATCCAGAAGATGAAAAGCAAAAAGCAAATGATATTCACAAAACGGTTAAAGAGACACATGGCAAGTCAACATTTCCTGTACAAGTGCATTGACACAAATGCCCTCACCCATTGTAATAACAAAAATCAACGGTGCATCCACAGGAGGACATGTTGCGAAAGAAGAAGCTAGCGCGGAAACAATATCATCAAAATTCCAAAACAAAAATACGAGTCTCACCCAAATTAAAAAAGAAAAAAGAATCTCCCAATATAAAGGAAAAATAAAATAGAAGAAAAAAACTTGTTTTTCTCCTTTTATGAATTCGTGAGGGAGAGAGAGTGTTCAAATTCCAATCCCGTTTTTTTTTTTTTTTTTATGAAACAAGGGTTTGAGCTTTGAGGTTTATGGTTCACCGCAAGTGTGACTTACCGTCACCGTCACGATTGGGTCCTTCGGTGACGGACGCGAGCTTCTGGAGATTGAGCCTCACCACGGTATCGGCGAAGAGGCGTGTGTCCTCTTCGGTATTACCCTCGGGCACGTCTACTATATACGATTCCAGAACCACGGTCCAGATCTTACCCTCGTCGTCGTTGAAACCGTGAACGGTAGTGACGGAGCGGTAATTCCGGAGGCGGTGTTCGCCGCCGATGATGCTGAAGCCGGTGACGTGGCGGTCGTCGTCGAGGAGGTCGAGGCGCTCGGTGCTGGTGGCGGCGGGCAAGCCGGAGATGACATTGACGTCTCTGGTGCAGCCAGCGGTCATGTGGAAGGGGTCTTTGACTGCGCAGCTCTTGATGAAGTGTTTGTAGGTTTGGGGCTTGTCGAAGCGGCGCACGACGGACCAGACGGAGTCCGGCGGCGCGTGGACGCGCTGGGCGAGGAGGGAGGAGCATTGGCCTGGGCCCATAAGGTAGTTGTGGTGCTCGGTGACGGAGGGGATGAGGGAGGAGAACTCGTGTTGGGTGAGACCTGAAGGGAGGTTGAGGTGGTGCATCGTGGGGTGCTTGTCGTCGGAGTCGGGTTCCGATGTGGTGGCGGAGCTCTCGCCTTTCTCCATCGCGCGGAGAGAGAAAGCGAAGCGAGAGAGCGAGAGAGAGAGAGAGAGAGAGTCAGGGTGAGGGACGCTAGCTCTCGCACAACGAGATTTTGAGGAACGGACAAGGGTAATCTTGGAACTTCAAGTGTAAACATTTGTTTTCTTCTTAGCATTAGGAATTAGGATTGTAAAAAGATATAGTTAAAACTCGGTTGAGTTTTAGCTTAATATTTAAAACTTAATTTTAATTAAAAAGAATATGAAAATTTTACTCATATTATTAACTTAAAAATTTGGGTTTAATATATTATAAATTATAAAGTTTGAGTTTGATTAACTCAGTCGAAGAGGAAGACAAAAATGTGTTTGGTTTGTTTTAGTTATAGTTTGATTGTTTTTTCATGAATTAAATCAAATGATATAAGAAGTAAATTTTATCAATCCAAATCATTATAATCTTATCATAAAAGTTTTGTATAAAAAATTATGCACTATTTAAATATTTATAAATATACAATGTAACAATAACTATTTAAGTTATATTTTAGATAATGTTATTCATTAAAATTTTGTTGCATGATCACTAATCAATACTAAAATTCTGCAAAAAAAAATTATATAGATATATTTTATAAGAATATTTATTTGACTAATTAAATTAATAAAATATATTTTTGACAAAAATTATTGAACTTGTATTTTATCAAATTTGGTACATAAAGTCATTTAATTTTGTCTTAATTTTTATTTATTGAATATATTTTAAAAATAATCAAGAAAAATAATTTAATATTTAATAAATTTTTATGTTAGAATATGAGATAAAAACAAGTAGAAAAAAAAGACAAAAGAAATTGAGAATAAAAATATTTAAAGATTATTTTTAAAACGAAATTATAACTTGATAAGTGTTCTTTTATTATTTAAATTTTTAATTATTATTTTATACGAATACACCCGTTATTTACCAACTTTTAATATTAAAATTATAAAATTTGAGCTAAATTCAAGTTTTAAAGTCAATTTTGAATAAAATAAATGTTTAACAGAAGATTAATGAATTAAATTTAAATAATTCATAAATATCTTAATTCATTTACCCTCTATTGCTAACCAAGTTAAGTACAAATAATGCAACGAAATTATAGCATACGTGAGAAGATGACGGTTAGTAATATTTCAAGTACAATAATGCAACGAAATTATAGCACACGTAAGAAGATGAGGGTTAGTGATATGTTTTTAACATTAATTTTATTAATGATGTCTGCTTTGATTCTTATTAAATGAGATTTATTTATTATTTAATAATATAAACATATATTTTATTTAATGGTATAAAAAATGTTCAAAATATTTATATTTATATATATATATATATATATATATATCACTCGTTTAGTTTTATTTTATTTTTCTCAAAAAAAGGTTTTGATTTTGTCCTTATTTTTATAATTATAACTATTTTTAATGCAGTCATTATATTGTTTGTTGAAATTTTAGCATAACATGTAAAGATAAAATGGAACATGTGTGTGCATATTAGAATAAAAGCCAAAAGGGAATATGTGCTTTTAATAATCTATCTCTATATATATTAAATTTCAACCATTATTATTAAATACAAATATTTTTAAGAGTTAATTTTTTATTAACTATGTAAAATTTTCCACATAAAACATTTTTTTTATTCAATCTCGATTTTAATAAAATGTTGTATGATTTAATTTTTATTTATAAATTTATTACTTTAAAAATATTTATATAATGTATTTCAATATTTGTATTTATACTTTAAATATAATAATAATAATGCAATAAAAAAATATCACAAATTATTTATAATACTTATTTACATAAGGATATGAGGATCAGACCAAGAAAGAAAAAGGGGTGGTCAAGAGCTTGCACTGACCTAACCTATGAGTTCAAAAGGGGAAACTTCCTCCTACTTAGGCATCCATAGCTATAATTGAAGTGTGGTGAATTGAATTAAGGATTGGATCATCACTAATTAGGGTGTCATGACGGGGAAGTGTGTTTGGTTATTACTGGAAATCCACTCTTACAAGGAGATCATTGAAGGAGTCAAATAGTATTGCTAATGAGCCAAGGAATTCAACCGGGGTGAAATATTTAGTAAGTTTTCGTTTGCAATTTAAACTAATATATATATATATATATATATATATATATATATATATTCTAAAGTGAGGAGAAAATGTTAATTTAAAGTTTTTTTGGATATATTTTTTAAAAATTTCTGTTTTTTTTTTTCATTCTTTTATTTTAACATTTAAATAAGAGGAGAATTTAGTCTCCTTTTCTCCCCACTCTCATCTCAAACCTATTTTGTTCTTTTTAAATTAAACAAAGCCTTAGAAACAACTTAAATTTAAGGAGAAAATTAGATTAATCTTGAGGAAAAGTTTGCAAGGCTTTGAGACTAACTACATGTTTGAATGGAGAAAGGAAGAAATTGAAGAAGGTTAAATGTTTGGATGAGAAAAATAAAGTGGGGGAAGATTTTTATTTTTATTTTTCTTTTGAGACCCACTTCAAAATAAAATTATCTTAAATTGAGAAAACCAGGGAAGACTAAACTATGGATATTTTTTGCAATTTTTGATAAATTATTAAATAAATTTTATATAAGTTAGGAATTAAAAATTATTAAGAAAAATATAACAATAAAATTTTATTTTTTAGTTACAAATATTTTTATTATTTTTAATATAATTTATTTTTTTAGTATTTTTTCACTCATGTAAATAAAAATTAAAATTTTTATTTTAATCTATCTAAATGATACATCTTTTCATTCTATTGTACAAACTATTATTTTTTTTTCTCTATTTTACTTCTCACTCAAACACATCATAAACAATATATTTCAAAATTTAAATAAAAATAGAAAAAATACACATTTTGCTTTTAAATTAAATTACATAGTTTTATAAAAATAATTAATTAATTAATACATCCAATTTTTTTTATTAATTTATCACATTATTTTTTAAACATAAAATTAGAAATTTCTTATTAAAAATGGAAGTTATTCTCCTTTGTTCTTCAAAATTTACCTTCCAAATATATTATAAAGAAGAAACAAATTCTGAATATGATTGAGATGCGTTTTACTGACATAATACTCATTTTAAGTTATTCTTTATAACTTACAGGATTTCATGCCAAATTTGCTTTACATGTATTATAACAGGTGTATTGCTAAATTTGAACGATGTTAATTCTGTTTTCTGTCCATCTAAACCTGAATCTTCAAATCACTTTTCATAACAGAATCTAGTTGGAGTGTTATAATTAGTTAGGTTCTTTCTATGGTTCTTTGAGAAGACAAATTGCACTTCTTGTCTTATTGTGGAATCAGAACTAAAAACTAAATCAAATAAACATGAAAAAAATATTTTGGCTAGCAGTTATTTGGTTCTTGCGATTACATAGAAATTAGGTTATTTTTCAGAGGGTGAAGCCTGACTAAGTCAAAGATTTAAATTTAATCAAAATAAGTCTTGGTTCTAGAATTTGGTAAGATTATGGAATCAATTTTCCTTTTTTTTTTAATTGGTGTATTAATTTATTGTCCCGTTTTAAATACTATTGAGGCTGGTTCAACAATGGAGTTGACATAAATCTTTCGAATAAAAGTTAGAATATTCCTTGTATTCCTCTTAATACGTTTATAGGCTCAAAAAAAATTGAAGACACAATTGCTTAATATCAACTATTTACCTAATCATGGCCAATTAATAACAGGCTCAGGACCAAGATCTCACATTCAAGTGACTTAAAATTTTGATTAAAAAAAAAACTAATAATATAGATATTGAACATCAAAAATTAAATTAGTAAAAAATTTAAGCAATAGTTTTTAAAATTAATTACAATTTCTTTTAAATTTTATAAGCGACCCAATTCTAAACGTGATTAAATGCTAAAAAAATAAACAAAGTCTTTTTTTTTTTTTTTTTAGCTTGACCGGTCAGTTAACTTCATATTAAGTTATAGGTTATCACCTACTCTAAACAATATTTTATGTAATGATTACATTGAAATTTTTTATAAAAAATATTAAATTTAAAAGTATCATAGTATCAATATTTTTTTTTCTTTTAAGTTTGTAACGCAAAACTTAAAACTTTACATGTTTAATGGTGCTAAGACTTTTCTTTTAAAAATTACCATTCATATATTAAAAGTTACTTAACAAATTTAACCATCGCAATTCATATTTTAGAAAATTTCAGTTTTTAGTGATTTGTTCATTGATTGTCCTTTTCAGTTACTTCTTATAATTTTTGATTGGTCAGTGGTACTTAAGCTAATTTTTATAAAATCAGTTTAGTAGAAACGAAGAGTGATAAGTGATAAATATAATGAATGATGTAACACAATAGAAAAGAATAGGGAAAGACAAAAAGTATTAAATAAGTAATTATATTATTAAAATATTTATAAGTTATTGTTAAATTTATAATAACAAAATCATAATAATATATATACTTTCTATCATTTGATATCGAATAACATTGCAAGTGTCACCGAGACTCAGTTGAGAGGGAACGAGAAATAGACTCTGATACTTATAAGAGTTTAATTTAGTGAATAAATCATGAATTGTTCAATGGTTATATCGTAAACATTTGAATTTATATATAAAAACTCAACACAACATGTCACACGCACACAATTTAACTATTTAAGATAAATACAACTTGGCTCTTGGTGATTATTTTAGTATCTTTATATATATATATATATATATATATAATCTCTTACAACGTTTCAATACATTTACCCTTGAAATCATTAGAAAATTTAAACTAAACAATGTAATGATAGTGTCGGTCTAATACATTTTCAAGCTGTAGTTCAATACATATCATAGAACTAATTACAGACAGTTATTTTAATATATGTTTAAGAGTAATTTTGTATTAAAAATTAATAATATTTATTATTATATCTTATAAATTATAATAAATTATTATATATAAAATTTTGTTATATACTTGTTTGAGGTAAGAAAAATTTTCTAAGTTATAAAATTATATTTTTCGAGGAGTTTTTGAGAGTCTAGAGAAGAGCCTTTGCATGTTAAAAATTGTGAGCAAGAAAGAGCCTCATCTTTTATTAAAGAGAGAAATCATATTTCGAGCAATTTTGAAGGAACATAAAGCAGCTCATTGTTTCTTGAAAAATAGGTATGACAGGAAAATATTCTAAGTCTACAAAATTGGAGACTTTTTCAATGAGCTTTTGAGGAGTTTTCAAGTTCTTTACACCTAAAATTGCTTAAAAAATAGGACTGAAGAAGTTATTCTAAGTTCACAAGACTGAAAGTCTTTTCGAGAAGTTTTTAGAGAGTTTTCAAGACCTTAACACCCAAAATTTGTCGAAAACTAGGAAGTGGTCAGAAAATATTCTAAGTCATCAAACTTGGTTGAGTTTCAAATTTCTTACAAAATTGTTCAAAAAATAGGAAGCAGTTAGAAAATATTCTAAGTTCACAAATCTGTTTGAACTTCAGATTCTCTCTAGATTTGTTCAAAAAAAGGAATGAGTAGAGAAATATTATAAGGCCAAGAGACCAAAAAGAGCTCTTAGATTCGTCAGAATTAGTCGAAAAATAAAAATTGAGAAGAAATTATTCTAAGTCCATAATGTTATATGAGTCTCTTAGATTTCTCTCAGAACTGCTCAAAAAATTAGAGAGAAAAAAGATTCTAAGTCTGTAAGAATCATGATAAGATTAAAAAATGATTGCAAGGCTCAGAAGCAGTTACCGACAATTATCACTAGACGAAGGTTCAACAAATATGAAGAAAGATCATGAGCAACAACAGTTATAGAAGAAGCTTCAACCGATAGCACGATCATAAGCAATTGTGAATAATGGACTGCAGCGGTTGAAAGCAAGCATGTATGGAAATCAGCTGCTGAGAAGTGCCCGCAAAAAAAGGAGAACTGTGGTGGTCCTCTTGTCTATAAATACTCCAAAACTTCATTTTACCGAGAACAATTTTTGCACCCAGACACCACACCTAAAATTCTCTACACGCTGAAAACATGCACTGCACCAGACATTATCTACAAGGAGATATACAACTGTTGCTTGTCATTGTTAGGAGTCGTACATTTATTTTTTTGCATTATTTATATTTTTGCATTTATTTTTAGTTTTCTTTGCTTTGCTTTCTGTTCCTGTAATTTTAGTTCTTGTCTAAGCAATTTTCTGTAAAAACTCTCACGTTTCATTCAGTTCTACGTTATTACTATTCATTATCCTTACTCATTAATTTACTTAACGACGTCCATTTAATCATTTTAATCACAACACACTTAAAAGAATCTAAGAAGACCTAAATCCAGTCCCCAAATTGCTCTCAGATTATTTATTTACAAACTATCATTTTTCACTGTAAACAATACTCTTCAACATATATTAAAAAATATTAACCAATACTCTTTTTTTCCTTTCTATCAACATGTTTCTATTAAAAAAATAAAGGTTATTCTTTGTTATTTGTCACTTTAAATAATAAGAAACATTTATTATTATTTTTAATATTCTTATTACTTACCATTCAATAAATAGAGAAAGTTCATTAATTAGAGAAAATAAAATAAAATAAAAACTTAAATAATACTTTTTTATACAAACTAAAATATTAATCATTTTTAAACTATGCAAAATAACAGATAAAAATTATAAAATATAAAATTATTTTTAATAAAATTTTATTATTATTAATTCTTTAAATTCAACGTTAACATTTTCTTTAAATTAACGAAAAACCACATGCATGGGTGATAGCGCAAGTCAAAATCCGTAACATTTACATTTTGAATTAGGAGTATATATATTACGAGTTAAGCTTCAACAATCCCATCAGTTAATTTTAAAAATTATATGTAATTAATTGTAAGTTTATTCTTTATAAATTACCCCAAAATAAATAATCTAGTATATAATGAATAAAAAATAATTAGTTTCGTTGGTTTATTTTATTTTGATTTTTTAAACTCCCTATGCTAGATAATAATTTATATTAAGAAATTAGCAACAGTGCAGGGATCAGGGAATTTTGAGAGAAAATATGAAGTAAAAGGAGCAACACACTTGCGTAGTGGGAACTTTGTTATTTTGATAGTAAATAGAAAATAGATATCTTATATATGGACTGGGTTGAGGGTGTTTCCCGTTACAGCTATCAATCACCCATTTATAGAAAAGAGAAAAAGAATAGTATAACTGCTACTATCCCATCTTATTATAATAATACAATGCATTAATTCATTTTATGGTTTCGGGTCAAAGGGGGCAATGAAGAATCCTTCACGACAAGTTGAATAAAATATGAAATGCTACGCGAAGCATCCCAAGACACAGGAAATTCCCGTGCATGTAAGTGATGACCATGATTAATTGTTTTCATATTCCTTTGCTTAGATTAATGAATGCCTAATGCTTGCTTCGTCTCACACAAATGGTTCTTAATTAACATTTAACAGAAGACAAATATCCTCAACATGAAATGAAACTCTAGGTACTGGAGAATTTATTCATTAGGTACTCATAAAATAGGTATCACCGTATAGGAAAGAATAATATTTTTACTTTTATTTTCTTTTTACCTAATATAGCTTCATAATTAATTCCATTTAGCCCTGGGGATGTGTATTGTGTAAGAGCTTAATGGCCCACAAGGCTTTGCCAAAATGCTCGGCGTTTCCAGCTCCACACACTGTTGCACTACGTCAACAGCAAGTTGCAGAAGCTACCCACCCTTCAAAGCATTTTATGTATTTACATATCCACATCACCATAAATAATATTAGAGTGTCACATTGATTGTTTAAATAAATCGCATACAAAAAGTGGATAAAAGTTGTAGCTCTAATCATGAATTTGACTATCCTGCACCACAAATCAAAGTATAATTATGTTGACTAATAAATATAGGGGTATTAATATATTTATTCTCATACTCTCAGTTACTTGAAAGTAATTAGATTAATGTAACTACAGCACAATTCTAGAAGAATCTGATGAAAATATTATATAAAAAAGCTGAAATCATTTAAGGGAATACATTATTGAATCGATTCAGCAAGTTCAGGATTGTCATTGTGCTCTATTAATAATGGTGCTAAAATAATAGTAAAATTAACTTTGTAGACCCTGAAATGATTTCATTGGTTGGTGTATCCTAAAGATAACTAAAGTCTAAAGATGATGTTCATGTCACAACTAGAAACTGTCTGTTTGTAGCCACCATTTGATTCCATTATGAAGTGAACTCTTTTTTTATATTTTCATTTTCTTATATTTTATATATTTTCCTTGGATATTAATATTAAAAATAAATTGTTTGGGTGATATCGTTGGTAAAGAAGCCATTTCAAATTCCACTTGAACTTTTTAAACAAAAAAAATATCAAAAATTTTCCGGTGACTGTTTATGACGTCATCTGAAGTAGTTTAGCTTAATTAGTTCCTTGCTCGAAATTAAGAAAAAAGAGCCCGAAGCTGGTGTTGTTTCCTTTTTTTAAAAGAAAAACTTGGATGTCCGCATCATTCCACAGGTTTTCCAGCTAAGCGAAACTTGCAGTCTTGGCATACATGATTCATCAATGACGATCATGCTAATCTCTATTTTCATTGTCTGATTTTAATGTTTTCTTTCCCTTTAGCAATATATGTATATATGTATATATATTCTCCTTATTTCCTTTTCAAACTGGCCTATTTAAATATGAAATACATTTTCTAATATTGAAATTTCATTTAATTTTATCATATGAAAATTTTGTGTTTATCCTGGTCTCTCCATAAAATGTTTAAAAAGAGAGAGTATTAAATACAAGATTTTGCATGATAAAATCATATAAAATTTCAGCACGAGAATATCCACTTCATTTAAATAGCAAGATTCACGAATCGTGACCACTAATCAGTTTTAAATTTTGTGGTCACGAAACGACCTCCAAGCCGGCAAGTAATAGCAGGCCTTGTTGTTCATCATGTTCTTTTTTGATTGATACCATGAAAAGTTATGAGCACAATGTCAGATTATTCGAAATTTTTAGTTATTATACATATATATATACATCCTATTGTTGAGGCATGATCATGAAATTGTCTTTAAGCCTTTTATTAGTGGGTGTATCTGATTCCAACTTAACAAATGAATTTTCAATTGCGCTTTCTTTTGGCGCTGGCTGCTCTACGATTTGGCTTTGAGATTATAGAGCATAGACAGACATCCAATACAATTGTTGCTCTTTTTCCCCCATATTTTTTTATATTAATGCCAAGTGCAAGATTGACTCTATTTAATAAAAAAATGTGGCATATGATAATATACCTTTAAATTGAATTATTAGCATATGAAATATGTTACTTATTCCCTAAACACATGGTTAGTCTTTATGTTATTGCAAATGTACATTTAAAAACTCTTGGTCCGTCCAAACGATGAGATCGATGGCATCCCTCATCCAATAATTCGACATAAATAATTAGAAATATTGGGTCGTCTGGATCTGGAATGAAATGTAGTGTTATTACAGTTCATGATTTCACATGGCCTTCTGTCCCTTAAAAATTGTAATGGTTCATTTCCCTAAGCATGTCAAGCAGAAGCAATATAGTATGTATACACAAAACTTAGAAGTAGTTGAATGATTGAATCTACCCCAATCTAACCTCACATACTTTATTATTACTATAAACTATAAAGCAATGAATTACAAAATTCAAACCCAACATCATAATGTCTAATAATGCCAGGGTAACCCCAAAAATAGTAAAATAAATTAACAATGTTAAGAGCATCAACAACCTAGTAGTTTTAAATGTGGCCAACTAATAGGAGACACTCGTTTCTTCTCAACCTTGCATTTCTTTTCATTCTTCTTGGGTTTATTGTTCACCCCCTGCTGCTTAGGAAGGCAAGATTTTTTCATTTCACGCTGCTTACTCTCAGATTTTTCCTGCACCAATATACATGTCAAACATAGATTCCGAGATTGATTCCAATAATAGCATAGGATTCTGTAGCCACTAGCTAGCAACAGCACCATGTAAATGGCTTCTATGCCTTTTTTTTCCCCCTAATATGTATCAAGGTAAATCCTAGTATAATATGACTTGATTATTGTTGTTGTTTTGTACCGAAAGACAAATGTTAGGAAGTATTAAATTACAATAATATGTATTCATTCAATACATATTTTAGTATAATGCTTAGGAGACACCGTAATAAAACTGTCTAATAATAAAACTACACACTCTATGTCTTCTTATTTTTTCAAGATATGCTGCATATGATGTTGGCCAAGGTTATAATTTAAAACAGAAAGGCTATAATACACATTGCGTATGAAGATGCCAGCAATTGATTTCCATTTTAGCTTCATAAACTGATTGCAGGCTCTTTGGACTTCACTGCTTAATTTATTTCGATACAACAAAAAATGAGAAGACTAGAAGCTCCATTCATAATGCGCATGATTTATTTTGTTTCTTTTATATACGCCGTTTAGCAAATAAATGCACAACAACCTAAGCTCCTCGCAATTTTTCATGTAAGTATGCCTAATACAAAGGCTCAAATTGAGTATTCTAATCTGACTGAAATGGGGTGCATTTTTTCAGTGTAAAAGAGACATTATGTTAATTTTTTTCCGCTCATATCAAGAGGTTGTTACTATTTTATTTTGTGTTCTTGACATAACAGGACAGTTAATAAATCATTACAGGGGTTTAGCTGCAAGCCTGTAAACTATAAGTAACTTTTCTTTTTATCGATGTATAGGAAACTCACTACTCTATTTGAGTAAAATTTAATATTATTTTTTCTTACCCGCAATTCAGGTGTCTTAATTTGATTGTCTGGTATTCCTTTCTCTCCATTATTTGGGAGATTGTTGAAAGTTGGAAATGAGTAACTTATTTCTTCTCCCTTGGATCCCTGGCTGGACGAAGACTCCCCAGAAGTTTGTGTGGAAGCACGTGACAAAGGGTGAGAGCTACCACTTGAATCCATCTCTATGCAAAGCTAAAGGAACAAATACATTGTTGAATTAGCTTCCATGGTAGATAAAATATTAAAACTTTATAATAATTAAATTATGTATATAAATATGATGTTATGACAATGTTGTCACACAAAATAGTGATGATTCTCATCAATGTAGGTGTGAATATGACCATGTGATGTATGTAACCATAACATAATTGATGCTTTGTAGTTGATGTGTGTGCCAGGGTGTCATTTTCTTGGGCATATTCCAACCTCATGTATGTGAAGGGTTTATCTATTTAAGAGTGTTCTCATGAGCTACTTCAATTAATTCCCTGAAAAATGATAAAAAATTTTGCAAGTGGTTTATGTCATCAGTTGTGGCACTCCAAAGTCTATGATTAATTCAGGAAGTATGGCGATCAGTAATCAATATATATTCTCTTTAACCAAGACAGCATCCAGTGATCTTAGTTGTCAAATTATGGAAAATGATTTGCTTTTAATTTTAGAAAAATGCCGATTCAATTGACAAAAGATTTAACAGTAAACTTGACTGAATATAATCATTAACCTGAAAAAGTCTATGTTCAAGAGAGACCACTCGATCCATCAATGTTCCTTTAAAGAATTCCTCTTTCGTGGCGAAATCCAAAGATTGTTTGCCTTTATCAGCTGGAACATTGCTACCACATCTTTGTTTTCTTTCCAAATATTTCATCTGTTGTGACAACCCCATAAATATATAAAGAGAAAATTGATCCACACACACACACACACAAGTTTATATAAATGACAAATGCTAATAACTGCTCTTAGAACACTAATTAAAATATCAAAAATAATTCTTTTGTCAGTATATATAATTATAATAACTTTTTTTTTTTATAATTTTCAATGCAGTCCAATATAATTTTAAGAAAAAATCTCACTTAGGATTCCTTAACCAGGCTAGCAAGACCCTATACAAATGAATCTTTGAGAAGATAAGAAAGATATGTGACAGAAATGATTTCATCATGACAAGGAAGAAGGGGCTTGAGAGAATGAAAAGCTCACAATGAACTCCAAGTGATCGAGCCTAGCAATGAGAGGGATGGGGGAGTCATGAGAGGGTAGTTTGGGGCCATCCATTTGGGATTTGTTTTGTGTATTGATAAAAATGATGTGTTATATAATGAAGTGCATTACTTTTGTTCTTAGTACTAACAAACAAGAGAAGAAAATCAATAGAGCTTTCAACTGTGACAGTTACTGGTTCCCTCGTTTTCCTTGGACCGATATTTTTTGAGGACACCTCTCTCTGGTCATACATTAGTTTGTTATGTTACGTGGCTATCACAATTTCTTTCACTTCCTCTTTTTTTATTCCCTTTTTAATATAAGATATACATAATGTGAATATGGGTAAGACTAGGTTTGATGAGTTAACCTTAGACCCGTGTTAAGGCCCAAAGCTTTTGTTATCTTTTCCTTCTCTTTTAGGCTTGAAGGAATATTTATTGATAAATTCTGTGATACTCTTAAAATTTTTTAGGTATGTATATGAAAGATTTTTAATTAATAATACCTAGACATATGTTTAAGTAATAATTTTATTTATTAATAATTTATATATGATAATATATATATTTTTTTAATTTGTTATGTGTTTCTTTTTTATTGATATAATTTTTTTAAGTATAGTACTCATGAAAAAATTTTGGAATACCACTGTACACATCATATTTATTTTGCAAATTTTTTAAGGTGGTTTTAGGTTTACTTTTTTATCATAATTTTTTGCAGTAAATTTGTTAATTTTAGGGGCATTTAGGGTATCTAGTAGAGTGTTTAAAAGAAGCTTATGCATGTCAAAAGTGCCAAAAAAAAAGAGAAACTTATGTGCTGAAAATACAATTAAGTAAGTGTTGTTTTAATGATGTAAATTAAGCTATTGAAATTATACTAGTCATTGTATCAATAGAGGAATTGATTTGTGGTTTATTGATATATTTTTTATATTTCATAATAAATAAAATAATAAACTAATATAAAATTACAAGAAAATTAAGTGGTAAAATTTTAATTTAATACAAAATAATCATATTGCATACCTTAGAATATAAAACTTTTATAATAAATAGTTCAATATAAGTATTTATATGTAGATTTCATATATGAGTCTTTTTTTATTTTAAAGAATATTTTTTAAAAGAAATTGAAAAATCATTTTATAAGAAATATCATTTCAAATAGAAGTTTTGAAACCAATTCTAAACTAATTTTGACCAATTCTTGATTTGTTTTGTTCCGGTGGTTTCTTGACTTCGCTAGATCATTGACTTAATCAGTTCCTAATTCATTAGATTGGCAATCGATTGCTCTAATCTAATTTTAATAATTATGATTAAAAATATAAATTTTATTCCTTTATATTTTACTCTTTTTGTTTTACATGAAATTCAAGACACATAATTAAATTTTATGTATAAAATATCAGTTTATTTAAAGATTCACAATTGTCATGTTTTGTTTGTGACAAAGATAGTTAACAATTTAGAGTAATCATGGAGTTTATATCTTCTTATTATTCTTTAAATATTTTATAAAAAACATTAAGTACAAAAGAAAATATCTTTAATATCTTAAAAATATAAAATATTTGATATTTTTCATTTAGTGAAGGACTAAACTTATAAACAATGCCTATTCTATTGTTTTTTCTTTTAATTAAAATTAGCATTTCATTTTGGTAATCATCGTTAATTTTAATTATTGAAGTAAAAACAACTATTTTCAAAATAAAATGTAGACTTTGGTCGAATAACACTATCGACTAGACCTATAATACTAATTTTAAGTTTTATTGTCTAATAAATAACAGGATTAGTATAAGAGAAAGTTGTAGGGTAATTTTAAATTATCATTTGCCTTTATAACACAATCCTTGTCTTTAAATATTAGGGTTGTTTAGCATTTAAGCAAGGGCAATTTTTAATTACAATATTTTCCCCACTTCAAGTGACTGTTTGTCAGTGTTTGTATAAGAGAGTTCGGATAGGGACATCAACCTTTGTTCATGCCATATTCAAAGAGTTTTAACAAGATAAACTTTTTTTAACATTTTTTCTGTCAACTTTCTCTTTGAATTTCGATTCTAACTTTGAGCTTGATTCAACTACGATTCTCAAGCCTATTAAGTGCTTATTTGGTTTGACTTTTATAGGCTGTTAGCCTGTGTTCACGCTTACGTAACATCATTAATAATTTTCACAAGATGTTATAGTAAAATCTGGGCACAATTCAACGTATGGTGGCATTGACTTTTAGTGTCGTTCTCTACATCAACATCAAACTCACTTTTGGGCGAGCACTGCGCAAACATCAAAGTTGTTTTTACAATTTTCAACCCTCCAGTTTTGATAATTTTTTTTTTTCTCTAGAAGTGATTTTATTCAAGCAAAAATAAAATCAAAATTTTCAATTCACTTTTAGAATATTATATTCAAACGCAAACTTTTTTTACTAAAATCAAAAAGAAAATAGGAACCTAAACCCAAACGTGGAACCTTTTCTACCTGTAGTATTATTCGCTTTGATTACTTTCAAATCGATGGTAGAGTTTTTTTAGGTGGACGAGACTAATTATATTAAAACCCTTTTTTTTGTCATTAATCACAGTAAAACCTAAAATGAGAAAATTAATTAAAGAATATGTCTGTTGTCACTTTTAAGTGTCTATTGTCAACCCTATTTAAGTAATTTTTGTCTAAAATATTCCTACGTTAATATGATTATAAGAAAAAAAATAGATATTTTAGATACATGGATCAACAATAAAAACTCCCTTAATTGGAACTTATTCTTGATTTTGTTAAGCCCAAATAAAGTGATTGTTATTGTAGGGCACGTTTTTAACAAGGACTTCCCATAAGTGAATATAGTATTGGGCCTTGTATACAAAGCTGTCATGAAGGGTTAGTCCAATATATAACACGCACAAAGACGAGTTACTATTTTTTTTTTCAACATAGAAGATAGTAGTTTCTCTTACAGAATAAGTAGTCCAATATATATAATGAAAATTGAACTGAGCATCTGTTGTAGAATGAAGTAGTTTCTCTTCCTCACCAATTTTCACAAACTCCTAACAGCGATCGACTCAGACCAATAATAGTTATTTCAATTTCATCCATAGGACATGCTTATTTGGGATTAAATTGCATTAAAAAATTAAATTTATATGCATTGTCTTGAACATAAATTTCCAACCACCGAAACTGCCAGAATTGAATAATCAAAATACATACTTTCTTTCACATCTCAGGACTAGGTTGAATATAACTAATCGACTTTCACGCTTTTTATTCCGAAAAACTTTCTAATGTATTTAGGAAAGGTTTGGACTAGGGTAAGGAATTTAAAAACGACTGGTACCACTTACATGCCATTGAAATGGTAAGAGTCACTCTGCTCTTCCAGAGCTATGCAACTGGATACACATGCAGCCATCAAATTCAGAATTCATAAGCTTGAAAGTTTTGTCAATTTACATTAGAGTTGTCAAAATAGGTTACTTAACGTGATTCATATAAGCCTTACTAAGTTTCAAGTTCCATAAGGTCAAACCTAAAAGCTCACATGTTATTCGAACTACAGAATAAAAGTTCAAGCCCAGCCCAAACCG
The DNA here is from genome assembly GCF_003935025.1 of Abrus precatorius. Classification (NCBI taxonomy): domain Eukaryota; kingdom Viridiplantae; phylum Streptophyta; class Magnoliopsida; order Fabales; family Fabaceae; genus Abrus; species Abrus precatorius. The sequence goes on along the minus strand of NW_020874406.1, from coordinate 24,688,797 downwards.
TATTTTATACTTAAATAGACCATGCTGACCTGAACTCAATCAAAGAAAAGTTCAAAATGAGCAAAAAAAAATAAATTCTGAATATGGACTCCAACCCACTTTGTCGACTAGAGTTAACATTCAGTGTGTGGTCTAATTCTTGCAAGTTCAAATGATTCCATCCTATTATTGCGCATTTATTATAATATTTCAAGCAAGAGGAAAAAATTACCATAGGTGAAAGAATGATTCCTTGAAGTAAGCCTGTGTGGCCACATTGCAATGATATAAAATAAAATTGTTGTAGGAATTAAGAAGAAATGGAAAAATGAGCAGTGTGTGGAACCCCTATCAGGCTTGTTGTATGAATTAATCATCCTAGAGCTGATCTTGTCATTTCATATGCCAAAAAGCAAGCTGCATTGGCAGGAACACTTCGGGCCATTGCAGGACCAAAACCCTTATAAAGGCCTTTGAACCCCTCAGATGCTAGAATCCTTCTGAAAGCATCAATTGAACCAGAAAACTTTGGGTTTTTGTAATCATCTACTTGAATCACACTCTTAACAACATCAGTTGGGTAAACCATGAACCAGAAAGAAGCTCCAGCCAAGCCTCCTGCAGTAATCAGAGAACCTCTACCCAGTCCAGAGGTATCAGGACCTCCTGCAAGTAATTGCTTTACTGCTTCATATACACCAAACATTGCAGCATTTCCGGGTATTTCACGCGCCATAGTGGGAACCAAGCCCTTGAAAAGACCTTTCATGCCCCCTTCTGACCTAAGAACATGCCTGGCCACATCCATGGGTCCCCCATATTTCACTGCCACTGAAGCTGTTCCAGAACCAGCAAGCACACTTTGTGCTTGCAACCTGATATTCACCATGAAACAAACAAAAGATCAATAAATATCGAGTACTTGTATTTAGCTAATAATGGGAAAAGTAAATTCAGAAAAAAAAAAGTATTCAAGACTTAACAGAAATCAATTCATTCTGCGTATTCTCATGTCTCTTTGATTTCATGTCAACTATGAGATACATGATTACAAAATGAGTACATAAAAAGGAGCTGCTTCATAGAAAACAAGGAAAAAAAAAAAAAGCTCAGTTCTAATTTGAAGAATTCTTGTTTTCAAAAAGGTCAAAATCTAAAGTTTAACAAGGAGGAAAAAAATCAGAAAGATATAGAAGGTGATAGAAGGAATATACAGAAATGCATCTACGTCATGGTGATTAGAAGTTTAAAACATCATCAATGACCTCTGACCTGCATTTGATCAATTCAGTGGGGCAAGCTAGAAAGGAAACAGCAACTCCAGCTCCAGCTCCACAAACAATCTGTTGATTTACTGTGAGGGGTGCACCTGGATGTGGCCTCAGTAATGCCTCCATCTGTCCCCTAACTGTAAACAGGACAGCATTGAAGGCAGCTACTGTGGCGAGTGGGGCTCCCATACCCTTGTATAAACCCCTTGGGCCTTCGGCTGCCACTGTCTGCTTAACAGCATCAATGGCACCAGAATACTTGGGAAGCTGGCCCGGGAGTGGTGTAGGCTGGCTTTGGAGCTTGACCTTGATGGTGTCAAATGGGTGTCCAACTATCAATTGTGCTGCCCCTCCAACAGTTCCAGCGGTAAGGTCCTTAGCAACATCTCCCATCTGAAACACAAAAAATTTTAAGAAGGAAAACAGAGGTGTAAGATAAGCAACTTGAACTTAATGACTCGAGAGAGAACAGCCCATTTAAACAATTCGGGAGAAAAAAAACAGTGGGAATACGCCTTAGTGTATTTGTTTCTTATTAAGTTTGTAATGTCCCTATAAAAATGTGTTTGGAAGTTCAGGGCATGTATTATATTTATCAGGGTAAAATTAAAACTAAGAGGAAAGCTAAAATTCATCAGGTCATTTATTTTACATTGATAATGTCACAGGAGAGGCATACCGTTTCAGAATCCAATATAATGCACAAAGCATAGTTTGGAAAGTAATAATAAACCAAGTCTTTTCTTTGCTTTATATCCTTTGTTCAGAGAGGTAGCAATTAATTGCTAATAAAAGGAAAACATACGAAGTCCTAGAAATTATTCAAAGGTGATAGGAATAATTTCTAGTTTCAGCACATATAAAGCACTACAACAAACCTGAAAAATTATCCTGTAGGCAATAGAGACAACCAAATTGACCAAACCAGTTTTGTAATTCGCACATGGTTTACCTAGAGGGCTCAATAATATCATGACCAATGCATACAACTCAACACTTTCAGTAAAAGCAAAGGCTGAGGTAAATGACTTTCTAATTAGAGATCAAATCTCTGTTTAGCATTAAACAGCTTAAAGAAGGATAAGGTTGAGCTCTTCTATTACTTTATTGCTTCACAAACCTGACTTGAATATAATGGTTATAATGGGGTTTTTTTTGTCTAATTAGCTCAAAACTGCTCTGCATTATTTTCTTATTCAATCCTTATAAACTTGAGCTTAGGAACAAATCTAAACAACTTCCTGTAACAGTGACATTGTTTAGGAAGGATGCAGATATCAAGATCAATGCTCATTCTGAATACCAGCACTGCTTTTCCTTTAATTCCATTTCCTTTCTATCAGACAATGCATTGGAAACAGAAAAGGATAGGAAATTTTGAAACCCCACTTCATGTTAACGTCTCAGATAGCAGATGTGTAATGTATTGAGACACATATCCGCATTGATATAAAACTATTATCATACCAATTGAAACGCATATTTAAAAGAGTTAAAATAAGTATAAAAATTAAAGTTAGAATAAAAAATCATACAATAATGTTCCCCTACACAACATTAAATTTTCTCTCTTAGCCTGATTCGTGTCTTGGAGTTGAAAAGTAATTAAAAACTTCAGCGAAGTGTTAGATGACAACAGTAATAGAGAAGATTCAGCACAAACCACATTGCATTTGAAAAGGAAATCGCAAATGCTAGATGCAAATCTAAAATATTTGGACTCATCATAGTATGTACCACGTTGATCAATGATGCGCATCATTTCACCCCGTAAAGAATACTATGAAAGAGGGAATTACAATACCAAAAGACATATATGTTCATATATGAAATGACAGGGATTTCTCTTTCCTCCTCAATAATATACTTTGAAAACATATAGAACCACTCCGCAGCTACAGAAAACCATCCCATATTCGTCAATCATGCTATCCAGCAGGTTTATTGTAAATTTTTAAAAGAATTCTCATCTTAATTAACATAAAGGAATTTGTATTAGGAGAGATGTCATCCAAAAATTTGATACACAATAAACTAAAAGGATTTGGTGAGGCGCAGCAAAAAAATACATCATAGAATAACATTTGTTTTTCTATCGGCCTTATTTAAAGCAGTACATCCATATGACATTCATCTCCCTTTGGCACGTCAACCATATATGTGACGTCCATTATCCACTACCTCTTTTAAAGGATATACAGATATGCATAAAAGTCTGAAAGGAGAAAAAAACCAAAAAAGAATTTGAAAGTTCATTACAGAAATTTATGGTTCTAATTGAAACCGGTTAAGGAAAGTGACACTCCACCTTCTGCTCTTATTGCTTCACAGATTACAGAAGTAAACACAGATTGCTTAACATTCACTCGTCATTACCACCTTTATAATATATTCATCAAAAGAATAAGTCAACAACAACAACAAAAATGATGGGGATAATAGAATTCTGGTCATTTAACAAAGCACCCATAAATTAGGATTCAGACACAAACACAACACAAGACAGACAAATTCTTAAAAAAACAACAATTGCAACATAGTAAACTCAGTTACCAATGATCATCTAATCAAATTAGATCCCAAATAATAATAAAATAAAAAGGTATAAGGAATAGAATCATTAACGAAACGTTCATTTATCTTTTTTAAAAAAGGAACTTTTGAACAAAGGTAGAATGTTACCGTGCTTTTGGCTGGTTCCCAAATAAATAGACGGAAAAAAGAAAAATGTTGAACAGAACCACACGTTTGTCAGATAGTTGCGGGAGAAGAGAGGAGTTAGGGGTTGAATGAATAGAAGGGGTGTTAGGTGAATGAATCTGCAAAGGTGACGATGGATGATGCAAATGCAAGACAAAAACGCCCGAACAGAGGAACGAAATCTTAAACAGATGCAGAGGAAAGAGACACAGATAATAGGTTGAGATGACGACACAAAGCACAGTCTAGTCTGAGTCTGAGCCTACAACTAATGACACTTTTATAAGCCTATAAATACAAATTACAATGGACAATGGACAATGGACAATGGACACTGGACACACACCCAGAGACAAAGTGCATTAATGTTGTAGCTATTTAATTATAAGTAATTGTTATTCTTATAATAATGTGTATGCGACCAACCATGCGAAATTGCCCAATCACACAAGCAAGTTCACCTAATACTATCGGATTGAACTTGTGCACTTTTGAGTCCAAATCCCAAGTGGTAGGTAATAACGTAACGTTTCTTCCCGTGCCCTAATTCCAAAGGAAAAGGTAACATATCAATATTGGAATCAATCTAGCCTAAAGCTCCCCGTGCCCTCTTTGGTCCAGGAAAAGAAAATAAAGGAAAAAAAATTTAAATTAAAGAAAAATAGAATAAAAATATGAAACTGGTTATTTTTTACTAAATAAAATTATACTATTATTTATACTTCTTTCTTATTCAAATAAATAAGTGATGTTTGAAATTCTTCCCAATTTTTTCCGTGACAACATTTAGGTAATTTTTTTTTATTAAAATATTAATATTTAATGTTATTAATGTATTAATATCATTTTTTGATAAAATTTTTGTTTATTGTTTCTTAATAAGAGAGATAAAGGGCATATAAAAACTTACAAATGATTTTGATAAAAATAAGAAAGTTATTTTTTTTATGTGCTGTCAGGAAATGACAAATAAAACTTCAAAAAAAAAAAATAGACATAGTATGAGATATCAAAGTAAAATTTATCAATCACTTTAAAATTTATAATTTATAATTTTTTATTCATCAGGACTATATTAAGAGAGAAATAGACAAAATATCAATAACTTCATTACAACAAAAAATAGTATAAGAATTAATTGAGGTTGAATCTAATGAAAGAAATTAGTACATGTTTGATTTTATACTAATTGATCGTAGATTTACGATTAATTCAGTTGTAATTTTTTAATTAAATTAACCTTTAATGACTTTTTAACATAATTTCAATTACACACTTAATCGCACCGAATGACAAATCATGATTCATATCTCCATTAAGAGATACATCTGCATATAATGCTCAATCATATCTTTGAAACAAATTTACATTTTATAAAAATACCCATAAAAAAAATATAAGAACAGGAGCATAAGTATTTCATAACATAAATAACATTAACAAAAACTGATTATTTCATGCCAATTTTTAACAGGACAGAGTTATGCTTAAATCTTGAATTTATTTGTCATGTAAATGTAACTGTAAATATTAAATAAATGAAAGTTTTTTAATATTTATTAAAAGTACAAAATTTGAATATAAACGTTCATTTACAAGCTAAGTTTAACAACCTCAATCCGTAACGTCATGCCATTCCCTTTCTATTTAAGGCTCAATATATCCTTTTTGAATAATTTTTCAGAACAAAATGGAAGTCCAAACATTCAGCAATTTGTTCTTAGTGTATTAAACACTTTGAATTCGTATTTCAAATGCGTGCGCGATTCTTGACCCAAAAAGGGAGAGAAAATGCGTGTGCGATTCGTTGCAGATATTTTATGCAGTTTTAAATTATAAATTGTTTTAAAAATCTTGTTATTTAACAAATATTGAGTTAGAATTATTCTTAAACATTTACTGACTTGAACCATAGGGAGTTGTTTGCTTATTTACACCTTTTCTGTTAAAATGCCTTAAATTGAGATAATTATTTAAAGGTAAAAATAATTCTACTTTGAAATTATAAAATGACTATTATTTTAAAAATAAAATTAATTAAAGAGACTATTTTTCAGAGATAAAAAAGTAATTAATTATTCAAAAACATGTCTTTTTGGATAAATGTATGGGTAGACTTGAATTAGATTGGATTTTCTGTAAAGGTCATCCATGCATACATTGATCATCGTTGTTTTAGAAATAGGACCAAAATAATAATAATAATAAATGGTAAGAGAACTTGTAAAAATAATTTTAAAGAATATTATTGTGTTGTCTCTACTTAAATCTTTATTAATTCATCTCTACATAAAGTCTTAAACATCTTTTTATCGATAAATAGGTGCCATCATACAAATGAATCGATCTTTATTAAGTTATTTTAGCTTAATCTGTCATATTAAGTTTAAATTTCAATAAAATTAAAGTATGTTAAATTCTTAGACAAAAAATTTTGTTGTCCATTATAATCGTATCTAATTTAAACAAAATTGTCTCTTATTAAAAATTAGATAAATTTATAATAGTAATATATATCTCATTCCCAATTAAGTACTTATTTTGACTTCTCAGACTTGTCACAATTTTCTCTGCAGTTGATCTCGATTGACGTAAAAAGAACAATCCCATCGAAAAACAATTCCTAAGAAAGGAATTTTGGGCTGTGAATTAAAATTTTGAATTCATATTCAACCTATTAAAATATAGCTTTGATTCTTTTATTGGTAGGATAATTTCATCGTAAACTGTCTAAACATTTACTAGACTTTTACCTACGCTCTGAAACAGTCAATATGGACTAAGCTTGCAAGTTGCCACAGTAATTATCATCACCAGTTTGTTTTAAACAATCCTTCGAATATATTTTGTTCCCCATTTCTCTCTTTAAGAGCTAAGTAATGGTTATTTTTTGCGAAAATTTTTAATGACTTTCTCTGGTATGAATTCCATGTTCGTTCCAATATGTTCCAGTCTATCTCTATTGTTTCCATCATTAAACGTATTTACATGAACGTTGGAAAATCGTCCCCCATGACCCAAGGAAAAAAAAGAAAGGATACATTCGTACGTTTTGACACCGAAAATTCATCTTCCTAAAATTTTGAAGGAACAGGACAAAAACACGAAACCTACTTTTGGGGATGTCACATTCTCAGCACAAATCACAATACATCCGATACTACTTTATTTTTCATGGTAAGACTCTAGAATTACAATAGTTACAAATTGTACAGAACAACAAATTGATCATCATGAGTGGATCCAGCGGTAGTGTTCCATCTGATATGATAAAAGGTGTAGCAATCAGCAGACTTTTCAAAACAAATCATACAAGTTGTCCAATATCCTTTTCTTTTCCTCCAATTTTTTAAAGACTATTGCCATCACATGGTGATCTGCCCCTCGTGTACATATGACATATATCCAAAGTATCAAACTACCATCCACTATTTTCCACACGATTGATGGTAGTAAAGATGCTACCGACTTTACCATCTTCAAGGAACTATCAGGATAATTGAAGCTAATACACTTAAATCATAGAATTAATTTGAAAACTGAAAGAGAAATTAGGCTTGATTGCAGGCATCGCTGCTCCCATCAAGCAATGGCTTCATTTTCCCTCTTCTAGTCGTCACAGTTTGGTCATCGTCATCTTCATTAAACCGATCAACATTGTTCAAAAAGATTCCTGTAATATTAGTAGGATTAATTAACTATAGTGCAGCTATATGTCAACTTTCAACAGCTAACTTTCTTCAGGCAGTTAATAGCAGTTTTCCTGATGTTATTGCTAAATTCTACTGTGTAGACAGTCAACTAACAATTCTCAGTAATCAAGCAAATTTGTATATCTTAGTAGGAGAATCTACCACTCCACTCACTAAGTACTTTTCCCTACAGGTGTCAGCAGATCACCTTTGATCTCTACTGCAACATGCTCTTGGAACAAAAAATTCACATTTCAGGTTAATTACAGAATGACATCATCAAAGAGAAGCCAAAATTAGTATTTCTTTTCATTGATGACTTATAGTTATTCTAAATGCTAAAAGTAAAGGAATGATTACTTCAAATGGTTCTTGAGAGTCTAGGGGACTAGTCCTGGTTTGTTGGATTTTTTATTTTTTATTTTTTGCATCATCCTTCTGAATATTATTATTTTATTTTCAATTAGAAAAGATAAGTAGACAAACAAAAAAAATTGTAGAAGTACTTCAACACATGCCCAACATTGAATTTTTCTTCACCATGTGTTCTGAAGATTTAATTTACAGGTACATTCACAAATTTTGTTTCTTAAAAAAAATCCTAAACTATTTTATCTTAGGCATATCTGGAAGAATTAAGAATAACAAGCTACTACTAAAGCTGCATACCACTTACCTATGAACCATATTCCAGCAGCAAGAAAGAAAACGGATGTTAGACAAAGAGCTGTTTTCCTCCAGTCATTAATATGATCCTGTGCAGGAAAACCAAGTTGCTTGGTGTCAAATAATGCTTCGAATTAAGCTAACAAATTAAGGCAAAAGGCTAAATATGCCCAGAATATCAAGTCAGCAAATCTGGACAATGGCTGCATCAAATGCAAACAGAAATCAGTGTTTTCCTTGCAACAATTTTTGAAATAGACAATCAAGGGGCATACTAGCCGACTTCTAAAAAGTAAGACTTTAATTCACATCAACAGGTAATTAGAGAAGGGGTAAGTTAGAAAGAACAAAGGGCAGTCAAGTGCACAAGGCTCCCACATGGTGAGGTCTAGAGAAGGCATTACGTACTCAATGTCAGGACAATCAGAAAGAACAGTGTTGCCAGATATAGAATCAGGTGAACATGTATCCTACAACTTTCTTGTGAATTGTAGGGAATTACATAATTGAATTATTTTCTCACCTATCAAGAAGCCTAGATGTATGTAACACAGGAAATAGAATTAGAAATTATTAGCCTATTATTTTCCTCTTGAGAATTGTTTTCTGTAATTATTATCTATGTAATCAACCAGTGTATAAATATTATTGTGCTGAGAGCTCATTTCACTCGAGCATTTTCAGTCACAAATAGTATCAAATATTTGCTCCTAGAATCTCAAGTTGATTGATTGATAATACAAATGTTAAAAGAAAATGCTAAACTATCTTTGACAACAGAATACAGATCATATCCAGCATACTAAAAAAGGCCTTAGTGGGTAAGATGAACTTCACCAGAGCACAACCTTTTGGGCATTGTTGGAAATGAGGGTTTTGAAGGAGAGGGGAAGGCAAAATTTATATTTTAAATAGATATATCTAAAATTAATTCTTTTTTAAAATAAAAGATATAAATTGATATATTATCATAATGTATTTGTCATTATAAATGATATACAATTCTTTTAATTTGAAATTTAAAAATATGCCCTCCTCTCCCTTCTCCAAAAACTCCCTCCCAAACATACTCTTGGAAACAAATAATCATCTAATAAACCCCAAGTATGTTAACTGATTATTCCCTATAATATCCATTTATAAAACTAACCAAAACACAGCCATGATATCATGGAAATCTTAAAGTAAGTGTTACCTGCAGGACCCCAACAAGCGGTGAGGAAGGCACATCCCCAAAGATATGGATTGAAACTGTTGATATTGCCATAGACAGTGGCCTCAAACTTGGTTTTACACAACGGAGAGAAACATAATTAACAGGAGCCTGCAAAAATAGTATCATATGATCAACCCAATAGATCAATCTGAAACTAAATTAATAAAATATTTATTCCAAGAAAATAACATCTTCATGAACATGAGGTGATGATATCTCTATCAAACTATCCAAATAAAGGAAGTCTGGAAATGTCGTTGAATCAATTCGGGTGCATTTGCTTTATGGAAATGTGTTGTTTCCACTTTCTGTTTACCTCCTTTTTACTTTATTTTTAATTTCAAAGACTTGTACTAGAAATGGTGAAAATAACACTTGTTTTTTTTTTTTCCACCATTTCCTTACAAATCATAGAAAACAGAGAATAACATGAAACAAGGTGGAATTTTTGTAATTATTAATGAAATGAGGAAATGGAAACAAACAACATTTCCACAAAGCATGATGTAAAGCTGAGACTGATATAATTGTGCTATTGTCTGCACTCCTTTCAAGCTAAATAGTATATGGTTTTACTTTTATCCTAAAGACAGCTAACAGCAGTATCCAATGATTAGTTTGCTGGCTGAGAGCAATAACTGAATCCAACTAAAGGCTCAGGGCCATTCAGGGTAACTACCAAACTTCATACAGGCTTATTTCCACTATTAGTTGGAATTTTATTTTATTCTATTTATATGGAAAGTAGTGAGATTATAGGTAAATTCATCAAAAAAGTGAAAAGGATGCATAAATTTTAAGACTAGATCACGATACTGATCTCCTTATCAAGGGTTTTACGTACGTGAATAGTGGGAAAAAGGTAAAATAACTAAGCGTATGAATCTACAACAGCTAAACCAAGTATGAAACCAATAGAATGCAAATGATATACAGCAGAAATATAGGTGAACATTACCAGTGATAAAAAATATAATCATCCAAGTAATTCATAAAATTACCTGGGTGATAAAAATCAGTATTTCACCGATAGAAAAGAAGACTATGAAACCAGACAAGCTCCTGAAAAGGAAAGCAATCAAGCAGAAGATTGCACCTAGAAAGGTTGCTACAGAAAGAATCTGCAATGACAACAAGTGAACCCAAAGAAGAAATGAAATCGCATATCATCAAAATGAAGTGTAGACAGTAACAACAAAAATGGAACAGTGTAAAATTCAAGAAAAAGAAACTTATAAGGCAATTATATCAATAAACTAGTTACATTTAAGGGAAAGAAAGCTGGGATATGCAAAATTACAAAATTCTTTAACCACATTTTAGTAAAATAGAATCATAGCCTGGAGAATTGATCAAACAGATTGCACCTCTTGAAGCTCTCTTAGAAAGTTGTAAACAACAAGAATTATTACTACCTCAAAATATGTTTACTTAAATGCATACTTGATATTTAAGTCAATGCAAAGTGGGTGCCAAAGACTCATGTACAAGGTACAAGAAAATGCTAAAACTGTTGACAAAATTCAGGAAATCAGGTATTAAATATTCTCTACATAGATTTAGTTAGTGGCCCTATAACTAATAGCCATCGACATTCTAAGTCACTTGTACCACTGATGAAACTGAATCCTTTGCTAGGTCAAGGAATCCATCACCTTTACAAGTTTATGTTTTCCAGTCAAAAGTAGGCAACTAATAAAGTGATTCATGAGTAATTAGAATATAGACTTGTTACATTACATGTAAATGAAAATAAACTGATTTTACCTTGAAAGAATTAGAGATGGTCGATGTTATCCTGTCAAGAATCAAGCCTCCAGCCAATGTACCCAAAATCCCACAAACAATTGTAATACCTCCAAACAACAAGTCAGCATTACTCTGTTGAAAAGAAACACTGTCAAAGAGGCACATTTCCATGAGGACAAGGCCAAAGGCATACCTAACTTGTACTGAAGTGAAGGTAACACACAAATAATATGAATAAATAAGCAACAACAAAAACAAAGTCGTATTTTATTAGGTAAGCTTGACTATATGATTAATAAACAACACAAGGATCTTTGATAAACCAAATCTTTAATAAAACCTTTGGACTAAGACCTGTATAATTTTCTAAAATTTAATATAACGCAACATTCATAAAATTGTTGGATAGCATATGAGAATACCATATGGTAAATACTGAATCCAGCCTTCGGCCCCCAATATGAGTAAGCTCCAATGACAAAATTGTATGATATATACCCTGGCAATGATTAAATTCTTAAGTAAAGAAACAAATAACACAGTTCAAAATTGTAAATACAAATATCAAATGCTCAAGTGAACATTTATTCAATTCATTGGGCAACATCATGGATCATGCTATTCTCAAGTGAACTATTATAGTACAACAATCAAGCTTTATTGCACTAGGTGAGCTACATAGATTATACAACATCATTAAAATTGATTAAAACTAAATTATTTGAAATGTTATTTATCACTATATCTCTTTCAATAGTTTTTTCTAAAGTTTTTTTAGGTTTCTCTTTAATTTTTTTTTACTAAATTAAAAGTTATGTCATTCACTTTTCTCATTAGTGCCTCTAACGACCTTCCTTTGCATGTATCAAAATTACCTTAATCGATTTTTGTCATATTTTTAATAATAGATGATAGTTTAAAATTTTCTCCTATATAGTTATTTCTTATCATGTTTTTCCTTATATGATCACTTATCTATCTTTAACATTTTTATTTCTACAACTCTTACTTCTTTTTTGCATTGTCCTTTTAAAGTCTAACATTCACTGTCATATAAGACAATTTATCATATAACAGCACAATAAAATTTTTCTTTTAGTTTGATAAATATTTTACAGTCATAAATAACTCTCAATGTCTTTTTCTATTTGAACCACCTAACTTGCAATTTATGAGTAACACTTTCACTAATTTCTCCATCATTATATAGAATAAATCTTAAATACTTAAACTTGAAAACTAACCATTCTACATTTTTTTAAAAGTTTAACTTCCAATGCTTAACTATTATCTTGTTTTTTTGTTAAAATTGCAATGAATATACTCTATTTTACTTATACTCAAACAAAAACTATTAAATTCTGAAGTACATCTTCAAAATTCAAATTTAAAATTAACTTCTTTTGTTTCTTAAACTAAGACTATATTATCTACAAAAAATATGTATTTAGTTATAATTGTTTGTATGTCCTTTATAAACACATTTAAAACTAGATAAAATAAGGATTCAAAGTTGAGTCCAAATGTAAGTCTTTAGATACACTTTAAGAAATTCTATCTTTATAGTTACCTTCTCGTGCATGTTTTGTATAGTTTGGATATATGCCATACAAATCCTTTTCTTTTCTCCTTTTGTTTTAGTAATGTCAATTTTTATTTATCAACTTCACATTCAGTAAACAAATGAGAGAAAAGTAATTATCTGCAAGCGGGGCAAAGAAGTACCTAGAACATTTATAACATACACTTGATCATGCAAAAGCTCCTGCATATCTTTTGAGAATCTGGTGAACTGATCCCACAATTTATATGTTGACCTGACAACCAAAAGTCAAGAATCATAAAGAAGAAAATTAATGTTATACTCAATATCTTGGATCAGGAAATCATAAGTGTACTGATCTATTTTGACTATAATCATCAAGAGAACCTCAAATGTACAAGAACTTAACAAGGGGCTCCCACCATGTGAGTGTAAAGTTGGTGGATTTGTAATAATATGATAATATTCTTCTCTCATTTTTAGTTATATTATTGGGCTTTGGGAAAAGGACACATGACACCAAGGGAATCCCCTCTCCAATATGCCATTGTGTATATGCCCACATGTGACTGTAGATCGTCTATTTGCATTCTATATGCCTACCACATCCTGAGAAGTTGTCAATCAGTAGTAGTGCCAGAACTGCTTTGCATGAATCAAGTGACATTGTCCATTATCTCTATTGTTCAGTCAATTTATGGTAAATGGAAATTGAATTCTGTCTTTTTTCCTCCTCTTTTTGGAACTAAATACAAATTTATTAGTGGATTTTGGGTTTTCCACTGCTTGGCATCAGAAATAAGAAACAGAAAAAATTGAAAAACAAATACCAAAAAGAGACAGACTTCAAAATTCAGAATATTAAAGAAAATAGTGCCACTCACTTGGATCCTCTGACAAAGTCTTCATCTTCAGCAATTGTGTCATCACCTATAAGGGAAACCTCTTTGAGCACAGCAATTATTTAGTACTACAAGAAAAAGGCAACTTTCTATACAAATAGCAAGAAAATGTTCTAAACACTAAAAATGTATCATCACTTATCCTAATATGAATAATGGCCTAACACACATGGATTAAAAAATAATACAATAAATTTAACAAATTTAAGAGATAATTCCATTTAAACCAGTGCATTTTTTCTGGCATTTACTACAACCACCCCTGCCCACAAAAAAATCATCACAGTACAAACAGATATGTATTAGATACCTACATGCAAAAATTAAAAGATATTTATTTAATTTTATATGAAGAAGACAAATTTTATCCGCTTCTATTCATTAATCACTAGTATACATCTGCCCTTCAAGCAAACTTTCTTTCTCTTTAAGACATTTGTCCTGCCTTTGAATTTTCTCCCAAGCTAGGTCATACTGTGTGAAATAATATTGGAAGATAATTTATTTATTTATTCAGTTAAATTTCTAAACGATACATAAGAAAATATAGAAAATAAGTTACCAAAATAATAAACAAAATATTCAGATATACCTCCAGTTTCTGAAACATTTGATTCAATAAATTTGGATTCCATGGGAGCAAAACCTACAGTTAAATAAGAAATAGTGTATTACAGTGACAAGGATAAAAAAATTAAGGGCATTCTCAAGTGCATCATCAAACAGAAGAAAATGGTTACCTTTCAATTGCAAAGGCTTAATAATAAAACCCAAAATGGGAAAAGGAAGCATCAAAATTGCCTCAACCCAGAATGCAACACGCCAATTGAATTGGCCCCCAACCTACAAATTATTTGAAAATTTGAAGCTGACTTTTAACACTAAACAATGATCAAGATATGGTACCAAGGACCATATATAAGAGCTCACTTATAATATATACAAGATGAGCATATGCATTAAGCTTCCAAGTGTAGTAATACAAGGGTAAAACAATATAAAATAGTTTCACCTGAAAATGTGGCTAATCAATTTGAGAACATAGCTAAAGGACATTATTAGTTCTACTGCAGAATTCCATCAAATATAGTCAATCCTTCAGAGTCCAACATTTTTTGCAAAGATTGCAGCTTTATCTTTTTCCAGATAAAAAGCATGAGCCTAAGAAAATTAGGGCTCAGCTTAACTAAACTGGTATACATTTACTACCATATACACTCCAATTTTACAATAGCATTTATCAAGCTTATCTGTCACCAACCTGAGTTTTTTTTTAACAAAAGTTGGCAGTAAGATAACTCATTTATCGACATAAAAATTCCTGAAAAGGCAATAATTGGTCGATAATCTCTTCTAAACCCACTCAACCAAAGTCTTCATTTTGTTCAATTTACTTGTGGATCCACTTGGCTGTTTAATTCCTAGAGAAGTGCTTGTAGATACATTGAAAAGGTTAAAGTGGGCTCAAAAGGGGTAATCGTCTCTCATTTGCAGTTTGCTAATCATACCATTTTGTTGTCACAATAAAAATCCTCTAAAATCAGTATGTTTGTAAAGTAAACAAGGAATTCTCTACCATGGATTTAATTTAAAATAGATGATGGTATTAATCCATAAAATTTCAAGGGTAGATAATCTCTTACTTTCTCAACTCACTTTAGAGGATTTTATCCTTGTTTTCGGAAAAGGATGAGAAGTTTTGGAATGCTCTCTCTTCATTGATTTGAAATTTCTTCTAGATTGAGGATTAATATGTCTAAAAGCAGTTTTCTTGACATTTTTTAAACAATTTTTTGTTGAATTTTCTTTTATTATGAGGATCTCTTATCCTCTAATCTCTCTGTAAACTTCTTTATCCTAATGTATTCTCTCTTTTACACCCCAAAAGTACATAAATAAAAGCCAAACTCAGCCAAGACAAATAAAAGTTCCAACCATGACTGAATTTAAATATATACCAGCCCAGGGAAATGACACAACAAATTAATGATCAGGTATAATCAAACACTGTGAGTTCAACACAAAAAATAGATCAATTAGTTCACACCATCAAACAAAAGAAACAAGAAAAACCGTTGTAACACAGCTAAATTATACAAGTATGTAGTCTTACAAATCCACCATAAACATAGCCCAAAGCTGTCCCAGCTGGTATACACATGTAAAATGTAGCAAGCCATGCTGTTTTCTGTAATCAATAAAAACACTATAAAGCTGCAACTCTGTACTCATGAGGGAATAGTTTCCACTAATTATGAAGGGGAACTAAGAAATAGTCAAACCTGTGCAGCAGGGGCATTGTCATCTATGAATGGTGCTGCAAGACTTATGAAGGAAGCCTCACCTACACCAACTAGCCTGCAAAACAATTTTTGTTAGTCTTGACTCAAAATATAGCATGAGAAAATAAAGTATCAAGACATTGAAAAGTTGATAGTGCTGAAACAGTCCCTTACATTCGGCATATTGCAATAGACCAAAAGTCAAATGAGCTACCACATCCAGCTATGGCGAATGTCCAAACAGACAATCCAACACCAATAAGCCGAAATGGATTGTGACTGCAAACATGATAATGCATTAGAACACCATTCAAAGAGAGCAGAAACATGGCAGTTGCAGATATTTAATCCCACTCTAAGCTACCTAAGCCTTTCTGAGGAACATATGATTAAATAGTCAGTTTCCCATTTTTGCATTTCTCTAATATCACTTTGTAATAAAATGTAATGCATTCGTGCACGGTAAATGAGCTGAAAGCTGACATCATTTTTAAATTAATAGATTTCCGAGATGAAAAATATTGGACCACAGCTGATCAATTAAACTCAAACTATACCCAGTAAAGTGATTCTCTTTCTATTTCCTTAAAGATTAGATAAACCTTAGAAGAACAAATATTGTCAATTTATTTATGATAAATAGAAATAATTGCTCAAGTGCAGGAATGCGAACAGCTACTTCTCTTTCTATAATTCTCACACCTCTATGATTTTCATTAACCAAACTTTAAGGAGAAAATTAAATTTCTATGGTGCTGTACATTGTCCAGCTGAAGTTGAAACATGTCCATGGACAGGCTCATATTCAGCGGATATGAATTTCAAAAGCAGGACATGAGAAGATGAGTAACCCACGTGTAGACCTTAGACTCTTAGAAGCAAGAACTTTAGGATTTTGAAATTAGTACCTAGAAAACGCATAGTTTTTCCTTCCCCTTATTGCCAGCTAAATCGTATTCCTGACTTGCCACCCTGATTGGTTCCCCAACATGATTTGGAGCCCCAAGAGCCTATGGTTATTCCATGCAAATTGCAAATGCGATATCTTAGGCTTACACCTAACCACTTAACTTTTGGGATGATCAATCCTCTTCTCCACAAATCACTCCTATAAGAGAAAGTCCTACAACATTGTCTGATGTGGCATATTTAAGCACAGCTAATATTAAATTTGTTTTGCAGAACTATATCAAGAGATTAAAGAATGTGAAGGATCTTCTTCTGATATTTTCATTTTTCCATTGACTCAATAACATGGCCCTCAGCTAACATCAAATTATACGCATGCAATATCTTACAAATAATATCCTCTAAATCTACACCATATAAAGTAAAAACAACTTATCATTGTGACATTTTGACATTATGATACTTAATTCACAAATATTAAGCGCCACGAGCAAGTAGCAGTTCATGCAGCAGGCAGTAATTCACCTTTTGGCCAGAGAAGCAAATATTGGAGAAGCAATTAGAAGTCCAACCATAAATGCAGATGACAGAACTCCATCTTGAAAATTGTTCAAGTTAAAATCCCCCCTGAAATGTAAAAACCATGCCGTAACATGATGATGATGATGATAACAACAACAACAATTAAAAAATAAGGGTCAAGAAAAAGAGCTTACTGAATTCCACTCCCGCCAGTACAAATACCAGAATCAGTGCAAGTAGCAAGACTTCCATTTACACCGTTGCTTGCTATCGCTCCTCGATCCACATAGTTTAGCATATTAATGACACAAAATATCAAAAGAAGCCTGAAAGCACCACATATATTAGCCTTTCTTTCACTGATGTACTACTTCATTTGAACAATTGTGAAATGTAAGATCGTGAATCATGCATTATTCTGAAATTCCAAAAGGAATAAGGCACAAAAATCAACGAAACGCAAAAGTAGGTTTGTGAAAAAGTGAAAGGAAGGAGAAGAAGGACCTTTTGGGCGTAAACCAAGAAGGATTGGGACGTTGACCTGATTCTGAAGCCATATTCGCAGCGCTTCCTCAGCGTTGTTCTTAGATTGATTATGAATTGCAATTAAAATACAACGGTAAAAGAAGTCAATAGTTGGAGTCTCTGCTTCTTTGCTTGTATCGTTACCTAATCATTCCTCCAAAGTCCACCCGCCTAGTGTTCATCCCTTAATCAGAACGCTCTCTCATTTTATTATCTGCATTTCATGGGTTAAATTTTTTGTTTTTAGTTAATTATGCTATTATAAATAATTAATATTTTTTTATTATATGAATGTTATTTTATAATGTTGATATTAATAACTTTTCAAAAAAAAAATATTTATTTGATGCAAATATTTATTTAGATAATTTAGATATTAATTCATAATCATGTAAAGTTTTAATAAACACACGATGTGCATATTTATTTTTCAAATTAAAATATTTACGTTGTGTAATGTAAATGCAAATCGTGTAATTTATTTATTTCGTATGATGCAAATATATTTATTCTTATCATTGTATGAACAAAAAAGTTGTGTGTGGCTTGTAAATTTATTTGATTTCATGTTAAGTATTTATTTCATGTGTAAGTAAACAATTACAATTGAAATTTATATACTACTACTTTGGGTTTTTTATAAAAATAAATAAATACTTTATTAACATTAATATAAAATAATCATATTACCATAAATTTATAGTATATTTTAAAATATTTATAATATTGATTAGTTAAATTGATGACTTAAATAAATAAATAAATAAATTTATAGCTTTAATTTTCATCCGATACAAATTATTATTTTGTGAATTAAATATTTTTTATAAATATTTCAATCATATATAATGATATATTTACCCACGTTTCAAATATTAATATAGTTTCACAAAAACTTTTTATTTACTCATTTATGTTGTGAATATTTATTGTGCAATTTAAATATTAAACCTAAGCGTGTTTTTAATTTCTATAAATATAAGAAATTTTTATTTTAATCTTTTTTAAAATGCCTTTATTAGTTTAGGTTCTCACAAATTGTAGTAGTACAATATGTGGAAAATTTTGCAGAATACAAATTGTAGTATTTTTCATAAAATGTATTTCATTTTGAAGCGAACACTGAATAATTTGCGTGGTCTAATCAACTGCTATCGGAATATTTAAGTACCGTAATTTCATTATTCTGCCCCTTGATAGGGGAAAGGTTAATATTACGCTTTCGATCCTTCATCGTTCTCATTGTGACCGATTTTCGTTGATATCATTCTGGTACAGATTTTACAACAAAAGTTTGACTTACAAATAATTAATAACTATTCAGCTCTATCTCAAAAAACTAAACAATAACTGTTTATTACCTATATCCATATATGTATATCAGACACTTCACAAATTCTTAATTGCTGAGTAAGCTGCAACATGAACATCGTAGCATTCACCATCCCATGATAAGTCATGCGCCATTGCTTGCATCATTCTTTGTTTCCACATTGCTGGGTTAGTCCTCTACAGGCAAATTAAAGTCCATAATTAATGTGTGAACAGAATTGATGAGTTATTATTTCAAGAATAAAGTACATACAATTTCATCAATGGCAAGGTTTATGGACATGTTTCCGAAGGTAGAGTTGATTAACCGTGAATACATGGTGGCCTCGTGGTCATGGTTTAAGAAATTCCTGTCAAAAGGTAACACCCTTGCAGAGATAAGGATTTCAGTGTTATAATACAAGTATAGGGAAAAAAATCACATATCACAAATATTTTTATGGACTACCTGTTTGTGCTAGCATCAAGGGCAACTGCTATTGGAGCTGCTCCATACCTTAAAGCTATGAGCTACACATTCAATTAATATAAATCGTATGATTTAGTTGATATATCATAGAACACATGAAAATCTCCACTCAAAACAAAACTTGCTTAGAGTGTGTTATTCATGTACATCACCAATTCCACAATGAATTTTGTGTATCATGAAGACAAGAAAATAGAAACTTTAATTAATAGAAACAAGCAACTTTCTAGTAGCAGGTCAATCAAATTCAATTTGTACGTGTTTTACTTTATGTGCAAATTAGTGAAGGAAAATCACCACTTTAGGGGATGGGATGAGATGGAATGGACATACCGGGGTTTCATCAGTAGGATCAAGAAAAGATTGGCACAAGATAATGTCAGACCCAGCAAAGACTAAATGCAGCAGAGCTTCATCATATTCAGGCACAAATAAAAGATTATCAATCTGCACATTTTGAATGGAATGGCTGATCGTTAGCAGAAGATAAGGAAAAAAAAGGTTATTAACAAAGCTTTCTAGAACAGAATGTCATAATGATGCAGCTTTATGATCAACTTATTTAAATTGAGATGGTCAATCTGGTGGATAATGAGATATGCAGATATGCCCAGCCAGTTTGCTAAAAAATGGAGCCAAAATGGCTAATGCTCAATGCTTTGTCACAATGGCGCGCACATACATATAATCAAATATAAGCAACCAGTTGCAAGGATTACAAAAAAAAAATGGGAAAAAAAAAAAAGTTCGGGAGCAACCTTGAGTTCCTTCTGAAGTGATTGAAATGTCTGATTCAAGACTGATCTTTCACTGGTCCCCATAAATATAAACTGCAAAAAAATAATTATTCTAAACTGGTTTCAAACCAGAAACACCATGGAAGAAGAATTTGCCATAGCAAGATTCATTCATTCATTCAAGGATTCATCCATTCTGAGGAAGGAAAGAATATTTGAGAGAATACTTGACTGAAATTGCTTGAGTGAAAAAACACACAAAGCCTTGGGATATATATATACAGAATAATTACATAGGAAAAAAAATACAAGATGAAATTTACAAGAAAGAATAATCAGGCTGATAATTCCAAGTTCCAACTACATATTAATGAGGAAGTCTTCCAAGCAATGAAACTACACTTCTAGTTATAAAATTTTTAAGAAAGTAAAAGTTCTATAGAGATGGTAACCTGGACATCATGCTGCTTAGCATTCAAGATAACATCCTTCAACCTTTTATGATCAAGGTCATCTCCTTCTGAAAAAATGCATCCAACCTGCCAAAATTTTCAACAATGAGCAGAAACGCCAAGATACATGACACTTTATGCCAGTCATAACAGGTAAGAGACTGCTCTGAAAAAAATCAACTTTAACCATTAATTTCACTAAAAGAAAATTCATAATAAATAAATAAATGAAAATTTTCAATAAGAGTGATGGAGAATTTTCCAAGCATAAGCATAGAAAGTGGGACATAGGGACTAGTTTCATTCACTTTTTCCTTGTTGGCCTTTTTCTTTATTATGAAGGATCCTGTATCTTCAAATTCCTTGTGATTTAATTCTGTCCTGAAGGAGTTCTTCTTAACGTTGGAATATTCTGTAATTATTATTTCCTATTATATGTTGTATCTAGACATCAACTTATTTATGGTGTAGAATTATATTCCTAATTTAGAGTAGACAGTTAAGAAATAGAATATTTTTTAGTTAATTGTTGTAAATGACTTTGTATTATTTATTTGGGAGAATGGAATGAAAAAGGCATCAAAGCCAAAATTACTCGACAGTTCTTTTATCAAAATAAACAAATCTTCTTTGCAGTTCTCTTATCCATCATGCTTGCCCTGGAGATCCTTTAATCTATGTTACAGTTTTATCACATTCAGATAGTCTATGCTACATTATCTTTGTTTGTTGCATTCATAATGGGATTTTGTTTATTGGGGGAAACTGGAAGCATCCCAATTAATCCCCTCCAGTGGTTTCTTATTCCCACAAATCTGTCCTAGGGGCAGAATTTCAGATTTTGCAAGGTGAACATGAAACTTATATAACTACATCTATTCAGCAATGTAGACTTTAAGGTAAGATCCAAAGGACGGAATGCTAAAGAAATTATATTAACCCCTTGCAGAAGAGAAAGTGTGAGGAATTACACGCAGAAAACTAAGGTGTAAAGCATATAATATAATCATCACGAAAATGTTCAATTTCTAACTACATATATATATCACTGTTTCTTATAGGAGAATTTTCTAATGAAGGGATGGAAACTAATCGACCATTAAGCTTCTTCTCATATATATTTATCATGGTACACAAATAAGTAACGAGAAAAGGGTGATCCACTTACAAGAATAACAGAAGAATGTTCAGATAATCCCAGCTGCTGCAGCAATGCTACTTTGCAAACAGATTTTCCCTTTATATTTTCGGCATTGAAATTTTCTGGAAGAAAATAGTCCGTTGAAGGATCCCATGTTGATTTGTCTATTCCATAAGGAGCAATGATCAACTTGTCCCTTCAACCAAATGAAATTTTCAATTTTGAATACTAATAATGAAAGTCAGAAGGAGAAGGCTTTTGTATGAAACCATGCCATAGAACTGTACAAGGGGCACTTTTTAAAAAATAATAATGTATTTATCAACCAGAACCTATCTGCTATATTAACAATTTGAAGTTAACATTGATTTACAAGAAAAGACAACATTACCACTCATCAAACAGTAAACAACATTGGAAATATGTTACAACAGCATACTTACCTATGAACATTTAAAGTAGGTTCCAATTCAAGACTCAAATTATGAACAAGTCTGTGCTTCGGATAGATTGATGACATTATTACAACTCTATTCGAATAGACTACTCCAGCCTGCAAATTTGATGGAAGTATCAATGTTAGACAGTCATAAGAAAATACACCTCCAGTGGGGGTACTAATCTCGAAAATAAACCAATTTTTATCATTGATTAGCCTGCAAGAACAAGCATTTGTTATTTCCGATAATATGGATCAGACAATAATTACTTGAAACCTTCATCTTAAATGCTCAATGATTAAGCAAAAGAGTTTATAAACATCAGAAGACATGCATATTGCTCAATAAGATTGCAATGGTCTCATTCTTCCAGCAGGAACCTAGGGAAAAATTGTTCTCTTGTTTTCCTTCTTGAATGCATGATGGTCATTCTCTTGCCTTATTAACATGGTGTCACAAATGATCAATGTACAATTTGATAAGGATTAAGGAGTGTTACAATTGCCAACAAAGTAAATTCAATAGAAATGTTAAATCAACATCCCACTGCCAACTCCCAAAATTAGGAAGAATCAAATCCATGACTGCATATGTTGCTGACATTGAGATTTTACTAAAGCAATTGATCACTGCTCACTAGAGACATATAAATAAGCTTTCCTCTGAGATGCAAACTGTAATCATTATCCAAATTCACTAATTAATATTAAGGTGAAAGACTAGCCCAAGGCTCAACGGTTGCAAAGCATCATCTCCAACAATAAGAGGGGAAAAAATACTAAACCTAGAATAGAAAGTCCCATCGATTTTTTCAATATCACCTTGCAATTGTTACAGAGATGAAGAGTAGGAGAAAAATAAACAGTACGAGTACAGTGGACACCTTTAAAATATTGACAAGTTGTGTGTTAGTGTTGTCTTGTAAACGATCAGGGCGATGAAGTCTTAAGGGATCCAGCCCACATAAGGCCAATTTATCTGGTTGCTCAATACCCTATAACATACACGGCACATCCAATGATTACAAAATTGACATGAACAAATGTAAAATACAGCTCCATAACAAACTACATGTAATTTTCCTGCAAATTAATGCAAATTTTGGCTGGCAGAAATAGCACGGATGAGAAAATTCAATACAAAATGCATATCTGACACGGCAACATTTGTGACTAGCCTGTGAATTGAAGCCATGGCATGTCAGTAATATTCTGGTTCCTCCAAGTCCCTAAACAAAACAAATGATTAAGTATATTCCAAATGATTTTTTTTCCTGGTAAATAACTAGAAACAAAAGAATAAGTGATGATAAAAAATAACTAGGTAACAAAGCAATATAAATTTCCTAATCTAAATCATCCCTTTGCATAACAAGCAGAAAACTGCCAAAATTGTTTTTTTTAAATGACAAAGCAATTTAAGTGCAATAAATAATAAAGATGACTATGCCACTAGACAGTGAGTGCAGTATCCAATCAGCTACAGGAAGGAGAAAGTAGAGATATGCTCTCCATCCCTGATGGCAGAAGAAAAGGATCCTCTAACATAATGCCAAGAAAAGGTAAGATGGAGTCAATAAAAACTAAACAATTACATCTATTTCTTTTGAGAAACTAATATCAGGGTCTTGAACTTTCAACAGTTGGATAGTGTGTATTTTGAGGCCATTGGAATTCAATTTCCCTTTCCTTGTCAGCTGTGTTATTCTCCATGAATTAAACAGTATAATGCCTTTTGTGTAACTGTGTTTTGTTATTAGCTTGAGGAGAATAGTTCTGTGATGAACTTTTCTCTTTTCATGTTTCAAATGTATCACCTTCTATGATTGCCAATACTCTCCAATTCTTTTCTCCCTCCCATTAACAAAGACTTCAGACCAATAGAAAAGATTTACAAATTTAAGTTATTAAAATTAAGAACAGACACCTGTTTAACAAATAAATCCCAGAAAAGTGGCCCAACAATGGCAGTCTCCCAGTTATGCAGATGCAATACATCAGGCTGCTTTGCACATTTTACTATATAATCCAGTGAGGCACGACAAAAATAGGAGAACCTGATGTCAGAATAAATCATATCAAAATTATTGACAATTATGTACACCAAAATAAAGGGAGAACCTTAATTGATCAGTCTACTTTCCTCTCACTTATAACTGGAAATTAAGGTGCAGATGAGGTAGTTGTGATCAGAGTATCTCTTTTATTTCTCTCTTTGACGATATAGTTAGTGCAAAAAAATGCCGGTCATAATGAGTTTCAAAAATAGTTTGTTGATATGCAAAAATTATAAAATATTTTTCTTCCTTTTAACTTCTATTCTTTTGATCTTTGCAACTTATGAATTAATTAATCCAATTTTGTTGCAATTGCAGCAGCACTCTAACTATATATTGTCAGCTGAAAAACTAACATGCAAAGAAATTATCCTGCCTTCCAGTCTCTAAGTTTAATTCTTGAGTTTATCAACTTCCCCTTCATAAAATAACATTTCAAAATTATCTGACTAGCTTCTTATATAGACTCAAATTTCTAAGTTTTTCTTTTACCAATAGCAGATGGAAACTAGATAAACCAATCATTACAGAGATATAATTTCACTCACCTTTCAAAATCATCTGGGTATCCATATAACATCTCACGGCTGAAAAATGATGAATAGTACAACGGCTCGATCAAAGTGACTCCAATGCCATAAACAACACTGTCACACACTAATAGTAAGTATAGAAGAAATGAAAATCAGTAAATTTTAAACAAGAGCAAGAAACATTATCTCTAGTATATTTAACTAATTCTTACGTCACTACCAGTACATATTATTTGGCATCCATTTAATACACTCACTTATGGTAATTAAAATGACAAATACCCAAACTAACCCAGTCCAAATTTTGTTTCCACGTAATTGACCATTAAAATATGAGTAAGCCTCTGCATTAACTTCACGCAACCCTTGCACTTCATCTAGGTTCAAACTTGCATACCTACATGGAAATAAGATACATCCAAATTAAATAATTATAAATATCAAGAAACAATAAGACTAACATAGAAATATAATAATAGACATCTAAATGCTTAGATAAAGAGCACCAAATAAATTAAGAAGTCTCATGTTGATTTTGGTTGATAATTAGTTGAAAGAATAACAGAAGAAGCAGGAAAAATAAAAAGGGCATAAATTTCATAATTACTTTGGCAATATAACCTCCACCAAGTGGCCCTTTCTTTGAAGTGCACGAGATATGCCAGTCACATATGATGCTACTGATCCTTTAGGAACCAATGGTGTCATTTCTGTGCAAATGTGAACAATATGAAAACCATTCCTGAATGAAGTTGATACAACAAAGGACAATCAGATTTTTAAAATCCATCCAAGAAAGGAAAACTGGGAGAAAAAAATAAAGAAACAATGAACATAGTAAAACTTATTGTACCAATTATGAACAGCTAAATAGCCTATGTGAAGACAACCCAGAATCTATAAATTATCGTAGCATAGTTCCAGCAGAAAGCTAGACTGATTCAGTATCATATTAAACATTACGTTTCACTATTAATGAGGTAAGCATATACAAATACAAATTTAGTAGATTCAGATATTTATGCCTTTGTGCATGCTCAGCTGCTGTTCAGTAATCACTAATTTGAGTATGCCACATGCTGTATGTATGACACTATCATGCAGTAAAAGAAAATGGTTGCGAATTTTGAAAGATGTTTCCAGAGGTTTGAGCAGGCACATAACACAAAAAATGCTGGGTCATTTGTTGAGAACCTTAAATATGAAAGAATAACATGATCAAATGCAGACAGGATTTACTCTTTGCTTCCTTCTGAAAAGTGACGAAGTTCTCCAAGAAGTTCAGGATCTCTTTTGTCTGAGATCACACTGAAAACATCAGCCACGTTCACTTTGTGGTTTATTACCAAACTTCGTAATTCAGATGCCTCTCCAGGGCTAATCAGACTGCTAAGGACCATTGAGTCTATCCGAAGCAGCAATTCTGAACAAGTTGATAGGCCATCTGGTTTACAAAATACAAGCAGAAACATAAAGTTCAATTGATCATCTAGTGATAAAGTATAAACTTCTAAGACAAAATATTGTTGCTAAAATCACATTAACAATAGATTTTTGTTACTAGAGATATGAAAATTAGCATATAATTCAATTATGTTAGCCCAGAAATCTACAAGTCATTCTAGATAATTCGATATATCAGCCGTAATTATGTTTACTGCTTGATAATAGTTGCAAAAAAATTTAAATAAAAATAGATGCTATTAGGAGAGTAGGAGCAGAAATAAATAGTAGAATAACATATCCAATTTAAGGAATTGAAGTTTAAAAAAAATAATGAGACCAGTAATTATTTAAGCACGCAGAAAGAAATGTATTTCATAATTTTTTAAAGGGAAGAAACCAAATGTAACCTAACGTGTATGGAACCATGTTTCAATACTATGACAGAATATAACCTAGAGGCTTCTAATAAAAATTGACATGCTTTAATTTAATCTACAATTGACCAAATATGTTATATGAGATATAATATAAAAGCACATGCTATTATACTATCACCTTTTACCTTTACCAGCACCAGCCTGCTTTTCTGCCTCCAACTTCTTTATCTTATTGAGTAGTGACTGTTTTTCTTTTTTTGTTTTGTTAAGTTCCTCAACAGCCACAAGGCGTTGTTTGTTTAAGTATAGTATGTCTACATGAGAAAATACACAAGTTATTTAGCACTCTTCTGAACAGCACAAGTATGACTGAGCTGAGAGAACTAACTCTGCTGAGCTTCTTTGAACAACTGCCAAATATTATCGTCTTTCACTTTCTGGTCATCATCAGATATTGACTAAATTTAAAAACGGGGGAAATCAATAAGAAGGCAATAAAATAATTGTGATACAATGAAAAAGGAGATTAAAAGGGAAATGATAAACAAATCATATTTAGAAAAAAAAATTATGGAGTTTTCTAACTTTTGCAAATTGCACATAATAAAAATCTCTAGAGTAATTTTTTTATTAAAAATTACATAATTTAATATATTGATTTTATTTAATGTTACAATTTTCAATAACAATATACTATATATAAGTTAAGCACAAGTTAGACAAAAAAAATATATTAACCTCAACCCTTAAGAGAGTTTAAACAAGTAATAATAGAAAGATTTTATTGAAAAAGAAAACATTTATTACACTTCTGTATCTCAAATATAATAAATGTTTTGTTCATTTAAAACTTACTACTTTTGAATCGATAGAATCCTCCCAAAAACGTGAGATTAAAAAAACCGTTAAAACAAAAGCAACATACCTGGGACATGTCCACATTTTTATCACCCTCTAACCTAAGATACAAATTCCTAAGTTAGTTGCCAACTAGCCTCGTGTATGAACCAGCTAATATACACAGGAAAAAATATTAATTCAAGAAAAAGCTTACCTTTGTTCATGTAAGCCATTAACATCTCCATTACTCCTGAAAATACAATAAGTAAGAATTAAACAGGAAGAAGAGGTTAAGCCACGAATCATTCGTGAGATGAATTATATAAATTTCGAAGGATCAAAGCAAAAATGACAACTTTAAAGTCTCTGAGGCATCGAATTTGAATTTTAAGGACACGCCACTAAGAATATGAATGTAAAATACAAAAAATAGTGGTTAAAATGTTTGTGGAGATAGAGAGGGTGGAGAAGAGGAATTCAAAGTCATACCTTAAACAAGAAAGAGGAGAAAGTGCAAGGGGTTTTGGCATGGAAGGGAGTGTAAGGCGAGGAATCGCTGAATGGAACAAAGACAGTGTTCCCATATCCTGGTTTCAGCTTCAGGTAGCTATGTTTTGGAGCTGCAAGTGACACATATTTTGCCACACTCGTGTCCATGATAATGCTCTCATCCAAATCATTGTTTCATTTTGAAACTACGACCATAAAGACAAAGACAACTTGCCAACTAGGCAACACGTGTCCAATCATGTGCTGCCTGTGACGTTTGTCAAGCTAGGAAATCTCAAACGCACACAGACAACTATTAATGACTGTCGTAATCCCTTAAAATGTTGCTAAACATCATAGACAAATATTTAAGTCCATACCTCTTATGAATCAAATCAACGTCTGAACCAAAAAGGAACAGCACACTTACCCTTCTCTGTAAATTGTTATGAGAATTTATATTCTCACACAAATTATACATTTTTTTTTCTATCACAAAATTTATTTTATTACATATTTCTTTTTCTTCATTTTATCTCTTCTGTAAAAATGTGATATGTCATATTTATTTACTTAGGTTTAGAAAATTTTTCCACAGAGAATAAAATATTTTTGAAGGATGAGTTATGTATATATTTTTACAGTTAAGATAAACATATTAATACATTTACATTTGGTACGTGTAAAAGGTTCAGTGAGCTATGTTAAAAATATTTAAATCAATTTAAAGTCTTTACCCATGGAGCACAAAAACCTGCCTATATTGACTTTGGCTACGGCCAAACTGGAGACTGTCTCAATAATAATAATAATTTAAAAAAAAAAAAAACAACGTTAGAATACGGATTTTGGCTTGTAGGTTCCGTTTCTTAATACGCATTTACTGTTCTTATGAAAAATATTGGTTTTATCATTCACCAAAAAGGTGAGAGACTAGTTGTTACCTTGGGTACTAGATTGTATCTTCTTATAATCGTCATCAGTTTAAAAAAATTTAAAAACAAAATTGAAGCTCGATGTAGATTTTTTAATATATATTTTCTAAACTTCATGAACCATCTTCTTATGTGGATATTTTTTGTTTTTGGGTCCAATTCTTGCGTGAATATAAACCAAATCAAAAGGTAAATAGTAATACCAAAAAGAATACCTTATGAAACGAGAGCCGAGAGCAGACAAACAAGAACAAAGGATGAAACGGCAAACAATACACACTGGCCCGAGGAACTAGACCCACCGAGAGATGTTAGATAAGTCAAAAGACCCAACATCGGAATAGAAACAAATGGGCCATTATCCATTTCGTCTCAATTTTAAATCATAAAAAGAGTTGTCCCAACTTACTCCCCTAGTCGAGTGCTATTATAAGCAGTGTGTTAATTGACCCAAAAAAAAAAAAAAAAAAGCAGTGTTTTATAATGTTTATAAATACCTACCTTTTTCAAATATACGCACTCAAAAATACACACCTATGATGCAGAAAAAAAAAAAAAAAAAAACCTTTAAACCTCCCGCTTAAATGTTTGTAAAATATTTCCCATTAACTGAATTAAATCAGTTAAACCGTACATATTTTTAAACATAAATATAATAAAAAAAATACTATAATAACACAATTATTTTGTTATGATTGGTAATATCCCAATAATTGCGATCGCCTGTTCACCAGCCAAGTATAACCAAATTTCATTACCGTGCCAATGAGTATATATTTTTAATATGTATTAAATTAATTTTAACAAAAAAAATCTTTTTGATGATTTCATGATTTTTTATAAAAATATTTCTTCAGTTAAAGTATTTCAGAACATGCATCAATCGATAATTTTACTAGTGTTACTTTTTATTAAAAAGAATAATTCATTACCGTGCTAATGATAGTATGATGTTATGTGGTAGTTTCCGGAATTTGTGTCCCCGCCCCCCCCCCCAACGGGGGTTAACAAATTCCAAAAGACTTTCTTAAATGTAATCATTTTAGATTTATGATTATAAAAAATGTACTTAGTTCAATAGCTAAAATATCATTTCCAAATTTTGATTCTATCATCACGATGAATTGACTAAATGCAAATCCCAAACTGAAACATCATGAAGATGGGAATTTAATTTCGATATGAACCAAACAATGACATGAAATTAAAATCAAGCATTGTATATGATTGACTACTGGCCAAGCTTACGCTTCTTTAACTTGGCCATTCGTCGTCTCCTTTCTCTTTCTTCCTCCTCTTCTATCATCCTAAGTTGCTCCTCATCCTCTTGTTTAGCAATTTTAGCACTGCATGCACATTACACAGTCATCAGCACCCCAAAAGATAACATTTTTTTCAATGTTTTTACCCCAAAAGCATACTTAATATGAAGAAACGAAAATAAAAAAACCACATCAACATTTATAAGCCAATAAGTAAAATCAAGAAAAAAAAAGACTGATGCAGCAGGTTAATGCAATAATGATTATAAGAATCAAAGGAGCTGTCTACAGAACACTAATTAAATAAACAAAAGTAAAAAGTATTTAACTTAAAAATATTTATTATACTAAAAACATAAAAAAACATTTAATTTTAATACTTGCTTTTTTATGTAATTAAAAACATTTAATAAGATATATTGAATATTTCTTAACCAATATCCTAAGAACAATCATTAACAAAACCCTTATCATAAATCCTAATAATCCTCCCAGTTACTAATAGAAAAAGTATCGAATATTCTTTGTATTTTCATTATGTTAACAACATCCATTTTCTCGTTTAACATTTTTTACTAAAAAGACTGTAGGGAAGATACTTAGGAAGACTAGCAAATTCTTTATCGAAAGATAAAGCAAAGAACAGAAAAAGTAAATGTCATGCACAACATGACAATATATATATATATATATTCGCAGAAAAAAAATTGGCGAGTTTTATGCACACTGAAAAACAGCAAAAGCAGAACCATGAAAAGGTGTACAAGTAGCTAAGATACAGCACAACCATTTTATCGGTTGTTTGATTATCACAAAGTTTTGAGAGAGAGAGAAAGAAAAGAACAAAATTTAGGTGATTTCTTAGTGCTGCTTTCCACTCAACAGTGGAGTTTCACCTCACTAACTTGCGACAACCTTAAATTTCAATCTTCATTGTGCAGGTTACCAAGGGAAAACATTAATTTTTATACTACTATAACACCATAAGTACTTAAAAATCTGCACCCAAGTTTTGTCAAAAAAAAAAAAAAAAAAACAAAGGTGAGATTTGAGGTAAAGAAACAAGCTCAGAAAAATAGACTATCAAGGAGTAAATTTTGTCCTGTGCTTCACTCTTAATAAATCAAAGGTATTGTGTTCAACTAATAAACAAGCAAAAGTATATTCAATAACATGGGAAACATCAGACTTAAATTTTAAGCTTAGAGAAACCAACCTCCTCCTTTCTTCCTTCATTATTTCATCAAAGCCAGCCTCCATATCATCATCATCATCATCATCGACAAATTTGTTAGGGTTGTAACTGCACAAAATCCAATAAAATGATTATTGACCACTTTAAATCACAGGTAATGAGTAGATGACGTTCAGTGACTATAAATGAGTCATTCATAAATTATTTAATAATCAGTAGAGACTTCAAGCACCACCAACCCAAAAATATCATGTCACTAATTACTATCAGACACATGCTAACAAATTATTACGAAAAACATGTTTATATATTCAAAACAAAGAAATGCATATAATTCAGTGTTGGCATTTAAATGAAGATGGAAAACAAAATTAATTCAAGGTTTCAAAATCTACATGTAAACAGAAAACTTACTTAAACATTGATCTGATCATTGATCTGACATCCATTTCATCCTCATCCTCATCATGGCGTCGTTTCCCAACTTTATTCTTGGGACGGTGATCTTGCACATCAGACTGCTTTGGAATTTGTTTAAGTGGCTTATTTATCTGTCAAGCAAGTGAACATATATCTTAATAAGGAGCTATAGAACAAGTTTAAAGGACCCAAAGATCTTTAACATTATGCATGTTTGAGCATATGTATATAGCATTACACCTGAACTTTCATTGATGCCAATGGTTGTTTTGGTATCATTTTAGGTTTATTCTGTTCTCGTATGCCTTTTCTTTGTTCCACACACTGCTTTGGAATAGATGAATGCAACTTTGAAGAAAGTGGTTTCTGCACACCATTTACAGGGTTTCTCATACCAGGTGTTAATGATTTATTCCCAATGGCACTAACAGGCATCTTTGAAGGCAAGCCTTTCAACACCACTGGCCGGCCTAGTCCATTCCCACTATTGCTACTAAGCTGTCTTCTAGAATCTGCTGATTCCTTGCTGGACTTACTGGTAGAACTTAACTTATAATTGGACCCAGATTTAGGAGCCAAATGACCAGCCCCAGCAACAAGTCTCCTATCCTCACCACTGCCACGAACCAGCTTGCCATTATTGACCAAAGGTTGTTTGCTCCTTCCTAAAACATGAGCTGGTCGTCCCTCTTCAACATCAGCAAAAACCCTGTATAAGTTTCCCCAATTACAATAATATGTTCTAACCCCCACAATCAAATATCATATAAACAAATAACCAAGAAGCAACTTACCAGAATTCCATGCGGGTGTATTTCGACATAGGGGCTCTTTTGTAGGTGCAGGAAGCTCCGCATCATCAGACAAAAGAAATGAGTAATCTCTAGTAACCTTGAGTTTCTGAGCTTTAACCTGCTTCTGCTTCAACAAGACAATCCATCGCAATCATTTTAAAAGGTGGTGGCTAAAAGTTACAAGAGAAGTTTCATACAATAGCTACAATACCTCACTGACTTTTGGTCGGTGATTATGAGCAGAAGATTTCAATACACCATTAGATACTTTGTTTGTGTTTTTGTTCTGCAGAAAGGATTATATGAGAAAGCTACATCACAAAATACTACAGGCAAAAAAGACACAAAGGAACACCTAGCTACAGCATACTCCCAGTATTGGGAAAAATAAGGCTCAAAAGGCATTAAGCAAACACAGCTGACCACTTCAGTCTGAGGAATGCTCAAAACATACCCCCTATGTTTGATTTAGTGGGAAAGAAATGGGAGAGAAAATTTTGAATGTTTCAAAAAGGGAACTTTTCTCTTCAACCAAACATAAAGAAGATGCATCATTATCCATATTTTCTTTGCTCTTGTCCAAACAAGACAAATTAGCAAGAAAGTTGGGAGATATTTAACAACTCAGTTTTTCATGCACAGGACAGGAGCAGAGCATGTCAAATCTCCAATCAATTTCATACTTCATTAGCCACTTTTAATAACTTTTTAAGCGAGTTTCACAGTAGGAAGTCAATCTTAAGGAATTCATCATCAAAGTAAAAAACCTAAGCATATAAAAAAGAATAAAAATAAATAAAATTTTATTTATATATAAAATTGCATATAACACAATGAGAACGCATTTAGGCATCCCCCTATCCATCTAACAGTAGGCAAAGGCACGAAAGGAATCATAGCATGTTTAAACAGATCAAGTTTTTAACATAACTTTTTTCCCATTTTGTGTATTATTTTAATTTAATTTGTTGATGCATTACTAAATGGGAAACATGTAGCCACGTAGTTGCCATGAGGACCCAAAACGGTGAGTCAATTTACACCAGATGAAATCACATTTTAAAAAAAAATTACTCGGCATACAGTACTTATAACAGCTTATGTAGTTAGCTGATATTATACAGAACTTTATAAAAAGTATTTTAAAGGAATGCTTAAAAACAAAGGTACTGAATACATACAATGTGGGATGAGTTCGAAAGCCTAGATGTCACATGCTGGTTTTCTAGCAATGACTTGCTCTCTTGGATAACTCTCTGAGCAATAACTGGTCGAGAAGGACCAAAAAAAGACCCATAACTGCAGCAACAATGAAGATTGAAGGCAATATTTTAAATTATTCCTGTTAAGAAATTTCAAAATTTTACCAACCCTAAAAGATGGTTGCAACATTTACTTATCATAAGGAAGTTTCTTATTTATAGCGCTAGAATCTGCAATGGAATTACTATTCTCCTTTTTCATCTGCTTTCTAATCGAATCTTTGAGCTTCTGCCTCAATTCAAGGTACTCCAGTTCTTCCTTTGTGGGCTTAGGAGGTTCTTCCACTTCGTATTCTTCCTCCCCATCCTCTTCATACTCTTCCCCTCCCTCCACTCCATCATCTTCATAATCATCATAATCCTGCGGTTCCTGCACACAAGATAAAAACAGTTAATATACACGGAAAATCATGTGGGGGGAGAAAAAAATGAAGAGGAACAATAACAACAATGGGATTCTCAATCCTTAAAGTTTAAGGCTTACATCTCTATCATAGCCCCGCATTGCGGTTTCATGTATAAAGAGAGAACCAACTGTTACAAAATACCGGGAGACTAACTCAGAAGTTTGATTGATGAAAAAAGGCCTGTTCTGTTGATACCAATATAAAGAGCAAAGCAAATTGAGGTAAGATTCGAAGCTGAATTATTGAACCACTGTAACTGACAGTGTTAAAATAGATAGATACGAGGAAAACGAAAGAACCCAAAACCCCAGTAACAAAAAGTACAGTATTGCTTCAGAAATACTAAAATTAGGGTTACAGGGAGAAAAAATTGCTAAAACTGAAAAGCAAAACTAAGCGTCATTATCCCCCGAATTGTCACACACTGGAACGGATTTGAAAGCTCGTGCAGAAAGAAAAGAGAACAAAAACTAAACAATTTACATTAATGGACTAGCAATATTGTGCCGGGGGGGGGGGAGCCAGGAGTAGAATAAACGTGAATTGCAATAGTGGAACCAAAAATTGGGGTCATGGATGTGGGAGAGGGAATTGAAAAGATGAGAATTGAGAAAGAGAATGAGAGTGAGAGCATACCTTGATGTTTCGCAGCGGTGGGATTGGTGATTAGGGCAAATTGAAAAGGGGGAGGAATTGAGGGAGGGAAGGGGAAGATCCTTTTATCTTTGTCGTTCCAGAAATTTCCATTCCCCTGCCCCCTTCTCCCCCCCACCTTCCACCCGACCCACACCAAAGGTATAAAGGCTATGTGACTATTTGGGCCCATGCACCTTGGGCCGTCCATACAATAATAGCTAAATGACTTGTCCACTGAATTTATGCAAATAAATAAGTTTGTTTTTTACATTTACAGGATAATTTCCTTTAAAGAATTACTAAATTATTGTAATCTAGATAAATTAACAAAAGATTAAATTTTATTTCTATTTTTGGCTTTTATATAAGAAAATCATTGGTAGTTTTAGATTTTTATAAATATGTGGCAACTAACAATTGCTTGACTAGTGTAAATAGTCCCAAATTTGTTTCTGTAAAAAAAAAAAAAGCAATAATTTACCCTAATTTGATAAATTTTACAAAATTTCCACTCATTGTATATATAAAAAACAGCTTTTGTGTGCTCAGGCTAAATGTGATTACTGTAAGTAGTTAAGTTCTTTTAACAAGTGAATTAATTTGTAAAAATAAATAAATTAACTTATATTTTAAAATTACAAATATCTATATCTAGAGTAGAGGTATCAAACTAGTCAAGTAATTGATTCAATATTCAACTTTTAAGGTTTTACTTATTTTAAGTTGAATAAAATTAATTAAATATAACTATTTTTCAATCAAAGATTTTATAGGTGTGAAGTAAAAATCATAAAAAGAGATTGTAAGCCAACTTAACTTATAAATAATTCGGGATGTTGAAAACATGTTTATCGATGTCTCAAGTTAAATTAGGTTCATACCCTTTCGTAATTTTAATTGGGCTTTGCTTTGGATTTCAGATCCTCAAAATTGAATGTCTAAAACCCTAATTTTTTATCATTTCTTCATTTATTGATTTGACTTTCTATTATGAGAATTTTTGCTTTATAAAAATGATTTTGGAATAGTAGTTTGGGTGAAAATAATTTTTTATTTTTCCAGAAAAAGCTGATTTGCAATTAATTTTTGTGCATGACTGTTTAAGTTTATATGCTTAATTAAACACGGTAGATTAACAATTTCAAATGAATTTATGGTAAGTTGTGAACATATAGTCCCATCTTTTGTAATAGCCTGTAATTTAAAAACCAGAATACAAATGGTTGCAGCTAGCACGATAGTCTCTGATAGCTGGGTTCATCCCAAAAATTCATACACTAATATTAGATCATGCAATATCATGTTGATTTTAAAAATCATCCAAGTAAAACAGTTATTACCAAAAATAAGTTGTTTTTACACATATCGACCTATGCTCAAAAGGAACCTCAATTTCCAACCCAGGATCCCAGCTACGTCGTTGTGCATTTGCAGTTGGAATTGGTGAGCAATAGACCAGCTGCAACTATTTCTATTTTGATTTTCTAAATTACAAGATATCGAAAGAGATAAAGACGATAAAAGTATTAAAAAGCGCCGAGAACACCGCAGTATCGGCGTATTAAAATAATAATAAAAATATATTATCTTTCTATATTGTTTAATACACGTTCAGTTACGACACGTGTTAAATTTCAGAATGATATCAACTATTTTAGGATAATAATTTATTATGTATGTACAAAAAAGTATTATTTAAATAAAAAAGTCAATGAATAAAAATGGTTAGTGAAACTGAATCCCCTGGCGTATTTCTCATTGCAATTTTTGCTTTATTTCGTTTTCATTACTTTTACAATTTTATTTAATCCTAAATTGATTTGTCTAACTAATATTGAGGTAGTGAAATAGTGCTTAAAACCTTTCAGTCCTTAGATAGATAATTTTTATGCTAAAAAAACTCAGCTTTCCAATTTTCAAATCAAATATCTCATGCTTAAATCAATTTAACTTTTGGATTTATGCATTATTGTACATGGCTTTCTCCGTAACGTTAAATAGTGGTTCTCTTATTCATGAACAATAAATCAGTCATGTTACACAAAATTAAACAAGATAATAAAGGTATTCAAATTCAATTCAAACAGTTCCAAGCCATTAAATTAATAATAAAAAAAAAAAAAAACAAACCATTGATTGAAAAGGCCTGTTCTTCACTGAGGTCGGACCAAATTACAATTCCTGTCTATAAAAATCGAAAGAAATTGAACTAAACTGTATCTCTTATAATATTATAATACTTTTATTATTTCATTTCAAATAAACTCAAATAACTATCCCTTGTGGTTAATCAAGGTAACAATAATCAATGTCACTACATTTCTATCTAGAACTCTTAAAACCTATAAATAATTTAGGTGTTAAAATATCATAATATCACCAATACCCGTAAACAAGCTTTGATATATATATATATATATATACTAAAAAATCAATTCAAAATCCAACAGTAATAATATGTTCCTAATATTTTGTTAGCTAAGATAAGAAAGTATATATAAGTTGTAATAGAATGAAATACTTCTATTGTTATTCAAACTTGAATGAAAAGCCAATGTTCATCCCCCCTCCCGTCACCCTTTCCCTGGTGAGAACCCACATTTCAACCATAGATGGCAATCACATCAGAATCGAAAGAAATTGACAAGGCCCGGAAGGCACTATAATTCCAGTGGCGACGATAAGAAAGCAATATAATGGCAGACAATGGATGGTGAGGTAGTGTAGATGAGAGCATTTCTGTGGTTTGCATTGCAACTCTTCATAAATATGTTAAAAACTGAATGAGACATTAAGAAAAATTTAACTACTTGAATACAAGTTCCATTCTTACAGAAACTACAAATATCAACTTGAACCCAACAAGGTATAAAATTATTCTACGGCGCGAGATTTGATGTACCATCCTAAGAATCCCAACCACACAACATAACATTGTCTTAGAATATTGGACCAGCTGCCAGAATATCTTCTGTGAGGTTGTCGTCCTTGCCAATCTGGTAGTTGGTGAAGGTTTCAAAATTCTTCTTGAACAATCCAGCCAACTTCAACAGTGTCTCATTGTAGGCCTCTTTGTCTGACCACTGCAATCCATCAAAACCTCAAATGTTAAAATAGAACCCCATGTCGTAGGATAGAAAAAAGGGTAGAGAGGCTTTATAATCACTAACCGTATTCACAGGGTCTAGAATTTCTGAAGGGACTCCCTCCACTTCTGTGGGAATCTCAAGCCCAAAAATCTCTGTCTTATTGTACTCAGCATTCAGGAGGCTTCCTGAGTGAATCGCATCAATAATTTTTCTTGTATATTGTAGTTTAATACGGCTCCCATAACCATAGCTGCAGTTTGACACATGCCAGAACTTGGGTCAGTTCTAGATTTTGTAGGGCATACAATATCGTTCAGGGTCAAACTATGTAATTACAACCATACCTGCCACCAGACCAACCAGTGTTAACAAGCCATCCAGTAGCACCATGATTTTGCATCTTTTCGGCAAGCATTGCTGCATACTTAGTAGGGTGTAGCATAATAAATGCTGCACCAAAACAAGCTGAAAATGTTGCCTGTGGCTCCTTTATACCTTCCTCTGTGCCGGCCACCTTTAGGTAATAAATAAACAGGTGAGAATCACAGATAAAGAAACTTTGGTAAATATAAAGGTAGGAATGAAGCTAGTTTGTTAATGTGAAAAATTACCAGAGCAGTGTATCCGCTGATGAAGTGATACATGGTCTGGGCCAGGTTTAACTTACTCACGGGTGGAAGTACACCAAATGCGTCACATGCCAAAAGTATGACATTCTTTGGGTGAGGGCCAACACAAGGTAACTTTGCATTAGGAATGTACTCTATAGGATAAGCAGCACGAGTATTCTCTGCAATAAAATTATCACAAATAAATGATATATTTATCAGCAGGGATTCTCTTGTAATGGATGATTACAAGCTATATCTACATGAAGCATCCCAAAAACAAATCCCCGTCAATTTAAGACCACTTTTTTTTTATTAAAGACAAAAATAATATTCAAATTCAATTGTTTATCTGTCAAATGCCTGTTTTTTTATTCAATTCCATCCTTATCCCTTGATTAAGGGGATTTATATTTTCAAGTGACCTCGCACAATAATATATTAGTTGTTACTTATCATGAACATCTCACAACCGCGTACGAAGTCAAACTGTTTATTGGCAAGACCAAGTCACAGCTTAATCCGACTCCTATTTCAGAGCAAATAATTTAATTGAATCTGTCAATGTCATTTTACACTCAAAATCGAAGTCAATCACTAAACAAGACAACATATTACCCGTAACTGATTTGTCAGAGTAATCAACTTCGCGAGTATGCTCATCAAACACCACGTTTTCCAACACTGGCAACCATGTGAAAAAAATAATAAGTCAAAATGCATTTCATATTAGGGTATGTAACCAAGTTGAAATTGTCTCAGATCAATACCTGTACCAAACCTGATTGCATTCCAAATATCAGGCTCTTTCTCCCTTGAGAGATCAATGCATTTGGCATAACAACCACCTTCAATGTTGGAGACACCAGTCTCACTCCAGCAGTGTTCATCATCTCCAATTAAATATCTATTGTGATCAGTCGAAAGAGTGGTCTTTCCAGTACCTAAGACAAATAATTACAAAAAAAAACAAAGCCAAAAAGAATCCATTAGGACTGTAGGAAAAAAAAGACATAAGCCATATCAATATACAAGCACGTATCAGTAAGCAGATATAGGTGACAACAGGCATTGGAGAGTATTATTATTGAGCATGGCTGAGTAAGAAGGGAAGGAACATATCGTAGGACAGCTGTTTGGAGCGAGATTATTCCGATGCAGCGTTTGATCCGCTGATACTATACCTGAGAGTCCAAAGAAGAGTGCAACATCCCCATCTTTGCCCATATTGCATCCAGAGTGAAGGGAGAGGATTTGACGCTTAGGCATGAGATAATGCATGACACTGAAAAGACCCTTCTTCATTTCCCCGGCGTATTGTGTGCCGAGGATGACCATTTCCCTCCTAGCAAGATTAAGATCTATGCTAGTGGAGGATGTCATGTAGTGAGTATAACGATTACACGGGAACTGTCCAGCATTGTATATAGTGAAGTCCGGAGTACCAAAATTCTCCAGCTCTTCAGGAGTGGGTCGGATACACCTGTCACCCACCCAGTTATCCACTTGTACACTAAACTAAACTAACATTCACTATTTCGGGGAAACCTTTTCCTCCATTCAGTAGGGATGTATGTTATGTACAATACACATATATATATAAATTAAGGCTTTCAACGATAGGGCACTTATCTGGCGGGGCTTATACCTTTTTGTCTTGAAGGAAGAAGAGAGAAACAATTGATTGCAACTAGTGTTGGCAATGGTAAATTATGCATTAGTTTTCACTTACATGTTGTGCATGAACAAGGAATGGTAAGCTCTGGCTGAGACAATCCTGACTTTGATTTGGTTCTCTGGGTCCCAATTCAAGAATTGGTCATTGACGAAGACCTGCAAATCACAAACAACAATATTATTATTATTTAGAACACTACTATTTGGAATTGCCATCTAGATAAGATCAGGTATGATATTATGGTATATTTGTTGTTTGGATTTGATCAGCTTAAGAAATCAAAATCAGATACCTGATTAAGTTTCGAGTTGAAATAAACTAGGGTACCTAATTCTATTCATATTTTACATACTAGGTCCGGTCATTAGCTCAAACTAAGTCAATGTTATTATTTCAGAATTATTTTACCATGAAACCATTCTGTTTTCAGAAATAATAAGTTCCGCTAAAATTTATTTAAAACAATAACCTAATCACCCAACACAAAGCAGTACAATTGAGTCGGATAGGTTCAGATTGATCGTTTTATCTAAATATCTCAACCTATATATGGATGTATTTGACCTAACCATTTCCGCCCAATCCTGTTGTCAGCTTATTGTACAAGATAGCAGTGTTTCGTGGGGGTGGATAGGATTACAGATATGAATGAACAAGTAGATGCTTTTCTAATGGAGGTAATCAATTCTTCAATATCTTAAAAAGGACAAGCCACGGCACACCACAGGCTTTGGTGCTCTATACTGTGAACGGAAAAGCATAAATCCTTATTCCTTCATGAATCCTGCGGCTTAGTAATGTGTTTTTTCTTACCGCATGGGAACGGATGCATATATTCCATTTCTTAACAAAATGAAGAAAATCCATATCCATATTAAATACAAAGCACCGCTAAATCAGCAGAAACCACGATCCAATCATCCAATTCCAACCATATGACACACGACGACACTGTCGTATCACTTTAGGGATCAATTATACTTCTGTCTCGCCCGCCCATTTGGACAAAACGACAACATAAGCACCATCCCCACGTCACCATCTTAAAAGCCAAAAGATGAGATACGCAGCCCTCTTTTATTATCATGGACCACTTGCTATAAATATTAATTAAAAAATATCATCATTTTTTAAGTAGTTTACTTACTGCGTTTTGAAGACAATAATAAATAAATAAATAATTTTTTTAATCAAAAATCATAATTTTTTGCTGCTGATTCTTTAAGAGTGTTGTTAAGACATTTGTTAGCACTCTTTTTAGAGTAATGAAAGAAAAGAGAAATAACCTTGTCCAAAGAGTTCAAGTAATCAACGGCTCTTTCTCTGTTCACCATGAAAGTCTGCTCGTCCATCTCGATGTTAGGGGAACCCCTGCAAAGTACAACATTTGGCAATACTGTGTCATCAAGTTGAAATAAAGCCAAAGAAAATAAAAAATATAACTTGATAGGGATATATAAGCCGCAAATATTATCACAAATAATTAAAATGGTGAAACACTCGCTAGTTGTTACTCACTTTCCCCACCAAAGCTCGTTCTCCGTAACATCATCTTTGACAACGCGCTTATCTCTGGGAGAGCGACCCGTCTTGGCCCCTGAAAGTGTTGCCAATGCCCCGGTGGAAGTGATGAACGATCCCTTCTCATACTTGATCGCCTGTTCGTAAAGTTCTGCACCAAATCCAAACCCCATAGCAAATTAACTATAATGTATAATTTCACATTAATTATCCAGATTTGTAAGTGATATAATTTTTTAAATCAAACAACATATTCATAGGCTTTTGTCACGTTAGTCACATGAGGAGTGGGGCTTAGTGCTTCATTAGGAAATCTTTGAAAATTGTGTCGGCCACAAAATTGTTGAACTTCTTAACTAAATTAAATTGAATTAAAGGATCTAGTTGAAATAAAAGTTCATGACATTAGTGGGAATAATTCATTAGTCCTTGAATGCAAATCGACCACACATTTTTATCCGATACATATGCCTTCACTATGTTAAATTAATTCATATCATAGAAATAATTAATTAATTATTTTTAATAAAGTCAAATTTTATTTTTTTATTACTAAAAAATTAACTCTCTGAATAACTATATTATCAAAAGCAACACACGATTAAATAATCATCAGAGGTTGACGTTATGAACTAATTTCGTACACCAGATGTACAAAATGATGCTATGCCGACCCGTGCCATCAATTCAAATTGTAATTAGAAAAAAGAATACGACCAAGTCCGATGTAACATATGAAGGAGACTATGAGACCGTAATATCAAAAAAATAAATAAATAACAAGATCATAGAGAGTAACACATGAAGGTTTAGAAAAGCGAGTACCAGCAGGGGAGAGATTATAGAGGACATGGGTAAATTTCAAAGCACTGTCGCTGACAGCAATGGTGGGAGTGACATGATGGTGCGGCACGTGAGCAACCTTCTGGGTTTCTGATTTCCTAGCTGGGTCTCCCCTAACCACCTTCGGTCCAGTTTCTCTAGTAAGTGACGCCAAGGATGCACTGTTTCAAGATGCGAACGTGAGTGTTATGTTTTTACCTCTAATAATATTAATAATGTTAGTTTTTTATCTTTTATCATATATATATATATATATATATATATATATGATTCTTTTTTATATTTAATTTTATATATA
The DNA here is from genome assembly GCF_003935025.1 of Abrus precatorius. NCBI lineage: Eukaryota > Viridiplantae > Streptophyta > Magnoliopsida > Fabales > Fabaceae > Abrus > Abrus precatorius. Next base: position 24,645,581 of record NW_020874406.1, on the reverse strand, counting down.
TACTAATTTTCTATATTTATCTCTCTCAAGATGAAAAAACATTTATTAAACATTCTTCTTAACCACCAATTTAATTTTCTTATAATAGTACTAAACATTACAATTATTTTTAGTTCACATTTTTATTATATAATATATGTAATATTTTAAAATCAAAGTTACATCAATTACTGTCCCCACTTTTGTTTAAAAAAGCATTTTCCTTGTACCAAATTAGACAGGGAACAAAATCCAAAACAGTAAACGAAAATCATACTAGGCCAAAGCCAAATCGGGGTAAGTATATTCTAGAGTGCTTGCATGATGTGCAAATTGCAAGCGTCTGAGACGCCCAACTAAAACTCTGATCGGGTCCCACCCTTACAAAAGCTTGTCAAATACATCATCATCAAGCTCTTTCTACCGTCAGATCCATCTTTCTATCTTAGTCAAGGCTTTTACAACACACGCGGATCTAATAAATATATGGGGCCCCCATGACCATTTATCTTTTACTCACATTTTTTTTCTGATTGCCTGAACGGATTTTCCGCTCGCCCTGTATTGACTAAGTGCTTTTCCGCATTAATTTAAGTATGATTAATTATATATTAGTTACATAATAGGAAATACGCGTCTCCTGTAAAGATATGTATGAAAATAAATATGTAAATATTTGCAAATTATTAATCATTAAAAATTATAACATTAACTAATATCAGTATATTAAAACATTAAATCTTTTGAAGTAAAAATTTATTATATTTAACTTTTTATAGCGTGCAATATTATTATTATGGTTTAAAAAATTAATATAAAAAATAAGTACCGATTTTTCCAGAATCTACATCACCCCTTACCGTTTCTTCTACATTTTGGGCTTGTCCAAGTCTTATTTCTGCTTTTCATTTTTAATTTTTTTTTTGGTTATGGAAACCATATACAATTCTCAGAACATTAGTATAAATGTGGTAAAAATGTATAAACCTGATGGACTGAAGTTGCTGCTGCTTGCGTTCTTCTTCAGAAAGCGTGGCAAACGGACCCTGATTCCCCGTAACGGGTGTGGTGGGTGCTGACTTCTTCTTCTGCAGAGAGTGAAGCTCGTCAATGGTTTGAGCCTTCACCGTTGGAACGCTGTCATCGTGACAAATCCCGTTATGCTTCTTATGCGTCTGAATCATGGCCAGTCCGTTCCCGTTTGCAACGTTGCCATTGCCGTTGGATGCCATCTTTCTCTGCCAAAAATCCAATTTATGAGTAACACAAATAATACATAGCAGAACATCGACATATAAACAGGATCAAAGTAACGGCGTTGATATAAATAATAAATAACCATTACCACGTGTCAATCAGGGAACAAACTAACTAACCAGAGAGATTTGCAGCTTGTTGCTGCGGAAATGAAGAAGCTAGAATAGAAATAGCAAAAAATTAGAACAAGTATTGAAAAACAAAGGAACGGTTTGGAGAAATGAACATGGGAAGTGAAACGTATGTGTTGCGTTTAAGGGTTATGGAAAGAGGAGTTGGTGATGGGAAATTTACATGGCTGGGATGTCCTTATATAGGGTTCAGTGCAACCCCTCCTTAACCCGTGTTAAAATAGATAACCGTGGTAGAGGATAACCATGGTTAAATCCTATCCCTCAGCGGTCAAGCCCCGAAAAGAGAAAAATTCCAAAATCTAATAATTCGGGAATCGGAGTCAGGTATAAGGTCCTCGACCAATGGATAGCTATCCCCTGCACCTCCTATCCACCGTAGCAAACACTCATTCTCCACCCAAAGCATTTTTAAACCATTTCAAACTCTCTTAAATTCAACTATCACTTTTCTTTTTTGGTAAGATAAATATTAATAGGTTTTTTAAAGGATCAACTAGTGATCTATATGCGCACACCCATTTATATATTGTGTTTAAAACTGTCACAGTTTTTTTTTTTAATAACACAAACTATTAAGGTTTCAGCGATTTCCTAAACTCTTCAAATTACTTAAAATATAGAATAAAAATCGTGAATTCATTATTCTCTAATTTGAAAATCAACTTTATCCCTTTTTCATTTTCAGTTTATTAGAAATTATTGATCTACCTTCTTGAAATGATTTGGTCATTTGGTGTTTCCTTCCCTTCTTTTCAATTTTAGTAACGAGTATTCTGAAAACACTTGTTAAGGGATACCCAGTTTTTTCATTTAATGGTGGCAGTGATTATTTAAATTAAGTAATAAACCTTCATTTAATATAATAAAAAATTATTTCAGCTAATATCTTGATCTATAATTTTTTATTCTGTATAATATTTTTACAGGTTAATAAATTATAAATAAATTAATGTTTGAAAAACAACAAATGCTTTTTAAATAATATTTTAAAAAAGCATTAATGCAATATGTAAGAAAAAGAGAATAAGTATCCATGGTTACGTGGCGGCAGAGGGTGGATTAAAAGTTGGTAGGGATGACTTAAACCTCGGATTGTTTATGGACAGCTACATCTGATGTGGCGCTTCGTTTGCCAGTCGTCGTTGCTATCATGACCGAACGTTAACGTGCCGATGTGCATGTATGTAGGCTATAAACATGTAAATTTTATTCATGTCATAGGCTGTATCATGCAATAACATCCGCATTTCGTTATTTACTGGTCAAAATCCCCATTATCACATGAATTTGTTATACGAGGACAATTTTTTTAATAAAATATTTTAAAAATTATGTAACAAATTAAATGAAATATAAAGAATATACACAAAAATAAATTTTTTTCTATTAATAAAATGAAGATAAATATATGCAGTTTCACAATTTAAGATAAAAATTAACTTAAAACTTATAAAGTACTTACAAATAATTTATATTTATCACGTCATTAATTATATATATATATATATATATATAAAAGAATAAAATTTATTTAAAAATTTTTCAAATTTATATTTTTAGGTAATACTTTTTTTGTTTATTTTTTATTAGTTTTATGTGGATACTGAAAGTATCTTCTTGTCAATAATTGTAGACTGATTTTTTAAGGTATAAATATCATTAAAGTAGACTTTTTTCTTTCATCTATGGATGGCAATGGGTAGGCTATAGGTAGGGTACTACAGTACCCATCTCCATACCCGCGTTTTAAAAAAATACCCGTATCCGGCCTCATACCCGCATGGGTATGAACATTAATCCTCGTACTTGTACTCTCTGGGTACCCGCATACCCGTCTTGTACCCATTACTCGCGCTTGTTTGAGAAAAAAATATTTATAAAGAAAAATATATTTATATAATTTCACATAAGTAGCATAATAATACAAAAATTCAATATGTAGTTGTCGAACAAGGTACAAATATAGATAAAAAATAAATATTCAAAAATTATAAATGTTAAATGTATCTTAATATAATAATTTTTTAAACTAAAATTCTTATAAACAATAAGCAAAACTAAACACACAAGTTATTTGTCAGTGATAATCATATCTTGTGTGAGATTTGATTGATTGGTAATGTCAGAACGACAACGAAATATATCTGTACAATAGTTATCCATTCGTGTGGGATCACTTAGTAACCTCTTGTGACGACATTAACAACTAACTCTAATGAATAACATTTCATAGTTATTAAGTTTTAGTGAGACAGACATTAAGAATGAGAATAGAGTTAGAGTAGAGAAGTTCAATACTAACAATAGAAAGTTGATACATAAAATATTTTTTTAACTTTTGAATTTAAAATTGTAAGAAAAATAATAGATTTAATTAAAATAATATCATATAATTAATATATATATATATATATATATATATATTAATACTAGTATTTTTTAACTCATATATTATACGAAAGCATTTTATCAAAAATATAAATTTTTAAAAAATTATTTTAGTGAATTAAATATTTATAATGTATATAAATTTTAAAAAAAAAATTGAATAAAAGATAAATAGTTACAATAAAATTTTATAATAAAGAAATATACATGTATATTAAAAAATTTATACTTTTTTATCTTAAAAAAATTAACAAATAAAAATTAACAATAATTTTTTATATTTATATCTTTTCAAAAACTTCTTTGAATGTGAATAAATAGTAAGAATAATATTATTTAGATTCAATAGATTATAGTTGTGCTTGTAATACATATGTTGCATAGAAAAATATTATTTTAAATTAAAATATTAAAAAAATTTAAATATTATTAATAAATAATAATTTTACAGTAATAGTAAGTGATTGTAAAATTTATAATATATTTATTATTTATCATTCACTTTATGATTTAAACATCAATATGATTTTATTAACAAAAATATTTGTGTAAAAAATATTTTATGTGTGTCATATATAAATAATATTTTTAAAAAAAGTCAATCTCATATTACCTATGTAATAATTAAATTGTGTTAGCCTAATTAAATGATATAAAATAGTAAATAAATTTTTCTATTAAAAATATAAACCAAAATAAATTTTTTAGTTTACTTTATTATTAAATATATTTTTATATTAATCTTATATAACTTCACATAAGTAATATAATAATACAAAAATTTAATTCATAATTGTAGAATAAAGTTCAAGCACACACATATATATATATATATATATATATATATATATATATGCAGGTATGGGGCAGGGTGGGTACTTAGATACCAATCCCCATTAAAATTTGCGGGTTTTTACCCACACCCATACCCGTACCCGTATAGCGGGTAAATACTCTACCCATTGTGGGTAAATTTTGCGGGTGCCCATCGGATACTTTACCCATTGCCATCCCTATTTCATTTTTAATTACTTTTACTTTTATTTATTTATAGTTAACTTTTTTGTCTGACATTAACGGTTTTTCTATTAATTATCTGAATATTCTATAAAAAATAAATAAGAGGGTAATTGTATTAAATATCTTTAAAATATTGAGAAATATTTAATATGTTTTGTTGAAGAATATTAATTTGTAGACACTTGCTCTGTTTAATAAAAATGAAGATAAGGAGTTTCTTACAACTTTTCGTTCAAAAGCACGCTATAAGCCATGAAAAATTTAAAAAATTATCCTTATTTTCCGGATAATCACCTAAATATCTCTCTCCTAATTGATTTTGTCAATTTTCTATAATCTCTCTCTTCACATAAAAATAGAATAATTTATTATTTTTCTTTTGGCCTATGCATCGTTGATGTTGCTTTGCGCATTAGGAAAAAATTCTCACGGTGCAAGTCATAACTATGTGTTCACAATTTTTTTTCATTTGAAGTGTATTAAAAACAAAAATACCATGTAATCGTGTTTTATTTAATAACAATCATTAGTTCCATTTTAATATCATTAATTTTAAATAACATATAATAGTAATTATTACATTAAATATTTAAAATGGTTCCTAAAATTTTTTATAGGCTTAATTTAGACTTTTAGAATATAGAATTCATTAAATGGTAAACTAAATCGTAATATTTATTGCCATTTCATTTACCCGAGATGTTGACATCACTATTATTATATTTTTGTGGGAACAAATATATGTGTTAGAGTAAAACTTATATTTTTATATGCATCAGCCAAATGATAACGTGAACTTATTTTGTTTATGCAAAACACGACAATGAAATGGAATTAATGTGATGTTTTTAATAATTAATATCGTTATTTAGGTTCTTAAAAATTTTGATAAACTTAATTTAGTCTTAAAAAAAGTTAAATGATTTATAATATTTTTGTGAGACAAATAGTCTCTATTAAACAATTTATACGTAACTTACCTTCATAATTACTTGAGTTAATTTACATATTTCAAAATACTAAAACCAATCTCTGGAGACCAATTTCATAAATAAAATACGTTTTTTAAAAGTTATTGATTATATAAAAGTTCGTGAAGTTATCCTAGTTATTTATTGGATTACATAAACAGTTTTGTTAAGTTAAACAATAGTATTTTAATAAAAAGACTAACATGTTTCACGAGAAAAAATTTCAGAACTATTTAATAATTTTCTTTTTTTCAAATATTAAAATTGGTCTAAACAAATTTTTAGGGACCATTTATATATTCACTTTAGTGTTGTTTGCTATTTGAAATTAATATATAATGTTAAATTGGAATTAATAATTATTATTAAATAAAACACATAATATAGGTCATTTACCTTTTCAATATACTGGAAGTAAAAATAACATGTGAAAGCAATATGACATTCTTTTCCTTAATCACAGGGCATCAGAGTTAATTAGCACATAGGCGAAAAGTAGTAGCAAGCTCAATTATTTTAGTGGGAAAATAGGTTATAAGAGATTGAAGAAACCAACAAAACAAATATGAGAGAAATATAAAAGTAAATATTTAACTTCAAAAGTTAACAAAATGTAACAAAATATTTGAAGCATGACACATTATGCTTGTTAATATAACGTGTCAATTGAAGAATTAAATTCAAAATTAGGGCAATGGTCTAGTGATCAAGTGTCTAGTTTGGTTCTATACAAGGGATTTATATTACTCACTTTTGAAATTCAGTTTAATAATAATAATAATAAAATTCAGCACCGGTTCAAACTAGCTTAAGATCCGTTCATACTTATTCAAGTATATATACAACTTCTTTTTAGAAAAAACCTGTACACATAATAAAAATTATCTATATTAATTACGTTATCGATTTATCAGTTATTGGTCTAACTCGACTTATATGACTTTGAGTGAATCAACGCAATTCCTATAATATAAAGACATAAAATAAAAACTAGAAGATTTAACAGCAGTGTAAAACTTTATTACGTTTATATGTGTATAAATAATCTATTTATCTCAAAATTGTGTATTTAAACTTTACTATATACAAACGACAGTTGTGAACCATATGCTCTTAGAAAAGGAATTAAGAAAATATGAACATTAAATTGGATAAAAGAATTTATCATAGATTCATATGTACGAGGTCTCTCTCACAATTCACTATACTCACTTCAAAAGGTTGAAATTTTGTTTCCTCACTTCATGCAAAAATGTTTTCGCTGTAGAATTAATTAGTGATTAATGATAAATGACTTACAGCGGAAAATTAGAATCGGATAAAAGATCAGAGCTCGATTATAGCCTCGGAGTCTCTTTATTAAATAGCATCTTAATTGATCACAGGCTGTCTTAAGACTTGGAAGCATTTAGATTAATTATATTTTGGGTCAACTGAAAAAAACTCAAACCATTAACTAATTTTCTTAAGCACAATTAAGGGCAACCGTTTGTATCTTCAACATTTCGTACATACTCGTTTCAAGACAAGTACAATTGAAGAGTCATACTTTTTACTTATGGGTGCAAAACTATTTATTATTTAAGACATATTGAATTATTTTATGCGGAACTTTCACAGTGTCATCATTGTGCATCAGGTGCATTCCAATTTTACATGACTAATTAATGTTATTACATGAGATATACATTATATTCCCTTAATTTTACTCTATCAATATAAATATTAACTTAAGTGTTGGTTTATCGTATCTATAAACACCACCCCTGCATCCTCAACTCCGAGTATGCCAATATTGGGATAACTTGATCATACGTATTATATTAGACTTGTCGTCCATGGCCCAATCAGAATGAGAGCGATACTAGATCTTTACCCAATTATTTTTCATATCTTATTAAATCTTTTTTTTTTACTTAAAAGATTAAAAAGTAAATATATTTTATTCTGTAGTAACATATTTTATAATAATTATTTGTGCTCGTATCTTCTTAATTAAAAGGGTATGACTTACATTTATTTTACTTTTTATAATCTATTTTAATAATTTTTTTATTTAACACTTTGCTTTTTTAACTAGAGCTTCAACAACATTTGGCAACAATTTTCTTATAAAATATATGAATTGCTGAATCTTGTCAATGAAATGTGCAATATTTAATGCTTTTGTTTTGACTTTTAATTCCTGTAATTTGAGTTTGTTCATTGAATCAAACGGTTTGTAAATTTAAATCAAAGCAAAATCAAATAAAAAATTCACGCACACGTGCGTAACACATTATTAAAAAAATTATTTTTATTGAAGAAAGTCTACGCTAACAAAAAATTATCTTAATACTTAATAAATTTTTGTATGTTATTAAATAATAATTTTTTATAATACAAGTTTGAGTGAAAATGATATTTTGATAGGGTGATTTTGAGAATAAAAAGACACACCTTAAAATTACTTAATGAATTCAGTTTATAGAAATTGTGAAAAGACTTAATTATAATAATTTGAAATAATAAAAGATTTAGTGCGACAATTAAAGAAAAAAAAACTGGGAAAAATATTCAGGACAAATTATAAAAATATAAGTAAATCTTTCTAATGTTAAATTATAAAGACATTTAAATTTTGTATAAATAAAATCAAAATTATCAATTTTTTCATGTTTTAAATAAGTTTATATAATTTATTAAACTTTTTAAGTGTATGTTTACAGGACGTAATGCAAAAAATAACGACTAACAGCATTAAAGTAAATATGAAATAAAATTAATATACCTTAAATTGGTTTTTGATTTAAATAAGTTGGACCCTTCTCTTAAATTATTTAGTGAAAAATATCTGACGTGGATCACTTAAATATATTTTTAAATATAAATCAGCGCAAACAGCCCAACAGTATGGTTGAATTGAGAAAAGGTATATTGTGTCAGTTTGCTGTATATTACCTCATTTAGTAGAACACTATGCTTTATAGTCGCTACCCATTATGGACCGATACTCACAGCGATGGAGAAAAGTTACCAACTAGGAGGGGGACAGTGGAGGTGATGTCATAGCATTAATTCTTCTGCTCAATCTATTACTCTACATTATTGCTATTTTTAACTCATGATTCTGGACAAAATTTAGTTATAATTTTTTAGCTGCTTTTATATTTTTTCTTGATTAAAATTAGAGTTTTATTTTAATAACTTACCTTACAACAACATTAAATACATATTCCTTTTATATAAGTAAGATTATGGTTTTAATTAATGTACAGTACATAAACACCAAAAATTTATCTTTGTTTATGTTGTACAGCAAGCTTCTTTTTCGATTTGTTAATGCGTTCACGTTCTTATAAAATCAAATTCGCGACTTTTAATTGAGTTGTATTACAAGTTACACCGATTGAATTTGGTTCTCTCTTCAAGAATAAATATTGTTGCTTAAACTTTGAAATTTGATATTTTATTTAAAATTTAAAATAAAACAAATATAGATTATGTATTATTATTATTATATACATAAAATATATATTTAAATTACAAATTCAAATTGTTTCCTATATTTTTTTGTATTAATCTTGTTAATTACTTGCGAAATAAACAAAAGTAGGTGGGAATTTACTTATTTCAGCAATAAGTTTTGTCAAACTCAGTTTTTATTGTTTTTCATGGACATTAAATTATATCAATTTAATTATTAAATTAAATTTTTTTGTTAAAAGTATTAGTTTTATAAAACATCCTACAATTGAAGAATCACTTAATAATTCATCAATTAATGTCATTTTAACGGATACAATACTTTTTAAAATAAATAAATACGGATTGTAAAATCATAATATATTTATGGATGTTTGATTTATTTAAAAATTAGTATGCATGATTATGAAAATAACGTACTATAATTTAATAATTATATTTATAAATTTTATAGTTTATTATGAATTATCAAGTAAAAAATAACCTAAAACCCACTCTTAAAGTTAAAAATTTACAAAATATTAATTAATTATAGTTATATTTTTATAACTTTAAATAAAGTTAGTCACTCTTTACTAATTAGTACTAATTAAGTCAGTATATTGATGTATGGAATGCTAGTAACGATATTTTTAATACGTTCTTTAATATAATTTGATCAGAGATGTGCAGTATATTCATCTCAATAGAAATATTATTGATAAAAAAAATTAAATATTCAATTTATTAATTTTCATATTAAAAAAATTGATATTACTACATCCCTGTTATTTCTTACAAACTTTAGTCAGAGACTCAAAATCCTTATTTCATTTCAAATATCTTAGAATTGATAGTTAAGAATTAAAATTGACTATTTTAAAAATTTATTATATTATTTTTGTTAGTTTACTAATAATACTATATAATTTATTTTTTAATATATGTGTGTGTGTATATATATATATATATATATATATATAAGGATATCTGCCAAAAAAAATGATAAATAATTCCTTTCACTAAAAAAATACTATGTTATTGATATATCGTATATATATTTTTTAATAAAAGTTTATAATTTTCAAATTTTATTATGTATATTTAAGTAATATTTTTAAAAATTAACTTAAAATAGGCATATAAATAATAATTATTTATGATATTTTATTACTCATTGAAAAGTTTGTAAAAGAAATAATATTTTCTTTGATAATAATAACCATTGTGAATATTGCCTGTTAAATTTTTTTTTATAATTCATTAATAATAAAATTAATATCTGTTAAATTTATATTTTATAAAATAAAAATATAAAAATAAATAATTCTTACATAAACTTGTTTAATATTTTTGGTCTAGACTTTTTAGAAATTTTAAACACGACCCATTGGACTATGTTAGTGTTTTTAAGACGTAAGTTTTACTGAATTTTCAAATAAGAACAAATTTAAACATGATCTATTTATTTGGATTAATGCTTTTTTCAAAATATGACTTAGCTTTTATTAAAATTTTCACTGATTTGAAAACTTATCTAAAAATATGCTTAAATGATAAAATTTATTAAATAGTATTACAATATATTTTTTAAACAATACGTAGTTTCAAGTTTGAGTATCAATCAATATAGCTATATTAAATCCTAGGATAGAAAACTTTGTTATTCACAACTTACAATGACTTAGTTTAAATAAGATTGCATTGAATGAAAGATACATGTGGTTTAGAAGAAGAAAAATTTAAGCTTATGACCAGCTAATTATTTGAGGTTTTATTTTAAAGTTTAAAAAAAAATATTTGAAAAACAAAAGATAAGAATTAATACAAAATTCCTGAAAATGAAGAAGTTTTAAAACACATAATTAATAAAGTTTCAAAGAGTTTATAAATATTTCTCTCTCGTTCAATATATTATAAATAAAAATAAATATCATGTAATTTTTTTCTTCAAAACCAAAATTTAAACAGTAAATTAATAAATTTATGATGTGAGTTAGATCATATATAATTTAAACTTAAATGTATTCATAATTAAATTTTTTTAATAGTGAAATCATATTACTAATGTCGACATAAAAGCTCAACATTATAGTTAAAGTATTATCAAATCGTGTTCGAATAAAAGATATATATGTTTCAAATTCACCCAATTCCCTTATTTCTGCTTATTGCTGTGTACTTCAAAACATAGAAGAAAAAGAAGAAGCAAATAACACAAATTATAAATTAAAAAAAAACTCTGAAAAGTTATAAAAGCTAGAAAAAAGCTCAACCTCGATTTCATTCCGGGTCAAATCAAATTTTCCTATCAAAATTAAAATGAAACCCAACAGTTACTTGCTATATAAGTTTTATGGACATGTTTACGTTGAAATCTCTTTTACCAACAAAGTGCATATTATTTTCATAATTTATTGTTTTAAGAAATAATTTTGTTAATGGATAATTATAATATATCAATTAAAATCTCAAAAAAAAAACTTTAGTAAAATGAAATTTAAAACATACAAAAATAGTAAAATTTTATTGAAAAATTTATGTTTTTAAAATAATAACATATAATTTCTTAATTTTTTAAAATTTTATATGTTTAAAATTAATTTAAAATAAATATTTATATTTTTTATAAAAATATTAACAATTACATTAAAGGATAACATATAAAAACGACCGGAGTATTTTGTTCGCAGCTTACAAGTCAAACCAACTATAGACCAGACTCAACCTTTATCTTAAAGAAAATTCCTTTGCTAACAAACGTAATAGCGATATTAATTAAGAAGCTAGTAATAAACATTGATATTTTTTTAATTCTAATTTTATAATAAACATTAATTAGTGTCCATAATGCATTAATTCGGGATTTAAAAGTAATTTTAATAAAAAAATGTTAGTAATATATTTTTATTAAGCTTTTTAATTTATCGATTTCTTAATTAATGTTTTTAAAACACTAATTAAAAAATGTTAAAACTCTTATCAAATAACTTTAAAGATACCTGTTACGATTTCATTTTTGAAAACTTCCATCTGTTCACACTCGCGTTTGGATTAGAGTATTACAAACGTGCAATGAAGTTCGATGGCTATAAATTTCTAAAAAAGACATGACCAACTAACATGAAAAAATTCGAGCCAACGAAATAGAGCTATTAAATAAAGTTGATTCGTATTTAGTTGAGAAAATATAAAATTTAAACTATAAATTTCAAGATTGGATTACAGTCAAATTTTTTAATTTGATTTGATAAGCCTGAAATTGATAAAAATCTATAAAAAAAAAAAAAGGTATTTAAAAATTTAGCACGTTAAAATTGATCATTTGCAACAAAGTAATATGAATAGACGGAGTGGTCTGGTTTGGTAGTTATAAATAAAATGCTTATTATAAAAAGTGAATGGATTAAGAAAAGTTGGAATGGCAATAGTGGTAAAAAAGGAAAAGAGAGGGATAAATTAATAAAGTGGGGATTTCAGATTTGGTAATTGGCAATGAAGAAGCTTTATGAGAGTAGTTGCAAACTGGGGGAGGGGATATGTGGTATAGGGCGCGTCGTGAGTCGTGACTCGCTTTTTCTTTTCACCATTTTCGTGACGTTGATGAGTCAAATGGAGGTATTGTTTTGCTTTGGGTCGGTATGGCCAGGATTTGTTTCATTTAGGGGAGGTTATATGTATTATGCCTATATCGTATCTTCTTGGACCAATAAATAACTTGTAATTATTATTATGTTACGGAAAGCAATACCACGGTATGGTTCAGGTGAGCCACTTCCAAGCTTGCCCAATTCTCTCTCGTTTTCTTCTTCTATTTTTAAGGTTCTATTTATTTTTAATATTTTTTATTTAAATATATTATAAAAACCAATACATTAATAATATTAATATTATATTAAAAATCGTATTTTCTTTATCATAAAAGACAAAAACAAACCCCACTGCCTGGAACCCTGTAAAAATTTCCAAGTGTTTTAACTCGAAATATATTATGTAAAGACAAAAGCGAATGTTGACATTCTCTGTGTTACATGATAACGGGGCATTTTTTTACGGAGGTTAGGAAGGTTCTTGGGTGTAAGGAGTCTCTTTTTTAAACTCGTATTCACTCTTTTATTTATTTTAAATTTATTGATATGAAACTTAGTTTTTAATAATTTATATAATTTTAGGATAACATGATTACATGAACATATAAGAATTAAGATATTTAAACTACCATTGTTGTTTTGTATCTGTTCAGCAATGTGAAAAGCTCAAGGTTGCAACAATGGCAGATATAAGTTGAAGATTCTTACAATTACATCTAAATCAGTTTTTATTAAATAAATTTTATAGTAACGAACAAACTTCAAACTTAATAATAAACCATTAATGAAAGAATTTATTTGGTAGTGGCAAAACCCTATTGGTTAGCTTCCTAACTAAAAAGTATCATACCTAATTAAAGCTTCGTTCATCATCAGGATCTCCATCCATGAGTGCATTTATAAACAACATACTCCCTGGGAAACACGTGGAAATTTTTTTTAATGTAAGATGGTCAATATTATTCACTATCATAATGATATTAGTTTAAAAATATTATTCATTTATAACTATTGTATTTTTTAACATATTTTTAGCATGGTCTTTAACAAGTTTTTAATTATTTTATTGTAAAAGCCTTTCAAGACTTTCCTTATTCTATCCTTAACACTAGAAATGCAAAAAATATTTTTTTAAACAAAATATATATCTACTTAACAATGTCAAAAAATCAATATTATCAACATATTTTCTTTTATACTATCAACCAATTAAAAAATATAACATATATAACTTTAAGAATAGTTATTATAAAATCAATTTTATGAATCCACGCATCACATAAAAATATATATAATAATAATAATAAAACCATAGTTATAGTAATTTGCATTCATTATTTGTAAACGATTCTTGTTAGTTAAATGACGAGTAATTTGTATGTGAAGAAATAGATATGATTTGTTTGTATGCGCTTTGTTAAAAAATTGTAGCTAGCTAGTCCCTCAAAGTTGCTTGAAGAAGGTCGATACCATTTAAACATTTATGACACAAATACTAATTCCTTGTCATTTTCGTTCAGTTTTGGTAAGCAAGTTGCGTTGGAAATTATAGTTCAAATTGAACTACCAATTGCGTCAAATTTCGCCAGCAACTTAATCACCTGAAAGCAAGATATCAAGGAAGCCTATATGCTTAAACTTTATTTCTAAAACATAGGGACGTGTTTACACTTTAAGTTGGTGCTATATTTCGTGTTAAATAATTAAGCATTTTGTCATCAAACACCTAAAAGAACGCAAACGAAACCTAGGAAATGGGTCTAGTGACTCAAGTGGATTGTAGGACAGCTTTTTGTATTTGATATATCTCGTTAGTTGACTTTTCAATTGCCCTTCTTGAATGTAAATTAAGTATAATTTTTGTTAATATTTTTTAATTCTGTTTATTTTGTCAGGTTAGGAAACTAATTTTTTTCTCAAAAGATAAAAGATAGAAAAATTGAAGAGTAGTATATGTGGGGCTGTGAAATTAAATGTTTAAGAAGTGTTTTTTTTTCTTTCAATATGCTATATGATTTTTCTGAGATTAAACATTTTTTTAATTAAATCTTAATTCAATTTTAAAATTATCCATTTATCTCTTTAAGTTAATATTGTTTAATGTTAAATATTTATTATTATTAATATTTTTATTTATAAAACTATTAATTCAAAATAGTTATATAATATTTTTAAATTATATTTTAAAATATTATTTTAATTTAATAATACCTGGATAGAAATATTAGTTTTCTGACATGTATCTAATAAGTTTTTTAAAAAATTATTAATAAAAATAAGAACATTTATTATCTTAAAATCACAAAAAATAATAATTAATACATGTTTTTAGAGGTTAACTTAAAGTATTTAATAAGATCTCTTAATATATACTTTTAAATGCGTATTTTGAAAAAATAGAAAAAATAATAATAAAACTAGTTTGTTTAGGCTACGCTCTTCTTGAAGTTTCAAAAAGTATGGAAATTCTTGGGGATCTGGTGAAGACGGGATTTAATATGATGTTTATAGTTTTGAAATTTAATAACTTTATGTTTGACATTTGACAATAAGGTAACTCGACCATTCTACATGCACCAGCCAACAAAATAGAGGTATTTTCCAATTCAATCTGTTGATATTTTAAAAAATGTTAACAATTGAATTTAAATAATTCAAAGTAAAAAATTATTTTAAAAAATCAATTAAAATATAAATGTATAAAAATATTATACTTTTTTATAAATTTTATTATTATTATTATATCCATAAAATGTTACAAGGATAGAAGTTAAATATTTAACAATATCAGATAGGTTATTTTTCTTCTATAACTTTATTATACTTTTATCTTTTATATTTTAATGAAAAATGTAAACTTTAAATATTAGGATTGGTTGACAAGTAATCAAAAGTAAAAAAATTTTACTAAAAATTTATTATTTTGAGAATATAAAGTATAATAAATGTTATATTTTTAATAAACTTTTTAATTTTAGATATTTAAAATTAGGTACACGAGTTGAAGTTAATATATATATATATATATATATATATAAATTTATGGATAATTTTATATCTTCAATTTTAATTGTCCACATCTAATTTTCATAACTTTTTAATTATTTAAATTAAATTTCTCACTCGAAGATTTCATCCAATAATTAATACAGACATAAGATATCATTAATATATATCGATTTATAAAAGTAAGGTATATAAATAATTAAATAAAAAAAATATTTTATATATTTTATTGAGATATTTTATGCATTATTCGTCTAATTCATACAAATTAATAGTATGTCACATTTTTAATTATAATATGAGATTTTGGTACACAGCAAGTCAGGCTAATCAGCCGTCCATAGACCAAGTTAGGAGTTGAGCAACAAAAAATATATAAATTAATAAAAATGTAAAAAATTAAGTAAAATTTTTAATCAACATAAAAGGATCATATTATATGTTCTGTAAACTAAAAGTTCACGATAAATAGTAAATAATATTAACTCGCAAAAAAATATTATATACGAAGCCTTGTTTATTTAAAATAAAAAATAATAATATTTTTGCTGAGATAACTGGTTCATACCATTGTTTGGGCTAATTTTAGTTGGTTTATAACCGATATTTTTCTTTTATAAATTATTCAACTGTTCGAATTGGGATCCAATTGATCTAAACAACCGATCCAATTTAGTTGTTAAAATAATCATAAAAAATATTAAAGGAAATTACATCTTGAAGTCAATAAGGAAGATATTTCTCTCATAAAAACAATGTGTTGAAATGAATATTTTGCGCTTGATAAAAAGAGTAATATAAGAATAATTAAACCAAAAGAAAAAAAAAAGACTCTGACAAATGAAAATAATTTAAATATTGTAAGAAATTATAAACTTATATGGCATTCAAATATGGTTTTTATTCTAATTTTGTTTGTTTTAACGTAATACTTCAATAAAAAAACGCGTAAAAAAAAATACAAAAACTTATCACCAATCTCTCTTTCTTCCGTATTTAAGAAATGACTCAGGTTACAATATTTTATTATAGTAATAATAAAAATAATAAATATAAATTATTATTGTTTATTTAAACAGTGATTGATATTTTTGAAAAAAAAATATTTTTAAGTAATTACGTAATTATTATTTAATTTTTAATTTTAATTATTCATTCTCGATTTTACAGTCAAAATTTATAATTTTTATTAAGATTATTTTAATAGATACATTCTTTATATGCTTGTGCTAATATCTCTACTATAATTCTATGAATCAAAATTCACACACATTAAAGCATATAAATTAAAAATGTAATCAAACCTTATGATTACTTAAAGCATAACAAATTTTGATTATTAAATTATTTAAATTTTATTATACATAATTACTAAGATAACATTATACGATATAGGTAATTTTCTTTTTACAAAGTTAATTCTCAGAAAACGTATGTCAATTTAATGTGAATTATATTTGATATCCATTAATTCAATCTGTTTATCAACTTAGTTGTTCCTTCAATCATTGACCAATTTGTTAATTTTGGGCATAAAACAAAAAAAGTGAACTCTCAACTTGTTGCACAACTGGGATAATTGATATGCTTACACAGTACTTGCATGGTCACATCACCAATTTGCGAATGCAATTTCAGCGGCAATGCATAGCTTGCACGATTTACCATCACCGATTTGGATATGCAGATAATATAATACAGCTCATACCCATTTTGCGATTACAAATTAAGCACTCACCACACGACAGTTCATTTTTTGGCAACTAAATTTGAGTGCAAATATTAGTGTGACCAAGTGACAGCCAGATAAATAATAATTAAGTCATTAGATACTTTCTCTTACCATTAATTTGGTCTAAGGGGGAGGAACGTGTCTAATTTAAAATTATATTCTACTGAAATTAAGGGGAGGTCGTGGGTAATCAATTTTTATTTTTAAAATATAAATTTAAAATAAACATATAAGATTAAAAATAAAAAAATTTTAACCTCTTGAAAGATCCAAACAATTTTCATCATCATTAATATCACCATAGTAAATGACCTTCATTCTTACACGATCATTGCTGATGTTGCTGTCGCTTTCCCACCCTATAATTGCCTTCCCTATTAAACAATTCCCAACAAAGAAAGTAAGGAGCACTCTATAATTTAAATTTAATATAAAGACTTAAACATTTTTAAAATTTTAAAACTAATAACCATACCATAGAAGACCTAATTTTATAGTCTTTATTAAACCACCCTAATTATGTCGTTAATCAATGACCGGACTATCGAAATTTACAAATTTAGAAATCATGTATAGTTGAATTATGAATTTTAACAACAATAAATTAGATTATGATTTTTTTACAGTATACGTTTTTTAAAAAATTTATATGATATAAACATCAAATTAGATTAACATGGCCTAAAAGTTTGATTCGAATACGAAAAAAAAAACTTATCGATTTCTCAAAAATCAAATTAGTGCTATTGCTAATTAGACAAAACGAGTATCGAATTGAGATATGGCAAGTCTTGAAAGGCTCTAAAAATATGAATATGGTAATGAAAAACTTATGGATGGGTGGTCTTTACAATAAATCTATAATTAAAACATTTTAATTAAATATCATGTAGTGTTTTTAGGAATTAAACCGCCATTATTGAAATAAAAATGGTTTTGAGAACTCTCAAATTGGTAAATCATCGTTAAGGTGGGCCAAGTGAGACTACTTTGCAGCCCATCACAGACTGTGAACTCAGCACTTTTGACTACGGGCCAGGCTTTCTGTATGTAGTCTTTGTGAAACCTACGATACACAAAAAGCAATTGATCGTCTATGTTTTAATGTTTTATAGTTGGGTCCTAAGCAATTGAGAGTTTTGATAAGTATATTGACCTGGGCCTGACAGAATCAATAAATGATGTTCGATTTTGACAATTTTTTCAGAATTGATGATTCATACGAAATAATTTCAACTCAGAGTTTAACAAAAAACCTTGTTAGTGTTTGAAAAGTTAAATAATGTTGACAAAAAGAAAAATGATGTTTGCCGAAAATCACTGTCGATATTGATATTCAGTTTATTTGTCATTTTTCGGCAGCTCTCTTTCATTCTTAGCCATTTTGGCTTTTTTATTTCACATACTATATCCACATTCTATTTTTTATGATAAAGAAAAGGGAGAAAAATATTGTAAAAGGATGGGTGTAAACGTTGTAAAAAATGGACGTGAAAGAAATGTTTTTTTTCAAGGTTTCATCTTTTTCAGTTTCGGGGCATATTTTTAGAAATAATAGTCTTGAAATTATTTTGATAATTTTAAAACTATATTCTTAGAAATATTTGATGGCAAGATTAAAAAAAACTCAAAAATTAAATAAAATTTCATATATTTTGTTCTTTTTAAAGTTAAAGATCATTGATAAAATTATCAAATGACAATACTTTCTTTTTAAAAAGCAGAAGCTAAATCACGGAAGTATTACATTAGTGCACACACGTAAAGTTTCTGCTGAAAATTTTGACAAGCATTTCGTAGATAAAAAAATTTAAGTCAACTTCTTGTTTTGGATCACCCAAGGTGAGCAGGGATTGTCTTCAAACAGTAAAATCATGCAAGTTTGATTATTTGTTCACCAAGAAAGAATTTAGCCTTAAATATGTTTTGAATTTTTTTATTTTTAATCCCTCCTGTGACATAACAAAAAATTAGCCCATATATATTAATTAGATACATTATTACTAAAAATTAAAAAAAAAAGAGCACTAAAATATATATTTTTAAAATATTACAAAAATATAAAGATAAAAAAAATACTAATCTAATAGCCTATGCCGACATTTGTTATTTGTATGGACTATCCTCGTGGTGAAACATGTACGTGTAAATGTAGAAGATATTTAGGATTTAAATACTAGAAAGTTTGGTATGCACAGTCAAAAATAATAACTAAAGTATGGTGAAGGATTAGTCGAGCACAGGTAGAATCTTCTATCTTACATGTCACAAATATAAGTTATCGTTAAATGAATACAATTCTTCTGTAATATTTTTAAAATCGGGTAACTTTTTGTCATAAAATGGAACTCCTTTTTTCTTAAATTATAATAACAAAAAAGAAAAGTAATAACTAAAGGAAGCACTCATGAGGAGCACTTAAAAAGGGTTCTAAAAGTGCGCGCAAATTAAGGAATTCCTTAGTATCCCCCAAAAGTGAAAGAAATGCCCTCTGCTTCAGCCTAAAGATTAAAATTTAGTGCATTGAAGGGGACCTCTCCGAAGCTTAAAGTTCGTAGTTCATAGTTCATAGCTCATGCTCAGTTCTCACATTCCCTTTTCTCCATTTCACGCATATTTAGGCTTCATATATCTTCCCTCAAACTGTTCTTTTATTTTTCACAAATTTGTGACAAGTCGTAACACAGTCCACCTTTTGTTGCACAGAATAATGGAGTGTCATTTCACAAATAGGAAAAAAAGCTATGAAACAAATATTTATTTGATTCAGATGTTAAAATATGAAACTATATAGGATAATATTTATCTGTTAAACTCAAAAAAATAGTTAGCATAAGATATTCGTTTAAGATAAGGATGTTGATGTGTTGAGATGCAAATTTTTTTACCTTACTCAACGCGGATACTGAGGTTAAAGCATGCACAAATAAATGCTTAAGGGGTAATGATCGTTTTCATATTAAGATTACGTGTGGGTCCAATTATTGAGTCTATGCAGCCACCCCTATTCAAGCTATGGTTGATAGGTGGAATTTTTTTTATCTCTATGAATAGAATGTAAAGATTTAAAAGTAAAGACAATTTCATTCTTTGATAAATTTTAAAATGAAATGTGTTGTATGTTTATCTATAATATTCGTTAAAAATGTTTATATGAAACAATATTATTTATGGAATAACTTGTAATTTACTCAAAAATAAAATTGATTGAATTTACACAATATAATTTTATTTCCATTATCTTCTATATTTTTACTTCATAAAATACATTTAAAGAAAAGGTATGGTACGGCTTACCCTCTTTATGGATTCGTGAGTGTAGTTATAGTCAATTACACTTAATTGGAGTAGACTTCTTTCCCGTTGTAACGATATTTTTCTTTGTATTCTTCCCTTTAAATAAATCTTATCTCGCATCTCATCAAAATGAATAAAAATAATTACATGCCATAAAATTAATAATATTTAAAAAATTCATCATATAAAATAATTATTAATAGCTTGCATGAAAAATAAATGAGTGTTTAGTTAACATAACTTTACAATAAATTAAAGATATAAAAAATTAATAATTAATACATTTGAAAATAATTTTTTATTTTTATAATTAAGACAAAAAAAATTTAACAGTTATTTCTTATAAATAAGACCAAAAGTAGTCTCAAATATTTCTTATAAATATCTTATAAATAATTAATTATTAAAAGTAACTTTAGCCTTTATAATTTTATTTTTGGATATTTAATTTTATAATTTTTAATTGTTAAAATTAAATTTTGTTTCATAAATAACGAGAATGTAACGAATTTATGACAGTGATACAACATTAACTTGTACAATTGATAGAAAATTGTTTAAATTAAAAAATGAACCTCAAAGTTAACACTCTAAAGCCGTTTTATTTTATTTAAATATTTCACATGTTTTAATGATATAGATGAATATTATATTACACTTATTTTATTTTTATTAAATATTAGACACAATTTGCTACAGAAAAATTAATTTTAATAATTAAAAAATTTATAAAATAAATATAAATAATTAAATATAAATAAATAAAATGTAAAATATTTGATTAAAATAAATGAAGTCCATATTTTACTGAATTAACATATATGTTTTTTTGTTTATTATTCTTATTCCGTTGTGCTTGTTAGAAAGGAGGCTCACGAGTCTCAGATCTGGATTCCAAACATCGCACATCAACTCAGCAACTTAAATTCGGTGCTGACAGAGTAGCGTTGATGATTTGACGCACCATCTTATGATTTGTTTGTTTCCACTTTCTATATTTTGCTCCTTTTCTTCAAAAAGATAAAGCACTTACACGTGGTTATAGGCTTATAGCCCCAACCCAGCATAAGCCAAACTTGATAACCAGGAAAGCATTTTCACTGTAAAGTCGTGGTACGTGTAAGCAAACTACGAATTTTCTCATTTTAAATTAATAAAAATGTTTTTTAGATATATATACATATATATATATTTATTTATATATATATATAATAAGACATATGCATAATTATACAAATATTACATTTTAGTTATTTAAATAGCAGAATTGTTAAATTAAAGAAAAAAAAAGTTTACTCTAATAATGTGAATCAATAAAAATATAAAAAAAATTAAATAAGGAGAGTGGATAATTTTAATTTTTATAGAAATTTTTTTTCCCCTCCACCAGAGTGAACCTGCTTGGAGCATTTTTAGATGTCATGAAACGAGTACTCCCTTAAGGATAAAAGAAAGAATGAGAGGGGGAGAGTGAGAATGCACCCAATGCACCCCTCTATATGTTGCCGTATATTTTAGTTTGTAAGGAGTAAAAATAAACTCTCTTTTAATTGACCACAAGTGAGGTACTCTCTCCCATGTCATAATCCTAACTTAGCACCATAACTTTGCACTTTGGAATTGCCTGTTTGGAATGGCCCCGTCATAATTCTACTTGCAACTTGCAAAACATTACTTTCCAGTTTGGAAGTACTCGTTTGGCAACTCGGAAGCAAACCCCCGACTAGCTATGAAGAGTTAGCCATATGGAAAATCCAGAAAAGGTTTTCATTCTCCTGGGTTTAATACTTCAGATAAAATTATATTATTCAAACATTTTTTTCTTATCACTTTCTTTTGTTTAACTTAAAAAGTTACAGACTAATAGTATACATATAACTTTGTCCTAAAAATAGAACGCAGATACAGTCAGATTACCGAACAAAATCTCACATGTGGCTTTGGATATGATTAGGAAAAAAAATTCCCCCCCATCCTAAAATTCTTAAAAGCATGATCAACCATTAATGCCCGAATAATGCCAAGTAATACTGAAGCACTTGCATGGCATTATCCTTTGTCTTGATATGCACAAAGTAACAGGCCCCGACCTTCTGCTTCTTTAACCTTATGTAAGAGACCTAACAGCTCATGCAAGCAAACAAACAAAGCTCGTATTACTAATTTTTCTTTTCACATTCCATTGATTAGACCCACCAACAGCAACTAGCATTAATTGGTCTTTGAACACAAATAAGCAGCTATTTTTAACTTCGATTTTAATTTTTTATTCTCTGCATACCTTTGGATGGATGTGATCATTTGCATACATGAATTTTGGGGTTTTCGAAAATTATAAGGGGAAGGAGTAAAAGGACAAAACAGAAGAAACAGGGCCTCACTGCCCAATCAACTCATGTGGGTTCTTTGCTATCACTATCCGTTCCTTTCTTACACAGAAAAGGGTCTAGGCTTCTGGTATTAGCATGTCGCTAATATCATTGCTTGGGTCATCTCCAATTCCATTTTCTCTTTTAAATTTCTAAAAAACAATTCTCTATTAATAATTTTGTTCCTCTATACACAATATTATATTTTTTAAAAATGAAGATTAAATTACAACTAAAATCTGGCATTCTCAAACCCATGCAAATCGCTAACTCTGTTCATAGACTTCCTCATTATAGCAACCTTAGCCAACCTCTCAGCGGCTCGCCAAGCCGAAGTAGGCGTGAGAGGCTCCAACTTCTCCTCGGCGCGGCTGTTTCTCTGCCTTTGTTGACCCTGCATCCGTTGCTGCCTTCGCCGCTGAAGCTCAGCCAGCTCAGCTTCAAGCCAGCGCAAATAATCCTCAGCCGGCGTGCCCGACTGCAAGAGAAGGGCTCGAGCCGACGAGAGCAAGTGATGAGCTCCAGAGAGATCGTTGTGTTCAACTAGCCGGCTTGACTCAGCTACGGCTCGAGCGGTGACGTGGAGGTTTCTCAAGCGTTCAATTTTGGGACACGAGGATCGTACGGTGTGGGGACGAGGAACGAGCATTGCCTGCTCAACGGGATTCAAAACCTCTCGAGTAAGGGGGTCCCGATAGGATGAACGTACTGTTAGAACGTGGTGGGACCCAGCGGATGCGGCGGGCACTTTCAGCTCCACGAGCAATTCCCGTTCTTCCTCGGCGTAAAGATCGCCGAGTCGGATCGAACCCGATCCCAGCGCAGCGGGTCGACCCGCTAACGAGTAAACAGCAGCGATATCCACGGGGCGCGACCGTGACACAACCCCTAACTGAATCCTAACGTCTTGAGCAACGACACTTAACAAACCACCCACGCATTTGGCAAGCGCGTCGTCGTCCGGGAGTGCGTGTTCGCTAGGAAAACGCACCGCGTGGACAGGGACTTCGAGGTGCGCGAGGCGCGTGGTGGACACCAGGGAGGCTTTCTGAACGCAAGCGGCGGCGCGTGAGTCGTGAATATCGGATAGAATTATAATGCTGGCGACGGCGTTCTTCACGCGGCGATCCTCGAGCACCTTTGCGGCCTTTTTCAGAGCGTCGTTCCTGACCGGAGCGCCTTCTCGGGATTGGTCAATCGGGGCCAGCGCGTCGACGATCCGACGCGCCGATCGCTGACCGCCGCCGGTCATCCGGCGTAGCGGAAGCAGTCTCTTGGATCCGGCGGAGAACGCAACGATGGAGAGACGATCAGTGGAGCCGAGGGAGGATATCACTTGACGCATGGAGTTCTTCATCAAGCGAAGCTTGTGGCCGGACATGGCTCCGCCGACGTTGAGCACGGCGACGAGGTCAATCGGAGCCCGACGCGCCGACGTCAGAGACTGCGGCGGCTTGAGCTTCAAAACAACGACGTAGGTCTCGTAATTCTTATTGGCGGCGACAATGGCAGCCTCCGGCAACAAAGACAACTCTAGGTTGCGCCTGATTATCGGCGAGGATGGTAAATTGTTAACAGGATTGACGTTGAAACCTTGGAACTCAGCGTTGTCTTCGTCTTCGTTTTCTGATTCGGGAATGGGATTGAAGCGGGAAAGGGAAGTTGGAGACATGAGAGGCTCGTCGTCGTTGTAGACCTTGAAGTTTCTCTTGTCTCTGTTATTGTCGTTGTGAATGGAAAGCACCGGAAGTTCCTTCCAGCTTGTGCTACACACGGGGCACACGAGGACTGGGTGCTTCTTCGCGTGTGTCGCTATGCAAGGGAAGTGGAAGGTGTGAGAGCACTCCGCTGTGAAAATTGCGGTTCCTTGTCCACTCTTCACGCTCTGCATACAGATTCCACATCGACTCTGCGCAAAAAGCAAACAATAAAATTCAATCATTGGTAAAAGGGAGAGAATGAGAAATATTTTGTTTGTTTATAGTTTCGTTGCTTACTTTGGATAAGCGCAGAGTGGCTTTGAGAAGCGAGAAGCTTGATGGTGACTTGGGTGAAGAGGGATTGGAGTTATGGAACAACCTTGGTGTTTTGGGGTTATTGCATTGGAGTTTTGGGCTGTTTGGGACTGAACAAGTGGTTCGGCACCGGAGGGATGACCCGGATACAGGCTGTGACTCGCACCGGGGCGTTGATGGGTTGGAGAAAAATCCAAACTTGGAAGTGATTTTGGGACTGTTATTGGTGTCGCAATGCTGTTGTTTCTCAGTTAATACTTTGGCCTCTCTGTCTTTGGGGATGGATGTGCAGAACGCTCTTCTCCACCCTGTAACCATTCTCACACTCTCAATGAATTTGGGTGATGGTTGGTTGTGATTGAAGGGGAGAAGAAGAGGTTTTGAGCATACGGAAGATGATTGATTAGAATGGAAAGAGAAGAAATGGATTAGATTCAGAGACCCTTTTCATGTTCCTCTTTTTCTTCTTTCTATTTCCATTCCCTACCATCTATTTATCTATGTCTTGACCTAGGTGTATTTTCTATATTTTTGTTTGGAGAGCCCCAAAAAGACCACCCCAATTGAAAAAGCTTTGGTTGTTGCTTCCAAATTGAACTCTCTCTTAAAGGGTGTGTATTAATAATATCATAACCACATTAAAACCTAGAAAGGCACAAGGTTTTCCCATAGTTGGGAATATTATTATCCGGGTAAAGTGAAAATGGATGCCTTGGGATTAACAAGGTAACTGGCAAGTGGAGGTTGCTAACTACAGTAACAAGTCAACGCCCTCCTTGGAATTGTGCATCACTGTCTCATTCCCACGTTACGGTCACCGACCCATGCAACAGTGCAAGAGACCCATCTCCATCTCTGCCTTTGCACGCACACAGGCTTCATTCATGGTTACTCTGATTCATCCCTTTCGCCTTAATCTTCGTCAGTTTTCCCTTTTTCCACAAACAAAAAATCCCCGTTCACCATATTCATTCGCTACATTTCTCCTTTTATTTTTTTTTAACCTGCATAATTTATTGGTTGTGCATGTCATGAATTACTTACTGACGAATTTCAATGAGCTGTATGTATGTACTGTGATTCAGCATTGAGTAGCTGAGCCATCTTTGATACCTATGATCTGGTTCGTTCGTAGTAGTGGGCTCCATTTCGTTGGCCATTGATATTAATGGTGTGGGAAATTGTGATGTTCAGGACAAAGACCGGTCCTTCTCCAGCCAAGGTTGAATTCGTCATTTCATTTCTGCACCTCATTAATTACCATCACAATAATTATATTAATTTGTGTTCTTTGTCATTGAATTGAATAGAATAGAATAACGGCCATTGGTTGGGTATATGATTTTTTGTCTTTTTTAATTCGCATCGATCCCAATGGAATGCCCAACCCAAACACTGTAGTAATTGACCCACCACCAACGTTATTAACCTCCTCCAATATATATATAAAAAAGCAATTTAAAAATATTAATTAAAAGATTAATAAATATAATAATTTTTATAAATGTATTGAATTAAATAATAATTTTTATTTTTTAATCAATAATTGTTTATCAACATTAAAAAAACTACCCGCTTTATCGTTTTAACATCAACGTTAATGAATCATTCATTAAGATAACTAGCAACTTATTGCCGCTTATGGCCCAAGAGTTACTTCAGAAACGTTATTGCTGAAATTTGCCAATTGGGACATATCCTAATGATACACCATAACTTTAGTCATATTCTTGGCACCTCTTCGTTTATTGAGACTCATGCATAAGATCAATCTGTCTTTCAAAGGAGTAAATACAAGCTGCCAAAACAAAGGGCAGTTGATTGTAAGTGAGGTCAAGATCGTCAAGCAATAATTTTAAATTCCATTGATGCTAGTATTTGGCACTGATCTAAACAGAACGTGTGATTCGACCTGATATGAAACTGGATATTAGAAATTGGTTGAGTTTAACATATTCTTAAAACTTAATTTTAAAAAAATACTTATTAATTTTTTTTTTCAGAAAATGTTTGTTTAATAATTTTATAAAAAAAATCTAACATAACCGCTTCAGACCTCAAAAAACCTCCTCTATCCAAACCCCTGTCAACTCTTGATTAAAGTCTCATTTCTTAAGTTTTCTCTATAGCTATTATTCTTTTAGACAATTCCGGAAAAATAGTAAATAAGTTAATTGAACGTTGAAAAAAATTAGAAGTTAACAAATTATTTTACTGAATTGATTGGGATTTTATAAAAATAAAATAAAATTCCAATATTTATTTATGCTAAAGAAATATTGGATGAGAAAAATAGTTGAAAAAAAGAAAGCCCTGAGCTGATAATGTTGACATTTCACTATCACGGTACTCTTGAAGTTGGAAAGGTTCAGGTGTTTAACACATTTTAAGGAAATGCAGAGTTGCTTATTATGCTCATAAAAGGCCAGGTCTATGAGGCCTTGTGGTGTAAATTTTACTCAAATTTCCCTGTAAAGTTCCCATCATTATCGCAAAGCTTTTTAATTAAATTTAAGTCCTTTCTCTATCCCCATCTTTACCTTCTACATGATGTCTGATCTAAATGGTATAGGCATGGCTAGTTGTAGGCACACATACATGAGTTGGCTCACCCCCTCCATTCTCTGTTTTGCCTCTGTAAGCTATTACATCGGTGTTCGTATCTTTCCAACAGTTAAATGTAAATAGAACGATTTGATTGATAATTGATCCGTGTCAAATGTCAATGGTACGATTCATTGCATTATTCATGTGGTAGTGTCTATTTACATTTCTATAACTTCCTTTATTATTATTTTTTTTTATATTTAAAAGTTTTTATTATTAAAAGGAAGGAGAATAAAAAAGTGAGATCCATTAATTTTTGTTTTTCTCCCAAAAATAAAGATAAACGAAGAGAAAGCGAGGGCTAGGATGAGAGTGGGAGCTAGGGTGGTGTTTTTTATATTAATCAACATTTTATATAATATAAAAAATACTTTATTGATAAAAGTATTATAGTAAAAACGTATTTAATTTAAATATATTATTATTATAAAATTATTTTATATAATTCTTTTCATTTACACAAATAAAAAAAATTCTTATCCATATGAATAATTGTTTTTATATATTTCTGTCATTTCTTTTGTCCGTTTCATTCTTCGTCTAAACGAAGTGTTGAAATGACATTAGGCACTTTTACATTTAATACGATCGAGTCCTTTTTATTACAAATAAGAAGTCCATAAAACGTATAAGGGATCTTTCTCTCTCAACGGGCCTTTTAAGGGCACATAATTTGGTTATTATGTATAACTTTATGACATTGATTTAAACATATTTAATTATAAATTTTTATATAAATAAAAATTATTAATTTTTTTAACAATTAATATAAAAATTATATTTGTGATATGTTTAAATTAATTGGTAATGTAGAAGCTTTTTATATTAATTGTATATGAAAATTAAATTTTAACCCTTTTTTTATATTAGAGATAAAAAAAATTCGACATTGATGTTCTTTAAATAGTGATTGACAATGATTTTTTATTGTAAATGAGTTTTAATAATAAGTGTTTTTGCAAAAAATATTTTAACATTCAAGAAAAAATTTATTAAATTTATAATAGAATATGATAGAATGCGTGTATGAGTTACAAAAATTTATTTAGTAACTATGGAATGTTTATGCATTTTGTCATTTTGCACACTTATAAGTGTGTTCGTTAGAATAAGTATGTGTCCTCTTCTTATACGATATTATATAACGAGCTAATAAAGTTATAATTTATGATTTAGAATTTAAGGTTAGATGTATATAAATGTGATATTATGATTTAATTATATATTAGTTAAACCATCTAAGAGTGTGTAACAACTCATGCTAAGGTTTATCTAAAATTCACCACAATGTTTATAACTTAATTACGATGAACTTGA
Organism: Abrus precatorius; assembly: GCF_003935025.1. Taxonomy (NCBI): domain Eukaryota; kingdom Viridiplantae; phylum Streptophyta; class Magnoliopsida; order Fabales; family Fabaceae; genus Abrus; species Abrus precatorius. The sequence goes on along the minus strand of NW_020874406.1, from coordinate 24,616,455 downwards.
GTTTGTTACAGTAATATTTTAGTTGTTGGACTTTATTTATATATTTGATTTTAGATCACTTGCTATTTTATATATAAAAAGTTATATGTATAACATTATTTTTTAACAAGTCATTTCTTTTTAGTATTGGAGATCAATTTTTACAAGCATGTTGAACTGCTTTTCAAGTTACAAATTGGTTAGATAAAAAAAAAATTGGTAAATTATGTTGGCTTAAGAATTTAGGGTTTATCATCAAAATTGCCTCTAAAACTACCAAATCATCCCAAGTACACCTTTGCCACAATCAATGCCATGGCAACACCTCAAAATTAAAAAGCCCCCCAAAATCTGTGTCATTTGCATTAGTTGATCTCATTGTGGAATTGAAAATCCTCATCCTCGGTGCTAGCTTTGGAGGGTTCATTCCTACATCTTATGTCTGCAGCGAAGTCAATAGCAAAATTATACGTATCAAAATATAGTATTTTTGAAAATGTCACAGAAATATAATATTAAAAAATCATCAATAACAATTTTTAATATAAATACTTACATAACAATGGAAAGTCATACATTTTCAAAATTAACAATGGTAATTTTTTTAAAAAATTGTAAAAGTTAAAATTTATCAATGATGACTTTTTTTTTATTTTGGCGATTTTTGTCGGTAATACAAATAGTACACATCCCTACTTCTTTCAATATCCAAACTCGCATTTTAAAGTTGGTTAAAAGATATATTCTTAATAACTTTAGTTTTCAATTAGTGTTAGCTTTCGTTGATCTAAGATTCGAAACATAAAAAATATAAAGATCTAACTATTTACATTTTATTTAGTTAAATATTACCATGTCATTAGTTAAAAACATGTTTTAACATTTTAGTATTTTTTATTTAAATTCCTCCAAATGAATTTTTTATTTTGAGTATTATTTTTAGTTATTTTAACTCGTGTGACTCAATTAAAAATTAATGTTTAACAGTATTTTAATAGGTTAAATTAACAGTAAATTAAAAAAAAACACTTTATAAGAAAGTAGGAAACAAAATAAAAATATATTTAAGACTTAGTTAAATAATTTTAAAATGAATAAAATGACTTATTTGTCCGAAGTCCCGTTTCTTCCAAACTTTGTGTGTATGATTCCCGAGAGATTGAAGACGAAGCCGCAAACTTTACTATCAGGTTCTACTCCATTTCACTTTTGTTGACGGTGACGCCTCTTACTCTACCTCAAACATTCATCGGGTTCGTGATGGGAGCAACGTTCATCATGTTCATAAGGACTCAACTATTTTAATACCTGTGTCTAAGTGTATTTAAAACGAATACAAATATTTTTTAATTTTTAAAATAATAAAATGGAGAAAACTGAATGCCTCACTGCTACAAGCTAAGTCCCTTAATAATTGGTATTTGTCCTTTTTCTGTGGCCTGAAATTGTCCTCGTAAATGAAATATTGATTTTATTATTTGGTTCTCTAAAATGGAGAAACAAATGGAATCTTATGGAGTAGAATTTTCTTAAAATAGAAAAATGTTCAATCAACCAATGAATTATTTTGCTGTTATCCATTTCACTGCTTCTTGATTTGTAGGTCTCTCCCAATGAATGCATGTAACAGAGTGCGTTAATCTTATTTTTAAATAATTAAACTCAATCTTAAAAAAAGTTTATTAAATTATTCAAGTTATTGTAGAAGCTGAATGCATTTGACATTTGACGCTGGATAGTCTCAAAATGTGTTTTACTTTTGCAAATATCGAAGTGAGGTAAGGCAGAGGCACACTGCACCACTTGCCATATGGCACCAGGGATTTGACGCCGTTAGTGCAGCCTCGTGTACGTACCATTGGGAAATGCACAGATAAAGGACGGTGTCAGTTAGTCAACTCTCCCGTTGTTTAGCGAACTCAGCTGTCAAAGTTATGCTCCGTACGTTTATCACATCAACCTTTCAGATAATTGGAAAATGATTGTTTCATGTCTTATTTTAAAGGATAAAATGTCAAGCAAGATAAAATTAAAAAGTAATAATAAATATAAAAACCATAAATACAAAGCTGTAAATATTTATGTTTAAGGTTGTTTTCTTGAATAAACGTGTATTTTTTAAAAATTATTTAGGATTTTGAAAAAAATATAAAAGATTATTAATCTTGAAAATATAATTTTAACATATTTTAGATGTAAGATTTAATAAATGTTGCGTATTACATTTTATTTGCAAATATTCTTTCGCTGATAGTTAATAATTATTTCTTTTGACTCGAGGTATAAAATTTTCTATATTCATAAACATAATTACCTACTAACATTATCAAGCTTGGTTACTTTACTAATACTTTTATTTTAATCAGCGGGATATTTTATTTGTATATATAAAGAAAGATAAAAGAAAACATATGCAATGAGAATATTTTATAGTAATTTTTTATCCTAAAAATAATATTCAATATTATCAATATATTAAATTTTGTAAAATTCTATAATTTGTTATAAAATCTTATTATATGTAAGTTTTTATTACGTGTTAAATTGTTTTTTATAATAATTAACTATATCACTTAAGTAACACATAACACAAATATTTCTATAATTATATTCATTTGTTATAAAAACTTTAATTAAAATATATTAATAATATAAAAATTTATATTATCATTCATTTATAAATTGTTAAATTAAGAAAAGATATTAAATTTTATAAAATTTATAGGTCATACTTACTTATCTTATAATTAATTAATAAAAAATTAAATCTAACAGTATATTAAAATTATTTTTTAGATATACGCATGTATAATGTTAATATGATGACATACTCAGATACTCTTACTTTAAATAAAATAAAATAACATAAAATACTCTAATAAACTACAGTTTTAAAAAATATAACTTGTAGTTTTGAGCTTTTATTTAGGGGAAATAAGTTAGATACAATACGTCAATTAAATTTTGTTATTCTGTAATTAAAAATTAAAAATTACCATAATTTATACCAACTTTTGATCATTGATTAAAAGAAGAAAAAAAAAACATCATCTTAAATGGACAGAGCCTTACGTATCATAGTTGACCTTACCACAATTATTCTTATATAGGGTCATTTCCCATCACCCTAGTAACTTACCTACTACGAATAATGCGATGATTCATAAAATTATAGCTTTTACTTAAAGAAAATTGATTTAAGTATTATGGGCATAATTTTTATCATGTTTTCTTTCCGGCTTTACTTTAGTTTGCATGTTGTGATAAATTTTCATATGAAAGACACACCAACCTCCTGTATATATAAAACATTCTACAACGTTTTTACAAAACACAACGCCCTATCCTTAAAACCTAGTATTTGGAGTAATTAATTTTTTAACTCACATACTCAAAGTCACACAGTAAATAAGCTCCGATTGATAATGGTAGCAAAATGTTATGAAAATAGTAGATAAGTGATGGTTGATTAAATTTTCTTTTGCGAATAGTTTAACTCTAATAATAACGTTACTGTTTAAAATTAGCCGGAGCAAAGAACACACTTTGTTTTGCCTGCATGAAGATTATTTAACATCGTATTTTATATGTTGTAAGTTATAGTATGGAACAAAAGGACACATACTGCGATCAAGAAAGGTACAAAAAATAGCAAAAGAAAAGGAATGGAAAAGTTGTTGTCATTAATTTGGGTACAAAGACGTGGACTACCAAAAGCTCCATTAGATTATGATTCTCCATAACCTAAATCTGTATACATATGTTTCACACCTTCACCAACTCACCTCTTAGGTTTATTTGCACATACAAAGTCACCACCTAAGCCCCTCAACCTATGTACAATTTTCTTCTTTCATCTCTAAATTTGCTATGATTCCTATCCCTGGGGCAAACGCTTTTTCAAACAATCTACTATTTTCATTACACCTTCCACCATAGGGATGGCAATGAGTAAAGTATTCGATGGGCACCCACAAAATTTACCTACAATAGGTAGGGTATTTACCCGCTATACGGGTACGGGTATGGGTGTGGGTAAAAATCCGCAAATTTTAATGGGGATGGGTGCGGGTATGAGTATCTAAGTACCCACCCTGCCCCATACCCGCATATATATATATATATATATATATATATATATATATATATACTTGAACTTTATTCTACAATTATGAATTGAATTTTTGTATTATTATATTACTTATGTGAAATTATATAAGATTAATATAAAAATATATTTAATAATAAAGTAAACCAAAAAATTTATTTTGGTTTATATTTTTAATAGAAAAATTTATTTACTATTTTATATCATTTAATTAGGCTAACACAATTTAATTATTACATAGTTAATATGAGATTGACTTTTTTTAAAAATATTATTTATATATGACACACATAAAATATTTTTTACACAAATATTTTTGTTAATAAAATCATATTGATGTTTAAATCATAAAGTGGATGATAAATAATAAATATATTATAAATATTTTATAAATTTTACAATCACCTACTATTACCGTAAACTTATTATTTATTAATAATATTTAAATTTTATTTTTATATTTTAATTTAAAATAATATTTTTCTATGTAACATATGTATTACAAGTACAACTATAATTTATTGAATCTAAATAATATTATTCTTACTATTTATTCACATTCAAAGAAGTTTTTGAAAAAATATAAATATAAAAAATTATTGTTAATTTTTATTTATTAATTTTTTTAATATACACGTATATTTCTTTATTATAAAATTTTATTGTAACTATTTATCTTTTATTTAAATTCTTTTTTTTAAATTTATATACATTATAAATATTTAATTCACTAAAATAATTTTTCAAAAATTTATATTTTTGATAAAATACTTTCGTATAGTATATGAGTTAAAAAAATACTAGTATTAATATATATATATATATATATATATATATATATTAATTATATTATATTATTTTAATTAAATCTATTATTTTTCTTACAATTTCAAATTCAAAAGTTAAAAAAAATATTTTATGTATCAACTTTCTGTTGTTAGTATTGAACTTCTCTACTATAACTCTATTCTCATTCTCAATGTCTGTCTCACTAAAACTTAATAACTATGAAATGTTATTCATTAGAGTTAGTTGTTAATGCCGTCACAAGAGGTTACTAAGTGATCCCACACGAAGGGACAACCATTATACAGATTTATTTCGTTGTCGTTCTGACATTACCAATCAATCAAATCTCACACAAGATAGGATTATCACTGACAAATAATTTGTGTGTTTAGTTTTACTTATTATTTCTAAGAATTTTAGTTTAGAAAATTATTATATTAAGATACATTTAACATTTATGATCTTTGAATATTTGTTTTTTATCTATATTTGTACCTTGTTCGACAACTACATATTGAATTTTTGTATTATTATGCTATTTATGTGAAATTATATAAACATATTTTTCTTTATAAATATTTTTTTCTCAAACAAGCGCGGGTAATGGGTACAAGACGCGTATGTGGGTACCCAGAGGGTACGGGTACGGGAATTAATGTTCATACCCACGCGGGTATGGGGCCGGGTACGGGTATTTTTTTAAAACGCGGGTATGGGGATGGATACTGTAGTACCCTACCCATTGCCAATCATATTCCACCATCAATTTTGCCTAATATCATGATGTAAATATTAAAACATTCTCCATTATCAAAAATATTGAGAAAAACAATTTCTGTCACTAATTTTTGTCTCTAATACATAAAATACAACTTTCCCTTTATTCATTAAATCCTGTCTTCAATAAAAATTTTGTCTCTATTTCTGTTTCTAATAAAGACAAAAATATTTTTGTTAGTATTTCAACTTTTTCCAGTAATGCGATGATCTAAAACGAGATTATGCTTACTCCAATTACAAGATGCAAATAAGATGATTAAATTAGAATTTATATGTCTTAAAAATAAAAGAAAATAAGTAGTTATTTAATCTCTTTAGAATTATTAATTAATTAATTTTAAGTTTATTTAGCCTAAGAAAGAAGGCAATTTAGGTCATTATACTTATGATTAAATCGTAATATTTCAAGAGTTAAATGAATATTAAGATACGATTCCTTCTTCTATTTGTGAGCATTGGTTTAATACCTTTTAATTAGTTTAAACCCTTCAAGTTTTTAGGATTTTATAAGTGTGTATTTGTACTATTTATTTAATTTACTTCATTCAGAACCGTGTGGTCTAGTATCCAAAGGATGAAGTGAACTTCAGAAAGAATTTCAAGTAAAGGGTTCAAATGCTTATCTAAGATGAACAAAACAAAGATCAAAGCCTTCATTGGATTTGCAAAGAAAGGCCTCTATTGCAATCAAGAATAGGACTTTTAAGGGAGGTGAACCTTTTCACCATTGAAGTCCAACATTAACTACTGAATATTTTTTTGACTAATATGTTCAAAGTTATTTTATATCATTATCAAGTTACATGTTTAATCATTATTCATGTCTATCATATTTTACAAGCAAGAGAACTTGAAAAAGACGTCTACATGGATAACAATTGGCTTGTTTGTAAATTCACGCCCCCTTGTAATTAATTTTCCTTTAAACTCGCATATATTGCACGTTTAGCGACGTTATTATTTTCTTGTAACATGTAACCTTCTCATAAAAATGTGCATTTCAGAACGGGAAATTTGTATTTTTAGGAGGGAAACTAAGAATTTAACTTTGAAAATTCACGTAAGATAAAATAGTCAATTATTTTATCTCTCAGCTCAATTTCATTACGCCTCTTCTCTATGTGTGATAATTATCAAGATCAAAATTTCAAATTTAATATGTCAAAATAAAATTTCATTGCAACTTAGTTAGAAATCCTTAATAAATCCGATGTGTATCTTCATACAAGATTAGAAGGCATAGAAACTTATTAAATTGGTATGACATTTTGTGGGCGCGTTCTTTAAGCAAACTATCGTAAGCAAAATCATATTATAATGTTGATGCATTATATATGCTCACTCCTTCATGACAGATTCACACAGATCTTTCTTTGACTTCACCATATACTTTCAATTCTTAAAACTTTTTTTTTGTTGTTGTTGAAACTGTTGCCGCTCAACATTAAATCCTATGATTTTTTATATGTGACCACTAAACCGACCTCCATCTTCTTTTTGACTTCATATTGAATACTTTGTTGTTTTCAAACTTGGATGCCGGGTTTTGATTTAAAATCTGAATTAAAAGTATAAAGTTAAATTGAAATTTAAGTAGTCGACGCTTTAAACTTGTTTTTTTTTTTTAATTTTCTGTTAGATAAATAAAAAAGAACATGATAAATAAATAATGAGTATTATCTTAAAGGCTTAAAATAATATAATAAATAAAATAAGAGAAACGGAGCGAACAATCAATACATAGCTTAATCAATTAAAATGTAATATGATATTTTTTTAAGAATCATGCGTCACGCTTTAAAACCAAGAAAAGAAATAAAATAAAAAGATTTCAAATTCCAATGTACCTGACTTGATAATAACACATGGTAGCGATTTGGATGGCTCCTCAATCATAATGGTAATGTGGCAGCGAGAGCACAGAGGTGGCTATACCAATTTTAAACATTTTAATTCCCCATAGTCCTTAAACATAACAGAGTATGCCATTTTTTAAAAATACTTTTATATGTTAAAAGAAATGACTATCCCCGAGAAATTTGGACAGCCCCATATGGATCCTACTGACCCACAAGGGCTTGGAATTTTATTTTGAGAAGACCAAGATTTTCTTTTAAATTTCAAGTTGAGTGCAGCTTATGGCATTCAAACTTTGCATGATTTCAACAAACACCTCTGCCATCAAATTAAGTAGCATTGAGAGAGGATCAGGCATTTTGCTACCCCTTGTTTAATTTTAAGAGACAATTGGGAACCACAAAATCTACGTGCTTTTATTTACTCCACAAAAATCTTTGTATATTTAATACATCTGTATTTATATAAAGTTGATTAATTTACAGTCCCAATTTTGTTACGACTAGTATAAAGCGTTTTGGCACTACTAGGAGTGTAAGATTGAATGAATCCAATCATCCACGACATGGTTGTGCCGTGTGAGATCCCTCCAAAAACGACAGGGACACCAATGATAGGACTGAACAAATTGCTTGACCTGACATGTCCATGCACCCAGAACACACCAGAAAAAAATACGATATGATAAATCGTCTTCTTCCCCTAACCTTTTATTTTGTTTCCATTAGCCTGCACATGATTAATTATTATATTCCACTAAACCACCATTTTAATTAATTGTATAATTTAAAAGACAAATACTGGACATACTAAGAAATTTTTAAAAATGTAACAATGTATTCCTTTTATAATTTTTAATTTCTTAGCTACGGATAAGTAAGACCTAGCTTAATTCCTATCATATGTGTATGACGTACAAAGGAACAAGGATAGCTATAGTTTCACCAATATCTGATGTGTTGAGGACCAATAATAATCATTTAATATTGTGCATAATGAGAGGCTTCTCCTAAGGAAGGGTGAATGGTTACATTGTGTGGCTGCCATAATTGGGGCACATGCCTTGACCCGTAAACGCTAGGATCCCCACCAACCAATTATAATTAATCTCACAATGTATATAATGGAGCATTCTATAAGTATTGTCATATACAGCAGCATGAATTATATACGTCAAGTACAATTGCCTGGTTAAAAAGCAAAACAAGATGCTCTATACAATGTTCTCAATAATTAAAACTCTTTTGTTTTTTTTTTTGTTCCTCCTTTTACCCTCTTGCCTTATTCACTGTGGGATAAGAATTGAATCATTTATCTAATATCAGAAAATCTAGATGGGGTCATGTCAAGTTGCTCTCAAACATTTATAAGTTTGACAGTATTTCTTTGCCAATTCTTTTAAATAGCACTGTGTACAAGTCCTGTTCTACATACTATAAAGATGTAAACAAGCAACTGTTCTCTGCATCAAACTATACCACAGTTGATTGAATCTCAATCAATTATGCTACATCAAAACGATGCATGTGTAGAATGTTTGTATGACTTTAATTTCTGTCATGATCCCAATGTATCACAAGTGACACATGCCTCCTACAAGGGTGGTAGCTGAAGGAACACGTGGAGTCATTATTGGAGAACACCAAAGGTAATAGAGAAAGAGAGATTTGCAGCCTTAGCATAATTTTTGGTTTGTGTATTGAGTTGTAATGGACAATAAGGCAGCCTAAGCTACACAGATGAAAATGATATCAAGCTGATCTCTTTATGATCTGATCTAAATATTTTGCTATAAATTAAATCTAAGAAAAATAATTGAAGGGTCTAATTCCTTCTTATTATTATCATATTAAAATTCTCATCACAGGAAAAACATATTGGAACTTGATTGAAAAAGATTGATAAAGCAACCAAACAAGTTTTGTTATTTTCTACTGTTGCTCTTCAGTTCAGCAACATAATGGCGTTTTCATTTGAAACATGGATAGACAATGTGCATGCTATTGGGGACTAGATATGCTAACATTTAACAGTTGTTGCTAAGCACATATATAAGATGTTGCCAGTAGATAAATGAATTGAAGTGACTTGAACGTTAGCTACAACCATTTGAAACTTATGGGCCACTGTTTTCTTGAAAATGAAAGGTAAAAGTCACAGTTACAAGAAAAGCTGTTTGATCATCATTTCTCCTTCTGAGGTTCCATTGTTAGGCAGATTATTAAGAGGAAGGGAGGTATATGCAAATAGAGAGAAAACAGAAGATGTTCCTAGAATATTAGATTGTGTGTTGGACAAGCTATTTAAGTTACCTTATAACTGATTTGATCAACTTGTAACTTTATATGAGTAAAATAGAGATATTTAATAAATGAATTCTTATAACTTTTTTTACTACGTTATCTGAAATTGTATTTGAACTTAGCTTATATTTTTAAAAATTATTTTTACTATCAATATTGTTCTATTTCCAATGAGTACCCATTTTAGCTTAACTTACTAAACAATTTATATTAATTTTTTTAAATAAAATATTTGATCCTTTAACAAAAAGGGATTCAAAATAAAAATTAATTAAAAAATATGAAATTTTAATTACCTAAAAATATTTTTTAAAAAAACTTTTAACTAATTTATGAGTTATTTTTTGCCAAACTGATGTCCGGTTTCATACTATCATTTTCACTCCAACAGGCCTAACCAAGAGCACCCCACTATCTAGGATCATAACAAGATCATCCCCAACACTTTTCCCCGTGAAATTAAATTGTTAGTGGGTTTTTAAAGAGAGAAAGAGAGGGGGGGAATTGTGATTTGCATTATGAAACTTGGAATTAAAGCTTTTCTTAATGTAGCATAAGTTATTATACTATTCTTTGCATAATTATTATGAGGATCTTGTTGTTTAAAAATAGATTGTTTTCAACATTCACACAGTCACCACCTCTTTGGAAACAGCTGCTTAGTGCTATTATTTTATCATGTTGCTTTTGAATAAATGGAAGGAAACAAAATCTTGTGTCATTTAGTCCACCCCATTAAAATTTCAAAGTAAAAGAGGAATATCAACATTGATTACCACTAAATTGCTCACTTTGTATGGCTCTCAAGCATCTTCATTCTCCTTTTTTTTTTTTTAATTTATTTTTTATGTCTACAAATTTTTCTAATTATTAAATTGAAATTTATTAAATATCTATTATATTGCAAAACTGCAGACAATATTACCTTGCCCGGATGTTCTAGAATCACTGTCTGCTTCAATAAGACTTCAATTAATGCTATAGAGATTTTATTTTCTAGTTCCGTTCAGCAATATTAAAGTTGCAGCTTTAATAATTACAACCGCAATGACAAAAACATTACCTATTAAGCTTCATGAATCACATCAAGAACACTATAATAGGTCAAACATTATTATCATCCACACAAATTGAAGTTTGGCTCCACAATGGATACTTACAACAGCAAGCCTAATAAATAAAGCTGGTGGTTACTTGCCCTTGTCACAATTTGATTTCAGTCTTGAACACGATGATGTGCACTGCGATGGTTCCTATTTTTTTTTGTTATCACTTAATGAACAGCTGATACTGTGATTAATTAAAACGGTTAAATAATAATCGCACCAAGAAACTTAACTTTATATCACATCCGGGTAAGAATTCCAAACAAGTGACATCCAACTTCAATAAATCAATAATTGATACCTAACCTCTTCAGTACAGCTTTTCTCCACCATTAGGTAATGATTACAATTAATGCTTCCAACATTACTCCTTTCATTTTTAGATGTCTTTTACTTTCCTTTTAAGATTATCGATTTGGGTTATATCTCTTAGACACTACTCCTAAGTCCCCCTTTACAGTCCCAAAAAATCAAGATAAGATGAAAAACTTGCTGGAAAATAACATTTGGTGAAAATAGGACAAAGGTTAGGTGTTCTACGGTACCCTTGCTATTATTCTTTGATCAGAATTAAAATTTCACATCAGTAATCTACGTAATAAAATTTAACATTAAAGGTCAATGCACCAACATTAAAGAATGATACAGAGATAAAACTCTAATACTGATTTGAGAATAACACTAACATTATTTATAGTATTACAGTTTAAATTTTGTCAATAAAAATAATACATTTATGCATAGTGTGGAATACAAAATTCCAATTTTTGTAGTATGATATCTACCATTTCCCTCACGATTCTACCTTTAAAAGCTATGCGCACTAATGTCAAAAGCTTTTTCATGTTAATGTTGTGTTTCCTTCAAAGGGAACGCCATTATATTCCCATTAAGCTGAACATGATTAAATTCAAATAAGCATTATAATCCCCATAGAATCTAGAAGAAATGACAAACTACCATAAGTGTACTTCTAAAATTATTTAATGCTTTTGGTCAATAATTAATCTTGCACTAACCAGGGAATAATTCAAATCCATCATGCATCACTAGCAATGTTTAAACTATTAAATCATGAAGTCTGATTAGTAATGACAACCATAAAGTTCAACAGTACTAATCATAAGTCAAAACAAGCTGACAACAATGCAAGTTCACACGTATGTATATTTAACCTGCAATAAGATGCATTAAAATTTGATCGAAGAAAACCAGCGATAAGGTAGCAGTGCACCAACTCAAAACTTATTTGCTTCTATTGCTTGGATGGATCATACTTCAAAACAGAAGATGTCTTAAGCCACTAGGAATGAACTTATGATGAGCTTGGATAATTTGCATGAATTCAAAAATTTAACCATGTTGCCACTGTTGTTAACTTAAAAAATGAAAGAAAAAATATATGTATAAACATAAATTGTGATTTATATTTTAACAGTTTTATTTTCTTTCTTTTGCATGGCTTGTCAAATTAGATGACATTTCTTAAAATTAATTAGGCAAAGACCGAATTCTGACCATACTATATAAATACAAAACATTTAACACGCTGTATCCGATAAATTAAGGGGTAGTAAAAGATTGTTATCATTGTATAAAGAAAAATCAGGATTGCTATTTCCTTATAAAGAATAAAAGCTATGCCACCTACTAATAGTAAGTTTGGATTCTACTAATTATAAGATAAAAATGTAATTTTTTTTTCCTTTCCAAATGCTCGCTAAGAAAGTTTTTGAATAAAGATATTATGTTTCTTGCAACAGACACGAACAATTTGGGAGCAAGTGAGAAACAAACCATTCATATTTTGTATTCCATCTTGTGCATTGTGCTAATAAGCATAGCAAGCAAAATGAGGTCTCGATATGGACCATACCATTCAAGGAATTAAATAAAGAAATCGAAAAACGCCAAAACAAGGCTAACATTCTGGTTATAAAATGAAAAAAAGAAAAAACTTACTCAACAAAAATACTGCGTGCACTAGATGAATATTCGCAATGACTGTATACTATGTATATCCAGACAGCCCAGATCCTTCAATACCTGTTTAGCATTTGCAGTTGAATTACTTTCTAGATATCGCATTCCCAAAAGTTAGGACTGGAGTGCGCTACTTTCAATTAGTTCATTTCTTTGTATAATGTTTTGACGGTAATTCATTTGACATCCTAATGGTTTTAGGCTAGAAAGGTCAAAGATCATGTTCCAGGTAATGTAGATAACAAGACGATCAAACAAGAGAAAAAAAAATGAAGCTAGTAATGTGGATGAGCCAAACAATTAAGCCGCATAATTTATTTTATCTCGGCTAACATAGACCAGATATGAAAAAACTAGGTATATGTTACACGACGACCCGCAGTCTGGTCTAATTAAACGACAGATGCGGTAGAGAACAATATATTTTGGAAATCTTCAGTGTAACGAAACATGCAATTTTATCCTAGTAACTGAAATTTTGGTTTAATTTGCGATGTTACTATCTCAAGCGTATCTTAAATATAAACTCGAGATGAAGGATTCTCGTCAATCCGCATCATTTAGCCAACGGATGCCATAATGGTAGATTATCTATTTTGATTCCTTTACATGAACCAAAGCTGTTAAAGAATTTGCGAAAAAAATAACGACGAAAGATAAAACAATATAATAAGGGGAAAAAATGGACGAGTGATGACAAATCACAAATAAAATGTTAGAACAGTATGTCGGTTGTAACAGACATTCAATTCATCCAAACAAAACAGGGTTCCTATAATGATTACAGACTCCCACAAATACAATCATTCAGGGTAGCTTCATATGATATTATGATAGTAACAAATATAACAAACAGATCAAGACAAACTCTTACAGGACTTAAAATCATAAATAACATTGGAAGTGCGTTTAACCACCAATGCCGGGGAATTCAGTCATCATCCTTCGCTTTTCACACTCCTTCGATCAGGCATTAAAACTTGATTAGACAAAAGGCAGTCATCGGTCACGGATACCCTCTAACACCTGCTTTTGGACTTTTCCATGGCCCTGGGAGCTGTGAGGCAAGAAAATCTACTTAAGAAAACGAGGCACACTAATTGGGAGTTAAAAAGGTACATATTAGTTTGGTTAAAATTTAAATTGACATTCGTGAACGAAATAGAGGTACTTAACAAGGTCATGATAGAGTTGCCAACATAACAAGGTATTTCATGAGTTCCCTCGTTACAAATTACACCCTTTTTTGGGTGGATAACTTAAAGCAATTTAGCACTACGTTCGCAAATCAAAAACAACTTAAAAACAGCAACTATATATCCAATACACATTGGCTTGCAGAATTAATTTTTAATGATTAATCGACTAAAAACCAGGGTAAAAAAACAGTCCGGAAATAGAACAATATTACAAATCAAAGAGGTACAATAATTTTTTCGTTCTCAACTTTGCATTTCTAATTCCTATATAATGTTTGAAATATTCCATGGAACAGCATACAGCGACATTTGCATAGATTCAGTGATCTCATTTGAACACGTCAGGGTCATAATCTGTTGCTGGTTATTAGTTCTTAGACATGGCATGTGTCTAAGTTAAGCAGGTCACAGGTTCACTTGATAGTCTTCAATGTTAGGTATAATTACTGTAAAATGAATCACCGCTGAGAATACATACCTAAGCCAATGGCATCAGAACCCTTCATGATTTTAAGCCTTTTGCAAGTGTCAATGAACATCCTGCAACAAAAATAGAATTAACATTGAGTGGAAGAGGGCTGCGAACTAGTAGAATAAAGAGAAAATTGCATTCCATAAGTTCATTTTCTTGGTAGAGTAATTTACATCAACCTAGATGCCTACAAAGACACAAGCACATTAAAACAAACTGAATTAGACTTTAAAATCTTATTCAGCATCTAAACCGTGGCCATGGTTAAGCTTTTTAGTTGGATAATATTGAATATTTACAGCATAAATCAAATGTTAATGCTTTGATATGAACCATTTAATAAAACGGAGATTAAGTCCTTGCAGCAGAGGAAAACCTCTAAATCCCTCAGAGATGGAAAAATAATAGAAACAGAAATAACAATAAAAGATGGAAAAGAATCAGACTACAGATTCCTCAAGGGGTAGGCATGTTTCTCCTCCCTTCCCAAAGGCCCTAAATCCTCAACAACCACTGCAAACCCCTTCTCCTCTCTCATCACATTTATTCTCACCAACTGAAGTCTCCCTTCCTCGCTCATTTGTCACTGCCACTTGGGCATTCTTTTGTGAGGCATCATTATCAATATTTCCCCATTCTGTCCTTTTCCACATCATGTGCAAAACATCCTACTCCCAACTACATCTTTGTAGCATACATTCGTAGAATCTTCTCAAAATCAAGTACCACATCACAAAAAGAATCAGAAAAATTACAATATTCAAATTACCTAATTATAAATACATTTAAGTACTTTGCATTCCATTCACTTTTAAATTTGAACTAGCATGAAAATACTGAAGTTTGACAGCAAAGAGCCATATACATGGGGCAAGCTAAACATCTCAATTACATATACTTTTCTTTTTGAAAAGGACAACTTTCTGGTTACTTGAGCGTTGCCAGTATTCATAAGCTATACATTATTTAAAATATCAGGTTTGCCAAAATAGCATATTTCTCATTTTATATGTTATGAACAAATAACTTAAACATTATTTTGAATACGAAGGATGTAAGTGGCTGCTATTTTTATACAAATCACAACTATTTTGTATCCTTCAATTTTCTCTAATCTCTCTTATAATTGGAAGAATTAGTTGAAGAAAAATTAATACACGAGTGTTGTATTAAGTACTGTACATAGACTTTTATTTTGAATCAATTATCATATCCTTAAGCAAATTAAGTTTATTACCTTCTAGGTGATACCAAAACACAAAAGATTGAGCAAAACTCAGGAAATTACAATCAAAACAAGACTCGGAGGACTTTTGGAAGTACTTGAAAAATAAAAATTAATCAGTATCAATGTTGCATGTTTTGAACAAGTATATGATTGATCACTTGACCGAGTGTTCAAGGAACAAACACAAGCAATTGATCTTCTAAACCACAAATACTCTCCCTTTTAATATACATTGCTAAAATAACCTAGAATTGATTTTCAGTTTGCCAACTGTTTAGACTCCTGAAAAAATGGCAACAAATTACATGTGACTGATTAATAATGATTACACCTTTTTTAGAATATAAGTTTGTAAATCACTAGAATCACCTTACTAAATAATTTTAAAAAGTACTATAGTTACTATTACTTGAAAACATATGAAAAGAAAAAAGGACAAAACAAATAGAGAATTTAAAAATGACTTACTCCCATGGTACATCCCCTACAAGCATCCAGTCTCCATCTTTATCTTCATAAGTGAGGACATACTCTGAACCATGCAGAAGGTCCCTGAGCTTGCTCTCGCTCAACACTTCTCTTCCCGGTGCTCCATCCGAACCACACTGACCTGATATTGTACAAAAGGCATATTCCAGAAGAAAATTAAATTAACCACCAAATTAATTTAAAACAACTAATTAATATAACCAGTTCTAATGCTAAAGTAAATAAAAATTGCAACAGCTCACCTAGGGTAAAACAGCTGAACATCTTTTCAAGGGCAGAAGATAGTTCCTGATAAGTTGTATAACTTCTTAGATCTACCTTCCTAAGATAGGGGGCACCATCCATGCTGACCTTCACAAAGAGTGCAGCAAGACCTGGTTTTCCATCCACTTCATCATTGTTCTTGGAAGTGCTGGCCATCGAATTTTTCCTGAATGATCTTATAGGAGGCCAACCAACAACCTGTGCCCTGTCACATACGAGATTTTACTATATTAGCATAACTTAAAAGACATGGTAAATCACAATTAAGGTGTTCATTCAACTTTAAGTTTCTCTTGAACATCATGGATCCTTGAGATGGCAGATTTCACTTACTTAGAAGCCGGGCCACAGCCACTGATTGAAGCACCTGTATGGTTATGACCGGTTCCATTAGCTGCACAAGGCCTTTCTTGCAACACCTTGCTAGGCATTTCTTTCATTGCAGTAGGCTGAGCTCCAGATGATCTAGGCGAAAGCATTGCGTTCATCCCTGTATTTCCTGTAAACTTCGCCTGCACAAAATATTTCTCAGAATCAGGCTCAAATACAGCAAGAAACATCCAATTCTCACTATACAAAGATCTTCAAACTTCTCACCTGAGAAAACCCGTCCATGGTATCATCAAAACCCCTTTTGTTGCCCGAAACAACAGCTTTCTGCGACGACGAGGATATTCCATCTTTAGTAGGAAGCAAGGGGAACAGTGGCTTCTCATCAAGCTTTGCTGTGCTTAAAGTGTAAGGATCCGGATCCGAATCCCTTTCGGGCGATTGGGATCCGGGAAGACCCAGCCTCAGCTCCGTAGCCTTTAAATTCAAATTTCCCTTTTTCTCATCACACAAGTTTGGGACAGTAGAAGCACAACTATCCACTGATGAGCAATCCGACAACCCTAAGTAATTCCGTTCTTTCAATCCTCCCCCATTCTGGGAGAAACAATCTAACGATTGTGAAGAAGCAGATTCTCCTTTGCACCGCCCTTCCTCCTCCGTTACCACCGCCGGCGATGACATCACACTCCTAATACACAACAGAACTAAACAGCCAGACAGAGAAACCGTAAAAGTTAAAACCACCATCCACTTCACATATAACAAAATCACCTCCAAGACTTCAATAAAAATTAAGCAGAAAATACTCAGTGCAAATTAAAAACGCCCCAATCATAATGATCACGCCATTATGAAGCAACTTGAACAATTTTTTACAGAATAATGCAACAGAGCGAGAAATTAAAAAGAAAAAACATGCATGCGTTATGTTATTACAAACTGCAGAGCTAAGCACAAAAATAAACAATCCTTACAGAAGCAGAATGACACGTCAACAACCTAGCAAGTAGTTAACTAAGTAATTATCAGAATAGCATACTCTCCTCTCTTCCTATTTCTGGTTCAGTTTTCTTCATAGCCTCAGTTTCTTCCCAAAAAAAAAAAGCAAGACTGAAAGCACTGCAGCAGCTAAATAGATCCACACACTCACCAAATCCAAACCGAAATTTTTCAAAAAACAAAAGGTGCACATTCTACTGAAAGCGCCAAGAAACAGAAAATCACAGGAAAAAAAAAGCAGTTAGCAGTGGGAGAAGAAGCATTGGAAGCACGCACCTAAGGAACCAAGCTTTGGTATATGCACAGAAAAAAAAAAAACGGATACTATTTGTGATGATGAGTTTTGTTCAGAAGAGAAGAGTGAAGCAGAGAGAGAAAGAGAGAGAGTTTAAGGGCCTTCCATAAGCAGAAAGCAACAAAATCTTGTGAGAGGAGAAGCTCAATGAATGAAGCCTTAAGACGGAAAACCCAAACGAAAATAATTATTCGTAGTAATAACACTGAGACGAGAAGGGCAAAACGGAAAATAAACGGCAGAGGCAGTGTCGTTTTGTTAATTTAATAATGGTGATATGGGCTCGGGAATTTGGACAGTGGAATGGGGTTGAACGGTTGCGATTGATTCTGACGGAGAAATCAACACCATCCATTCTCTCGCTATGTTCAGACACATAATTAAATATCTTGTCGCTGTTAACAGGTGCTATGAATTATGAGTCTGACCCCGCCACCCCCTTTTATGTTTTTTCCGGTTTCCAATTTCCAAATCTCGCTTTTACCCTTATGTCCTTAACAACCACTCTTAACTGTTTGTGATTACTGATTAAACTAAAGCACATAATTATGAATCGCCAACTCGCTTGTGATTCAATTGAATTATCCATTGTTAATCGATCGGTTTCACATGCTTTTTTAGCGAATGTTTTCCAAATGTTCAATCTTTTTTAGCTATAAATAGTTCAGATTATATTTGAAAATAAAAGAAATGCAAAATAATATTCACTCGTCTAGTAAACCCGAAACGATAGAACTCTCTCTTTTGTTCGAATATATAAAATCTATTTTTTCAGTTTCAATACATTTTTATCCATTCGTAGTAGTCTCACTTTAAATTAAGTGGTGGAACTGAAATTACTGTCGTTGTTTTTATCAATTCAATGCACGTAGTCTCACTTTGAATTGATTTATGAAATTGAAAATGATCGACTTTGGGAGTTGCATGCGCAAATTGAAAAGGTTAAGCTCATTTTCTCTATCGCTATTTTTCATTGACGTCCTTTTTGTGCTGAGAAATATCAGGATGAAAGATATCAGCAGATAGACATGCGCAGAAACTCAGGGAAAAGTGTTATATACGCATACAACTTGCACATACGGAGATACCCTTATCCTACCAATGGTCTGTTTCAGTGTTTCATTTGAAAAATAAAGGTACGTGTGCTCAAATGCTTCCAACGCGTTTCTTCAACATCACATTCCCCTGTACGTAACCTTTTTCATCACGGACATGAATGGTTTCTAATTTCTAATTAAATAACAGCATAATCTTCTGTCTCACACACTTAATTTCATATCATAAGTCATAACTAAACAACAATATGCATCGGATAAAAATGTTTAGAATGCTTTGATAATCTTATTAGACTATATCGATGCAAGTTTCATCCAACGGGAGAAGAAAACAAATCCAATTGACAAAGTGTCATAAAGTGTATTTAAATTAAACTAGATTATCTTTCAAATTATTAAATAACATTTAATATTTAAGTCGTGTACATTCCTAAAATGCTGAAGCATCTTTAACTAATTAATCTTCTTAATAGAGTACTATATGTCAATGAATTTGGTGTGGTTTTGCATGTTTCACCTGTCAAAAAGCATGGAGCACAGTATATATTATTTTAAGACTTTGTTTTATGAAGTTTAGGAGCGGTCTACCAGATACAATGTTATTTGCTACATTATCGACTTTAGTTCTACCACCAAAAATTTGTTGGATAAAAATTTAAAGTCAAAATTTTATTTAAGTTATTATTTGTTACTTAAACGGATTCAGATCTCCTCATATTTAAAAACGGTCATATTTGTGTATTTTTATACATTTGCTTAAGCGAGAGAAATTTCATTTAAGTAAATATATAAAAATATAAAAACATGACAATTATGTTTAAAATTGAATATAAAAAGATCTGACGCGTTACTTAGATAACATCTGTTGATAAATATTATTATTTTAAATGATTAAAATCTATTATCTTTAATAAAATTCAATACACGTGTGATCGGGTGAATTGAATGTACTCACTAAATAAATAAAATATAGTTTTATTTTATCTATTTCTTTAAATATTTTATAATTTTTAAATAATTGCTACCTAAATACTTATTTTTTATTTATTTGTAATTTACTTAAATACTTAAATTGATTTAAAAATATTTTTAATTGTTTTAATATAGATATTTTGTAGAAAATATTTTATCATATATAATTAATATTTTTCATAAAATAGGTAGCAATATAAAAGCCATAGTTAATATGTGTGAATACCGGAATTAATTAAATATTCATTCAATATTTTTTTAAAATGATAACTTATGTCATAAATTTAATCATAAAATTTATTAAATTAAGACAAAAATCTCATTTTAATAATTTATAACTAAATAAAATTAAAAAACTTATAAAAATCACAATCTTTTCAAAAATTAAAATAATGTCTAGTACGATATAAAAGAATAATGTTGAATACATGAGAAATGAATTGGTGAAGATTTGATAACTTGAAAGAATGAAAAAAAATAAAAAATAAAAGTAAAGAAATGATTAGAAAGGAGTGAAGTAAAGGGAGGGGGGGGTGAGAGGTGATAAAAAGGAGATGGGGACAGGGGAAAAGAGGGATTGGGGGAGACAAGAATGCGGCAATGGAAAGTGGGTTTGCCGGGTGTTGAGTAGGACACATAACAATTCTCATCACTCATCCTTTTCATCATTATCAATATTTCTCTCTCTCTCTCTCTCAACCTACACACTATATTATATAGATCCTACTCGCAATGGTGTTGCTAAAATGTTTCATACCCATCATCATCCATAATCATATCATCACCTTACGTCACTCCTCACTAATTTTAATTCCTAATAATCATGCCCCCCCTTTCATCTCAACCCCCTAATTAACATACCACATTATTTAAATCTTAATTAATTATAATCAAATTATTAAATTTTCTCATCGTATATTTTCTTTTATTAATAAATAAGATATGGTGTATTTTAAAAATTACATATATTATAAAAATTAATATAAAAGACTGTAAAAAGATAACTATAAATATGTCACAAAACTCTTAATCATTCTCAATCATGTCATATTTTTTATTTGTTCGTTAATTTTCTAAAATAACTGAATTTTAAAGTAACATTTTTCTATTACGTGTATAATAAATAAATAATAATGATTTTTGTATTAAAAATTATAATATTTAATGGCATTCATACATTAGACTCTATAATTTTAAAATTATTAAAATAATTATTATACTTCTTTTATCTTAAATTAATTTTATTATTTAAAAACAGTATTGGTGGTGATTATTTTTTTATTTTGTATTAAATTTAATAATTATTTATTTAGTATATCACAAATAACTAGATCTCTTGCTATCTGTCTCTCTCTCTATCTATCTATATATATATATATATATATATATACTTATTTTTTTAAAAAAATTTGGTGAGTCCCGTGTCATTTTAATCTATAATTTCTTTCTAATTTATTTTCTCACTTAAACATATAAACCTCCACTCTTCCTTAAAAACTTTCCGCTCTTAATTTTCTTTTGCTAAATACATCTGACCAAACATAATATTAATATAATATCTCATTTTTTTCCCCTTATAAAAAGTTTTAGACGTAAGGGGAAACAACATTATCCACCAGAGCAAACGAAACTTCCGTATATGTAAGATGTTAATATTTTGTTTTGGGTAATTTGACGATTAAATAATGCAAATAATAAGTAGTTTATGAATGTATTGGTATCGATAGGGTTGAGAAGGATGTTGAATGTATTGACGAGAAGGACAAGGGATAAGGTTATGGGTGAGGATAGAATTAGATTAACGAACCAAAAGCTGAACAAAAACACGTAACCCTAATATACATCGATTTATCGAATCTAAATCTAAATAATTCCACAATTAATAATTCGACATAATTATTTATAATGTGATTCCAACAAAACAAATAAAAATAAAAAGATTTGCTTTGGTTAAGAGCCACAGGTTTTGCGGGGCTGT
Organism: Abrus precatorius; assembly: GCF_003935025.1. Lineage (NCBI taxonomy): Eukaryota > Viridiplantae > Streptophyta > Magnoliopsida > Fabales > Fabaceae > Abrus > Abrus precatorius. Next base: position 24,594,266 of record NW_020874406.1, on the reverse strand, counting down.
GTTGCGACACAGGGACCCAATGCCGGATGAAGTCCACTTTTGCCGCTACCCTATTGTTTTTCCTTTATTTTTTTATTATTTGTACGTTCATATCTTCGAAGATTTTTCTTTTTTACCTATTAATATGGTCAAAATTAATTTTACTAAAATATTTATATTAAAAATACCGAAATTATTACAGTAATTAAGTGATAATTACTTTTAATGTTATTTTAGTTATTAGTTGACAGTTTAATTTTTAAAATTAAAATTATTATTGAAAAAAAGTAATAATCAGTTTTTTATATTCTAAAATAACAAAGTGATAGCCAATGTGAAATTATATATAATAAATGATATAATTTTAATTATTTATAATTTTTTTTTATTATGTGTCTTTAGATGTGTATTAAAAAGACCAGTTATTTTCAATTTGAATATATTTAATTGTAACGTTGACGTTGAGGGTGAGAGTTTGATAAAAGCGAAAATGGGTAACTTAAGGCGTTGGAGTTATAAACGGAGTTTGAGGGTGATTGGCACGTGGGTGGCTCGTGACTGACAGGGAAAGCAACGATGCAGTAGGGTCAAAACCACTTTTTCTAAGTTTTGTGGTGAACGAAACAAGTGGGGTCCACCCTAAATTCCTAGGCTAGACTCACGTGTGAAAGCTTTAATTAGTGACCGTGACCGTGACCGTGCGTGCGTGCGTTCTCTCTCGCTCATGCTGTGGTTACACTGTGTTCCTCTGATGAAGAGACTAGCGTGTACCACTATGCTCTTTGTTTTTTTGTTAGGTAGACCCTCAACACCATTGCAACTTCAACAATGTCACCCATGTGTTTACTATTGAATTGAAGCTAATCTTCTTCTCGTTCATTTGCAATCCACTGTTTCGTCTATTGAATCAAATCTTAGCTTCCAACGGAATCAACTTTCCTGCAGCTACAAATTTTCTAGTTATGGGCATAGGAATGGAACCTTTGAATAAATTTTATATATCAAAAGTTGCACCAGTTTAATCCTATGCCTTGTTACAAAGTTTGTGAATGAATGCCATATCGTGATGCCAGAATACTCTTTTCTGCTTTTACTCCTATCAATCAATTGTTGATTTCCTCTAAAATTGAGTATGATTAATTTTAATGAAATTAAGTTTTATATAGTGTGTTTTTTTATTACCTTTTTTTTGTCAAACTATAGTGTATGTTTTATTTTGGGTTAACAACTGTAGTGTACTTGTGTGTGTGTTGTTTTTGTTCAACAGCTATAGTGTGGGTCACATCTTGGAAGTGGGCCTTTGCTTCTAACAGCCCATTCTTGTGGCCCAAGCATTTCTAGCACAAAGTGATCCAACGTGTTGGGTTTAGAACACCAAAAAGAGTTGGGTTTCTTATGACAAAGTATGGGAAAAAATATTAGGAAACGTATGACAATGTGGTGCCCAGCAAGATTTTATGATATGACCACACCCATCCTAGCACCCAAAAACAAAAATAAAAAGGAAAGATCTTTATCATTAACCATGTAAAATGTTTGTGAATGATTAATGGTCGAGGTTTATTATTTTCATACTCTTATAAAAACAATAATAGTTCTCACTGTATAGGTTTCTTACATGTACATATCTATCCAAATATTAAAATTATCTTAATTTTCATCAATAAGAATTCTGACAATAACCTTAAATAATACGCAAAGCTATTTATAAATAATTTATTTAATTTATGAATAAAGTGACCCATCATACTTAATTATTATACATACAAAATCAGGAAATGATAACTTTTCTAGTTTTATATTAATTAACTGAAAGAAACAAAAAATAATTCAGATTATTTGTTAAATTATACAATTTTTTTTTATGGAGAGCATAAGAGGCATAATATTTGTACTGATATATGCAAGCGAAAGATAAGTTTACAAATTTGCACTATAAACTGGTCGTTTAATCATATAATATTAATTGGGCGAAAAGCGTAACCATGTCGATTTCCTAATCTTATAAATTAAAGTCTTTATCAAATCAATGGGCAGCACCCATAAAAAATAATAAAAAATCTTATCGTCTATATTTAATAATTTGATTTCAGCTGTAGCCTACTTGTAGGTATAAACGCAGTGGAGCCATCAAAGACATGATGTATGTGATGTACATTGAACATTATTAATAAATAGCATATTATAAGTGCATGTATATAGTATTTTAGCTAAAGGTTAAGTGAAGTGGAAGCATCATATACCTCTTTGATTCTATGAATTGGATAATGGATGTTACTGAACTGGTCCCAATTAGCAAAAGATACATAATAAGTAACCAAGACTTTCACAAAAGGTATTTGCGTGCACAATGCGAGACAGAACAGAAATATCATATAGATGCTAATTTTCATAACATAGATCTGTAAATCCAAAAGTAGTACATAAAGTGCCCGCTACTTAAGTTTGTGCTCAAAATGGTCCCGGAATCCAATCATGAATATGAAGTAGAAATGGAGAATTTCTGGCGAATTAGTACCAAAGGATAAAAAAGACCCACAGTCCTGGCAGCATTTCAGGGATTTTGGGCACCATCCACCTAAGAACCCACTCTTTGCTTACGAAGCATATATGGTACCATATATCATTGATGATATTGTTGTTTCCCTACTTGGAAAGCAAGCTAGCGTCCACTTGCTCCAGCTAGTAGTCCAATTGGGGATAAGACTTGACAGTAAGAGCCAGAGAAACATAAATGCATATGCTGCACCCCCCATAAAATATCTAATATACCAAGTTGGTTTATTTGTGATATATCAAAGATTTAATACTATTTGATTGGAAACAAATATTTTTTATTAGTGAATTCCATCGTGTCTTGACCTTGTTTTACAAGTGAGGTTTGCCTGTGTCAGCTAGCTTTGCTTGCTAGTGTAAGCAGCCTTTTCTTTCTTTTTTTAACGGGAATTTAGATGTATGTATATCAGCAGAATAATAGATAAAGACTTGCCAATGATTTGCATAGATTGGGACGTGTTTATCTCATATAATGTACTTTGATACCATACATTGAATAATGAAATTCCTTTGGTACCCATTGCAGGTATTCTTTTAGTGTCCATCAGACCTAGGTCTAATTGCCATTTTAAGTCTTTTAAATTAAAGGATGGTAGAAGCCAAGTGTTCTGAAGTCAAAATATAGATAAAGGATTTCGTAAGCACGCAAAGTATTTGAACTTCACACGGCATATCAATTTTGGATGGTGACAATTATCCATTGCTGTGAGCGCCAGCCATGTTTTCTTTTAAGATACATCACATAGCCCAGTCTTATATATTTTCTTCATGGGTGTTGTTAATCATTTTAAAATAAGGATGGTAACGAATAAAGTACTTATGTTAACTCGTAAAATTTACTTATAATGAATAAAATATTTATCTATTATATGAGTACAATTATGGATATAAATAAATATTTACAAATTTTAACGTGGATAGATATAAGTATGAGTATCTAAGTATCCATAAAAAAATAAAAAAAAAATATAACTTTTTAACAGTTAAATTATTTAATTTATATGGTTTGAAATTAATATAAGTCTAAAAAAATTTACTTATAATGAATAAAGTATTTATCTATTATATGAGTACAATTATGGGTATAGATAAATATTTACAAATTTTAACGTGGATAGATATAAGTATGAGTATATAAGTATTCATAAAAAAATAATAAAAAAATATAACTTTTTAACAGTTAAATTATTTAATTTGTACAGTTTGGAATTAGTATAAGTCTTTTAGACTTATACTAGTGTCAATGGATCCTATTCCATATATATATATATATATATATATATATAAACTTTATTTTACAACTATATATTAAATTTTTGTATTATTATACTACCTATGTGAAGTTATATAAGATTAATATAAAAATATATTTAATAATAAAGTAAACCAAAAAATTTATTTTAATTTATATTTTTAATAGAAAAATTTATTTGCTATTTTATATTGTTTAATTAGTCTAATATAATTTAATTATTACACAGTTGATATGAGATTAAATTTTTTTTAAAAATATTATTTATATATGATAGATAAAATATTTTTTATACAAATATTTTTGTCAATAAAATCATATTAATATTTAAATCATAAAGTGAATGATAAATAGTAAATATATTATAAATATTTTATAAATTTTACAATCACCTACTATTATTGTAAGCTTATTATTTATTGATAATATTTAAATTTTATTTTTTATATTTTAATTTAAAATAATATTTTTCTATGCAACATATGCATTACAAGTACAATTATAATTCATTAAATCTAAATAATATTATTTTTACCATTTATTTATGTTTAAAGAAGTTTTTAGAAAGATATAAAATATAAAAAAAATATTATTAATTTTTATTTGTTAATTTTTTCAGACAAAAAAGTAATTTTTTTATATACACGTATATTTCTTTATTATAAAATTTTATTGTGAGTATTTATCTTTTATTCAAAATTTTTCTTTTATTTATATACATTATAAATATTTAATTCATTAAAATAATTTTTTAAAAATTTGTATTTTTGATAAAATACTTTCGTATAGTAAATGAGTTAAAAATACTAATATATATATATATATATATATATATATTTATTTATTTATATTATTTTAATGAAATCCATTATTTTTCTTATAATTTCAGATTCAAAAGTTAAAAAAATATTTTATGTATCCACTTTTCGTTATTATTTAATACTTGAACTTCTCTGCCCTAACTCTACTTTTATTATCAATGTCTAACTTATTAAAACTTAGCAACTATGAAATGTTATTCGTTAAAGTTAGTTGTCAATAACGCCACAATAAGTCATCAAGTGATCCTACACAAAGGGTCACTCATTGTACAGATCTATTTCGTTGTCGCTCTGTTGCTCATTGTGCATATCTATTTCGTGATCCTACACAAAGGGTCACTCATTGTACAGATCTATTTCGTTGTCAATCTAATGTTGCTCATTGTGCATATCTATTTCGTTGTCGCTCTGATGTTGCTGATCGATCGAATCTCAAACAAGATAAAATTATCATCGACAAATAACTTGTGTATTTAGTTTTGTTTATTATTAATAAAAATTTTAGTTTAAAAAATTATTGTATTAAGATACATATAACACTTGTAATTTTTGAATATTTATTTTTTATTTATATTTGCATCTTGTTCGCCAACTACTTATTAAATTTTTCTATTATTATACTACTTATATGAAGTTATATAAACATGTTTTTTTTTAAAATATTTTTTTTCAAATAAGTGCGGATAATGAGTACAAGATGGGTAGGTTTGCAGATATCCAAAGAGTATAGGTATAAGGATTAATTTTCATATCCACGTGGATATAAGGCTGAATATGAGTATTTTTTTTAAATATATGTATAGAGATAGATACTATAGTATCCTATTCATACCTTACCTATTGTCATCCCTATCCTGAAGACACAGGTTAAAATAAAGAATAAATAAATACTAAAATTTTATTAATATATGAAAAACTATATATTTATGTTTTTTGGTAAAATATTTTTAGAATGCTAACGAATATATATTTTCTTTATAGCCTACTTAACGTGCATAGCGATTCATTGGATCCTACATGCTTGATCGGATTGAAATAATCATACTATTATTATTATTATTATTTTAAAAAATTACAATTTAACATTAAAATAAAAAGAGAAGAGAAAGGACTAATAAATAAGATGATGTAATAAAAAAAGTTATAAAATTATGATAAAATTTATTGTATGTGCATGATTGCTCGTTGCGATTCTACCCTTGTCGGTCTTCTTTCCATATTTCATGGATCTGTTTCTTCTTCTTCACTTAAAATCTGTATATTTCAAAGTTAGTTCAGAATATATATGACATTTTCCAAGACACTTCAATAATATCCTTCAGCCAAGCTTTTGGAGATATAGACAAACATATTATTAAAATGTTTAGCGTCTCGCAAAAGTTGTCAGTTTTAGTATAATTTTGTAATGGAATTATACGACATATATTATTAAGAGACCTTAATTTCATGTTTCAGTTATGCAAATGCCATAAGTATAAAGCTGAAGATTACATTGCCCAATTTCCTTTACCGTTTTCTATTGTTACCGTACTTTAGTGTTTATGAATATGAGAAATGTATTAAAATGCGATGATATTTTTATGTCAAAATAAGAAACATAAGTATTAACTATTATAACTTTTTAATATTAAAATATAAATATTATACAATTTCTTTAATGAATTACATGATATTTTAAATAGTTATGATATTTTAAATATTTAAAGATTCACATTAATTACAAGTGGGTTTTTTTTTATATATATTAAAGTTGAGTTTATACTCTTAAAATAATTAATTTTTTTAACAATAGCATGTCCTATTTTTAAATCGAGTTCAAAATTTTAATAATTATGCAATTTTTTTAAAAATATTATTACCAAACTAACATGGATTAACCAGGTTGTTTTTTTATTTTTTCTGAACCAGGCTATTTATTGCTTGTGATTTTGAATTGATGCGGTTGGATCTCCACGTTTTTCGGGTAGCCCGCCTTCGTGCATAGGACATCATTTTTTTTTTCAAGTTAATTAAATTAGTAGATTATTTCTTTCAATTTTGATTTTAAAAATTTTTAACAATATTTTAAATAAGTTTTTTTTTAAAATGATAATTCCATTAAAATTATTCTTCACCATTTTCTTTCATGCAACTTTTTCTTTTTGTGCTCCTTTTCTTAACTTTGCTTTTTTTTTTTCTTATCATTTGTTCATATTTTATAGTTTTTTTTTAATTTGAACTCCAATAAACATGCAATATATTTCAACAGTTTGTTTATTGAATCTTAAGATCGTATGAAAAAACAAAGAATAAAATAATGAGAATGATATCGAGACTTTGGGTGAAGGTGACAGCATGAGCTAAATACAAGTTGATCATTGTACTGTTTAAAAATAGAATATTTATTTCATTATAAAATATCAATGGTATAAAATGTTATTATTTGATTTTTATAATAATATTTTAATATATACATATTTAAATGTATAGTATATATTATATATAATTTTAATTCATTTTTTAAATTTAAAAATCATTTTATATTATTTTTTATAATTGCAAACTGTTTATTTTATCTTTGTAATTGAAAAGTATTGAATATTATTGTATTGTAAAAAATACAAACTTGAAACTATTAATTAAATTAAAATAACTTTGTACTAATTAATTTACGTGTTTAACAGTATATATATTAAAATAAAATGATTTTAAAATTTTTAAAGTTTTACGAATTTAATTTACTTTAACTAGTTTGTACAATACTTAGTGAATCTATTGTCCTAAGTAAATTTCATTTTAATAAAATGAAATTTCAACTATAAGCCAAACAAATATTGAACTGGCGCAAAGCATATGAATAGTATAATACTGTTTAAAATCACAGCTATATTTATCAACATATAAAATCTTTAAAAAAAGAAGAAGAATTGACATTAAGGTGCTCTGATCAATAACAAAATAAATTGGGGGAATGAATACTATTTTTATAATAAATTATATTCCTTTTATAAATGTGATTATAGCAAAGAAATTAATATTTATCAAACTTTGCTGATGGTTATTCTAAGTATATCTTCCTATCTTGCAATTTTGTTTAAAGAGGTAATCCGTTACCGTAAATTTTCATCTAATAAAGAGTTAATCGATTAATTAAAGATTGAGGGGAAACTAATCCATCATTAGAAATCACACAAAAGAAGGCACGTGACAAATAGGGAACAGCATACATGTACAAATGCCCGCAGCCTTTCGTACCTCTCAATAGTCGCAGTGGTTTGTTCGTTTGTTTCCTTGCAACCCTATTCATGTCAAAGTTTATTATAATTTTTTATCCAAGATTTAATATTCAAATACTACATTAGTTATGTGATTATTACAGTTGAGTGCAAAAAGTCTTTTTAATTTTTATTTAGTTTCAACGTGACTATAATTTTCAAGGTCTCAAAATTTAAAATTCTAATTAAAATAAAATAATGTAAAAACAACTGTTGTTTTTTTTTTATGAATTTAATTTAATTACACTGACAGTGTAAACAAATTTTATACTATCTTCAATTATGAATTGTTAATATTAGTAATATTTTTCATTTTTATAAGGTACACTAAAATTAAGCTTTTTTAAAAAAAAATTATTAAAGAGTATATTTTTATAATATTTGTATTACACCTACTTGCATGATGTGAGATGGGTGAAAGAAAGAAAAAACTAAACGATAAAATCATTTTTTTTCATGCATATAATCTATCAGAATAGATTTTAATATCTATTTAAACCCTACTAACCTTACGGAATTTGCTAATAAATTAACGAATTTTTATTTAATGCAATATTTGTGATTATTTATTAAATTTAAAAATATTGATCCGAAAGTTGCACCAAATCCTGGGTGCGAAAGAATAAAGCAGCGTTCATTAACGATCATGGCTCTCAAAGATGACTATTCAACAACCGTTCTTCCGTACCGTGGCTTGGACACGGGACAAGGGATAATATCGTACCTTCACATTTAACTCCTTACGTCGTCTCAAACACTTTATATATCCTCATCCATTCCTCCAACTCCAACCCAAACCCACACTTCCAAATTCTCCATATTTGCCTCGTTCCTCATTAATATCAAATACATGAGCATAAGAGTAAAATTAGCCACAGTAGCAACACCAACAAGGAGTGTGGATGATGGAGGGCCAAGATCTTTCCCCACCCCGCATGGACTCATCTCGACCGTCCCTTGGCTTCCCCTTGGGCACTGCTCTGCTCTTGATCATCATCTTCAGCTTGAGCGGCATCTTCTCTTGTTGCTACCACTGGGACAAGTTCCGTTCTTTACGTCAATCTTTATCTCAACCCGACCCTGCACACTCCCACACCCAATCCTCACCCTCTAAACCCAAACTTCACTCCGCGGTAATTATATGCTTATAAAAAATTAAGCATTATTTTTAACAAACTCATGTCGTAATTGCCACTTTAAACTATACTATAAATTAATATGTAATTATAGTGGTACGTAATTTGAATTTCCAATTTTTTGGTGGGCAGGATTTGAAGCAGAGCAAGGGTGAGAGCTTGCCCGTGTTGATGCCCGGGGATGAGGTGCCTAAGTTTATAGCCATGCCGTGCCCGTGCCAACCTCCGCGGCTAGAGAACATCGTTATCACCGTCGAGAAGCCACCGCCAAAACCGCCGCGACTGGCGGTGCCTTTGTATTGATAAATTAATTAGCAACCGAAGCATGTTAATTAATTGTTGATGTTGATGCGTGTATATATGCATGTTGCCCCCCATTTGTTCTATGACCGTGAGGAGTAAAAAAGCGACCATGGGAAGCATAGGTGGCAGGTCAATTTCCTCATCGAGACCTTTTCATCGAATTTGATATTTATGTTCTTGTATGTAGTAATTATTAACTTAAGGGACTTAAAGCGGTTTTATTTCTTGACAGCTTCTAATTTGGCTTTTCCTTTGCTTTCAGCTTCAGAACTACATATTCCACCTACAAAGTTTAAATAGCTTTACGAAATTTAATTAATTCTGATCAATTTTTTGTTAAAGCGGTATCCTTTTAAGCTAGAACGCTATTATTAACAAGAGGCAAACTTTTCCTACTTGTCACTCTACTTATTCCCCACGCCGAGCTACGACAAGAATTTGTGCTAGATGAATGGGTTAGTTTGTCTATTCCAATTAATCAAGAATAGATAAAAGGTTTTCGCTAGCTAGAATACAACAAAATTCAATTTGTATACCTGTTACTTGCAAGTTGCAATCTTAACGCAAGTATTTATATGGTTGGTTTGTACTTGTCTGTGAATTCAATAAAGCCCACGTTCCATGTCTTGGTTGGTAGAGTTTATCGTTTCGAAAACCAAGCTCTTAATTGGCATGCCTGATATATGAAAGGTAAGCCTCGCAGGTGCATGTGAAAATAATTAGAAATGTGAGCCTTAATTAGTTAATCATATCCAGTTCTGTTAGCTACATCCTGAGAATGGCAAATTGGTGATGCATCTTCATAATGCAGACACGTCCAAACCCAAAAAAAATAAAAAGGTGACTGTAATATTCTTATAATTATCACCATACCCGATATCAATCAATCAACCTCGGATAATTTTGCATCAATCCAATCAAGAATCAACGTGTGCGCTTATATATGTATGTATGTGTGACTTCTATTAATCAATTAAATTAATCGCCTATGTTTCGGTCCTATGAGAAGGTGCCACCAGATGTGCCAAAATCTTTAGAAGACAAAGTATAGGCGAATGATCCCATCAAGCACGCAAATGGAACCAATGAAACTATTATAGGACGCATTCACTCATCGATTCCCTGGTAAAACATAAGAAGCATTAAGAAGGGTTCGAAACGTACGTGTGAAAATGAGATTAGACCTAGTGGAGAATGTTTGGCCATTGTCCCCCTTGGGGAGAGGCAGTCGGAAAAACATGATGACTTTATGACCCGCACCGAATTATTTTGCAATGGGGACCCCAAGCCAAACCAAACTGCATTCTCCTGACCTAATTTTCATGTTGGCTTTAACACGAAATTTTTATAATTTTAAACTTGTTTGGATTCACGTTAAATTTATTTAAATACCATAGGTTATAAAATCGACGTTACATGATTTTATTAGATTTTCAAAGCAGCTTGCGGTTTTATTTGTTGCAGCCAGATATGTGTACTCTTCCGTGATTATTAACCAGTACTTATCACTTTTTCCACCTTTCCCTTCTACTTCCTTGGTACGCTCATTTTGATTCACAAGTGAGTCTATGGCGCTCTCTGCACACGATGTGTCCCCACACCCTATGTTTGAACAAAGTCATGAAAAAAATAAAGGGAAAAGAAACATGAAAATAAAAAACGGAGTAGAAATAGGATGAAAGAAAATTTTATTTGAATAGATAAAGATAATAACAAGAAAATTTTAATTGCACTTCCTACCATTTAAAATTCAGCAAAACACACCTCTATTTAATATTTTTTTTGCACTTATGGAATTTTTTTTACAACATGCAAAGTGTATTTTTAATTGATAATAAAAATAATTCCTTTTTCGTGTTTAAGTGACAATTATGTACTAGTTGTAATTCATAACCTTGTTAATATACTATACACCATGAAATATCAAAAGTAAAACAAAAACATGTAAAGTGAAAGACTAGGAATATTTGTCCAGGTAGTTAATTTTCAAGCTTTTCCTTTTTGTAATTTTTAAATTTTAGATTAAAATATTTTACCTACACAACTTATTTTAAATCAAGAATTAATGTACACTTCATTTTAATTTTCTAAATATATTTTACTTATTTAAAAATTTTAAGATGTACAGCTTTGTTTATTATTTTAAGTTTTTAAAGTAATATAATGCTATAAAAATTTATATACAAATATCTTTTCGTAAATAATAATATCTTTTTTTTCCATATTAATGACCAAGTTGACGAGACGTAGCGAACGGGCCTACATTTACTCTTCCTTTCAATTTTCCTTCTCTTAATTATTTCCCACTATTTCTTCCATGTCCTACTGCAGGGTTTTTTTGCCGGGTCCACCGGAAAAAAAACCATAACACCTTTAGTTCAAAAGGTTTCTTCTTTAAAATGATGTCGAAAAATTCTGTAAATATCAAATGGCCTACAAAAATATCTGTAATGTTGTTTTTAATTGATATATTCCTCAATCTATTAGCAAAATATTATAAGATGAAAGAAATAAAATAACATTTAATTATCTAAAATGACATATAAATTAAAACTAAATATTTTTCTTAACGTGACTTTTTTTTTTTGGCAAAACTATATGTATCTTTTATAAGAGAGGTAATCTTGTTTCATTTTAAAATATCATTAGCATGGCGAATGAAAAACAAAGGTATGAACTTGAATTCAAAATCTTGCTTAAAAAAGTTCAATAAATACAGATTGATATATATATATATATAATACAAAAAAAAACTAATGTAAATATGAGTTATATTAATTTATAGACCATTAGTAAATTTTTATTAAATAATTTAATCTGAAAATCGATCATTATAAGTTCCTATGACACAAATTATCTTCTATTTTTTTTATAAAATTTAATACAAATAATATACCTAATATATAATTACAATCAAATAATTAGATGATAAAATAACATTTTGTATAAAATTATTAACAATATTTTATAAATACAAATCACATTGGATAAATATATATTGCTAAAAGATAATTGGTGGTGGAGCATAATTTTCCCATTGCTGAAGCCCTGAATAGATTACTGATGCAGCAAATAAACTTAAATATCTGAAATGGCCCATCATGCCTCAAATGAAATGATTAAAAAACATATAATATACATAATGGAGTCCTGGAGTTTGTCCCTGGCCTTATCAAGGAGCATAATATAACCCAGTCTTTTGGGGACTCATAATGAAGTGGGGTTTATGCATACATATGAAGATGAAGCACAAAATATATCTTGTTCCTGTTAGTAGTCCCTCCTACGATGATGAGATGAGTACTTATTATACATAGGAAATCCTCCAAAAATTAGGTATAAATCACAGATCATACACTGAAATTGTCTATATTTTTATATTTCCGTCCCTTTCCCACTCTGCTTTCCTAGCTATCATGCAATACCCCAATATCCCACCCCTATGTATCTTCCCTTTACATTAATTATTCAAATATTCCACTTTCCATCCTCATCATTGCCCGCTTCTACTAAAGACAACCAATATTAAGCGAGTGGTTTGATTTTAAGAAATATTTTTTACTCACATTAAAGACTAAAACAAATGATATTTTATAAAATTAAAAATTCAACTTAAAAAATTATAAGGTCAAAGATTATTGGATTAAATTAAATTAACTTTTAAAACTATTTTTCTTTAAAATAATATTTTAAATATGTTATAAAGTCTCATTAAATACCCATAGAGGGAAATTTATAAGCTTATAGCTAGGTTACTTTAGTACTAAGTACTAACTCCATCTATTCAATTGTTGAAGGAGTTGGATTGGTTTAAGGAAAAAGTGGGAAGCAGCGAACGAACAAAATTTAGATAAGTGTTGTTGCTGTGTCAGATCAAACTGTATTAGTTTATGGGCAGCAGGAACATTGGACAACTAACATAGTGGAGTTCTTACATCAGCTTTAGATGTTAACTATTTGATTATTTTTCATTTTTGTCCTTTTTATTGTACTAATTGTTCTTTCAGTGCTTTACTACTAATCTATCTTTGTTATATACGGTTTAATCCTTATTATAAACAATCAGCTGTTTGCTGACAAATATGTTGTTGGGGCGATATCTCATTCAACTACGTACACAATGGAGTAATCAGGAGTACCTAAGCATTTTTAATTAGTTAACAAAAGCATTAGCTGCATATAAAAGAATATGAAATGAGAATGCCTAGTGCATGTCTTCTACGATAACAGGACATGGCTATTATATCATCCTATAAAATTTGAGTAGGATCAGATGCACATGCTTTTGAGATAGATTCTTATATGTACCTTTCTTTCCTCGTCCTGAGGTTGTTTAAGCATGGTGGCACTAACAGTTTACAGATAAAACTTGAAATTTATAATTCGAAAAAGCATGTATTATGTAACGCAAGTTGACATGTATTGGGGGCAAGGGGAAATAATATAGTAGGGCACAGCAAAATAAGAATACAGATAAGTGAAATAGTGAATCTTTCACATGAAATTAATGCGTGATTAATTAAATTTAAAAGAGTGGGACCTAGCTAATCGATTGTTTGAGCTTGATTGAGATTAAGTTAAGAAAGGGGAAAAACTAAAAGAGTAAATGGAGGCTCTAATTATATAAAATGTTTCTATTTATTCTTTTTGGTAAAATTTTATAAGAGAACCACATTTACTAAAAAACAATGTATACAATTTTTTTAATATGAAATGGTATGTTCTTGTAAAACTCGATGGTTGGTCTTATCAGGACATAAAGTGAACAAACAAAGACGATTTTGGGGCGTTTATTTTGATTAACATAAAAAAGGTAAAACAACTAAACTCTACAATGAGAGATCTACGTGACATCAGAAAGGACCCAAAGGCCTAAACAGCGCGGAAATGAAGCGTTTTATATATATATATATATATATATATATAAAATAGAAAGAAAAAGTTACTAAAATATAGTGTTTTATAAAAATTTAAATATTTTTCTAGCGATTTTTGGCGTGACGTCTTTTTCTACTTTTAAAAAAATTATTTTTTTAAAAATCATCATTTTAAAATTTCATAATTTGTTATTATATCAACACCTATAATAAAATTTTGTTATTATATCTATTTTTTAGAAGGTAATTTTATTTAATTTTTTTAAGATTTGAAAAAAATAAAATTATTTCTAAATTATGAGATAAATTTTATTTATTTTTTATATTTTGTTTTTTCTTTTACAATGACTTATTTATCAGTTCATTTAAATATGACCAATGTTATTTTATAAATATATTATACTTATAAAAAATATATATGTTAACAAAAACAATCAATTTCATTAATAAAATTTATGTAATGCTTTTCTTTCTTTTGCAAATAACTATCATTTCAAAAGATATTTTCCACATACGACGTCTGGTGGAGGACGACAGTTTATTGACGAGGAATTTGATTTTATTAATGCAAGCACCCGCATGCATGGAAGACGAACAATCATCGGAAAAGTTTGGCACGCGTTATAATAGGGTGCTACATGTCACAATCTTTTTTTATGAACAATGATATTTTTGCTTATCTTTCTGAATTTATTTATTTAATTTATATATATGGGTTTAAAAGCATAACCCTATGAAAAATGGATCTTCGGCATTCATGTTAACAAAATAACGAAATTTTTTTAATATTTCCATATAATATTAAAATTTACACAAAATTTATATATATTTACAATATAATGATTCAGTGAGGGTCTAAAAATACAATAGTTTAAAATGTAATTACATTCCTTGGCCAATTAGTGACTCAATAGTCTAGGCCTAATACTCAAATCAAACCCAACAAAATGGTTAACTCTATGTTCTTCTAAAATATTAACTCTAAAATCTCTCAGGTAGACCTTTCAGCTTGAGAAATAAATGCATTTCATGTACCTTCTAATCACATACCATTGTATGATCATTGTAGCACACACATACCAATACAACAAAATGTAAGGATGAACTTATATAATCGACTACATTATTAATGAAATATAGATAAAATTATTTAAACAACTCATATTAGTCAGCACACAGCATTACACAGCTTTAATACAACAATGCAGCATTTCCAGCCCATTCCCAGCCCATCTAATACAAATGCAGCGATTCAGTTTTCATCTGATTTCACAGCCTAAATAATCCAGAGGAACTATTTTCCAGTTTGAGAGCAACTCATCCCAATATCTGGATCCAGATACAGCACAACTTAACATCCTAATCAGTTCTAAATGATGATAATGAATATGATGCAACAAAGTTAAATCAGCATATTACAACGCAGCAAAATTTTTGTTTTCAGCCTCAGCAATACAACAATAAATACATTTTTATTCAGCATTAACAACACAACAATTTTTTTTTTTTTATCTTTTCAATTTCGGCAATTTCAGTCAGACATATTATTTCACCTAGTTTCAACAACTCAGCTATATACATATTCTAACAACAATACTAAGTATTTAAGTACATATTAACACTTTCAACTAATATATCCCCATATTCTAACATATTGTATTTCAACACGATTTTCTAAACAATCATCAGACAACAGTGGAATCTACTTAAATCCACAGAATCTGAATTTTAGTCTAAAGTTAACTCATATTGCCCATTATTCTCAGCTAAAATGAAATAACTTATATAGACATCACGATTTCTATTAAATGGACTGGATTAAATCAGGTAAGCTCCCCTCAACTAGAGTGAGTTCCAAAATAGTACTCATAGTGAGTTTCGTAGAGATATCGACCGTTTTGGGTGTGAAATACAACTTGATCAGCTTAAATATACTCAAAATAACCCGATTTAAGTCCCTTGAGGAAGAGAGAGAAGAAACAAGGTAAAAATTGAGAACTGAGTTCCGAGAACTCACCTAGACCTCAATGAGATGAAAGATCTCGCTTTGATCGGGAAGAAATTCAGCTTTGAGAAAGTTTTCTCTAAGAGTAATAAGAGAGAAAACAGAGAGAAAGTGAGAGAGAGAGAGAAGCTATTTGGTAAGAAAATAAAGTTTCTAAGCATTGAGGCCCCCTTTAAATACCCCTCCAGCCCGCACGCTCTCGCTTAAGTGAGCCAATTCTCGCTTGAGCGAGATCTGTTCTTGCTTGGGCGAGTGAACCCTCACATGGGCAAGAAAACCAGACAGTGGAACCTCTAAATTTTCTGATATTCTTGCTTAAGTGAGAAACACGTCGCTTGAGCGAGAAGCATCTCGCCTAGAGGAGAAGCATTTTCGCCTGGGTGAGATTAGATCCAGAGAACTACTAAATTTTCCTGCGACTCCTCGCCTGAGTGAGGTCATGATGAGTCTATAACTCATATAGGAAATTAGAGATTTTTGGCATATTTCATTAGATTTAAATTATAAGTTAATGCAATTAATTAGAAAATTCAATGGTATGTTACAAGTATTGAAAATTTTTTATAGATCATTTATATTCTGATGTTGGTAATTGAATTTTTGAAGGAATTTAGACAAAAAGTAGCAATTGGGCTAAAGGACGAAAGTTAAGTGCTGCAGGACATACTTTGTGGGGACACAGACTTTTATTTGTGGGGACACGATGCTGACTGATGCATATAAAAGTGAAAAAATTCTAAAAATGCGGCATATTTTATCTTTCCTTTTTAGAACATTCTGGAGCACGGTTTTTTAGGTTTTCATACAGTTTTACGTAGAATAGGAAACGAGGGCTATTTCTTGACATCTTGGTAGAAGGATTCTCATGGGAACTTGAATTTCCTTTTCATCTTCTCTAATTTTTGTAATAGAACAGTAACACTTTCATTTTATCCTTTTGCTGTAAGCTTTTCTATAACTATGAATTTCGTTTCTGCAATATATCTCAGTTTTAATTCATTTCCTTTCATAATGTCTAGCTAAATCTCTTTGGGTTGACTAAAGATGAACTTATACCTTTACCCATTACAATGAACTAAGCATTGTATGTGACTCAAGATGAAAGCTTTAATCTAACTTTTTAATTCTGAACTTAATGCCTCGCTGTTATACGTGAATGGGGTTGATGAAAAGGAGTTTATTGCTAGAAAGTTGTGGACTTTCTTGGACTGTGGTTAAAATACTTATTATGAATTGTCTAGAAATAGAAATTTATGATAATGTGGTTATATAGGTTTTATCCTTAATGCTGAACATTTTTGGTTTACCTAAAGGATTAGAAGATTAAAAGTCATTTTAGAACCAATTACCAAGGGATTGGAGTTGGATAATTTAGACAACCTGACCATTAGATTGACTATATTTTGAGTTACAATTATATTTTAAGCAAGGGGAAAGGGATAAGGGATTCTAAACTCAACCCATTTATTAATCTTTGCAAAAAAACCTATTTTCTCTACTTGAGTTATTTACATTGTGCAGTCTTGTTAATTATTTTCTATATTAAGTTTTACTTTTATCCATTTATTAATTGTAATTCCAACATCTTTACTTTCAGTTTTACAATTTTGCTGTGTGAATTTCATACTAGTATATATACCCTATTTTTGGTGACTCAACTAGTAATATTCTTGTGGTTTGATACTTAACACTTATCCCAGTGGACAATAATCTTTGTAACTTCAACGATTTGGTGCACTTGCCAAAAAATTTTATCAAGTTTCTGGCGCCGTTGCCTGGGATAATGATTGTTAATATCAACGGTAATGAGAATATGTTAGATTGGGTTAATAACGTTTGTTATGTTTAAGGTTTGTGACAGGAACCTAAGTGCAGTAGTTGAATTGGTTGATGCGAGGCAAGGAGAAGATCAAAAAGAGTGATTCATCTTCAGAACTTGACCAGCCAATTATTAATTTCAAGAAAAAGAACAAAAAGAAAGGACAAACTTCAGAAAAAGAAAAAGAAGAAGACCCACAAGAGCAGAATTCTGCAGAAATGGAAGGAAATCCCAATGAAGAACGAAGGACTGTGGATGATTATGCACGTGCAAAACCGAGAGGAAACCCCACCTCCATTGTTCGACCTCCCATTCAGGCAAACAACTTTGAGATCAAACCTGACCTTATGAGAGTGGTCTAGCAAGAGCAATTTGTTGGACATCCTTCCGAAGATCCCCACTTACACATTCAGAATTTTTTGACCATTTGTGGAATGATTAGAATGAATGGTGTGAGTGATGAGGCTATCCGGTTGTCTCTTTTTCCATTTTCTTTAAGGGATAAGGCAAAGAGTTGGTTGTTATCCCAACCGGAAGGAAGTATCACTACTTGGGATGATTTAGAGAGTAAATTTTTGACGAGGTATTTTTCAGCCTCTAGAACAATCAAGTTGAGGCAAAAAATTCTGGCATTTTCTCAAAGGGAAGATGAAACACTTCAAGAAGCATGAGACATATTTAAGGAACTTTTGAGAAGCTGCCCTTATCATGAGCTACCTGAATGGCTTCAATTGAGAACCTTTGATGATGGGCTGAATGTAGCAACAAAAACAATGGTAGATGCAGCAGCTAGAGGCTCATTTGCTCAAAAGACCTTGGAAGAAGCACGCCAACTTATTGAAGTTTGGCATCCAACAATTACAATCATAGGGAAATAAACTCTTCTAAAAGAGGTGTGTTGGAGTTAAATACATTGGATGCACTGCTGGCCTAGAACAAATTAATGTCACAATAGTTGAATTCTCTCAATGCTAAGTTTGAAAACATGAAGTTTGAAGGGAATAAACTAGTGCACTATGTAGCTCCCATCAGCCAAGAGGAATACAATGAGGGAACAAGTGAAGACAGAGTTGAATACACGCAGCAACAAGGGGCTGAACAGGTGAACTTTATGAATAACATGCCAAGGCAACAGAATTTTAATTCAAGATTGCAGTGGCAGCAACAAAACTTTCAGCAGAAACCTGTTTATCCACGTCAACAGCAGTAGTTCAGACCAAATTCCAACTTAAATACCAAGCCACTGAACCAATCATACTATACTCCACCTGCACAAAGACCGAACTAGCAAGGAGGACAGTGGCAGCAGCAAAATTTTCAAAATTCAGTACCAATGAAGCCACCAAACCAACCAGCAAATGATTAGTTATCATCTCTTGAAAAAAAGCACTTGTGCAATTAACTCAAACCACGAATTTGTTTATGCAGGATGCAAGCACAAGGATGGCAAATCAAGAAGCCTCAATGAAGAATTTGGAGAACTAAATGGGGCAAATTATAAAGAAAATAAATGAACCAGCTCAAGGCTCTTTTTCTAGGAATACAGTGAAAAATCCAAAAGAATTCTGCCAAACAATTATTACTAGGAGTGGAAAGGTGATAGAGCCACAACCTAAGAAAAAACCACTTGAAAAAGATGATGATGAAATTGCTGGATAAGAAAAAGAGGTAGCAGAACAGCAACCAGAAGCAGAATTGGAGATTGCAAAAGAGGAAGAAGAGGAGAAAATTCCACCAAAACAAAAACTAGTGGTGGATGAGGCATATTGGAATAGATCTAAGAAACAGATTTTGGGAGACTCATGCAAGCCTCAAATTCCTCCTCTTTATGTTAAGCTACCATATCCACACATTCCCAAGAACAAAGGGAAGGAAGAGCAATTTTCTAAATTCCTGGACATTTTCAGAAAGCTGCACATAAATATTTCATTTGCAGAAGCGTTAGAACAAATGCCTTTGTATGCCAAGTTCATAAAGGACTTGCTTTTAAAGAAGAGAAAATTGAAGAAAGATGCTACAATAGCTTTAACCGAAAAATGCAGTGCAATATTGCAGCAAAAGTTGCCTCATAAGTTGAAAGATCCAAGAAGCTTCTCAATTCCCTGCACTATAGGAAATGTGACTATTGGAAAGACTCTATGCGACTTGGGAGCCGGCATCAACTTGATGCCCCTATCTATTTTGAAGAAATTGGGAGTGGGGGAAGTTAAAAGTACCAAAATGGCTCTCCAACTAGCTGACCGGTCCATCAAATACCCATATGGTGTAATGGAGGATGTGTTGCTGAAGGTAGACAAACTGATTTTTCCAACAGAGTTTGTTATCTTGGATATGGATGAAGATTCTGAGGTGCCTGTGATCCTAGGAAGACCATTTCTAGCCACTGGAAGGGCTTTGATTGATGTGCAGCAAGGACAATTAATGTTAAGGGTGCATGATGAGAAGGTAACTTTTAAAGTTTTTGAGGCTATGCAACATCCGAATGATGAGAAAGACACTTGTTTTAGGATGGATATGGTAGATTCCTTGATTTCAGCAAAAAGCTTTGGTGCTGAAATTTGTACAGACCCACTGAAAAAGACTTTAGTCAATGTTGTCATGAACAATGATGAAGAAGTCGATGAAGAGTTGTAAGAAATTGTACGGCAGTTGGATGCTCAGCCTGAGTTGCAGAAAAATACAAATGCTGAAAGTTTGGAAGAGTCAAATTCAGTGGATGCACAACAGCTAGAATTGAAACCCTTGCCCCCACACTTAAAATATGTATTTTTAGGGGAAAAGAAGACTTACCCAGTGATAATCAGTACCAAACTCTCTTAGTTGAATGAAGAAAAACTAATAAGAGTTTTGAGGGAGCATAAGGCAGCCATTGGATGGTCTATTGCAGACTTGAAAGGAATCAGTCCCATTTTCTGCATGCATAAGATTAAAATGGAGGAGAAATTTACACCAGTTGTGCAGCCACAAAGGAGACTGAATCCAACAATGAAAGAAGTCGTGAAAAAAGAAGTACTGAAGCTTCTAGCAGCCGGGATGATTTATCCCATTTTAGACAGCGAGTGGGTAAGCCCAGTGCAAGTAGTGCCTAAGAAGGGAGGCATGACAATGGTCAAGAATGATAATATTGAACTCATCCCCACTCGGACTATGACAAGGTGGAGGATGTGTATTGACTACCGAAGGCTGAATCAAGCTACTCACAAGGACCATTTTCCATTGCCATACATGGACCAGATGCTCGAAAGACTGGCTGGCCAAGAGTTTTATTGTTTTTTAGATGGCTATTCCGGGTACAACCAGATTGCAGTCAGCCCGGAAGATCAAGAGAAGACCTCATTCACTTGTTCCTTCGGTGTTTTTGCATACCGAAGAATGCCATTTGGGCTGTGCAACGCTCCCGCTACATTTCAGCGGTGCATGCTTGCCATTTTTGCTGATGTGATTGAAAAGTCCATAAAAGTTTTCATGGACAATTTTTCTATTTTTAGACACTCTTTTGATTTGTGTTTGACTAATTTGTCTTGTGTTTTGCAAAGATGCATAGAGACTAGCCTAGTTCTCAACTGGGAAAAATGCCACTTCATGGTCCAAGAGGGTATAGTGCTGGGACATAAGATTTCTGCAAGAGGAATTGAAGTGGATAGAGCAAAGGTGGAAGTCATTGAAAATCTGCCACCTCCAACGAATGTCAGAGGGATAAGGAGTTTCCTGGGCCATGTTGGTTTTTATCGCAGATTTATTCAGAATTTTTCAAAAATTGTTAAACCCCTCTGCTCACTTTTGAACAAAGACACTCCCTTTATTTTTGATGAAATCTGCCTGCATGCTTTTAATGTTATAAAAAGGAAACTGATCACTGCACCTAATTGGAATCTTCCATTTGAAGTTATGTGTGATGCTAGTGACTTTGCTGTAGGAGCAATTTCAGGACAGAAAATAGGCAGAGTTTTTCACACAATTTATTATGCAAGTAAGATTTTAAATGAGGCACAAACACATTATGCCACAACAGAAAAAGAAATAGTTGCAGTGGTTTTCGCTTTGAAAAAATTTAGATCATATCTCATAGGGTCCAAAGTGATTATTCACACAGATCATGCTGCTTTAAAATTTTTGTTTTCAAAGAAAGAGTCTAAACGAAGACTAATTCGTTGGATTTTACTGTTACAGGAGTTTGATCTGAAAATTTGTGATAAAAAAGGCAAAGATAATGTGATTGCAGACCATCTATCAAGGCTTGAAGGGACTTCATCTTCCTATGCAACAGAGGAAATTCAAGAAAATTTTCCTGATGAACAGCTATTGGTTATCGCAGAAAGGCCATGGTTTGCTGATATGGCCAATTTTAAAGCATCCAATATCATCCCAGAAAATCTGACATGGCAGCAGAAAAAGAAATTTTTCAAGGACTCAAATCAATACATATGGGATGACCCTTTCCTGTTCAAAATTGGAAAAGATGATATACTTAGGAGGTGGGTGCCACAAGCTGAAATTCAAAACATTCTATGGCATTGCCATGATTCCCCATATGGAGGACATTTTAATGGAGATAGGACAGCTGCAAAGGTGTTGCAAAGTGGATTTTTCTGGCCAACAATTTTCAAGGATTCTTTTTCTTACACTAGAAGCTGTGATAAATGCCAGAGGATGGGAAATATTACTAAGAAGAATGAATTGCCTCTGAACAACATTTTAGAAGTGGAAGTTTTTGACTGCTGGGGCATGGACTTCATGGGACCATTCCCATCGTCATTTCAGAATAAATATATTTTGGTAGCAATTGATTACGTGTCAAAGTGGGCTGAAGCAGTAGCAGCACCCCTAAACAATGCCCAGACTGTGATCAAGTTCTTAAAGAAAAATATTTTTGTGAGGTTTGGGGTGTTAAGGATTTTAATCAGTGATGGTGACACTCATTTTTGCAACCAGCAACTTTAATCTCTTCTCACCACGTATAATGTCAAGCATAAGGTGACAACACCTTATCACCCACAAACGAATGGGCAGGTTGAGGTGACAAATAGAGAAATCAAAAGAATATTGGAGAAGACAATGGGCAACACCAGAAGAGATTGGTCAACAAAGCTAGATGATGCTTTGTGGGCCTATCGAACAACTTACAAGAGCTCCACTGGCATGTCTCCATATCAGCTGGTATATGGAAAAGCTTGTCACCTGCCTTTGGAATTAGAGCACAAGGCACATTGGACTATCAAATATTTGAATTTGAATAAGAATGTGTCATAAGAACAAAGGAAATTACAGCTCACTGAGTTAGAAGAATGGAGGAATTTAGCTTATGAAAATGCTGCAATCTACAAGTTGAGAGCCAAGACCTATCATGACAAAGCAATCAAACACAGAGTTTTTCAGCCTGGACAAGAAGTTTTACTATTTAATTCTAGACTGAGGTTATTTCCAGGCAAATTAAAGTCAAAATGGTCTGGCCCATTTGTAATCAAGGAGGTCTCTCCCTTTGGAGCAATTACAATTCAAGATCCTTCATCTGACAGAGAGTTCAAAGTTAATGGACAGCGGCTTAAAATTTATCTTGGAGGAGAAATTCAGAGGGAGAAGGAAATTGTTCATCTATCAGACTCTCCATAAATTGGAATACCAGTAGTAGTAGGATAGTTTATAATAGCATTATTTTCTTGCAATTTTAAATTTTTTTAATTTTAAGTTATTAAACTTTTAGTAGTTTTTGTTATAATTTTTGGTTCATTAATATCCAATTTCAGGGTTGATAAGCAGCAGAGTGCTATTAGGAATGAAAAAAGAAGATCACAGGAAATTTAATTTTAATTGGGGCAGTTGTCTACTTTGTATCATGTGGCTACATAGCAAGCCATTTGTGGGGACGCGACACTAGGACTGGGCTCTTCTTTTTGGCCTATGGACTTGAAGAATTTTTCCAAGTTTAAAAATATCTTAAGGGAGGTACCAAAGAAGCGTCACCCAGGTTTTGTTTTGTCGTTTAGTGTATAAATATAGTTATTATAATATATATATATATATAATTAAATATATATATATAATATATATATATATATATAAATTTAAAAAAATAATTATATATTTTTATTATTTTATTTTAAATGTTAATATTAAAAATTTAAAAAGAAAAAGAAGTTAAAAAGGCGGTAACGTGTGCTCAGTCTCTGAGTAGTTATTCACCATGTCCTTGCAGCTTCCATTTTAATGCTTCCTCATTAATCCATCAGTACCATTCACTTTACTTTTCATTTTCTTAACCCTCTCCATTCCTGGTTTCTCTCTACACCCTTATTTTCCCCTTCCGGTAGCCATTTTCAAAAGTTTAGAGGTTCCAAAGGTACGTATACCCCTTACTCTGTTTTTAGTGCATTTCTTCTTTCTTCTTCTTCTCCTCCATTCTTTCACTGTGGTGCTGTACAAATTTTTTTTCCCCCATTGTCGCGCTTGCTTTCATGCCCTATTGGATTCATGCTAAATGTTTGTCTTCATTTTGATGGTACACTCACATGATCAAAGTTGTAAAAAAAAAAAAAGAGGTGAGAATATTTGTTTAAAATGCTTGGTGTGTACTATGCGTGATTATGGCATAATATTTTCTTTCTTTTTTGGTTTATTCTGCAACAACAACAATATTTGAGTGTTTTCAAGATGATCGTGCAAATTTCTGAATGCTTCTTTGAATTTTATTATGATTTTATCCTGTATTCACTATGCAAAGTCGTGAAAGAGATTTATTTTTTTTAGTGAGGCTGGATCTTTATTTTTATCCTAGGTGCAGTTTTCTGAAATTATTGTAGCAGTATTCAATGACCCGTTGAGTGCAGTTTTCATGTTTATACAACTCTTTTTATTTGCAAACCATCAGATTTTGGGGACTCCATTATTGCTTAAGTTAACTTTATATTTTGCATATTTTGGAGTAAAGATTGAGTTCTTTGTAATGCACTCTTCTCCCTATTAATGGCCCGACCCTGTTTAGGAACAATTTTTGGCTTGAATCTCTCCCTTACTTTCCTTATTCTAATTTTTTTTAGTTAATGGAGTTGAATGTATTTGTCTTTACTTCATGCTCACTGTGCGTTAGAACATTTTGGGGCATAGAATTTTATATTCATTATTCTTTGCACGCACATTTCACATCTTAAAGGTAATTTTTAATTTTTGTACATATTTCAATTTTAAATCAATTGTGTTTTCCATTTTTCTTGTTTCCTATCTTCCATCGCATTCTTACATTGTTATTGTCGTATTATATGTTAACTCTTTGAGCGCTTCACGATTGTGTTGCACATTCTGGTGTATCATCGCTCCATTGTGTTTTTCAAAATTTTGCTATTTATGGGATTTAAGCTTTTCATAGTAAAGTGCAGAATTTTGGTCTCTGTTTGGTGCTTTATGAATTAGGTAGGCACTGTGGGAGTACTAGATAATGTCTTAATAGTCCATATTATTGCCTTTGTGAATTTTGCCCAAATTCTGCGATAAATTGGAATATCTTCTGTAATGAATTACTTCTTCTGATGAGAATTCCTAATGTTTTGGGACCTTAGTTACATTCTCTATTGAATTTTTTTTATTACACTTGGGAATAGAATTAATTCATTGTTCCATTGGTTGTTGTGTTCACTGCATGGTTACAAATCTCATTGAGTGACCCAAGTGTTATTCTGAAATTTTTATGATGTTTTACCATGTTACTTGCAACCTTTTCACTGCAGATTTTGTTTTTGGATATGCTGTGCAGTAACAAGTTCATTATTCATTGTGTTCATAGATAATCTTCACCTTTGAGCTTTTGTGCCTTTTTGCTGTACACTTTCCTAGTATGTGAATCTCTGAAAAATATATTATTGTTCTTATAAAGTTTGCAAAATGACTGATATACCTCTGTTCATTCTCAATATTTGAATGTCAATTGCATTCTTGTTAAGCAAGCGTTTAGCATAGTGAGTTGCAATATTGCAAAATATAAATTGTGAATAGAATTCCTGTTCCCCATAGTCCACTGTGTTGCCTTTTAAATTCTACACCAATTTTATGATGATTGAAAAATTTTATGTGTTTTTTTTTCTGAACTCTGTTCACTGAAAATACATTTTTGGAAATTTATGTTAACATTGATTTCTTCTTCAATTCATTGATTCAGCCTGCCACTTTTACACAGTCTTCATGTATGTGTTGTTAGTGCTAATTTTCTGATAAATTGCTTTGAATTGCAGGATGAGAAGAAAAACTGTAGCTAACCGACCGAAGAGGGCCAGAGTGGACCTCTATGATTCTGAGATTGAAGAAACACTATCTGAAGGTCCTTTCCGTAGCCCCTTCCACGAGGAACATCATAACTCTAACATTAAACTGCGTAAGATTATAGAGGATCGTGGTTTCAAGCTAGAAGAGGGAGAAGTGGACCCCATCCAGATTGCTATTCAGGTGTGCAACTGGGAGTACTTCTGTGGATTAACCGGAAAAGGATTTCAATCTTTGGTCTAAGAGTTTTACACAAATGGAAGAGCAGACCCTTCAGCTGAGAATAATCTTTCCCCATATCACACTATTGTCAGAGGAATAAAGGTGTCTTTTACACCAGGGGTCATAAACAGGGTGCTACAAATCAAACGCATTATTGTCGAACCACCTAAGGTTGAATACACTGCTCTCCTAGAGCAGGAACCTGATTTTGAAGCTATCATTCGAATCATATGTAAGCCTGGATCAGAATGGAGACCACTAGGTGGCCCAGAATCTCGCAGTCTACTGGTAGATGACATGCTACCTCTACCTCGGGCCTGGTTTCAGTTTATGATAGGCTCCTTGATCCTTGTCCTGCATGACACAACACTGCTCCTACGTCGTGCACAGCTCTTGTATTGTATAGTCATAGGGAAATAAATTAATGTGGGAAAAGTCATCCATCAAGAAATGAGGCAGATTATGGACGATGATAGTCAAAACTCATTGGCCTACCCCTCCTTGATCACTTTATTATGTGAAGATGCTGGGGTCACCATTGATCCCAGTGATGTTTCCGTCCAAAAGCCAAAGTGGATCACTGCAGTCACCCTTTCCTCTTTTGTTGAGAGCTCCCACAGGCGACCAGAAAGACCTTCCATTAACCCTACTGCTCTAGCCTCTTCTTCATCCACCATGACAAGCAAGCAATAATTAAACTTGGTTCTTAGCAGCATTGCTAAACTTCAGAAATCACAAGAGCAGCTGCAGAAGTCCACAACTAAACAAACCCAACTTCTTATGCAAGGTATGATGCAGCTGGAGTCAAAAGTAGATCGCATTGCCCAAGATCTACAAGTTAATGATGAGGAACCAGAGGGCCACTCCTGTGCTAAACTGCTGCAGTTGCTGAATGATGAAAACCCAATGGAAGATGAAGATGCTGTAGAGGATGAAGAAATTTGACCTTGTTGTTGTTTTTGTTTCATGTTCCTTTTGATTGTTCACTTTATTTCATTGTCATCTTATTTTTCATGTTTAAAAGTCTGAACTTTTGTTTCTTCTTTCGAGGCACCTTACTGCCCATGGACAAATTGTTAATTTTCAGTCTTTTTATATATTTAATGCTCTGTTTTTCTCTATTTTTAAATCTGTCCAGGAGCTTTAACAAAGGAGCAGAGGCAAGTTTCAAGCCTCAGATTGGTCCACCACTCAGAGGAGTCCCCCTCTGCATTTTCTTTTTATTTACTTTCACTTATGTATTTTATTTTATTAACTGGTTGCTGTATTGTAAACCCTACTAAATTCAGTAGATGCCTCTTTCACTCTTGCACAGTTTACACAGTTAAAAACATCACAAGCAAAATTTGCACATTGCTGAACATCATGTTGAATTAAATTCCATAAATTTCCTGTGTTAGCAATTGAGCCTATTTGTCATTTCTGTGAGCATGCTTACTGTGATTGTTATTTTCTTTGCAAGATTTATCAATTTTCTGCTTTATCTTAAATTACTTTCATGTTATAAGGTGATTGAGGCCATTTTTTGTTGAACATTCATTTAACTATATTGCCTACCCTTCTCTATCCCTTGCTGAACCCTTTGAGCCTGATTCCTTTCTTTCTTGCATAATTTCACCCTCAACCATATAGAAAAACTGGTATTCCTCCATATGACTTAGAAAGTATGAGCTTCTCTTTGGATAACTTAAAAATTCTAAGTTTGGGGTTGTATTAGTGGTTGCTTGAGGACAAGCTTTGTTTTCAAGTTTAGGGTGGTATATATATCTGGAAAATTAAGTAATCAGCTGATGTTATTGAAAGAAAACAAACTCAAGTATCTAAAAAAAAAAAAAAAGCTGAAAAGAAGCAAATCGAAAAGAGAAATTTGGGTTTGCATTATTGAAAAAAAAAATAATTTTTGAATTACTCAAGGAAGAAGTACACACAAGTATTCCAACTCTTAGATTTTCTAAGTTGTCCCTCATACTTTCTTTGATATAGGGAATGACCAGCAGCCAAAATATTGTCTCACCTGAACCCTGACCATGTGTTAAACCTTATGAAGTCCTCTTGATTATAACTAATTGCATGAATAGATGTGAGCTAGAAATTTGCCAAATCTAGAGCAAAGAATAACAGCAAATGCATTAAAGAGAGCTAAACACAAGCTAATACATTGAGAGAATGGAGTGAAAACAGATTTCCTGAGAGGGAGTTTAATTCAATCCTTGGTGTTAAGAAAATTGATGCATGTTTGTGATTTTCAAAAATTTATTTTGCTGTTACAAGAGAGAAAAAGGGGACAATTTGCTAGAATACAAAATTTCTGTTCATATGAAAAAGAAAAGAATTTGCTTGAGGACAAGCAAACATTTAAGTTTGGGATTGTGATGAGTTTATAACTCATCTAGGAAATTAGAGATTTTTGGCATATTTTATTGGATTTAAATCATAAGTTAATACAATTAATTGGAAAATTCAATGGTATGTTACAAGTACTGAAAAATTTATATAGATCATTCATATTCTGATGTTGGCAATTGAATTTTTAAAAGAATTTAGACAAAAAGTGGCAATTGGGCTAAAGGACGAAAGTTAAGTGCTGCAGGACACACTCTGCGGGGACATGAACTTTTATTTGTGGGGACACGATGCTGACTGATGCATATAGAAGCGAAATTTTTTTGAAAAGACGACATCTTTTATCTTTTATTTTTAGAACATTCTGGAGCACGGTTTTGTAGGTTTTCATACAGTTTTACATAGAATAGGAAACGAGGGCTATTTCTTGACATCTTGGTAGAAGGATTCTTATGGGAACTTGGATTTCCTTTCCATCTTCTCTGATTTTTGTAATAGAACAGTAACACTTTCATTCTATCCTTTTGTTGTAAGCTTTTCTATAATTATGAATTTCGTTTCTGCTATATATCTCAGTTTTAATTAATTTCCTTTCATAATGTCTAGCTAAATCTCTTTGGGTTGAGTAAAGATGAACTTATACCTTTACCCATTGCAATGAACTAAGCATTGTATGTGACTCAAGATGGAAGCTTTAATCTAACTTTTTAATTCTAAACTTAATACCTCGCTGTTCTACGTGAATGTGGTTGATGAAAAGGAGTTTATTGCTGGAAAGTTGTGGACTTTCTTGGACTGGGGTTAAAATGCTTATTATAATTGTCTAGGAATAGAAATTTATGATAATGTGGTCATATGAGTTTTATCCTTAATGCTGAATGTTTTTTGTTTACCTAAGGGATTAGGAGATTAAAAGTCGTTTTAGAACCAATTACCAAGGGATTAGAGTTGGATAATTTAGACAACCTGACCATTAGATTGATTATATTTTGAGTTACAAGTATATTTTAAGCAAGGAGAAAGGGATAAGGGATTCTAAACTCAACTCATTTATTAATCTTTGCAAAAAAACCTATTTTCTCTACTTGAGTTATTTACATTCTGCAGTCCTGTTAATTATTTTCTATATTAAGTTTTACTTTTATCCATTTATTAATTGTAATTCCAGCATCTTTACTTTCAGTTTTACAATTCTGCTATGTTAATTTCGTACTACTATATATACCCTGTTTTTGCTGACTCAACTAGTAATATTCTTGTGGTTTGATACTTAACACTTATCCCAGTGGACGATAATCTTTGTAACTTCAACGATTTGGTGCACTTGCCAAAAAGTTTTATCAGGTCACCTCTTGCCTGAGCGAGATCTCTTCTCGCCTGAGCGAGGGGACAACTGAGATGATCCTATCTGCTCTCACTTGAGCAAGGTTTCCCTCACTTGAGTGAGACACCCTACACCAAAAACTCTCAATCTCTCTCTTGGATGAGATTATATTGGTTCTCGATCATACTCTTTAACTTACCTCTTGTAAAACACACTTAACAACTAATTTCTAATCGTTCTGCCCATCACACTCGACAACATCATAATACAGCATTAATATATATATATATATATATATATATATATATATGCAGCTCATCACACGATAATCATATAACTTTTACATTCACATTCTAATATATATGGATAATTCATACACTTTAAGCATACTCAGCACAATTCAATTAGAATGATAAATACATCGATCTAACACTACATGTTATATCTATTTTGTTTTAACATATTTTAAAAATGAACAAAATAAGTTGTAAAATTAATACAAATGATATATTTTAATACCTTATATAAATTCATGTTTTTTTAAATGCTATGTTCACATATTTTTTAACTTATTTTCAAATATATACTTAATTTAATAAAAAAATAAAAAAAGTGTTGAACATTAATTTTAATATATTTTAATGTAAACATTTTTATACTACCAAATAATTAAAATAAATGGTGAACATGTCTTTTACTGATTTAAATTAATGATTTTGTTATTAGAACTGAATTTCAATATTTTGAAATTCATAAATTTTTATTAAAAAATATTTAGTACATTTAAAATATAAAAGTGTGATAAATATTTTATAAAATTTTATTATTGTTAATTATTTAAATTAATTTGTAAGTGTTAATATTAATATTTTTTAAATTAATTATTATAAAAGTAAATGTTTTTATTCATATGATAATTTATGATAAATAAGAAATAAATGTTGAAAATTATAATTAACATGTAGGTATTTATATAATATGAAAGGATTTTGTGCAAGTTTTTGAAATATAGTTTTATTTGGGTTTTGATCTTGGAATAAGGCACTCATAACTCTTAACGGGTTTGTAGCCCATGTCATGAGGACCCAAAACGAGACTCTGTTTTGTGTTATGGAGCAACTGAATTCAAGTTTGAATTAACGGGTTTCCCTCTCAAAAAGGGTGCTTCGAATTTTGTTTTGTTTGGTAGAAGTGACCCCATCAAGTGTTCGTGAAAATGCCAAACAGAAACTCCATCGTCCACAACCAATCCACCATCCTACGAAGGTCACCCAGACTCCTCCTCCAACAAAATCACAACACCACAGACCCTAAATCCGCAAAATGGAGCGATTCCACAAAGAAACCTTCGTTCAAATCAAAAATTTTTGCTGTTGGGTCGAGAAGATCTCCCAGGTTGAACAGTGGGTTTCCGTCTCCGAGACGATCTCCCAGGTTGAATAACCGCAAGGACCCTTCCAATCACCCAAGCGATAACAAATTGAGTAAACGTTCCGGCGGTTCCAGGAATCACACGAGTGCCAAGGGTGCTGAACCCAAAACGAAAGAAAATCGTGTTTTTTCGGATGAGGGGTTTGTGATTGAAGGTGGAGGAACAAAGGCGAAAAATGAAGAGAGGGTTGAAATGGGAGTGAAGAGAAAGCGCGATGGCGAAGAGATTGCGAAAGGATGGACAAAGGAAGAAGAATTGGCTTTGCAAAGAGCGTATTTTGCTACTAAGCCTAGCCCCCATTTCTGGAAGAACGTTTCTAAGCTGGTATATGTTTCATTCTCTCTCTATCTCTCTGAGCGTCACGCTTAGGGTAATAATAGTAGAAATTAGAAAATGTTGACTTGGGTTGACTTCAATTGGGAACTAAGGTAGAGAATGTTGTTGCAATTTAACCCTGGTTGGTGGTTGTCTTCTTTCTGCCTTGGTTTGGTTGCCTTTTCAAATGTTAGAAAATAAACATGATGCTAGAACTAGAAGTCACACTTGAGAAATTGCATGTTCTATGACAGGTCAAATGTTGATAATTGTTTTTGATTGGATTGGTGGAATGAAATAAAGTGGAATGGATGGAATGCTACTTAGGTTCGATTTTTTGTATGATTTAAAATAGGATGGAATAGAATGGAACCTAATTCTATTCCATTCTATTCAATATTTCTCTGTATCTTCCCCTTAAATATGAAATGATAACTTTATTCTTTCTATTCCACTGATTTATATCATTTCATTTCACTTCTTTCTATCTCATTCAATTCCATTTCACTTACTTACCATTAGATGTCCACACATTAAAGGATTTGTTATTGAAAATATTACTTTTCTGCATGTATATATCTCTTAAAGGACAAATGTGATTTTATAATCTTTTGGTAGTCAATTACTTGTATTCACTGAATCATTTCCATACAAAATCTATTACAGGTGCCTGGAAAGTCTCAACAAGATTGCTTTGATAGAATTCACCGTGACCATATAACACCGCGTCAATCTCAGCCTCGGTCAAGGGCGAAGACATTGAAGTCATCACCCCTTCATCAATTCTCAATATCTGCAAGTAAACTGCTCAAACCTATCGATGAAATGGTTAGAAGATCAAAAGTGCTAAAACCAAAGAACATTATCACCCAGAAGTCTGTAGAGAAGCTGTTACAGTGCCATCTTAAAGTTGATCAGGACCGTGAAGGGGACATTTTTTCTGTTCTTGAACCAAACATTGATTTTTCTACTAATGCAGTACAGCCTAGTGAAATACTTTATACTCCAAAGCAGCAAAAGGAAAACAAAGGGTTCCTACAAAGTTGCTCTGAAAAATCATCATCTTCAAGTCATAAGAAGCCCCTTTCAAGATTAAGTTCCTCGAGTGTAGCAGATCTTGTTAGCCCCCCAGTACTAAAGCATGTAAAGAACAAGGTACTACATGAGAAATATATCAATCAATTGCGCTGCAGGGAAGCTAAGAGAAGAGCAGCCTCTTTACAAACTGGGAAAATGATAGAAGGAAACAGCATCCAGAAAAGGGATGTGGTTAAAGCTGCAAAAGTTGCCTTGGTTTCTGAAGCTAGAGATGCTATCAATAAGTTTCAGCAGTCGCAAGTCAATTTCGTGGGCAACACTTGTAGTTCTGATGAAGACAATGATGATGAAATTGGATTGGATTATGAAAGTCAATAGATTTTCTCGAGCTAATTGACTAATTGCATGTATAGTCTGACTTAAAGTTTTAGACACTGTAGCCTAGTCACAATCTAACTCTTCATAAATCCTAGTTTGTTAGTATTTTTTGTAGTTTATGAAAATGAGCAATTCAATTTCATTTTTGCTCCATACTTCCATAATGTTCTGGCAATGATTTCTGTTCCAGACCCATCCAAGGCTCCCAGCTCATATTTCTAGATGCTATACATTTAAATTGGGTTTTATTTGAATAATGGTTTTGTATTTGTCTAGGTAGTAGGTACTTAGCTTGAAATGTATATCACAATGGGCGAGAGCTGCTTCGATTATCTTTTAATAATAAGCTCTTTCTATACCACTTTGCATATAGCTGCTTTAATAGTGGTTGCAATAGATCATATGATAAAAAATCATGCTGACATATAGCGATGCTGTAATAGTAGGAAACTGACATACTAATTCACATTCTAGATGTTCCTTCAACCGGACTATCACATCTTACAATTATTGAGAAATTATAAAGCAACAAGCCAATTCTTGTGTCAGGGTCCATTGGACAGGTTGAATGAATGGTCGTAAATTATCATCCTCATTAGACTGATTAGTCCGATTGGGTTCTGACAACTATGATAAATGGCACTGGTGATGGGTTGTAGATCCGTGAACACTGGTATTTATAAACACAACTAATTAAAAGTTTAAGGTGTATCAAAAAAATAATAAAGAAGGAGATCAAAGCTTGTGCTAGAGTTATCTTAATACTTTCTTTTTTTAACTTTCAATTGATTTAATTTTGGACACTGCTCATGTATGAAATTTTTTGTTTCTTTTGGGTTTTGGTCATAGGCTTTTTCCATAGGTAAAAGCAGCAATTGATTTAAAAACTTTTGGAGGTTGTTTTTCACTACTTTTATGGAAATTAAAAAAATTTAAAAGTGGCTTTTGAAATTTAATTTTTAAAATTGACATAACATTTCAGATTTTTATTTTCAGAAAAAAGGGTGACGTGATTAGAAAAAAGTTGTCAAAACTTGTAGGCCGGGCCACCAATTCTTATGTCCACCAACTCCCATCACAGTCCGTTTGCAACAGTAGTTTGGGGTCCTAACCCACAAAGTATAGGCCACTAAAAGAAGAGATCCAAACTTCCCGGTGCTTCGATTCCAGCTGCAACTGTATAGGTTTCTTAAAAAAGTATATTATATTAATTTGTACGTGCTTAATCTTATACTTCAGTTCACTGTGAATAAATTTAGGGTCGTTATCTTAAGTAAGATTTCCTTTTTTGCTTTCATTCGTTTTCTAAGTCTAAATTCCCTCGCGTTTTAGAAAATTTCCTTTATAATCAAATTATACGAAAAAATATTATATAAATAATTATCAATTCCTGACATTGTATGATTTATAACTCTCTCTAATGTCCACTGCGTCAGTAGTCCAACGGTTAGGATAATTGCCTTCCAAGCAATAGATCCGGGTTCGACTCCCGGCTGACGCATTACTTAATCTTTATTTCCAAAGAATCAAAATTGCTTAAGCGGAAGAATAAAAGCGTTGTTTATGATTTTTTAAACTTTTATATCATTTGTGACAGAAATATTTTATCTTTACCAATTATATTTTTACTAGTTGGAATCCGTTTGACTATATCCGTTTCATGTCTTTTACCTTGTCGATATTTGTAACTCACATATGATTATGTTGATGTGAACATAATAATATATTAACTTGATTTGAACTGCAAATCTTGAAGTTTGTAGACTCTGTACAAAAACGGTTTGGTATTTAATTTTTTTTGGAAACTATCCTTGCTTGTCTGTTGTAACAAGTTGCCAAATAGGTTAAGAGAATATTTTTGGTCCCACTATTTTTTAAGTTATATTTTCTCCTCATGTTTTGGTAACATTTATTTTAAGAAATAATCGTTTTTCTTTAAAAAATATTTTTAAAATTTAAAAACTAATAATTGTTTTTCTAAAATGAGCTGAACTAGACTCTGCTGAAAATGAAAAAAAAAAAAATGGTCTGTTCCATGTTGAACATCAATGTGATGTTGAATTCTATTTACATCTAAAGTTAACTCGTATTTCAATCAGTGAAAATAGATTATTTGATCACGGACTTTTCTCAATGATGCAACATGCAAACATCTAACATGGTAATGTGGGAAATAATACCTTATACTATAAGCAAAAGAAAAGAACCAAATCAAACATGAAAAGCAAGCCTAATTTTCACTTTTTAGTCAAGGGGTTTGCCTTTCATGGCTAAGATTGCATGGTTCTCTATTTTGTGTTGACATTATGACTCACAGTCGCAGTGCTTTGCTTTAGGGTTGACTCAGCATTAGAGTCATAACAAATAAAAAACCAAATTAGCCATATTTCTTGTCATTTGGTAAGCTATGGAATTAAACCTTATGTGATTCATTGATGAGTAGTTTTTTTCTATTTAATCTTTTTTGGTAACATGATGAATAGTTTTTCAAGTGACTAATCTTGGCTCATCATTGTTGTTGTACTTGTGACTAATCAGGATCAATTAGAATTCTGCAGTTACCTTCAGTTAGCAGTTAAGTTTAGCACTTCAAAAGGCACTAAGCTGTAACTTTCCTTGTCTGGAAATAAAGAGGATCATATTCATTTCATTTCAATAGTAATGCTTTAAATAGAAAGGAGCCGATATATACAACTTAACATTCTAGTTGGTCCTTGGAGGGGGCTACTTGCAATTATTGAGAAATCATAAAGCATCATGTCGATAATTCATTTTATAAGTGGTTGTTATGCAACTTAGCTACCTTACTTCTCATAAAGTGTTTGATATCTGACACACCAGAATCCTTTTAAAAGTGTATCATCCACTTGTTGTGTTACCACAGCCACAGGATACAGATGACACAATTATTTGTATAATAATGTCCGAGTAAAGAAATTTTGATGCAACCGCATATTCAGGAATCTATTAAAAATCAGGTTGATTCCACTTGTGGGTTTGGCAACAACCGTTCTTCATTATAGATTACTACTAAAAATAATGGATTTTTATCACAAAGAGAAAGTGAAGCTTGAACTAAATATACCCCACTGTATGTTAGAATACAGGGTGAAGCTGTTAGAATTGAAGCATCAAAGGCCAACTTATTTGGAATCTCATTAAAACTTTTTAACACCCTAGTTCCTTGAATTACACAAGAGGAAAACTTTGCTTCTTTTTCACCATCTGCAAATTTTTATATCAGTTTTCCATCTTTCTCCTAGAGACATCTTCCACCATAACCTGCATTTCTGAATAGTGCTTGCTTTATATCTTCCGGGCTCATACAATTTGTCTGCTCTACTGCCTAAGACCATGAGAACAATAGGTTAAAACAGGGAACTAAAATGCTTTATTTCAAATATGTAACAAATGTTGAGGCCACTTAAATATGTTATAAACCTCTGAGCAAGATGCTTGCATTGAAAAATCATTGAAACTGCTTATAACACACTGGTGAATCTCAAGGCCTAATGCTTCTAAGGTGTTCACTGTTGACAGCAGTAATCCTGGCTTTGTGGCACAGCAGATGCTGATCCTTGTGTCTTGGTCTCTTCTCTCAACATCAAACTGCAAAACCATTATAGCACATATTTTTAATGTAAAAACATTATGCATCGGTTACTTCTGGGGTTTGACTGAGTAACTAGAACTAAACCATACCTTGGGGGAATTTCTTACCATTACTTCATTTGGCTTCAGCTCCTTAGAAATGCCCAAAAGGTTTATCTGATTAGTTCCCTCCTCCATCTCTTCTTCTTGCAACTTACCTATCCTTTCTAGAAGCTCTTTCATGTAATCAATGGTATCTCCAAGAATGGAGGTCCTGTCCATCTGTCAAGTTTGTATTATCATGTTAGTTCAAAGGTTAAGATCAAATCAAACAACAAATGCAAGTGTTGGTAAAAAATAATCATGAAAAGACCACCTACTGGAGAAAGCCAATTTGATTTCTATTGATTGAGACATTCATAAAAAGGATACCATATGACAAGGTGAGAATGATGTAAAAGAAAAAAAAGAAAACATTATATTATATCTTTTGAGTTACCTTGCTGATCTTAGGGACTATTGACCTCAGCATGGAAAGGCGATCATTCAAACGCTTTCTTCTCCTTCTTTCTGCCATGAGATTCTTTGAAGGCTGCCCTTCTAGTTTCTTGGATTTGGGCCTTTTCTCTCCACACATGCCCATGTTGAAGACCGGAATCTCTGTCACTTGTTCCTCAATTTTGCAGCCACTTTTTGTTTGTTCCAAATTCATGTTATCGCTACCCAGAAAGCCAAACTCTTCATCCTCCATTGAGGGATTATCTTCTTGAGGTAAAAGTGGTGCAGACTCATCATTCCTAGTGTATGATGAATCAAGCTCTGGCAATGTGAAGCCATCAACAAAAGGGTATGCTGTTTCACTTCCATAAGGACATTCAAATCTTTGGTCTATTGGAGTCGAAAATGCAGCAAATGATGGATTCAAAGTTGCTAAACTTTGGTTCTCATCAAAAGAGTCAAAGCTCCAACCACTGGGAAGTAACTCATTCAAGCCAGTGGACAAAGCATTCCAAGTGTCTTTTCTCGGAGCAAGTAGTTCATCAAGAAAACCAAGTTGAGAAAGCTCCATCCTTGTTCTTCTTTCTTTCTCTCTCTCTCTCTCTCTCTCTCTCTCTCTATTCCTCTTCCCTAGTGTCTAGAATGGAAGTGAATTGTGAAAAGAATAGGCAAATAGAGAAGGCTTGATAAGATGAAGTTGAAGCAAAAGGGAAGAGTTAGTTTAAATAATAGTGTAATATGTTATAGCCTAAAAGAGGGTCCATTCTTCATCAAACACCTATCATTACAGAATGTATTACAGTGAAAAGTCTAGTGAAATAGCACCTAGAGGTAGCCTCGGATTAAAATGGAATCTCTTTCTCTTTCTTTCTTTCTCTTTTCTCTCTCACTCTCAAGGTGAATTAATGTCCTTTTCACCGAAATAATCACCCAGACAGAATTTGTATTTAATTCCCATTCCTTGAAAACTTTGACCCACAATTCTGTCTTTAACGAAAATGGGTGGAATTAGCATCATAGATTGTCAGGTACTTCTTCCATTTTTAATGCAACCCCTCACTCTTTCATGTTCAAAAAGAAAATAATTCATCTCTCCTTCCCATGATGCTTTAAAGTTTAGACTCCACCTGATACACAATAGTCAATAATTTTGATTATTCTATAGAATTTTTAAAATGCTATGTATGCACTACTTAGAAATGTGATAATTTGGAACATTGCTCATTTCATTAACAACCGTTGCATGCCTTTTTTTTTAAATTTCTCCTTGTTGATCAGTTTCCTTCCATGCCAGCCTGTTTTTTCCTTAAATTTTAGCCGGGGACTAAATTAAAAGTGGGCCAAGTTTTAGCATAAATATATTTTTAGGAAAGAAATTTATTGATTTGAGTCTTTTTTGTTTTGTTTTCATTTATTTTATAAATTTTATATCTTTAAAGAGGAAAGAATAAAAAAATTGTCTTTTTCTTTTACCACATTTAGTGGTTTCTTTAATCAGTTAAAATTTATATCTAGAGCTAATTTTATTATGTGTATCCTCACACGGTATAAAAATACATGGTTCCAATCATTCATTGCACCGTAAAGCTTATTTCAGGCTTAGCTGATAAAATTTCAAGTGTGGTACGGAAATCTGGCCTTTTGAACTATGTAGGTCCAACATAAGTTTACAAGGTTCAGAAATTTTCACTTGAAAATCTTCAATGTTCAACAATTTTCACCCACTCCCCGAGGCAGAGATGAAGTGTGTGATCACGTTGGTAGAACTAGAAGTACTGCTACTCACTACTACACGACAACTTATACATACAACAAGCATGCATGGGTCTGGATTTTGTGAAATCACGATACAGTTCAGAGTGAGAACATGGTAATGAGCAAAACCATGTTCATTAAATCATGAGCTTTTTAACTTAAAAAAATGTGAGTTAATAATAAATTAAAAAATATATAAGCAAAAAAATCGTAAAAATTAAATAGTCAATTTTTTAAGACTAGGTTGCTCATGTTTAACTCTATTCTATCCCTTGTTATTCGATCAAACCCACGCTTAAAGATCTAATAAGGATGCTAGGTAAATTAACTTGTTTATTACTTAGCACATTCACATCCAGATTAGGTGACCAAATTGCTTTCTCAAATGAATGATATTATATCCTATTTTGTCAATAAGCAAATTACATGTTCATATTTCACCAGTTGATCTCTGATTTGGGTCCAGACTATTATGAACTACATAGGTTGTCATATAAAGTTAAAATTGCTCATCTGTCAAAATCAGCTATGATGCACCAAAATTGTGTCTAGGCCCACCACTGATTTTTTATTGCGTAAATGTAATGGCAATTCAATATTTTGTGCTTTGTTGGGTGGTAGACATGTTAGAAAACAATGGTGGAAGGAGAAGGAGAATTGGGTCGTAGCTGATGATCATTGATGTGCATTTAATGTGAACAGTGATCATGCAGCCCAGAGTCTGCATTCTTGGTTGAAAGCAATTCATCAGTTCTGAATGTCTGATATCACATTATGGACTAGTCCTTCTTTTAGACCCTGAATTGGTTTGTGAGGGGCATTATTGTATCGGTTCTTTCCATGGAAAGATGCGAATTGTGAAGGCTGTGTTTATCTCACTTTTACGCTTGATGTTTATTCTTTTTGTTATAGTGAATTCATTGTGGCTAAGTTGAAATAACTAAAAGAAAATGCTATTAATTATTCTTACCCTTCATTATTACCACTAAAATACTTATTTTGCTTGATAATTTCTTTTCTATTATAGATTTAGATGATTTATGCACTTTTTTTTTTTCTTTCGACATGCAAGTGGGAGCCATTTATACATTAAAAACATATTAAAGAATTTTTAATTATAAATTTAATGCATAAAAGTTAAATTATATAATAAAAAAATAGTTAAATTATTTTTCATAAGGACTTTCTTTAATAACGGATAAAATTTTAAAGGTTGAATGTAAAAATATTTGAGTTAACAAGACTAGATGCAACCCATAACTTAATAAAAAGTATATTTCATGTATTACAGCGACATGAAAAATTTAACAACCAATATTCTAAATTTGAACATAATACACAACCTCGATTTTAAAACAACATTTCAACAATTGAATGTTGTCACATCTTTTGTATTGTTTTAAACATCATATAACACACACACATGTATATATACCATCAAGAGAGAGAGTTTAATTCCAGTTTCATTCGTGCTAATACAATAGAAAAACAGTAACCATGTAATGTTCATGATTGGAAGCATATGAAAGCGCAATCCTTCCATCCTTAAAGTAATAAAAATTATTAATATGCGTGTCTTAATAAAAATAATTATTAGAGATTTTCCTCTCATGATAATTGGATATAATTACTACGTATGTTTAAATATTTATTATAAATTTTTTATTTCGAAGATAAATACAATTTTGATAAAATTTCAAAGTTAATATTAGATGTATTTTATTTTTGTTCTTCTGAAATAATAAATCAATGATTGTTGTGATATTAAAATTTATAAAAAAATATAATTAAAAGTCATATCCATTGTTAACCTTTTGCCCAAAAGCAATGCCCTGTAAGGAGATACTATTAAGAGTACCATGCAAACCTCCACACTGAAGCTTTTCAATATATTGGCAAGAACATTTTTCAAACAATTTTATAAAAAATACAAGAAATACTAATAACATATTACACACTTTTAAACACTATTATTAGATAAGCAAGATTATAAATAAGACTTATAAAATAAGAAATGTGATTTACGTCATTTCATAAATATCAATAGATTTAAGTTAATAATAAGTGTATTAAAAATATTATTAACATTCATATACCAAATAATATCTAGAGAGAAGAGCTTAAATTAAACAAGTTTTAAATAAATACTATTTTCAAAAAAGATAAAACTTAAATTTAATAATATAATATTATTAGTATTTTTTAATTAAAATTAATATCTTAAGTCATTACGATGAATATCGATTATGATTTAAGAATAAAAAAAACACATAGTGATTTACATAATTTCATTACACATCATTCAGATATATAAACCAGCCCACATACATGACATTCTCCATCATAGCATTCCTATATTTTTAAGACAAAAGTTAATTAAATAGCATCTTGAAAGTACTATTGGTTAAAAAATAAAAGTAAGTATTTATCACATAAAAATGTTTAATATTATTTATTAATAATTAAAATTTTGTTAAAGAATTTTTAAATTATCAGTACCTTTAAGAAGCACCTTAACAAGGCCTACTTTTAATAAAGAGAAAAAAAATGCAGGCATACACAGAGTACGGTGCTCTGTAAAGACCGTTAGGGAAACTGCTTTTCAACACCAAGGCAATAAATTATAAATTATTTTAACTAGTTAATATATGTAAGTAATTTATTAAGTTAAAAAATTAATAAAAAGGCTAAATTATCCATTAAGAAAAACTATTTAATAAGTTTTATTTGTTCAAAGATTAAAATGGGTCTAATATAGTTGAGTACATTTTGAATACGTGTCACCCTCATTTAGCCACTTAATTCTTGAATATTTAATAACTTTAATTTTTCCATCTTCCAATAATTAAATCATTCAGCTCTAGTTAATTAACTTGGCATGTTTTGCCACATTAATTTGCTCCTCATTTGGCACCACACCAGACACCTTATGTATCTGTCCCTTTTACTCTCTTTTTTCACATTACCAAAATTCGTATCTGCTGTCATTTTTGCTCAATTTTCCTCTTAACATTATCAAAACTCGTCTATTTCTACACTTAGAGGCTCTGTTATTCACCAGTACTCCGCATTCTATAATTTTTCTTTGCATGCATTAACATTTTTATTTTTGTTTTTTTTCATCCGCCTGCATCAGTTATAAAGGAAAAAAAGAAATCAATAAATTCACTCGGAGTTAAACAAGTGATGGTAAATCTATAATTTTATAAACTAGTAAAAACTGACACAATTCATAAATAATAAAGTTATTTAAACATTTAACGATGGGGAAATTCTTAATTTGGTACAAAAAAAGGGGCAAAATTACCTTATCCTTTTTTGAATATGCATTTTAGTTTTCCAACAAATGATTAAAGAAGAAAATGAAACTAATAATTACGGATGGTTCGATAGCTTTAGAGGATTATTAAGCATGCGAGATGTGAATTATTGAGATGTTAAGTGGGTTAAATATGACATTAGTGATTGATGAGGTTGGATAAATGAAAAATGATGAAAGTGGGGGTCGATGGCTAAAAGGAGATGATGGTGACGGAAATAGCGAAATAGGAATGGACGTGACACGAGTCTTGTGAAAAGGGATGCATACGTAGTTCAGATAACAAAGACATAAGCACACAAATAAGCAAGCAGCGCCCACAATATTCAATATCCCCTTCAAAACCGCTATCTTTTGTCCATTTCCTATGATTTTTGGACCCACTCTCGTTCATGCAGATCAATGTACACTACTCTCTAGACACCTCCTGTACTTTTTTGCATGCAAGATGTTCTCCATATTCCTTTCTTTATTTTATTTATCAATTCCTCAACATCAGAGACATTCAATTTTTAGGATAATGCTCAACTCACAAAGTTTATATCATCTCCTTTAATAATCTATTTTGTTTAAGCTTTTTCCTTTCACATTTGTTTATGTTGTTTCTGATGATGGCTCTCTTGTGACAACCAAAACGTTGTATACATACAATACATCCTTGTTAATTATTTCACGTTATTTTTGTATGCCTGTTGAAAAACAGTTTCTTTTCTTCTCTGTTTAGTTAGGTAAATTGAGTGGTACATTTTACTGTAATGATGCAAAACAAAAATGACGTCGTGAAACAGACATACTAAATTTATAATTCTGATACGTTTAATGTGTTGGAAAGAAAGGAAATAAAATGGGTTAAAGAAGTAAAACAAATCTATATGTCTTAACTCTTTCTTTTCTTTTTTTTTGAAGTTTACTTATCTGTGTACAATTTAATTTCAATTTATATAAAAAAGTTATTCATTTAATTTTCTTAATTTTATATTATTTTCTTTTATTAGACCAGTTGTTAATTATATATTAACTGTTGTGTATCCGTGCAACACTTGCGTGCTTGATGTTACCTTTTGCAGCACCCCAAACATACGTTTAGGAGTTTCAATTGGGATTCTAAGAGTTTCAATTGAGAAAATGTGATTGAGCAACAATATGGCTATAGTAAAAAATAAATGTTCTATGACCTTGTCTCAGATTGAGAAATTTTAACATTAGTTTCATCTTTAAAAAATAAATATAATTCACTGTTTAAAGCTAATTTAAAAGAAAAAAATAGAACTAAATATATCTTAATATCAATAGTATATATTTTTTAAAAAACTATAAATATATTTTAG
This sequence comes from Abrus precatorius, assembly GCF_003935025.1. Classification (NCBI taxonomy): domain Eukaryota; kingdom Viridiplantae; phylum Streptophyta; class Magnoliopsida; order Fabales; family Fabaceae; genus Abrus; species Abrus precatorius. The sequence continues at coordinate 24,550,474 of NW_020874406.1, read as the reverse complement.
GTTGTTGATTCACATGTTCAATAATTAATACTGATAGTATATTAAGAAATTAAATTTAATTAATTCTAAAAATTAAACTAAAATTTGTAAGAATATTCTAACTTAAAATTCACTTAGTGGCATTGAAGATTGAGGGAGTGAGGGGTGGGTAGCTGTTGCCTATTTTGGGAAGGTGTGGTATGTATTTTGTGGGGCAGAGACACACTGATATATGGTCGTTGGGTGAGAGGACTCATCTGATGGGTCCAAGTCCAATCCCATTTTCACCACAGTATAATGCCCCCAAATAATGAGGGCAAAAAGTGCCATAAAAAGACGAGATTTTTAACTAACATTCAGCAGGGGACAAACCCATATCCTTCAGGGTCTTCATTCCTCTTCCAACTCCCTCCCCTTTTCTTTTCTTTTCACAATCAGTTCAATTCAGATTTTTGTTTAATTTAGTTTAGCATTTCACATATATATTTGGATTTTCTGGGATATGATGATGTATATTATTGAATTCTTTGGCATTGCCCTCTTTCTTTGATATGAGGAAAAATTAGTCATCATAGGAGACGGAATGGTACTAAATAATGATAATAAGAACAAAATGAATATATAATATAGATGCATATGCAACAGAATAGAAACATTTGGGTGTCAATAATGGTTGTTCTATACTCTATAATTCGATATAGTAGCAACAAACAGATGACGACAAGTATATGTCTATTCAATTTTCCTTAGCAGAATTTGCGGACTGGGCAAAGTTACGAGGTCTTGCCTGGTCGGTCTGCAAGTATAATGCATTTGTATGTATGGTCGGTAAAGTAGGAATAGGATTGTCCTCTCCCCAACTCTTACTTCTAAGAAATTATGGAGACTATTTTTATAATTATATCAAATCTACACTTAAGTTTTGATATATTAATTCTTAACTGTTATTAAAAAACTGAGTACTAATTTTTTATAAAGTTTATGTGTTGACTGTTATATTTTTATTCAATAATAAGAATCATCGTAATACTCATTGAAAATAAAATCAATTTAAACTGAGAGAGGATTCTTGTTTCCAAACTTGAGCTTTGTTCTGATGGTGCGATGAAATAAAAAGAAAATAAACAATTAAGATAAAAAAAATATGGTAAAAATACATGTGAAGAAATATATTATTTAGATGGAGAACAATAAAAGTGAAAGAAATAAAGAAAATTATTTGTATTTGTTTAGATGAGTAAAAAATATAATAAGAAAACAAACAAGTTGTATGAAAATAAAAATGTGGAATTCACTCTGCTTGTTTCTCTTTTTTTTTTTCCACAAAAAGTTAAAGTAACCAAACAAAAAAATTACACAAAATAATCCTTTTAATTTTCTCTCTCTCAAAATTACTCAATCCAAACAAACCATTATTTTTTTTAAACAAAAATAATAAAAATTTTAAAATGAGATTAAAATAATTTCAGTATGATTTTCAATGTCTTTGTCATTATTTGTTCTTTAACATGATATATACTTCTTAAAATTCAATTAATTATAATTGTTTAATAAAATGAATTTTTTTAGTTAAAATGTAGTTTTGAATATTTAGTTGATATAGCAATAAGATGTAAATATTATTAGGCAAAAAATAATTAATATTTTTTATTTCTTAAGATGTTAAATATTTTAAGACAAATAAAAATAATAAAAAGATATATAATATAACAAATGCTATAAAAATATTAATTAATGAATCAATAAATAAAATTTATTATTTAATACAGTGATATGACACATTAATTATTTCAATAAAAATATATTAGTAATATATCTTCTTAAAAAAATAACTCTTTAACCAATTATTGATAGTATTTACTTTATTATTATGTGTATACTAGTATATTTTAAACATGCACTTGATTTTTTTGGAAAATATTCTTTTGAGACTACTAAGAAAGAATGCTAGTTTATTTCAAAATATAATGTTTTTCTTATAAAAGATTATATATAATGTTATCTTGCTGTAATTTAAATAATAATAATAAAAAATGTTTGTTTTAATTAAGAAGAGAAGTATTGCAAACATTTTTTTAATATATTTTTATTTATCAGTTGAAATTTATTAAAAATTGTAAAATATAAATAAAATTTATTAAACTAAAAATGATACTCATAATTTTGATCAAATTTTAATTAATGAAAAAAAAAACTTTTAAAAAGTGTTACTGCCACTTCTCTTTTCAAGTCTCCTGCTTCATGAGAGGTCTACGACCTGTAGAACAGAAAAAAAGACATTTCAGCTTTCTAGTTCCGATGGAAACTGAACACAATCCTACATACATTATGACATGTGGAACACACTTAGGCAGTGAGCCACTCACTATTCTACTCTACAAAGGCTCTCCATAGTTAAAATATTAATATGGTTTTTCTTGAATACATAAGAATTAATATATATAAATACTATTAAATATTTTAATAAAAATATAATTTATTAATTTTTAACATATATTTTTAGGCATATGTTTAAAAATTAATATTAATAATTTTACAATTTTTTATTCTTAATTCTTAAAGTTAATTTTAAATAATTAAAAATAATATTATTATACTTTTATGTTATTGATTGAATAAATATTTTTTAGATAAATTTTATAGAAACGGACATAGATAAGATATATAGACATTTCATCTGTTGTTTTTAAAAAATGAGGAAGTATATTTATTATGAAAAAAAAAGTTCTACAAGTTTGACAAGAGACTGCAAACGCAAACATTAAAAACCAGATAGCATAATCAAAAGCAATGCACACTTGTTATATGCTATCAATCATATCTGTTAGATTTAAATAACCAAGGCTACTCGTAACTTTTAATTAAGAGCACACAAGAGATTGCAATTCCGACACTCAAATTCATGGCTACAATCACATGAAGCAAATAATCAAAAGCAGTGCATAGTCATTATATGCTGTCAATCATACATGTAAGTTAAAATATTTAAATAACACAGACTACTTATAACTTTTAATTAAGAGCACACGCAAGTGATTGCAACTTGCAACACTCAAATTCATGGCTACAATACGATGCCATGAAAGAAAAATGAAAAAAGTGAACCAAGGGAAGGCAGCGAATTAAAGTAACCTGCATTAAATGGAAAATATAATGAAATGTTAGTGGCAATATAAGAGAATTTTATATGAAAACCCTACATTGCTGGCTAATGATGAGAGTAATGTATGATTAAATTTCTATATATAACATCATCATATCGAGGTGACTGCTAAACCAAAAGGGAGATAGAGTTGAAGAACTCGCCATTTAATCAATAAACTGAAGTCAAGGCTAAACATGTTAATGTGTATTTACTAAACTTTATAAAAGTCAACATTATACAACTATTCTTTTTTCCACCTTTGGGTGATTCCTTTTTGTGTGTAAGATGAGCCAAATAGCTGAATACCGACCACTAAGACCTCTTGAAAATGCTATTAACACAGGGTAATAATCATGATCATGCCTAGCTAATGATTGCATCCAATTTGTTTGGATTTAGTTAGGACTTTAATGCTGATTCAAAATGGCTTCCGAGAGATAAACCATTTCACACATGACATTGCTTATACCCCAATTGAGTTTTTGTATTTAGCTATCATTTCCATTTGTTTTCTTTGCTATATAGTGATATTACATTTGGAAGAAATCTCCGATCATTGTCACTATCGAATAATTCTCATGGTTTGAAACTTTATAGGCTTCTAGCTACTCATGAAAACGTAGCTTCATGTGGAGAGACATATCCAAGCCTTCAACTATTTATATCGCTCGCTTTATATCACATCGAATTGAAACTTCTATATGTCTTTGTATACTTGTTTGCTTTCACCTGACACTAAATTACCAAATCAAACCTTAGACATCATTGCCATATGCTATGTCAAAATTCACATGCCAGATTTGTTTCCACAGAATGTGTTGAAAATGGGATGCTCCATTAACTAAATTCCAAATATGAGATCGTGATCATTAGATTCCCGCAGTTTACTTGCATTTGCATCAAGAAAACAAATTATATATGTGCAGTTGTAACTTCTGTTCACAGTCATAAATTCATACACGAAATGGATTATCTCACAGGTGAAATTTATTAACATTTTCATTCCTTTCTATGGACCATAGAGTTGCAACCAATTGCAGCAAAAGTAATAGAGTATAAAGTGGGTAAAAAATTCATATACATGTTGGATTTATGCTTTGATCGCCAATGAAATTTTAAAAAGATATAAATTATAAACCATGTTATGTGGTGTGATCTAGACTTTCTTAATTAAAGTATATTATTGTCTTTGACTATCCTAATTTGTTATTATAATTTATTGAATAACCAGTTATACGGTTATCCATGCACATAATTTGTTTCTTCTGAGTCTTGATTAGATTGGGTATGGGAGCATCAAGTTGTAAACTACGAAAAATTCCAGGACAAACACTAAAAAACCTTGCTGGAAGCATCCAAAAGAGACAGGGGCCACCCAAATCAAATTTTACTCATAACTTTTCCTGACACGATTTACATTAATTTGGGTACAGATAATATATATATCTAAAAAATTTTATAATCAATTTAAGCCTTTCATTTAATTTATATTTAACATTACAGTGAGATCTAAGTTAAAATATATATATTTTCGAACTAAAATAATTGGGAATGCCATTTCCATTTGTAGAGATTGCGGAATCTAACTCATTCCAATCCAGTAAAGGGCTTTGTTTTTTCTATTAGAATAATGTGAGGAGAATATATTCCCTAGCTCATCATAATACCTTATTCATATATGTTCAAGATGTTTATGAAAAAGATTGTTTATTAATTAATTAATTATTTTTTTATTTTTGCGATGGGTGAGGTCTTTGATCGAATCAGACTAAGACATGACTCCTTTTTGTTTTTGGATCAAGATGATTAAGACAAAGCTTTCTTGGTTTTGGTCAACAAGCATTTGTCCTTAAACAAAGGCAGAAGGCCTAAAAGACGAGAGCCAGACAAAGCTAAGCTCGCCATTCAAGTTGGGCCGAAAATTATATTCTGAGTTAAGCCCATACTGAAGTAGACAAATTTGGACAAAAAAAAAACTAAACTACCATTATGTTGACTAAAAAAAATGAACCCACCTAGCTAGCTAGACAGCATTGCTTGCAACACCAATGAATCATGTTTCATGGCTATCTTTTGACATTATCATTCTCAATAACGTCTTTGATATTTTATTAAAAACGATAATTTTGTTTGGGATACATTAAATAAATATTCCATTGTTGTCTACTAATCAATTTAGACTTCGAACAATTTCTCACACACCAGATTCATTTAGTGAAAAAAGGTGACAAATTAAGGAAAGAACACACAAAGCTCGTTCAACACTTGACCTTGATTACATATATTTAGAAGGACAACCTTATCCACGAATACATTGTCCAATCCAATCAAAGCAGGTCAATCACTGATGAGTGTCTCAACTTATCGATAAGTAATTAACACTACCGACTAATTAAAGATATACAAAATAATTCCTTCATTTTTTCTTTACTTGTCACTCAAAGTTATTTTAGATAATTTTAAAAAAAACTAATTAATATTTAATTTATATAAAATTATTATATAATTTTCAACTTTATTCTTACTTTGATTAATCACAACAAATTTATTTTTAACAACAATATATCTTTTACTCTTCTCTACTATTATAGTATCATATATATAAAATACGTGTACTTATAAATATTTATATATTTCTCAAATAATATTATATATAAATTGTAATTTTTATTTAAAATATAAACTATAATTTATTTAGTATTTATTAATATATTATATTTGATTGGTTTTATAATGATACACAATTATAAATTTTTATGTTTTTTTTATTTTTATAATATATTATAATGATTTATATTTATAATTTTATTAATTTTTTATTTTTTCACTTGATTTATTAATATTTATTTTTTTATGTAATTTTCATCTTTGATATAAATATCATCCGTTAATAATTTTATAATATTTTATTATATAGTTTTTATAATTAATTTTAAAGACATGACTAAACTTATATATATATATATATATATATATATATTATTGTATTTGAGTATATGACTTTTTTTAATTTAGAGTTAAATTTTAAGAATATTATTTCTTATATTTATGGTTATTAATTAATTATTGATATTTAATTAATTTTTTTGACACAAAATACAAAAAGTTATTATTTAAAAATAAATTATATTTTAAAATTATTTAATTATATTAAAAATTTATCATTTTAATACAAATTATTTGCATTTACAGAGTTAAATTAAAATAATTTCATCATATATATTCATATATATATATATATATATATATATTAAAACTATAAAAAATATTTTTAATTATTAAACTATATGTGTATTTATTTTAAAATAAAATACTTGTATATTGGACAAGCTACTAACTAACACTAGTTCTTAATTATTTTACACATTTAGCATAAGATGAATAAGTAATTATTACAGAATTCAAAATTAATTAGGCAAAATCATAGATCTCTCGGTAACTTACTTGGACATTAATTTATAAAATATATTTTATTTTCAATATCAAGGGTTAATAAACAAAATTAATAAATGGACAAAGTTAATTAATTAGAGAAACAAGAGTTGAAATTAGAAATTAGATAACAGTTATTTCATAAGACTAGGGAAAAATTTAAGGCTAATATGCTTATGAGTGGAAGACATTATGGGTTTTAGACTCTTTTTTTTTTACTCGGGGAATTAACAAGTAATTCGAAACTTTTCACTGTGAGATTCTCATCCCCTGCGACTTGTCTGAGAGTGTTGAGTTTTGCTGCAAATTATAACATCCAAAGTACAACAACAACATCATACAAAGAATCTTTATCACCATTATTTTTAACTAAGGAATCTGGAATGCCAATATTGCTCTAAGATTAAGGCACACACTAAAACTTATGCAAAAATGCACAGCTTCCGCTTTTCTGTCTGATGTTCTTTGGTTGCCAACTAAAGCTTAGAAGTAAAACAAACCCAAAACTCACAAACTTGCTAGTAGGACAACACTTAATTATTGTTTTGTTGTTTGGGATAAGAAAAATTTTCTAAATTAAAAAATTATGTTGAAGGAAGTTACATTTACGAAATTGTGAGGGTTAGAAAGGAGCCTAAAAATAGGTCTAAAGAAGTATTAGAAAGTTATCCAAAACCTTTTATTAAAAATGACACGCTATTTTAAAGGTTTTTGTCTCCTCGTTGATTTTCTTCTAAAATTGTTCGAAAAATAGGATTGACAAGAAAATATTCTAAGTCCACAAAACTGAAGGTTTTTTTGAGGAGTTTCCAAGTCACTGACACTAAAAACTGCTCGAAAAACAAGACTGACAAGAAAATATTCTAAATTCACAAAATTGATAGCTTTTTCGAGGAATTTTGAGAAGTTTCCAAGTCCTTGACACCCAAAAACTGCTCGAAAAATAGGAAATTGTCAAAAAATGTTCTAAGTCTACAAACCTGGTTGAACTTCAGTCCCTCCAGAATTGCTTGAAAAACAGGAAGTGGTCAGAAAATATTCTAAGTCTACAAACCTTGTTAAACTCCAGATTCCCTCCAGAATTGCTCGAAAAATAGGAAGTGGTCAGAAAATATTCTAAGACTGACAGTCTAGTTGAGCTCCATAATTGCTCGAAAAATAGAAATGCGCAAAGAAAATATTCTAAGTACACAAAATCAAGACAAGCTCTCAAAACTCCAGAATTGCTTGAAAAGAGAAGTCAAGGAGAAACTATTCTAAGGCCATAACACTAAATGAGCCTCTTAGATTTTTCTTAGAAATACTTGAAAGATAGAAAAACAAAAGTCTTGATAGGTCAAGTCATTGCAAAATCCAAAAGCGGTTAACGGCAGTCATCAACATTCACTACTACGCAAAGGAGATTGTAGACGATAGCAGTTACGAAAGAAGCCCTAACCAACAACACGATCAAAAGTAATCGTGGATAATGAGTATCAACAGTTGAAGGTAGTTATTAAGAAGTGCCCGCAAAAGGAGGAGAATGGTGGTGGTCTTCCTGACTATAAATACTCCAAAGCGCCATTTTACAAATGGATGACTTTTTGTACCCTGACACCACACCTAAAATTCTCTGTACGCTGAAACCCTGCACTGCGCCAGACACTAGCTACAAGGAGACTCACGGTGGCCGCTGTCCGTTGTTGTGAGGAGTTGTACGTTTACATTTACCTATTTTTACATTCTTGCACATTTATCTTTTTGCAGTTTATTTTCAGCTTCTTTGTTGGCTTTTGTTCTTTTTTCTGCAATTTGCTTTCTATTTAGCATATTTCTGTAAAAAACTTCTACGTTGTGATTCAGTTTTACATGTATCATATTCATTATTCTTACTAAAGTGTTTAATTTGTGACGCCTATTTTATTATTACGTTAACAACACACTTAAAAGAATTTAAAAAAGATCTAATCCAGTCTCCAAATTAATTTTTGAATTATTTATTTACAAACTGTCATTGTAAATATTTGTATAAAAAGTGTTATTCTTTTGTGATACGAGTGGGAGAGTTAATTTTTAAAAACCTAATAAGATCAATTAAACTACATTTTATCGTGAAAGATATAATTGAATGGATTTCAACCCAACAGCGCTGTAAGTTTAAGCAGAAATGGGATGCATTGTAATAGTTAAGTGACGAAATAGGAAAAGAAAAGTCTGACATGAAGAAGAAAATGGAACAATGAGTTTAAGACGAGGATGATGTGTTTGTATCTAAATCGTCCGTGAGTTGTTTTTTATAAGAATAAATGGTTAAGATTTTACAAACATGACCACACTGCAGTTTTTGCCAAAAGGAGAGGATCTCAATCCAAAAATAGGCTCTTTTTTTTTTAAATAATATTTTTTTAAAATAAATTATCAAATTATAATATTTTTAAAACTATTTTTTTAAAGTCACGTGTTATAAGTTTTGTCATGATTTTAACGAAAATTTTATTTTTAAATTTTAAAAAATAAAATTTACCACTAAAAATATAAAATTTATAATTTTTTTATTTTTAAAAATAAGTTTCGCTAAAAAAATATGAAACTTAAGTGTGTCAAATTATTATAATTTTATAATTAAAAAAATATTTATTTTAAAAATAAAAAATGTTTCGCAATGGTGAAATTTTACCCGTGTCAAACTAGAAGTTTTGCTTTGCAATGTCAATTTTTTTTCACATAGATTTGCCATCCATCTCGCAAATTTTTTTTATTTTTTAAATAAATATTTTTTAATTATAAAATTATAATAGTTTGACATGCATAAAAATTTTAAAAATTTTGTATTTTTTATAGTAAAATTTATTTTAAAAGAATAAAAAATTATAAATTTTATATTTTTAGTGACAATTTATTTTTTAAAATTTAAAAAATAATTTTTTTAATAATTATGACATAATTATAACACATGGCTAAAATTATTTCAGACAGATAAATAATTTTAAAAAAGTTATAATTTGATAATTTGTTTTTTTAAAACATTATTTAAATAAAAAAGCCCCAAAAATATCTGTTTGTTTAATCGTTGACCCTGAGCTCTGGGAATCTGAATTTTCATTTGTGTGTTACCAAACTGATAACAGAAGAAGAGAAAGAAAGAGTTGAGAAGCAGAGAGAGAGAGAGAGAGAGAGAGAGAGAGGGAGAGAGAGAGAGAGAGAGAGAGAGAGAGAGAGAGAGAGGGAGAGAGAGAGATGTCAAAGCCATGGCAATGGAGTTGGACGCTGTTCATCTTCTTCCATCTCTTTCAATTATCCGTAGCCATTGACTACGCGTGCAAACCACCGCACCACTCTTCATACTCATTCTGCGACCTCACTCTCCCCATTCACGCGCGAGCACGCGCTCTCGTTTCTCTTCTCACTCTCCACGAAAAGATCCAACTCCTCTCCGACAACGCTTCCTCCATTCCCCGCCTGGGAATCCCCTCTTACGAGTGGTGGTCCGAATCCCTCCACGGCGTCTCTCTCAATGGTCCCGGCGTCTCCTTCAACGGCACCGTTTCATCCGCCACAGACTTCCCCCAAGTCATCCTCTCCGCCGCTTCCTTCAACCGTTCTCTCTGGTTCCTCACCGCTTCCGCCATCGCCGTCGAGGCCCGGTCTATGTTCAACGTGGGCCAGGCCGGCCTCACCTTTTGGGCCCCCAATATCAACCTCTTCAGAGACCCCCGGTGGGGCCGTGGCCAAGAGACCCCCGGCGAGGACCCTATGCTTGCTTCTGCTTATGCTGTTGACTTTGTTAGAGGCCTTCAGGGTGTTCGCGCAATCCAAAACGCTGTCATTTACGATGATGTTGACGACGACGACGGTAATGCCCTTATGGTGTCTGCTTGTTGCAAACATTTCGCAGCTTATGATTTAGACATGTGGAAACAGTTCTCTAGGTATAACTTCAATGCTGTGGTGAGTGTTTTTAGAATATAAAACGTTGACGTTTCATATCTTGTGTTTTTCTAATTCGTGCATGATAAAATATCAGTAAAAAAATAAGTTTTTATAAGAAATTGTAGGATTTAATTACACCAATGCATTGATTTGTTTTTAGTTCTGCATTTTTTTTAATTGTCTTACTTATGTATAGATAAGTATTATCATGTGTAATGTTGCACGTGTTAGAAAAAAGTGATAATCGAGAATATAAAAGTGGTTGAATGCTTACTTTATTGAGTACATAAGATAATTGATAGGAAGGTGTTTTTAAATTGGTATGGTGTTAAGTGAGATTGGTTTTTTTGTTGGTTGTGTGTCTGTTGTAGGTATCGGAGCAGGATTTGGAAGACACTTATCAGCCGCCGTTTCGTGGCTGCATTCAGCAAGGGAAAGCAAGCTGCTTGATGTGCTCCTACAATGAGGTTAATGGGGTTCCTGCTTGTGCTAGTGAGGATCTCTTGAGACTGGCTAGAAACAAGTGGGGGTTTAAAGGGTAAGACTTTGAGGGACTTTGGAATTCATGTCATTGTGAAAATTTGAAATAAAAAAGAAAAGAAAAGAAAAGACAAGGATCTTTTGTTGATTATCAGGATTGGTGGTTTTGATTTGAGTATAGGTACATCACCTCAGACTGTGATGCTGTAGCTACGGTTTATGAGTATCAGAGGTATGCGGAATCCGAAGAGGATGCTGTTGCTGATGTTCTCAAAGCAGGTCCTTTTGTTTGTCTATTTAAACGAATGTTTTCTTTGCAGCAACTTTATATGAATTGGATTGTTTCCAAGATTTTTTCAATTCATCAGTTGATTTTTTAGGTGTGGATATTAATTGTGGAACCTTTATGCTTCGACATACTGAATCTGCTATTGAAAAAGCAAAGGTGAAAGAGGAAAATTTAGATAGAGCTCTTTTCAACCTTTTTTCTGTTCAACTGCGCCTTGGATTGTTTGATGGAGATCCCATAAAAGGCAAGTTTGGTAAATTGGGACCAAAGGACGTTTGCACCCTCGAACACAAAACACTGGCACTTGAAGCTGCAAGGCAGGGAATTGTATTGCTGAAAAATGAAAAGAAGTTCCTTCCCTTGAATAGGAATTTCGGTGCCTCCTTAGCTGTCATTGGCCCAATGGCAACTGTAACTAAATTAGGTGGTGGGTACTCAGGTATGATTTTCATATTGGAACATTGCAATTTTCCTATCTTCATTGATTGTTTTGTTTAATTTTGCTTGCACCGTACACCCTTGGTTAGGTTATCCATTCTTCGAAACCCTGCTCTCCAGTGTCAATGGTATATGTAGCCAGGATGTTCAAGCTGAAGTACTAAATATACAACTATTATGTTGTTTTTCCTGAAATTCAAAATCTATTTTCTTGCTATCTTGATTGTTTGATCAATTGAAATAGTAAATATATAATACATCGTATTCAGTGAGAAGGAAAAGTTTTCCATTGTAAATTATAGACCTATTTTATTGATTTCCAAATATCCCTGGAAAAACATTGATGATCACAGTGTATACATTGATGATCACAGTGTAAGGGACTGTTAGGAGTTTCTCAGTATCTTTGCTAATGACCTGTGAGTACAGACGCTTGTTCTCATATATGATTTCGTACTGAATAATGTAGGAATACCTTGCTCCTCAACAAGCTTATATGATGGACTTAGAGAGTTTGCAAAGACGATATCACATGCTCTTGGTTGCCATGATGTACCCTGTGATTCTGATGATGGTTTTGCTGAGGCTATTGATATAGCAAAACAAGCTGATTTTGTAGTTATAGTTGCTGGGCTTGATGCAACTCAAGAGACAGAGGATCATGATCGAGTTAGTCTTCTCTTGCCTGGTAAACAGATGGACCTGGTATCCTCTGTTGCTGCCGCTAGTAAAAGTCCAGTTATTTTAGTTCTTACTGGTGGAGGACCCCTTGATGTCTCTTTTGCTGAAAGAAATCAACAAATCGCAAGTATTCTTTGGGTGGGGTACCCTGGTGAAGCTGGTGGAAAAGCACTGGCTGAAATTATCTTTGGAGAGTTCAATCCAGGTAAGTATGGTTTATAAATGGATATGCTGCCATACAATGGCATCTATATATATTGTGAGCATTTGAAATTAGGATGAGGCTCTTTACACTGCTAGAGTCCTAGTTGTTAATTTACACTTTCCGCTAAACTACCTTCAATTGCATTTTTTCTAAATTATCCTTTACGTAAACGTGAATAGAGAAATAAAAATATTGCTGAGGTTTTGACTAAAATGAAAAGGCTATGTAATTGAGTGCGATTCTGGAAATTGCAATAAGTAGTAGTTCAGAGGAAGTATAAATAGACAATGAGGATTTTTTTTTAACTAGGTTAAGGCCTAATTAGAAACTAATTATTGACATAGGGTAGGTGAAAAATAATTTATTACTAGAGCGTAAATTTTGCCATGTGGCAATCCGTCCTAATTTTTTATATTTTTTTTATCTCAACATGTAAGACTCAAGTTCACTTAATTTATAAGGTGCCTCGTGGACTTGTGTCTTGAACAATAAAAATTGTGTAGCTTGGCATGTGACTGCATATTGTGGGAGGCGCAAGTCCCTGTTACATGTCCAATATGTGTAAAACAAATACCTGCGTGTGGGCCATGTGCCAAAACCTCATGAAAGTGTCTATGCAATGCCGTACTAGGTTCCACCTACCCTCAAACCTCCACCTCTGTCCCTCTCTCATGGCTCCCTCATTCCCTCCCTTTTTTTATGTAAGTCCTCCCCCTCTACCTCCCTCCCTCTCATGCACCTCATTCTAGCCTTATTCCAAGACCTCCAATTATTTTTTCCACTCTTTAAACACAAGTCAATTAATTGTTTTTGTCTATTAAATTAAAGAAAATTGCATAGGCCATAAGATCACAGTCAAAGGCAAAATGAGATCATTTAAATAATACATGGTGTTAGTTATAATTTGCTTAAGAGAAAGATAGCCAAATTAAATGTTTAATCCAATCAAATAATTTTTAACATGTCATACATTTCTGATATCTCCAAATAAGAACACTTATATTGCTCTAGAGATATTCAATGATGACGTTTAATGCATGATTAGTGCTTTTGAGCAATAGTACTGACAAATCATCAATGGATCCTTTCCTAATCACTTGGATCTCAGTTCTCATCTTCACTGCATGCTAAACAACCAGCCTTGTCCCCAAGGCTTAAAAAGAAAAGGCTTCTTCCTTATTCTCATCATCCACTTTAATAGCAGTCACCAACCTCAACTTATTATCCCTGCATTGGTGTAGAGGATGGAATTTCTCTCCACATAAAAAAGACAAACCTTTGGCTTTTATCTCTGTAAGTTCCTGATAAGTTAAATGTCGCAGTTCCTTATCTTTTCCACAGAATTTTCTTTGATCTCCCTCATTCTTCCGCCTTGTTTACACCAAAGCGGAAGCCAGATCTCTGTTTTGGAAGAATTTCTTTCTTACTAATTGAAATTCTCATTTTCTCCACTGATTTCGTCGCGCACAACCTCTATATCTCTGAGAGAAGCCTCTCTTCCATACACCCCATTCTCTCATCCATCTACACCAAATCATTTCACAATCATGTTACTTGTTCCTCCAATAAATCTACACAATCAAAAACTCTAGTCATTGTCAAATGATCAACTCGCTGGCCTCATGGATCTTCCTTGCTAATGATTCGATAGATCAGGCCAAAATGATAGAACACCAATTAATAAATTAATAAAACATATGGAACAAAAATCACACACAATGCAACAATACACTTGCTGTCTCAAAGACAGTCATTACGTATGAAATACTTGAATTTAAAATTTGCTTTGTCAAGTCTACAGCAGAGTTTTAACCATCAAAGTTGGTATTGATGCAGCTGGAAGGCTGCCAATGACTTGGTACCCTGAGGCATTTACTAATGTTCCCATGAATGACATGCGCATGCGAGCTGATCCTACACGTGATTATCCAGGAAGGACCTACCGATTTTATATTGGAAGTAGAGTATACGGATTTGGGCATGGTTTAAGTTATAGTGACTTTTCTTACAAGTTCTTATCAGCTCCAAGTAAAATTAGTTTGTCTAGAATCATCAAGGATGGTTCTAGAAAAAAACTGTTGTATGAGGTAGAGAAAGAGATTTATGGAGTTGATTATATTCAAGTTGATGAGTTGCAAAATTGCAACTCACTGAGTTTATCAGTGCATATTTCTGTGACAAACCTTGGTGATTTGGATGGAGGCCATGTTGTAATGTTGTTCTCTAGATGGTCAAAGGTTATAGAAGGCTCCCCGGAGACCCAACTAGTTGGATTCAGTCGTCTGCATACAATTTCTAACAAATCTACTGAAACAAGCATTTTAGTAGATCCTTGTGAACATTTCAGCTTTGCAGATAAGCAAGGAAAAAGGATATTGCCATTGGGCCTCCACACTTTGAGCGTAGGGGATGTAGAGCACATTGTTTCAATTGAAATTTATTGATTGCTTGTTAGATCTCAGTTGTGTAATTTATTGATGGGTTGACATTTTACTAAAAAGTTTAAGTATAGATATTATAAAATTCAAATGTCTTATTTTTGATAAAGAAGTGAAGAGAGAAGGTTCTATTTCCGGGTCATGGTCACTGGTCCCGGTGAATATTCTTACTAGAACTTATTAGTGATTATTTGGTTTTAGAAAACAAAACAAAATCACAGATTTGTGATTAAAAATAAAATAAAAATATTTTTTGAAATCAAAGAGTTCATAAATGAATGACTAATAAAGGATGTCATGAATCGAGCATGACACGTTATTCGTAACAGTTTCAATTTTGTATTAGGTTCTTTTTTAGGTATGACGAAGACATGTATTCTTTTTTTTCTCAAGGACATATTAAACACAAAAAGAAAAAAAAAGTAACAATGAATGAACCATCACATTCAATGTGTAGTATGAATGATATGATGCAAAGAAGAAACTAATAATATGATGTAGAAAGTAACAAATAAAGGAGTAAAGTAACTTAAAAATAACAAGAATTCAATAAGGTGTAACCAATAAGTGCAAATAAACTACGTAAAAAATGGAAACTAAGTTGGTAATAGTTATTTGTTTCGTTTAATTTTACAGTTAACATATAAAGGTTTATAATATGTAAAACTACCAATCTAAATTACAACAGCGTAGTCTTTCCTGAAACAGTTATGTTATTTGCACGCTAAAACTTTTACATTATTATTATTGATCAATAATTTCAATTACGACTCACCAAATATTTATTTGCACTTGTTCATTATTGTAGAGGTTACGAAAGGTCACGTAAACCCAACTTAGGGGTCCAGGCTTGAATCCTACTTTGAGTTTGGGGTGACAAATTCGGGTTTATTTAAGAAGTATATATTAAATGTCTTTTTTGTTTTTAATCTAATAAATGTTTAATTTTTCTTTTCTCCCCAAAATTGAAGTATGGTGAAGACCAACAATGCATGTGTTCTCTTGCATAGCCATGAGTGTAGTCTATGTATTGCACTAGTTAGCCTCTTTTTAATCTAATAAAAGGGAAGAATCTAACCCTAAACAATGGAGTAGTTGGAACTTTTCTTAACATCGATATTAATCAATTCTAATTAAATATCCCAGCTCTCATCATATGGTCAGTTATATATGTTTGTCTACCTCATTGAAGATTGTGGCTAGCAATTAATTGTTTATAAAGTAAGCAATTTCAAAGCCTAAAAGAAATTATGTAAGCGATTGGGTTTTGAGGAGTTGGTGACTCCAACTCCAACTCCAACAATATAATAAATTTATTTATGATAACTTTAACCGAAATTAAAAGAAAGAGGTAGAGTGAGAGAGAGTGCATTTGGGTAGCACCTTATTATCCCTATATCATTAGTTTAATAATAATAATTCCCTTAATTTCTGCCGAAGAAACTCGCGAATTGGTAATATGAATCCTAATACACCCAACATAACGGTAGCGGTGAGAATATGTTGAAGAATGTGATTATGTGAATAATGGAAACCCCTTTACTGATTATAATCGCCATTGTCTCTTGAGAGTTGAGATCTATCAGTACTGTATATATATTTTTAATTTATATGAATTTAATAGGAATATAATCGCATAATTTAATATAGCTTATATAACTACTAGAGAAAAACCAAATGCTTAGAATTCTATTTAGCACTTAGCTTGTTAAGGCAATTGCAAGATCATTGCTCAGCCCTACCGTGTAAAAATTACAAAAGAAATGCACTTTAAGTTGTTCTTTTTTGAATGGGGTTTTGATGTGCTTACTTTGCCAAACATCAACGATCACAATTTCAAATCTCGTCGTCATGCTATTTGGAAGTTTTCGTCACTAACAGTCAATAATCAAAGATCAGCATCTCAGCGGTGGAAAATTCAAGCGTCCTTTTCATTTGGCTTTGTGTATTTTTCTGGTATATTATTTTCAATGAGATGAAAAATGAAAATGAAGCGATTCTCATTGGCATAAAGGGATTTGAAATTTGCAATCCAATCTTTGTCAGCGCTGAAAATAATGCAAAAGAACAGAGAAGAAGGCTTCAATGTACATAAGACACCTAAACAAGTGGTGGTAACAACCCCTCAGTCTGCGGTATAAGGCTCTTTCAGGGGAGTAAACACCCAATTACTTGCTATTTCTTATGCTTTGCAATATACTCTTCCATCCATTTCAAAAAGGTTATTCTTAATTTTAGATTAATCCTTTTTACTGAGTATATGTTTTGATTTAAAATCTATAGTTTATATTAATTTGAATACATGTCTTAATTTACATTCAATAGTTTAAAATTATTCTTTTTTTAAATAAACAGCTCCAAAGAGAAATTGGAGCCCGGAATCATGGCCACAAACATGAGGTGTAATAAAGATGGATAATCAACAAAACAAATAACTTCTAGAAGAAGTAACCCTTCCACAGCCCCAAGCCTAGGATCCTTGTGCAATTTGTTCAACACCTAATGTGTATCATATGGCCCACTTGAAAAGAATCATTAATTTATTTTACTTAGAAGGATAATTTTTTTAGGGTTTTTTTTATTTACCAAAAGTAAGGAAATTTTTTTGACACCAAAAATGGATATTTTACAATTTTTTTTGAAAGGTGGTTTTACAATTTTTTTTTAGAACTTCATTCCTCACTCGTTATATTTATTAACTTAGGGGGATAATACATATATTAATAATATAATTAATATTTATATATTTATATGTTCAAATTAATTTTAATTTAATCATGACTTTCATTATTAATTTTTCTTATTTATGATAAGTGTATAAAATATTTATGGATTAAGTAAAAAATAATAATTAGTATTATATACAATTTTAAATAAATAAATAGATTTTTTTTAGAAATATAGACAAATAAAAAGTAAAAGGAATGTTACCTTATCAAACCATGTTTTAAAATTATTTAATATATTTTAGTAAATATGTTTGATCATTCTAAAAAATAAATATTAAATCATCTTCATATTTATAAAATATTATTATTTTTCTTTAATCGATCCCAAAAGAAAACATATCTTAAGTGTTATATCTTAGATATTTTTAGTATTATTTTATAAATTTAATATAAAATTTATCTTCATAACTAATTTTAATTAAAGAGTATATCTAAATATACTTAAGATAATATCTAATTTTTTTTCTCGTTAAAATACTAATTACTATAGTTTAATTTCACAAAAAAATATTGCTATATTTAAATTTTATTGAAGTATGTTTTAGAATAAAAAAAACTTGTTATTGAATATCTTTAAAAATTGTAGAAAAATAGGGATTAAAATTAATTTGTTTACGGACTGACATTAAAATTTTATGAAAATATAAAGATTAAAAATAAATTTAAGCCCAATTTTGCTATAAATAAAGATATTAATTATATTATTCAACCTATATATTATTTGGTGAGAGGATAAATTGAGAAACAGAAAGAGTAATAAACGAAGGAATTAGTAGAAAAAAATTAAAAATATTTAGTATTATTCTTCTGAAAAAAAAAGTGAAAAAATAGTAAATGTAGCAAGTGATGTAATAAGAAAAGGATAAATGAAAAGATATAAAATAGGTCTTTAGGTGGAAACTTAGAATAGTGGGAATGGTTGGAAGGATAGATCCAAACTAGGGAAGGTAAGGAAGGGGTTAGAGGTTTCTGCGTGAAGAAAACTGAGTCCCTTGTGCTTCGTACATATTACAACAACTGTGCAAAGATTGTGTTGTGCTGTGTTTCATATTTTAGAGTGACAAATATCTGTACTTTGTCCCACAAATGAGTGATCCCAAGTATGCTTATCCATACCCTGCTCAAGGTAACCAACCTTCTCTTCAATTTCATTATTTTCTTCTCTTCTCTTGTTACTTCATAACACATGTTAATGTTTCACTCTCATATGATCATAGTTACTAGACCTTGTTGATTATCAAACAATTGTTGAGGCCTTATGTTGATTTTCAACTACACCTTATTTAAATAAATAAAATAAGACCTTCTATCATATTGTACTCACTACTCAAAAGTTGATATGATATGGTAGATTGATGATGGAGAGTACTGTTCCCTTCCCTTTTGTGGGATAAAGATTTTTTTTTCTTTTTCCAAATTTGGTTTCTTTATCCATTTCTTTTTCCATGAATCATTTATTTTGTTGGCAGGGTACTATCAAGGTCCTCCTGTGATGGCACCACCACAATATGCTGCTCCACCACCCAGAAGAGAGGTTGGATTCATTGAAGGATGGTAAGTTCCCAACTTTTCATTCCTATTATGCTATGTAGGACAGCTGTTTGTTTTTCTTTTCTTTTTTCATTATCATAAGTAATAAAATAATAAATTTCTCAATTTTTTTTCTCAACTTCTATTAATTTGTGTAATTAACACAATTCTCCATTTTTCTTCCCTCAGTCTTGCAGCTTTGTGTTGTTGCTGCCTTATAGATGAGTGCTGCTGTGACCCTTCAATCATATTTATCAGCTGATGATATATGAAAGTTGTTGCAACTAGAAAAATAAAACAAAGAAGCTTCAAGAATATGCAGAGTGATGCTTCGAGTGGGCTTAGTTATTAGAATAAGTGTAATTGAACAGTTTTACTTTTTCTAGGGGTCATGCTTGTGTTTGATGAACCTGTTACCATTTTCCAACATGTTCTTGGTGTGGTTCTGCCTCTGCCACTGATTCTCTTAGTAATTTGATTTGTAATGTGGAATGGGAAAACAAAGAATTCTTGTGAATTAAATTGGGCCCCTCTGTTCCACAGTTATCTTTGTCTTGCGTCTCATCATTTTGTATTTTGAATTGGGGTTCGAATTTCGAAAATAACATCGCATACGTCAATGTGAATGATGCGACTTTATCCTTAGCTGTATGTGCACTTCGTAATAAACTAATGTTTCTGCGGGGTAGAATTTATTGGACCCCATCTCTTTGTAATTCCAACAATTAAACTTGTTTCTTTTTTCTTTATTTGAATTTCAATTTTAAATTATAAATTCTATTAATCACAGAGAATACTGTTTCCACAAATGAATAAAAATCAGTAAATTTTTAAAGAAGTATTTATGAAAATAAAAAAAGAGTATAAATAATTTGTTGCCTGATATGATAATTTGAATGAAAAATTTAAATTATGAGTGTACAAAGGAGGCTTCGAGAATGTGGACCATGATATGATTGTGGAAGAGTGTATTAATTAAGCTATTAGAGTTCAATATCCCATGGGCGTGGAATTGGCAATAAACCTGGACACGAGCTAGTTTCTCCAACTAGAATTTTATGCAAATTTGTAAAAGGTGTTTGGTTTGCATCTGCCCCACCTATATAGTGCTGCTGTCTTATTGTCCTGGTTCAGTGAATTATTTTCTTTTGTTCTAATAAAGGTTTAGTTAATACTGATAGTTATACAATAATTATTAACTTTTAATCTTTAAGATTAATATAAGGACATTAAAATAATAATTTTAATTAAAGAATATATATTTTTTAATAAATATTGTCACTTTTATTGGTTAAAAAACTCCTAATAATTAAAGTTAATACTTTTCTTAAAAAAACTTTTTTATGATGAGTAATTTTTTATTTTTTTTCTAATACTACGTATAATTCTAGCATCATTAGTCTTTTATAAAATTTAAGAATAAAAAGAAAGAAAACTCGTGTTAATTAATAAAATAAGAAATGTTGAAAAAAATGCTTTTTCTCAGTCTTTTTACCGTATTATTCATCGTTGTATCAAATAAATTATATTTTTGTTTTTATTAGTGATATTCATTAGTACAAATTCAACGTATACTTACAGAATTATTGATTACTTTTATTATTTTAATTTAATATATTTTTATTTTTTATTTTTGCTCTTAATAAGTTTTTTTTTAATGAATGCATGTAAAAGATATATTTTACTTGTGTCACAAATTAGTACATAACTCATTGAGCTTGAGCAACTTGTGAACCTACCTAAGGTTTGATTTACGTTTTTAAATATGTAAACAAGATTAATTAAAAATCATTAAAAAAATACCATTAACTAAGCGAAATATTAAGAGTCATGATCAAGGTAGGAAGTTGGCACCACTCACAATTGAAGTGTTTACAATATTCTCTTGTTAAATTTTGGGAAATAGCAAAATCACCAGCATTTTTGTTTATTTTCAAGTAGCGAAATTAGCTACCAAAATCTACAAGTCGATAACGAAGGAGAAAAACTTTGAAACACAAGTAGAATTTCTACTGCATGAAAATATCTTAATATCCTTACATATTCAGTGCATATGCATAAACTTAAGGAGCATAAATGCATAATTAAGGACACACACGGGAAATTAAAATGGATTATTACATATATTCAACTCTCTCCTCTTTATTTTTCTATTTTCTTTGAAGACATAAATGGGAGAGAAGCGAAACTGGGAGTGAGAAGCTCTCAGACACACGTTGATATATACAATGGTAACATGCATAATCATGCAACATGCTTCATGCAGCTACTGCTGCTTCTTTAGCATAGTTTGGTTCCTCACTCAAAAAGTGTTCAATGCTGCATTTACTATCAACAAGATCACCACCACATCCTCCACCGCACTCACTGCTCTTCTTCATGTTGTCATTTCCACACCCTCCGCCACAACCACCGCAGCTACCACTCTCCATCACACTTCCACACCCTCCTCCACAGCCTCCACCACAACCACCACCGCAACCACCACTCTTCACCATACTTCCACACCCTCCTGCACAGCCTCCACCACAACCACCGCAACCACCACTCTTCACAAAACTTCCACACCCTCGTCCACAGCCTGCACCGCAACCACCGCAACCACTACTCTTAATCATACTTCCACAGCCTCCGCCACAACCAGTACCACACCCCCCACAACCGCCACTTTTCACTGCATCTCCATTACAATTCAACTCCATTCCAGTCAAGACTGTCCTCATATTTTCCTCGTTCGGGACATTCACCTTCATATCTTTACTTTTAGCTATGATGCCTTCATATCCTTCCTTTTTCATTAAGTTAGAAGCAATAAAAGCCAGAATGATTCCAGGCAGCACCATCCATTTTTCCTTAGACTATTAAATTTTAGAAAAATAAGGAGGGAATAAAAACGCAGAAAACAAATTAATTAATATAAAACAAACAACACTATGTCTCTATAGAAAATGTTAAATATTAGTAGCAAGAAAGTAAGGTACCTTGACAAATCTAGATCTCAAGTCAAGCAATGCTACTGCTTTCCCATAAGGATCTACTGTGGAGAATTCAACTGCTGTTAAGAAGTCCATTTCATTTCCCCTTTTCCCATTGTGACTCAGTTCATATTCTAACTTTCTTCCGGGAAAAATTTTCACCTGTAAAACAAGTCACATGAATTTAATGTTAGAACTTTGAATCCACATCCCATTTTCCACATGTTCATCTTTAACAGCCTTAAGTCCAGTGCAGCTACTAGAGTTCCATGATATTGAAAAGATGTACTGGTCATTAGGTTTGCAACATCAAATGAAGGACCATTGGTTACTGGAGTGTAATCAAGATCCAAGATTCAAGAGAGCTCTTGGCATGACAAGATAATTTTAGAACTGAATAATTTAGAACCAATGCATACCGTCTTGGTACCCGTAAGCTCAAAAAGATGCCCATCATTTGTGCATTTGTTTGGAAGGTGAAACAACCAAAGATTCTCCAAAACAGACCATCCATTTTCCATAAACTCAGCAAGAGTGCGAGTTTCACCAGACTTCATGAGGCCAACAACCTCTTTTCCAGGATTTCCTGCGTTCTTTGCATTCTTCAAATCCCTAAAGTGTAATCAGAGATAGGAAAGACCACTATTGAGCTTAATTAATTAAGGAAGATTCATGACAAGTGGAAGCAATTCTAGATAATATATAGAAGATAGACTATGTAGTATACTAGTATTCAAACATGTATGGCAAACATCAAACAGAATCAGATCTTTGTTCCATGAATTATAAGGCAGCTATATGGAAAAGTTTGCTACAGGCAGATAATTCAGCTCGATGCAACAGAAATCTCAAGTGCTCTTTGTATAAATATCTTCTCTCTCTTCTGTAGGTATATATCCATTGTATTTGTAACATTTGATATTTATATGAGAGAATGAATTTGTGCTCAATGGCCTCATGAATTGATGATCTCATTTTGACACAACTTGTAAGCATAATTATGATTGAAGGTTAAAAGTTGTATTGAAAAGGGAATCAAGAAACTGAGACCTATATCAATTGGAATTAAACATCGCTCACCTGTTTATTAGTTATTACATACTAAGATACACAGAATGGTGAACAATTGAAGTTGGCTTTCAATTTACACATTAACAAGCTTTTCAGATTGATCAACACATTGATAATAAAGGAATTAGATGCCAGCAAGCACTTGAGTCTTGACAGTTGGAACATTATTCAAATGCAACTAAAACAAGTTGATATTTCTAAGACAGTAAACAAGTAGCAACAGAAATCACGTTTGAAGCAGTAGATTACACACATGAATAACTCAGAGATCAGTCCCCAACATGACCACAGGAAAATGATGTGCATAGAGTGCAGGGAGTTTCTATTTAAAATTTGGCATAAAGTGTATAGACTATACCTCATTTGAAGGCTGATGATTCTGGTGCCACTTTCATCTGTGACATGTGTCCAGCTCTTGGCATGTTGAGGCTTAACAGGAAGGTTGAAGAGACATGTAATTTTGGAAAATGGACGAGATTGAGTCATTTCGAGTGTGTATGGGGCAGGAATTGGGACAGTAAATGAGATGGCTACTCGTAGCAGGATTGGCTTTGAGCTCATAGTACCAGAACTTGGCACCAACTCCAACCATTTCTCAAAATAGAGTTTTGAAACTGGGTCAAGATAGTCTTTCATAGAGAAAGAAGCAGAACCAAGCGTCTTTGTTGACTTCCTTATTGATAACTTGGAAGAAGAAGAGGACATGAGTTCAAAAATCAGCTCCCCTGTAGGTTCACACTGGAAAGATGCAACTTGTTTCTCTTTAGACTCTGACAAAATACTCAGTCTCCTTTTAGCATCAAAGAATAGATCAGGCTGTGATTTTGAAAATAAAACAAATAGATCTCCTTCATGTCCCTCTGGCAAGTTTTTAACCCCAACAAACTCCAAAAGAACCTGGTTGGATGCAAGAAGCAATCACAAATACTCATAAATGGAAGCTGTTTCAGTGATAGTAAAAAGATCCTCAAAATGAAAAAATATTGCCATTACTATCCACAGATTTTTTTTCCCAGTTGCTGAATTGCATCTTTGCTATCTTTAACAACTACAGTTCCATGTCAAAGCAGATAAACATTTTGAGAGAGAGAAATTGTAGGAGGCATTAATATAACACAATTAGGCTCTCCTTTTCTGTATTTATATACACAAGAAGAACTAGTTATATTTTGTAGCAGCGCATAGATCAGTTCATTATCCTAATAGTCCTCCTAAAGCTGGAGCATAGATAACATGCCCAGCTTGCTGCTTACGAAATCTTAACTCTGTTAGTGCCTTTATAAACAAACGTTCCAACTTTCCTAGATTCAAACAATTTAAGTTCTTGTTATGATGAAAAGCTTTGCAAGCCACCCACTATTCTAGGGATCTGAAAGGAAACATTTGCACTACCGATGATCCTGTGAAACAACTTAGTTAATACTTATCATATGAGGCATGGACTTGGTATTTGGATATTCTTTTACATGACTCGACAAATATTGGATGGACTTATTAATACTTAATACATGTATGCACATAATTCAGAACTAGAGCTTAAAACATGTAACATATAGCACATAAGAGGATATCTTAAAGTACCTCAACAACTTTCCGTTCTTGTAGCAAAATTTCTTGTAGGTGCTCATTGGAAGAAACAACCTTCTTGCAAATCATGCTAGAAGAAAAAGGGTTACTTGTGATAGGAGATGGTGCATTACCCCTATACATTGCTCCAGCCTTCCAATATCCTGTACCAAATGTGTCTTTCCACTGTTTGGTGGTTCCAGAAAAACCAACATCCAGTTTCTTTCCTTTAGTTCTGTCTGAGTCTGTATCATCGTGTTCCAAAACTTTTCCAAGTGCTTCATTCAGGTCTTTACAATATGAAATCGGATGTAACTGGTGAGAGTGCCAGATTAGGTCAATGTCATATGTCGGAACACAAAAGAATTTTATACCCTTCTCCTTGTTTCTCTTGATAAGATACAAAAAGCCTTTATATCTGGCCACAGCTTCCTTGATAAAGAGATCATTTTTCATGTGGGATCTTGATACCTATCCCAAAGACAATGGACATAAAATCCATTTAGAATATACAGCATCATGTACTACCCATGCACAAGAAAGACCATTGGTAAATGAATTTCACAAACACAACTAAACCAACCATTGGTAAATGAATTTCACAAACACAACTAAACCAAACAGATACATAACTGAACAGTGTACTGATACATCACAATGTATTAATGTCATTTGGAGATGCTATCATACGATTAAGGATGTTAAGAATTACATTTTCTGAACTTAAGATTTTTGAAAACAAAGTATATTGAAACTACACGGATCTATTGGCATCTTGCAAAATATAGCCAATCTCAAAGTGATAAAATCAAAGATGAGTGATATTAAAAAACTTAAACCATGATAACATTCAAATCATGGCTTTGGCAAACAGAGATAGAGGTTACAAAGACTAGCACTAGCCCAGTAACTTAAATTAATTCTGTTAGAATATCAAGCATAGAGTATATCAAACATTAACTGCATTGGTTGTGCAATGTGAAATAGGACAACTGAACAAACATTAACTCTCTTCTACCTGGTAGAAGAACGGACTCTGCCTCTTAGCAGCTGAAATCAGATCATATTTGGTGTATTTTTCAAGCTTGGCAAATCTTTCAGAGATATCCTCTGGAAAAACACTAATCAAATCAGCATGGTAGGGTTCATCAGGATACAGTTTATTCCAGATTTCTTCAGTTTGCTTGACACAAATTCCTTCAACAGTAGAGACAACATCAAAGTTGTCAAGTATCCGTCCATAAAGTTCTTCACAGTCAGATATGTACCTTACCTGCGTAATAGAATGGAACCAAATTTTATTACTAGTAACTCAACCCCATCAAACAAACAGTATTGCCAATAATCATGAAAATATAAATTTTCTGGTCTGAAGCATACCGGGTTAAGCCTGTGACAGTGCCAAACCCATTCACAGTCAAGAGGAACTACCAAAGGGCCTTCAAAAATCTGAGACTCAGAATGTTTGGCAAGCAAAGGAAGCCAACAAGCATTATACCTGATTACACACTTTGTTGTAAAACCCGCAAAAGAAACTAAGATTGATTTTCTTTTTAATAGATATAAGAAGAGAAAATTCATTACACCTACATCACATTAACTACACTAAAAAGTGCAGATAGATAGAAGATATGAAACTTCATAAACTACATGGGACAAAAAACATGATATTTCTCTGCAATGATGAAGCTAATCTGGTGTTTCGTCCTGATAACTGATATAGATGATTTCGCTTTATTATAATCCATAATACAGGAATGTAAAGAGATCCTTCCTTTTAAAACCGTTTATAAATTCTTGACTCGAATTTTCATGAAACAAAACTAAAATATTGTTCTTTGTAACTATTTTCAAGCATGAAAAGCTATCTGCATCAAATACTTGAAATACTTCATAGTATAGTCATTGAATATTCACCTATAGATAGCCCTCTCAAGGGCAAGACCATCATAGAGTTGACGGTTCCTATCAACAGCAGCAAGAAACTGAAGCTGCTTTTTTGCCACAGCTACAAGGTCAACACTCATTCCAATCTTCTGGGCTTCATTCCACTCCATTTCTTGTTGTGGTTCCATCTCTCAATTTAACCTCAAAAACTGCAATCTTCCAGAAACATTTTGGTGTAAGTTAAAGTGCCTAACCTTAGGCATGTTTGTCTCAATTTTTACAGTCAAAATGGAAAATTCATCCATGAGAAAAATACTTCACAAAAATCTTGGTAGATCATTTTTTTAATTTCACGTTCTCCACATCTATATGAAGGAATCTTATCAGAAATATAAAAAGTATTATATTTAAAGCAATGTCTACAAGAACACACACAGTCAACCAGAAAAATTGAAGAGAAAAAAAGGGAAAATTTGAGATCCTTTGATCATTGAGAAGCCCAGAACAAGAAAATAGACATTGAGATCATCCACAACATATACCAATACAAAAGTCGTATGTATCAAAATCACAGGAAGAGAAGGGAAAAAAAGGCACTTGGGATTACGAGTTACCCAGAAACTGAGGCAAAGAGGCTGCAACAGGGAACTGCTCAAAAGGAGGATCTGTAACAGAAACAAGCTTATGTTACGTTATGTACTTCTCTGTTTCTCTGACATTGAAATAAGCATCTTAACATAGAACTAGTGTCTTACATAAGTTCTATATACACTTGTACTGCAACTGAAACTAGTACCAAAATGCACGTCTGATCTAATTAAATGAAGAGTAGTACACCCAACTACTCTATCCACAATATGTCTTGTACCTCAATGCAATAATTTTTGTTTTCTAAGATAACAGATATGGAAATATATCGGCTAATCGTTGATTAAAAAAATTATCATTATTTTCCTTTCATTGTCACACAGGAAATATTGGATTTTAGCCAAATGATTTATTTTTTCGATATTTAATCGTACTTTTAGTTTTCATATTTTAATCTATTTATAACATTTTTAATTACTGATATTTAATCTTTCGTTTCATAATTATTTAAATTAAGCTGGCTTATATAAATTAATAAAGAAAAACTAAAACTAGTCGCTGGTCGGGTTTCGAGGGCAATTCATTTGCATAAGGTAACTTATTTTCATGAGAAATGGTAAAAAGAATACAATATTTTTCTTTGAGATAGGCGTGTTTGATAAAATTAGTAGATAAAGTATTAAAAGATGAAAAATGAAATCTGAAAAGTTAATTAATTGAATTGAAAATATTTAGTAAAATTAGTTATTAAACTACTTGACAAATGTAAAATGATAAATAAAAACATTTTATTTAAGTTTATCAAAATTTAAAATTTAACAATTATATTTTCAATAAATATAATTATCTATCATTTGTAAATTAGGATAATCAGTTTTAAATTTTATTTTTACTTATAAATATTTTATTATAAAATAAGATTTAATGACTTTGTGAAATTCTTCTTAAGACATTAACAATTTATTATTTTCTAAAATAATGAATATTGTGACATTTATTTTTTTATTTTTATTATTTGTCACATATTTTATCCTTTTTAATGTAACATAAGTAAAGAAAATAGTTTAAAAAATTAAATATCTGAAAAAATCACTTTAGAATAATAAAGACAAAGATAACAAAATATCTATTGCTTAGTAGTTGAAAAATAAAAAAAACACTACTAGCTATCAATTTCAATTACCAAACAATGTTATTTTTATTAAATAAATTTTTCAGCTAGTAAAATAAACTTTTAGCTAATTGAAATGTTTTACCAAACACAATCAATGTAAAAAAAAAATTTGAGAAGTGTGAGCAATATATATTTTTTAACATATTTTTAATCATTAAGTAAAATTTATGGAAACTATTAAATTTGGATGAGAAAGAGGAGGAATCGTTTAATTTTTGTAATTTTCAATAAAATATAACCTATAATTAAGAATGTATTAAAAAGCGTGTTGCTAACGTCCTTCAAAAATTTGTACACAATAATTGAATAATTAATTCTCATATCAATAAAAATAATTTATTTATGTAATAATTAAAATAAAAATTATATCAACTACGTAAATGAGGTAAGATG
This sequence comes from Abrus precatorius, assembly GCF_003935025.1. NCBI lineage: Eukaryota > Viridiplantae > Streptophyta > Magnoliopsida > Fabales > Fabaceae > Abrus > Abrus precatorius. The sequence continues at coordinate 24,521,565 of NW_020874406.1, read as the reverse complement.
TTGGGGCCTATTTGGTTTATAATTAAAAATAATAATTCTCATGCTGTTTAATAAAAAAAAATAAACCTTTTTTAATAAAAGTTTATGGTTAAGATTAACTTTGACACATATTTTAATTATGCATAGTAATTTATAATTAATTTTATTAAAATTAGTTCTATTCAGCTTAAAATAAACAACTCTATAATTCACTAAAGTATATCTTAGTATACTTGGGCTATCCTAAGTCCCTATCCCTCTTGCTATCCTTGACGATCTAATCTTTTTTATATCTTATATTTTTTACAACTTAATAGATATTTATGGTTAATACCCACGCTGATAATAAGACACGAATAACGACAAAAGAAAAAAAGATAATACAACACATGAACATGATATGCTTTCATCCACAAGACAACCGTAGTTATTTTTTGAAAAAAAAAAAAACTAAACTAATTGTGTTAATATCATAGCTAATGAACCTGATCTTTTCACCATTATAGGCTTTACTCATAGAATGAGAGGTTTTGGTAACTTGCAACTCTTCAGTAAAGTCAGGGACATTGTTTCCTGGTTCATTAAAATATTTTAAAAAAGGACAAGCATGAGGTTGTCATCACGAAACTTGGCCATGTCCAATGGTAACGTTGAGTTCTATATTTATGTCGGAAAACGACCATGATCAGATAAATAGAGATATAGAAATATAATCAGAAAATGACAAGGCCCAATAATACGTTAAAGGGCATGGTTGAAGCTTGATGCTTCACGTTACTGCTGAGTCATGCAATGATAGCCGCTGAGTTGATCCCGTGACAAGATTTTCATTTCGGTTTTCCTTCACTATCTGGCTGAAAAGAATAAATGGCGGATTATAAAACTCACAAGTCAATTGTGGCCCCCAAATAAAACTAGTAAATGATAACTTGTAAATCATGACATATAGTCAATGAGTGCTAACCCGTTATGTGCATAGACTAATGACTTTTTATCAACCAATGTCCTATTACCCAACATCTTGTGTTTGGTTTAATTTTTTAAGAAATTTTCCAGAAGAAAAATGGAGGGTTGTTTATATATAGAGAGAACTACTCACTTCCTACTGATATTGATTCTATTCTAAGTTACACCTCAAAATGGTGTTGTCACTTGTCATCCACCTTGCTCTGGTGGATACTTTATAGTTTACACCTATAAGTGCAATCCTCAACTTTGCAATGAAAACCTGGTGAACTAATACACTGTAGTTTACATATCTTTGGAAGGGTAGTTGTAACTTCATTCACTTTGGTCACATTTAGTTGTCTTCTCTCCACTTCAACCCTTAAAACACTTCTGATTTAGAGTCATCTTCCGTTTCAGATTTCTGAGTTGTGTCTTTTCCTATATATTCGTGTTCAATAGTATCTTTGAGGATAAACAGCCTCTGAATTACTATAGGATCAGTCATCTGCCTGGCTTCTCTGAGATCTGTTTCTTCCTTGTTCAGATGATATGCATCAAGCATGATCTTAATCCACTTGTGCAGCTCCTTTGGGGTACTGCTTAATCACATAAAATGAAAGGAATGTATGACTAACCACAAAAAAGTATTTATTTTATTTTAGAATGAACCAGTAGGAAATTCTCTCACGTGTATAAAGCATTAGGGTCCTTGGCTTCGTGTTCGTCAGCAGGGGAGAAAGCCCTTGCCAACGCAGAAAATCGCTCCTCAGGATCTATTATATTCAACAAATGCTTGAGTAGCTTTATTTCTTTTGGAGTAATACTCCTAAGGCTGCTCTTTGTGGCCTTGTACAACTGGTACATTATATCTTTCACCTGCACAATATAAAACTGGGTGACGCAAAATGCAATCGAGTCTAGTCACAAAAGGGTAAAAAAGAAACCCCTGCTACACCCAATGATATGGCTTCCTTATTTGTGATTTTGGGTATCTAGACCACTGATTATCATAATAATAATAATAATAATAATAATAATGAAATAGCATGACCATATCCATCCAACAGAAGCTAATGATGTGAAGATGATAGTCAGTTAGCATTTAGCAAGAAACCGTGGCATTGTTTTCTAGTGCATCTTGTTTTTCCATGCCATTTGATTAGGAAATCTGTTGCATCAACATAAAGGGGTGCAGAACAAGTCTGACTATTTCATAATGCATTTAACCTGTCTAGCTACCTAGATGGCTAGTTGTATGCAATCAAAATCTTCACGGAATGATCTTTACAAAAAGAGGGGTATGTGATTTGAAAATTGAAAGTCTTTCTAAATCTGCAATATAACATCAACCAACAATTTCATTCAAGTCCTGTATGTTAAAACTTGAAAAATAAGAATGAGCAGCCAAGACCATCTTAAAATAAGCTGAACATGCAGATAGCACCAAAAAGAGGAATTGTAGATATGCAAACATACACCCATAAGAGGAACAAATTCTACTTGGTTTTAAGTTTTATAAAACCTTATTATATTGGCTGGGCACAATTAGAAGCATCTGTTGGTCTATCTTCAAAGAGGGTGGAAGAACATTAACAAAACCACAGAGCATCATATTTCAACTTCATACCTCATTCTTCGTTGTGGTAGATTCTTTTGCTTTAGCCCAAGCACTGCTTATCAACAATATCAATGAAGAATCAAGTTCCTTTGCCTTTGCCAGGCTTTTGATCTTCTGACAAGCAACATCAATAGAAAGAGAATTGAGGATATCATCAAATTTAGCCTGAGCAGCATCTAATGTCTCAATATTTTCTAGAGTATTATCATATGCACTGACAGCTGACAAGCATCTACTCCCCAGCCTGGAAATCCCTGTTCAACAAATACACCAATGCCAAACATAAGAAACATCCAACATAGGAGACAAGATCATAAGTATTAACTTTTTTCTGGGTGCCAGAGGGGAGGGGGGGGGGGTTCATTAAGAAAATTTTATACGTGAGACTAAGAATAAACCATCAAAGCTTAATTCTACAAGTTTTTCACCTCACCAGGCATATTTTAAACATTCAATATCTTCTTCCTTTATAAAAGAAATCTAATTTTCCATCTTATTTTAAGAAAAATTTAAAGAATCAATAGTGCAATTTTATTGTGATCATTTTTTTTTTCTAATTACAAGTTTCAACTATAAACATTCTTAACTATCAAATTTTATCTCATTCTTTCTGATGATTACTTGCTTTAGAATCAATAATCATTGAGACCAGAAAGCTCATAATCAAACAATGCTTTTGCACTCCTATATAATTACCATCACGATCCTCCAAGCTGTTATATGTATCTGCAATAAGAGAGAGGTAGCGGAAGAATTCTCCTGTAAAGTCTTTACGCCTCCGTGCAACAATGGCATTAATGTCAGTTGGACTATCTTGAATTTCTTTGAGAAGTTCATAGTGTCCTTCCATTTCATCATCAATCTGCAATGCTTACTCCTGATCAAACAAACCGAGGAAGAAGCTCTAAAACCATGCAAGTGCCTAGATATGAAAGTAAATTGGTTTGGGCTTTCTAACAACAGTAACTAATTAACAACAACAAAAATAATGTTATCTTATTATTAGTTTAGACAGAACCCGAAGGATAATTAATGTATGATTACCATTTCTACAAAACAAAATCTAGATTAGTTTTTGTTTTATACATTCTGAGCGGATAAAGGTCTAACACAACAGTTTTAAAAAAAAGGTTTCGTCACCTTTTCCAACTCTCATTCATCAATAGAAGAATCTATTTCCTAAAAGCATTGCATAGGGGCATGGTTGTTAACATCGTAAGAAACATAGAGTAATACCTTCTTCATCTTTCTCTCCAATGAAATAAATTTTTCCTTCATAATAGGGTCATTCTGCAATTCTGCTCTTCTTAGGCACCTACTGTAGAATCTATCCCTGTATTTTTTCCACTCCTCCCTAAATACCAGGTAACTCCTCCATTCCTTGGATTTGGTTTTCTCATTCAGAAAGAAATCTATCATTTTGTCACAAAATTGAGTCATAGTGTAACCCTTTGCAATTTCAATCTCTTCTTGCTCCTCCACTTGAACATTGAAAGCACTGCTAGTCTGTGGACCTAAAAGGAAATTCACTTGTTAGTGAAACACAAAAAAATTACTCAGAAAAAACATCAGAAACAAGATAGGATAAAGATGTCCAATAAAAGGAAAAAATATATAAAGATGCTCACTCTTGTTTGCTATTGTTAGCACAGCAGGAAAGAAAAAATCAGCGGCATTCTAATATTTAACACTGTCAACAATTAGTAAACTAGAGTAAAACAAATTCAGACAACTAAAATAAAATAGAAAAGAAAAAAAAAGCAGATGGAACATGTCACTGTAATCTATAGTGTGAATTTTGCAGTTCTGCTCTCCCGTTCCTATTATATAGCTACCCAACCCTATTGACGCCCTTATCACTTCAAATAAAGACCAAGAAACTTTTTTCATAAACCCATGTTCAGAATATAAAAAATACAGCATATTATAAAATAAACAATGGGGAACAAAGTGGGAAAATGATACTCACTGGGCAGAGAGCTGCATATAAGAATGTGGGGTTTGAAAATCTGAGCAACAAGTTTTGGTCTTTGGTTTTGGAAGCACTTTAAGGTAGAATAGGAGGAAGGAGTTATGGGGTAGCTTTGGAAGCGATTGTTATTGAAAGGGATGAAGGTGTTGGTAGTCTTGAAGGTTGAGGTCCATACCTTGTACCCCTTCATGTTCATTTTTAAGGTTGTTCCTTCAGCAAGAACACTAATGTAAGCGCCCACACTACACACTCTGAACTCTTCAGAGGACAACAAAGCCGAGCCCTCCCCAATCTTTATCATATATCTTATCCGGTTCATGAAACAAGGTCTCGGTATAATATCCTTTCCCCTGTTTAAATTAAATTAAAAAATAAAAGGAAAGATTATTTTTTAATTAAACAAAAAAAATTGTTATCTGCGTAGTTTTATCCAAAAAATATTTAGTTATGAATATTTTTAACAAAGTGGTGATGCTTGTATCTTTGGAAAATATAATCCACGAATAATTTAGTATGATTTCTCTAAAAAATGGATTAGTTTTTCATAAATAGTACTTGAAATTATTAAACATAGTCAATAAAAAATATTATGTTTAGGTGGTCTATTTTTTATTTTAAAAATTCAACTTTATGAGAGATTTTTGATAAAAAAAATTTATTTGTTTAAAATTAAGCACTTTATAAACATGCACTTATATTATTTTAAAAAAATATTATTCATACGTTCGAATACAATTTTTAAAATTATTTTCTATTATTAGTTAAAATTTATTAAAATTATATTATTTTTTTAAAAATTTTGTATTATTATTTATTTTTTAATTAATTTTAATAAAAAATTGTATTTAAAAAATGTATATCTAACGATAAAAATATTATATAAGTGACTGTTTTTAAAATTCAAATAGTTTTCATTTCTGGCTTTTACATGCTTTCATAAGAGTAAAATATAAATAGCAATTACTTTCTTATTATCAATTCCTTCATCCAGCAACCATTAACGATGTTTTATTGGAGTTCGCTAAACTGATTGTGTGGATATAAAAAATAATAATGAATTATTTTATCTTAAATTGAATGCTTTTAAAATTAAAATGATGATTAAACCAATGGAGAGATCAATTTAAAATTCAGTTATGGTTAATATAACTATTGGAATTTTCCTAAGCTATTAACACTTCGTTTACAAAAGAAAATAAAATAAAAAATGTGTAAACTTTTTAAGTTATCTAATTAAAAAAAGAAAAAGAAAATGCAATCACGTTGAATGACATCTAAATGCTTGCAATACAACAAAAATATAATTGAATATGGACATATTTATCGGTTACCCTTTTTTTTATCTTTTATATTTTATTGACTAATTAGTAGAGTTATTATTATTATTATTATTATTATTATTATTAAAAAGACCTGCCACTAATTTTTTTTCTCGTTCTATTTCTCTTGCTCATTCTAAAGAAAATTTAATTTATTTTGCATTTTTTCTGGTTTTTTTAATATTTTTCTAACATTTATATACTTTTAAATAGAAAGTAAATAAATAATGCTAAGTTTAATTTTATGATTTGTGTTTGATTTACACCCAAATTTCTGATTTAATATGCAATTAAGGGTTTAGGAGGCATTTAGGAAAAAAAATATAAAAAATTTATGAAAAAAGCTTATACTTTTATAATTTTTAGACATGTTTTGATATATTTTTTTTTAATTTTTAGATATGTTTTATTATTTTTATAATTTATAAATATAAATTTTTAAATTTTATATTCAAAATTAGGGTATAAACTTTCATTTAAAATTAAAAAAGCTTACAAAATTGTAAAAAAAAAATACTTAAAAAGTTTATTTAATGAAGATATAAAATGATAAATATATTAGCAAGAGAGAAGTAATAGGTTTAAATGTAACTTTAGTTTTTTTAATTTCAATTATTCATATTTAGTCTGTTTAAATTTTTTAATTATTTAAATTAATTTTTTCCTTTTAAATTCTATTTAATAATTAATACAAACACAATCACTATGTGACGTATCATTAGATTAGGTAAATTATATATATAAATTAAAATAATTTTATTAGAATATAAGATTTGAATTTTAAATCTATTTTTTATTAGATTCAAATTAGTTTAATTTATTTAAGTATAAAATACAAGTTTAACTTAAGTTAAGATTTTTATGTTAAGACTCAATATAAAGAAAAGATTATTTTTAATATTAAATATTTATTTAACATAATTATATTGACTAAGACTCAACACACAACAGATTAAACTGAAATAATATCTACTAGATAATTCATGTGATGGATAGTCAGTTATTTCCTTTTTTCGAAGATATAAATATCCTATGTATGATTAATTTAATTAAACAAATTTCATTAACACTCATTAAGTAAATGTAGAATGTATTAGCAAAAAAATAAATAAATGTAGAATGTGTGATAAAAAGAGAAAAATAAAATAAATAATGTAATAAAAAAAAGTAAATATAAAATATAAAAAGTCATTTAACGGAATACGATAACAACTATAAATACTTCACAATTAATTATCTTATCTTTTTACCTTTGGATTCTTTCTTTTAACTTTGTACCTTTCTCTTTATCTTTACAATTTTTTTATTTTTTTTTATTTTAGTTCTAACGTTCTTTTAATCATCACATCATTGATCTCTTTGTATATTCATTCCATATTTGGCTGGTAGAGGCAACTTGCCTACTTTAAATGGAAAGTCGATATTGCACAGAGAAATGGGAGTTTTATTTAATTAGTATCCTATGATCGTATAATTGAGAAATATAATAGTTTTCTTTCTTCTGATATCATTACCAAGTTTAATTCGTCTTTGTGTTTTGGTCTGACTGAAAGCAGAAATTTTTTTTTGGGCCAAATTATTATCAATTCTCTTCTTCAAATTTTTCATTGTAATTTTTCTTTTTTACTTTTACTTATCACCTTAAACTAAGCTTTATGCTGGAAGATAATGCTACCATCGGTTTGTTGTGATGTATATTTCATAATTGAAAGCTCATTTAAATGTGTAAATAAATTAAATTAATCGTAATTTATTTAAACTCAATTTGTTAAATTAAATACTTGCTCAAATTTAATAATTTATTTTACTGAAAAAAAATCAAGTTAATTTAAATTCAATAATATAAACGAATTTTTATATTTTATAGTTGGTATGTGTAATGATAAAAAAAAATGTTAAATTTCTTATAAGAATTCGTAATTCTATATAAATGTTATGGTTACCTAATTTTCATGTTTATGGATTCTTTTATTTCTTTTCTTATGTTATCTTTTATCTTTTATTTATCTTATAAAATAATTTTTTTTATTAAATATTGAATTAATAAATAGTTATACTTAAAGAAGAGGTTTCATTAAAAAAAAAAAGAACATTTAAAATAAAAATAAGGTTAAACAAAATAAGTTAATTTCTATCCAATTTTAAGTAAATTAAGCCTAAATTTTAAATTTAACTTATTTAAATACACAAATTAAGTATTATTTATTCTGTAAACCCTTCGAATACCAAATTTGCGATTCGATTTATTTACATTATGTACACTTGTCGTCTTCATCATGTCAATTTTAATAAAGGTATATTTGAAAGTTGTATTCTAGAAAAAGAAAGAGGAAAAGATCATAAATATATTTTTTAAATTTAAAGATTATTTAATACTTATAACAATAAATAAAATATTAACATATTAAATCTATACAATCTATTAATTTGTGGCTTATATTTTAAAAATTATAAAATTGAAAAATATCAAATAAAAATAAAATTTACTATTTTCTCTTGATGCTAAAAACTACTCTTTTCTCAGTTCCTCTTCAAAATCTAACTCCAATAAACACCCCGAAATTGATAAAGAAAGTTTCAGACTATTACAGTAAATCACCTTATATCATGGGGACTTTAGTCTTTCACTTTTACATGTGACTCGTGACAACAAAAGGTGTAAAATTACCAAATTTAAAACAAAATTATTTAATACTAGGAAAAGACTAGTAAGTAAACCAACGGGCAACGCCTATTGATTTTTTTCTTTCTAAATTACAATCTGAGCAAAATTACTAGGAATCAATTTCGAAACCATAAATTAAATTAGAACATTTTGCAAAGGAAAAAGAAATCTAACAAAAAACATCTCTTCAACATTTGTTCAACAGCTAATGGTAACTTCGAAAGGAACATGAATGAGGATCTTATGCCGAATGCAGAAGCATAACGGCTCAATAACCATTGGTGAAAAAGATGTTATATATATATATATATCATCATCATCATCAGTAAAACTTATAGGTTGACATTTTGTAATATAAAGTGAGTGAAAAAGAAAGAAAACACTGGAGATGTAATTTGCCTTTGGTAGAAAAAAGAAACGAAAAGTAAAAAAGAGAGGGTAAGAAATATTATAAAATAAATAATAGTGTAAAAATAATAGGAGTTGTATGATCTGTTTCACTTTTCCAATAAATTAAATCTTATTGCATTGTTAAATAGCAATTAATATATCAAGTATCCAAAACAGAAAGTAACAAAAGTTTTTTAATAGTTGTTTTATAAAATTGGTAAATCCGTTGCGTGTTACACACAATAATGAAACATATAAATCCAAAACAGTATGGTTAATAGCCAGGCTTTCATTACCAAATTATATACATAATGCATGCTTTTAAAGTCTACAGGAATATAATCAACTAAATGATGAAGAAAACAAGAAACCATTTTCACCTTTTCGATAGAAACAACCGCAAATGGATTCTTCAATGAAGACAACATTGTGATTATCTTTGGAAGCACCTCCTCAAACATTCCCACCGGCTAAACAAGGACCTTTTCTCACTTCTTTCCTCTCTTTATATACATACACAACCCTTCATCCCTTCAGTTTCGGAGCCCTTCTGAATAGGCTCTAACGCTTAACATATATTTCCTCAAACACTAAACTTACAGTGACACCCTCAAACATGATTCAAGCCAATGGCCATCGTCTTGAAACAGTGATAGACATAAAGAAACCCGTGAGTTTCACTGGGGGTCTTGCGTTTGAGTGCCTTACGTACACAGTAACAAAAAGGAAGAAGGTTGAGAATAAGTGGTCAAAAGAAGAGGTGGACTTGTTGCATGATATCACTGGCTATGCACCAAAGGGTTGCATCACTGCAGTGATGGGTCCTAGCGGTGCAGGAAAGTCCACTCTTTTGGATGGACTTGCTGGGAGAATTGCAAGTGGGAGCCTTAAAGGGAGGGTGTCTTTGGATGGAACAACAGTGAGTGCAAGTTTGATCAAAAGAACTTCAGCATATATAATGCAAGAAGATAGGCTTTTCCCAATGCTTACTGTCTATGAGACTTTGATGTTTGCTGCTGATTTTCGCCTTGGCCCGCTTTCACTTTCTGATAAGAAGCAGAGGGTCGAGAAGCTTATTGAGCAGCTTGGCTTATCAGTAAGTGCTCTTCAACCATTAGAAAAAGTGTTCCATGCACTAAATTCTGCCACTAAGTTTAATTGTTTCACATCTTTTAAGCTATTTTCTTAAATGGATGTTGTCATGAACCAACAATTCAGAAGCTTAAAACTGATAGATAATGGCATCGATAATTTTAAGATTTGGACTCATCTGAAATACACTAATAATAATTGCTGATTCACAGTTCAAGTTAAGTTATGATTGACATATTGGACATACTTAAACAAACGGATTTGTTTAACATGTGTTGAAAATATAATAAAAAATTAATAAATAATAAATTTTATAAAAAATATTGTAATTAATATTATCAATTTGTAGTAATATGTAATTTTTTATAAAAATTATTATTTATGGGTTATTATTATATACGTTATATTTTTTTAAAATAAAATAAAAAGTACTAAAATCTTGATTTTAAAATTTTCAATCAATTAATTGTTATTTTATACTTTATCTTTTATAGTATACCCAGCAAATCCATGATTTTATATTAGGTGTCCTTGATGCAAGATTCATTTGGACTTGAAACATGAATAATACATAAATTTATCAATTTTGTTGACATAAATTATTAGAATTCATTTAAAGCATAAAAATGATAAATTTTTATTAAAAATATTGTTTTTAATAAAATCATACTATCTTAAATATTTAAAATTAAGCCTACAAATTAATCTTAATACTATCTTAAATATATTTATCTTGTTTTATAATTCAAATTAATCTTAATCTTAAGGAAATGTGTTTTTAACCATTAGAAAGATACATCTTTAGTTAAATTTCTGCAACTATGATATATTTTTTAAATGTATATAAATAAAAATTGAACTAAATAGTTTTTTAACATATACAATTAAAATGTGTATAATAACTTTTTATTAAAATTATGTGATATCATAAAATTAAATATTATAGTTTTTAATGAAAAAAATATTATTTATGATTTTTTATTAAATATGTTTAGTCATACATTTAAAAAACTACAAAATAAAAATAATGACAATGAATTTTGAATCATTGAAACACCATATCTAATAATTCTAAGTTACATAGTATGTTTATAATATAACTTGAACATGGGTGGTGCAGTCATCTCGAAACACGTACATAGGAGACGAAGGGACAAGAGGACTGTCAGGTGGAGAGCGTCGAAGGGTCTCAATAGGGGTAGACATAATCCATGGCCCTTCCCTTCTCTTTCTAGACGAACCAACCTCAGGCTTAGACTCAACAAGTGCTCACAGCGTCATAGAAAAAGTGCACCACATTGCACGTAGTGGCAGCACCGTAATTCTCACCATCCACCAACCCTCATCAAGAATCCAATTGCTTCTCGACCACCTTATCATCCTCGCAAGAGGCCAACTCATGTTCCAAGGTTCTCCCAAAGACGTGTCACTCCACTTGGCTCGCATGTCACTCAAAGTCCCCAAAGGAGAGAACCCCATTGAGCATCTTATTGATGTGATTCAAGAGTATGATCAACGTTGTGATGTTGGTGTTGAGGCTCTTGCTGAGTTTGCACGCACTGGGGTCAAACCTCCTCCTTTGTCTCATTTGGAGCAAGTGTCACTCTCTTCTATTGCACCTTCTCACTCTCATCCAAGCCATGTGTATGAGGATAACTCTCATGACTTCTCTCGCGTGTCACAAGCGAGTAGACGAGTGTTAAATGATTTTGATCATAGCTTGAGAAGTCCATATAACACTTCTATGTCGTGGAGCACTGGTAATAGTGCAGCGTTTCTAAAATTCACTCCTTCAAGACTTAAAAATGATCAGAAGGTCCGGAATCCCGCAAGGTAATTAATTAAATTAACCCTTTTGTTAATTTTAATTTTTAAGACCAAAGTTTAAGTATTTAAAAGTAGTGTTTTTTTAATTGAAAATATAATAATTGTTGTCGTTATACTATATATTCAGCAGTATTTATATGAGAATTTTTATCATATAAGCTTAAGTTCTATTTGGTTAAGCAAGTTTATATCTAGAATGAAACTTAATACAAGTTCTTAAATGATATCATGTCATAACAAACTGTTATTTTTTAAGTTATTAGATGAAAACATACAAAAAAATTTTATGTTCAGCTTGTATGTTATTTTTTATGATATATATGATTGTGTGATGAAGTAAGACGTGACATTAAAACTAAAACTGCTAATCCTATTTTTGTGTATTTGTTATTTGAATCACAATTATTTTATACAATTCTATGTTATTTGCATGAAAAAAAGTGATGTGACAAAAATATTTTTGTTGTTATGCTTAATCATTGGTGTGATGCGCAGAAATGCTTCCCCTGGGTACTACCAATACTCAAGTGAAATCATGGCAGCTACTCCAACTCCACACAGCAGTGACTACACAGTGAATGAGAACGATTACCTAACTCCCCAAAATGGCACAAAAGAACACCTTGGCTCAAAATTTGCAAATCCATACTTAGTAGAGACTTGGATCCTCATGCGCCGTAACTTCATTAACATAAGGCGCACCCCTGAACTTTTTCTATCAAGACTAATGGTTCTCACTTTCATGGGCTTCATGATGGCCACTTTGTTCCTTAGACCAAAAGAATCTTTGCAAGGCATCACAAACCGTCTCAGTTTCTTCATCTTCACAGTGTGCCTCTTCTTCTTCTCTTCCAATGATGCTGTCCCAGCCTTCATCCAAGAGAGGTTTATTTTCATAAGGGAAACTTCCCACAATGCTTATAGAGCTTCCTCTTATACCATAGCAAGCCTAATCACTCACATGCCATTCATTGCTCTTCAAGCAGCAGTGTATGCAGTCATTGTTTGGTTTGCTCTAGAGCTTCGAGGCCCTTTCACTTACTTTTTGCTTGTTCTCTTTGTTTCTCTTCTCTCAACCAATTCATTTGTTGTGTTTGTGAGCTCAGTGGTTCCAAACTACATCTTGGGTTATGCTGTGGTTATCGCTTTCACTGCCTTGTTCTTCTTGTTCTGTGGATACTTCTTGAGCAACCATGACATACCCACATATTGGCGTTGGATGAACAAAGTTTCAACCATGACATACCCTTATGAAGGGCTCTTGATGAACCAGTACCAGACCAATGATATCTTTGGGAAAGTTGGTGGTATACCCATTACCGGTTTTGATATCTTAAAAAGTCTTCACATTGGAATTGATGAACATAAGAAGATGACAAATGTGCTTATAATGTTTGGTTGGGCAGTGCTATATAGGATTTTATTTTACTTTGTCCTTCGTTTTGCATCAAAAAATCAGAGGTCGTAGTGCACTGTTATGGAAAAGTCTGTGACAAAGTTCACCATTTGATTGGTTTTGCATTGCAATCATATTGTTTTATGGTGGAGGAACTTTTGGACCTGTTGGTTCATTGTATTGTATTTGCATCAAGCTTTATAAACCATATACATAACTTGAAGGACATATATTGTTCCTCTTGTAATAAAGTGAATCAAGGGGACTAGAGGAAGCTTTGACAAAAGTGATTTAATTTGTCATTTGTAGCAAAGAAATGAGGGAAAAAAAAAAAGACTCATTAATGATCTAGCTTCATCCAGAGAAAAACAGATATTGGTAGCACAGCTTTCCAAAAGGGACAGTGTTTTCTTTAAATGATTGTTGTAATGTGTTTATGAGTCAATGAAAATCTTACTGAAGTTGGGTTTTCAGACAACAGTATACTTTAAAGTAGAATTCAATATAATTTTGATCTAATCAGTGAATTATATTATATATGCATCGCCAGGTTTACAAAATTTTCTGTCTCACCTCAAGTCGGTTATGTAATCTGAGCCATATATGGATATAAAATTTAGAATAAAAAGTTGAAAGAAGAATATGGCACCTCGTAGAAATGAGTGAAAAGCAACAATTGCTCCATTTTCATAATTTTAGGATTTTCCATTGACATATAATAACAATAATTTTGAGTAGAAAATTCCAATTTAATTGACTTATTTGTGATGAATGGAACTTTATTAGTTGATTATGATAAATTAATTCCTATATCCGAAAGGTCTTCTAGCTACAGTGCACAGTGGTGTTCGTATAAGCATATATATAATTTTTTTTTGTCAAAGACGATATGGAGAGATCATGTTTGGCCTTATGATAGAGGTTTTGGCCATATGTAGTATTAAGTGACAAAGCATAATAGAGAAATATGCCAATGAATCCATTGGAAGCACCAAATTCGTTTTGTCGGGTATAGGCTAGCTTACTTGACTTTATCATTATGAAATAATATTAAAAAACTTTGGCCAAAATAATAATATACAATGAGGAAAACCTTTAATTATACCGAAAAGGCTAATTTAATAATATACTTTCCAGGATTATTTATCATTACACGTCAACTTGGATAGCATTTAAAAATTTTGGGTAATTCAAAATATCAGGAAATTGAATTGCATTAGTTTAATTCTTATTATTTTTATTTTAATTTTAATTTTCATTTGATTTTCTTGTTATGAAATGAGAATCAAGGATTACGAAAATTTCCCAATAAACTTGTGCTATGGGACTTCAATTTTATGTCTCTATAGAGTCTTCCCATTAACAAACTCTTCCTCCAAATAGTCAATTATATATAATCTAAATTAAAATATTTAAGCGTACAATTATATATATAAATGGATCAACCAATAGTGGTTAGGTACAACGGAAATAAATTGTGATGATTTCGAAATTCAAATCTTAAAGTTATTACTATAAAAAAAAATTAATTAATATCAATATTTACGACATAAAGCTTAATCTCATCATTTGTGCGGGTTGCAGGCTAAGTTAATTCTAAAACTCCCTCCTTGAACGGGGAAGGATAAAACAACTCATAAACACTCCAAGCTCAACCTTACCTAAAATATATGAAACAAAAAGTGGCTTTGGAAAGATGAAGAAATTCATTTTCCAAGTTTTAAATTAATCACGGTTTTCTTTCGTTTTTCAAATTTCGAACCATGGTTTCAATTAACTTATATTAGTTCTAAACTCTAATAAACAGCTAAAGTATATAATATGTTGCGGTACTCTAATAAAGAACAATACTATCCATAGTTTTTAAGAATTAATCTCATAACAATACTAATAAAAAAAATAATAGGCATAATGGCTGGTGTATGATGATGACTGCATCAAAATTTTGAAACTTAAAACATTAGTCTTCAATAAATTTTGAATTCTTTCTAACAACTTTGAAATTACCGGCAAATATATAGAATTTTCCAAGCAACGTGTTATGCTGACTGATACTATAAGTAACACATTTTATTTTTGACACAAAAGAACAAATTTATATTTGTATAATAAACAGCTCAACTGTCCAAAAGTATGCTAAGAGATTGGCTAAGCAAAACGTTATATATATCAGATATATCAACATCTATCCTTTCTGTATTTACAATGCATCCAGTGACTGGATTTTTGTGCCTCTGGGTAGATAAAATTAGAATAATGAGAAAATTAAAAGATTATTGGAATAAGGAAGAATGCATTCACTAAGCGTTAGAAATTTTATTTCCACTGTTTCATGTTATTTACCTTTTAAGGTCAAATATACTTTTTTGAAAAAATATTTATTACATAAATTTTTATGATAAAATAATTTTTTTTGACAATACTATCTTTATTTAAAAATTTGAAATATAATTATGTATAAATATTTACGGAAGATATCAATAAATGGGAATATCACTAAAAACTATTACTTTCTTAATCTTTAAAAACGACTAATGTTTTTAAACCAAAAATAAAAAATATAATTTAATGAAACATATAAAATGAGACAGAATTAATACTTGTTAGTAGTTGTTTGAATTAAGAAAAAGGGATTAGTCAGTACAACATAATTAGTATATATAACTTATTAATTACAAACTACATAATTTCTTGAATCTGTATTACCAGTCCAATTATATATGGCACTTTTGGTTTCCTCAACGTGATAGTCACTCAAACCTTTACAACTTGATGGCATTGTTTTCAAGAACTTTCACTTCTTTTAATTTAGTTCTCTATATTTTTGTTTTTGTAAATAAACCTTTTTATAGAGGTAAAGTGGCAGAAAATAATAGTGTTATAAGAAATAAAGTGATAAAAAAAAAGGAATATAAAAAGGTTTAATGACATAAAAAAATGAATAGAAAATAATTTTTTTATAAAAAAAACAACAGGAGAATGTAGTGTAATTAACTCTATACGTGATGTACTAAAACTGCTACATTTAAATGAAAATAAAGATGGACTAAAAATAACTAAAACGGATAAGATGAAGAATAAATTCAATTATCAGTAATATTATTAATCTGAAAAAAAGATCATATCTACATTCTAATATACCTTCAGGTATAACCATCTGATCTGAACACTGAAAATGAAAACGGATTTAATCATGATAATATTCTGTGCACAGTTGACCATCTGATTTTTGACGCAGTATGGAGATTTTTTAATCAGTATATCCAACAACCTCAAACACAAAAGGGGAATGTTCTTTTTATATACTATGAAGCTATGTATGGGATTACATAAACAATTATAGGGACTACATTCACCACAAATTCTGTTAAATTTTGGTAGATGGATGATAATTTAATTTGTAAAGTAATTTTCAGTCTGTGCACGCTGAACAGTTAGACTGTTACTACAATGATGTCAAAGGGTTACTCTTTTAAGGTTTCCTTGAGCCACTCCCTCTTAATGTTTGGTTTCAAATTTTCATCTAAGCAAAATATTAAAGAGATTAAATATGAAAAGGAACAATTGGTGCGTTGATAGTGCTAGGCATGATATTGAAGTCTCAGCTTTGAAACTCTTTACAATTGCTCTATTTTAGTTTTTTTTTTTCTTTCTTTCTTTTGTTTGAATTTTTTCCCTATAGAACTTTATTACCTACATCGTGAAATCAGATACATGAGACTCTCAAAATAATGCTCATAACCATTAGTGAAAAATGCATTGGTCAATATTAGTGGAAACTGGAAAACTAAGTATATAATATTATAACTTAAAGACGCTTCAACAATAATTCAGTAACACTTGCTAAGTCTGTATACCAGAAAAGTTGAAAGTAGTTCCAAATTACCACTCCCTATTTTGATCATGTTGCATCCATGGTTACAAATGAGAGAGAGTTGAAGGCGGAAGAAGACGAAGGACTGGTCTGTCCAATTATTTTAAACCATATGAATATTTAAATGCATATAATCAAGCAACCACCACCAAAACAATATGAATAATAATGCTTAACATCAATAATAAAACTATTAGAAAATAATTAACTATGGACTTGTACTAATTCAATCCCCTTACTCGCCTTCCATCTCTTTCCTAGCTACTACCTCCTGCAGTTCCCAGGCTTGAAGTCAAACCCATATTTCAAGGATCTTTTTTCTTCCAACCCTTCATCCAATTAAGCACTTTTGCAAATGGCTTCAAATTCTTCCACAACGGACAAGTTCTCAAAATTATGGGATTGACCAAAGTTTCTTTTCTTCTTTCCTGTGATATAGGGAAACTCAATAGTGTTTGTTGTCAAGGCAAATAAAGAAATGGAATTCAAAAGAAAATTTATGGTACTAGATGGAAGATGAAATGTTAGTTGGCATGGATTCATGTTTGACAACCCCATGGGGTAACCTCTCTTTGAGATTATGATGGAGTTAATGCATATTTGGATATTAAGACTGGTTGTGGCATGTGCTCTTTGTCTGCATATATCTATCAGATCAGCTTATGCAACTGAAGGTTTGCAACTTGATAGTATAATTCTTTTAGATCATTATGTCTCCGGATTTTTTTCATCTTTAGTTATAGTAGGAAAATATAATATATCTACTGAGGATCATAGTTATAAATGGGAAAAGTAAAACAAACTTCTTTGCAAGGATACCGAAATAGAATTGGTAATTTCATACTTTCAATACTGATAGAATCATAAAAACATTTCACACTTTCTTTTCTTGGTGTTGCTCAAATTTCTTTAAGGGAAAATCCAATTTCTACAAAATGAATATAATCTGTGACATTTTCTCTGCAGGGTTTGAGAGTATAGCTTGCTGTGCTGATTCAACTTACACAGATCCTCGGACCACCTTAAATTATACAACAGATTACAGGTGGTTCTCTGATAAAGGAAGTTGCAGACGAAGAACTGGAATTGCGTTAAATCAAAGAAGCAATGAAAACTTTCGACTGTTCGATATAGATGAGGGAAAAATATGTTACAATTTGCCAACAATTAAGGATGGAGTATATCTGATAAGGGGCACATTTCCATTCGACCATGTAAATTCTTTCTTTAATGTTGCAATCGGTGTAACACAATTAGGTGAAGTGAGATCATCCAGGCTCCAGGACTTGGAAATTGAGGGAGTTTTCAGAGCTACCAAAAACTACATAGACTTCTGCTTAGTGAAGGGAGATACTAATCCATTTATTTCTCAGCTTGAATTAAGGCCATTACCTGAAGAGTACCTAAGTGATTTGCCTGCCAGTATTTTCAAACTGATAAACAGAAATGATCTTCAGGGCACGAAAGATGAAATCAGGTATGTGCTGTACTTTATTGAGGTAAATTTCGCCTCCATTTGTCAAAAGAAGTGCATGTCCTAGAAATCTAAAAGGCATAGGGATTGTCACTTTGTGATTTTTATGGTAGCATCATATTCATACTTCGAGTAGATATTAAATATAGATATATATTGCAATTTGTGTTATGCTCGAACTTGTTTTAGACATAATGAATTTTAGCAGCATGATGCATGAACCATACCTACACATGTATGACATAAACTATGCTTCACTTTACATAAAAAACTGTAGATGCATGAACACCTTCATGTTAACTTTTTTCTTTATGATGCAATGAGATGCATCTGAATGAAGATAACAACAGATAAGGAAACAATAATCCAGAAATCCGTCACTCAATCCGTTATAATATGCAACTCACAAGAATTATTGTTGCAGTTTTGTTTTGGATACCTTAAGTGGTGCAAACTGCAAAGAGAAGGATGTCAATGACGTGTATCATAGTTTCTATTGAAGTGCTTTGTGCTTAGTGTTTGTCTGTACCTTCGTTTTGTTGCTCTGATTCTGTGGATTATGTACATGGACAGAAAGGTCTTATAATGCTGCTATTTACCAAATTTTAGGTTTCCAACTGACCAAAGTGATAGAATCTGGAAAGCAACTTCAGGTCCATCATCTGCTCTTCTATTGTCTTCCAGTGTCAGTAATTTTGACCTCAAATCTAATGTGACACCACCACTACAAGTCCTACAAACAGCTCTTACCCACCCTGAGCGATTGGAGTTCATCCACAATGACCTTGACACTGAGGATTATGGATATCGTGTGTTTCTCTATTTCCTTGAATTAAATAGTACTGTCAAAGCAGGCCAAAGGGTGTTTGACATCTATTTTAACCGTGAGATTAAAAAGGAAAGATTTGATGTATTGGCTGGAGGGTCCAACTACACATATACTGTCTTGAACGTTTCAGCAACTGGATCACTTAATGTAACCTTGGTCAAGTCATCTGGCTCTGAGTTTGGACCCCTTTTGAATGCTTATGAGATCTTTCAGGTGCGATCATGGATTGAAGAGACCAACCAAATAGAAGGTAAGAGTGCATATGCTGTTATTTTCCTCATTTTTCTGGCTGGGGTTGTCACATTAAGCTGTGTTTATACATTCCAATTTCTTATTAATTTCTGCACCAAGTTTGTCGTATTGATGAATTTTATTCCAAAACTAAAATCTTCACAAATAACTTCTACTTCGTCAGTGGAAATGATTCAAAAGATGAGAGATGAATTGCTGTTGCAAAACCAAGACAATAAAGCACTGGAGAGTTGGACTGGAGACCCTTGTACTCTTTTTCCCTGGCAAGGAGTAGCATGTGATGGTTCAAATAGTTCATCTGTTATCACTAAGCTGTAAGTCCTTTTATTCCTTTTTAAAATACTACCACAAGTATATCAGACTCAGATTGTGGCTTTAATGACCCACCAGTAGTTGGTTATAGTGGAAATGGACTTTGACCCTAGGCAAACTTTACCCACAATGTCAATGATTTCAAAAATTCTCTCAGCTAAGAGAGCTTTTAGAGCAAAAATAGGCAATTTTTCCCTCCAAAAATACTCTTCCAAACATGCACTTAGGGTTGTGTTTAGGAATAAAACTCAATTAAACCATTATTCAATAAACTCCTTTTATATGAAGACTTATCCTATAAATTTAACCATAAAACATCTTGGAATAAGCTGAAAAGAGCTTATTTTAACAAGTTATTTTGAGAAACTTACTGAAATAAGCTGAAAAAAAGCTTATGGGAGCTATAAGTTATTTTCATAAGCTATTCTAAACGCCCCTTTACTATCACAGCTATGTCTATGAGAATACCTAATCAAAGACTGAAAAAGATAATGGCTTTAAAGTATTGATATATGCTTTTATCAACCAATCAATATCTGTAGGTCAGCAGGTTCTATTTCAGATAAATCAAGCCTTATTTTTATCTGCTCATTCCCCTTTTCATAAGCTCTTTATTATTATCTACAATTTTTATTTACAGGGACCTTTCCTCAAGTAATCTCAAAGGACCAATACCTTCCAGTGTGACAGAGATGACCAACTTAAAAATACTGTATTGCCTTCGAAAATCCTGTTCAATTGCTTCTGCAATTATTTTGGTGGATAAATTGGGACTGTCTTATGCATTGATGTAATTATTTGTTATATGCAGGAACCTGAGCCATAACAGTTTCGATGGTTACGTCCCCTCATTTCCACTGTCCTCCTTGTTGATATCAATGTAATTATCCCTTCTCGTGTTTAACTATGATACTGTCTGAGCTATAGCGCTTCTAATATCCTTGTCAATGTTACATAAACAATAAGCACAACCATGCCACTTTATTACTTAATGGAATTGCAAGTAAGCTTCACTGTTATATAGCTCAACAAGCATTTACTTGCAATTTGATGTAGATGGATGGCAACAAATTGCACGCTTTAATAAACAAGTTCCTAGTCGTCCTTCATTCTCCTTCTTGAAGCAGAAAGGGAGCATAACTGTATAGTATTTGATTTAGTGTCCTATACATATATATAGACATAACTGGATGCTAACACTCAACTCAAATAATCCGTCTAGATTTTTTTCGTATATACGTGCTCTAACATTTATCCTCTTGGATTTGTATATCCATAACTCTACAACATCTCGTCAGTAACAAGAAGCAGAAAATATCAATGCATTAAGTATTATCTATAATATTCATGTGCGTCAGTAATTAAGGCCCTTCTCTATGATACTTTAGTAGTTGCAGAAATTCTATATGATACTTTAGTAGGTGCAGAAACACATCAATGTACAATGTCCTTATGAATAATACTTGAGAGGATATGCTTAGACATTATCATGTTACATATATTGCTCCATTTCTTTCTTCTCCCACAAGAAAATTACCGCTGAAACATTTTCAAATGTTGATTGCTTTAAATTTACTGAGCAGGGATCTGAGCTACAATGATCTTGTGGGATCGCTTCCAGAATCAATTGTCTCACTGCCACATTTAAAATCATTGTAAGTTTTATGTGTTGGCATCCTACTTCTAGACCAGGAAGCCAATTTCAAATATTTTCAATTTTTTGATATAATTCTACACAAATTTAGCTTGTATGTTATTCATTTACAGGTATTTTGGCTGCAACCAAATGAGCGAAGAGGATCCTGCAAATTTGAATAGTTCACTAATCAATACTGAGTATGATACACTCTTTGAAACATAACAACAAAAGCTTAAAAGAAAATGATTTTTTTTAACATTAGCCTTTATGCATGATTTTAAGTATCTAAAAGTAATACATTTTTATTAAAAAAGAAAGAATTTATTACATAAAAAATAATTTTTTTAATAAAAAATTACTTAAGACATTTAGATTTTTAAATTTAGCCATAAGGACAGATGTTAACATTTTTTATAAAAAATAAAGCACACTTTTGTTTATTTTTATCATTAATATTTCAGTTATGGAAGATGCAAAGCAAAGCAACCTAGATTTGGACAAGTATTGGTTATTGGAGCTATTACAGGTGGATCACTTTTGATTACCTTGGCTGTCGGAATCCTTTTTGTTTGCCGGTATAGACAAAAGTTGATCCCATGGGAAGGATCAAGTGGAAAGAGCTACCCAATGGCAACAAGTAGGCATTTTGTCTTCTCTAACCCTTGATATCCTAAGTGCCTCTGCATTCTGAGGCAATATATTTTGCATTTTAGATAAACAAACAAAAAATATACTCACATCACTCTTTAAAAACAATGCCAGATCATAACATCAATGGTCTTGAAAGATGTCACCTTTATTATCACACATGGTTTTACATTAAGAGAAAATTAGTTTTCAACTTCTATTGGCTTCTACAAACATGCACGATAAATATGAATGAGCTTCTGCTGAAAGGTTTATGTGGGTCTTACATCTTTAAATTATGCATCCTTCACTCCATTTGTCCACTGTTCCCTATGATTAAATCCACTTTTGTTCTATAGATTTGCATGTAACCCATACACATGACTAAAGCAAATGCAGGGTAAAGCTAGCATTTCAGTAAAAAAAAAACTCACACATAATGGTGTGTCTAATGATTATAGTAATGAAGGGGATAGTACATCAGAAAATTAACATATCTTATGCAAATTTTTACCTGGCTACTACAAGTATGCACTCCATAATTGTACACTTTGCATGACTAGTAATGAGAAACTTCAAGGATGACAACAACGATCATATAATGATAGATGATATTTGTGTGGAAGAGTATCTATTGTCTTGTTCTTTTGTTCTGAATGAGGGAAATGTTTTTGTTACCTAGGTTTTGTGCAATCAGCATTGCATATGTATGACATATTCTACTACCAAAACATGCAGATGTAATATTCTCTTTGCCAAGTAAAGATGATTTCTTCATAAAGTCCGTATCAATTGAAACATTCACTTTGGAAGATATAGAGGTGGCAACAGAGAATTACAAAACTTTGATAGGTGAAGGAGGGTTTGGCTCTGTTTACCGGGGCACTCTAGCTGATGGTCAAGAAGTGGCAGTGAAAGTCCGGTCAGCCACATCAACACAGGGAACTCGAGAATTTGATAATGAGGTACAATAAGCATTTTTAATTTTTAGATGTATCAAAATTCCTATGAAATGTTCCTATTTAAGAATATACAGTCTGCAAGTGTAATTCAAAATCTGATGTTTGCATCCAGTCAAATGCTGAAGAATATAAAATCTCCTTTTATCACTACATCCCCAGCTCTTACATTCCCCAACCCATCTTTCATTGAAATGTTAACAGTGGCTCTCTTTTCACATCGTACCATCTGACTAGTCTATGATGTATCTTGCAGCTGAACCTACTTTCTGCAATACAGCATGAGAACCTTGTGCCTCTTCTTGGTTACTGTAATGAAAATGATCAACAAATTCTAGTATATCCTTTCATGTCTAATGGTTCTTTGCAAGATAGACTATATGGTAAGCATTCAAAATTTCTTTCAGCTGATTCATTTTTGCACCCGGTAATTCTAAAATTCAACTTAACAACAGGGGAACCTGCGAAGAGAAAAATATTAGACTGGCCAACTAGACTCTCTATTGCTCTTGGTGCAGCTCGAGGCAAGTAATGTTATGTTTTATTTTTACTAAGCTGCACCAAATATGCCTAATCAACTCCAAAGCTTACATCATATTAGGAAGGAAAGATAAATGAAATCGTATTCACTCCTTAATGATCAAATCATAAAACTGATTTAAATGAAAAGTGGACAAGGTGAAGCATATGCAATAAGCTAGGTGTGGACATTATGCATTGACACTAGAATATGAAGAGAAAAGGCATATTGATTTCTCTAATGAATAAAAAAACTAGAGGAAATCATTAGCAAATTGATGAGGCTTTACAGATTGATAGTGATAGAGCAATCATATTTGTTTCTACTTTTTAGTGATTAGGATGACATTGCAAAGATATCTGCAGGGGAACACTGGAAGAATATGAAAAATCACATGCACTTCATAATAGTGTACTTTTGATACACTCCTCCAATAGTATTTACAATATTAAGAAATTTCTTAATTTTGGTTTCTATAAATTTTTATGTTGTTATTGACAATGTTGAAGTCACTCTTTTAAAACATTAAATGTACAAAATACTGGCTGAAAAATTATTAGAAACTGAAGAATTCTGCACATCAATTGAATTCTTGATTGATACTAATAATTTCAAAAAAGATAAGATTTGGTCAGACTATCACTTCATAAGAGATATCTAATGCTGCAATGGAGGCTATAAAATTATGGGAAATTTGAGCCTACCATTCCTCAAATAACATAAGTTTCTGTACTTATTATCTTTGTTCAAGCAATATTGACACAAGAATAAGCTTTCAACAGAATTCAAATTCTAGCAT
This sequence comes from Abrus precatorius, assembly GCF_003935025.1. Lineage (NCBI taxonomy): Eukaryota > Viridiplantae > Streptophyta > Magnoliopsida > Fabales > Fabaceae > Abrus > Abrus precatorius. Next base: position 24,497,074 of record NW_020874406.1, on the reverse strand, counting down.
AAAAGCAAGTTATTCTAGCATAACTCAGTTTATGACCTAATTGACTTCACTACAATTTTCATTTATAACATGTTGCAGTTGCAGATCATAGAATGTTAACAAATCTTCTAATTGAGCAGGTTTGGCATATCTTCACACATTTCCAGGACGTTCAGTAATACACAGGGATGTAAAGTCAAGCAATATACTTCTGGATCATAGCATGTGTGCTAAGGTGGCCGATTTTGGTTTCTCAAAATATGCTCCTCAAGAAGGAGACAGTAATGTTTCCCTTGAAGTAAGAGGAACTGCAGGGTATTTGGATCCTGAGTAAGTAAACTCCTTGGATCATGTCTTAACCTGAACTTCTCATACCGCTTTATCACTTTGAGAAAAAGATTTATTACACTTCCCACATAAAGGTTTCTAGGAATCATCTTGAGAAAAGAAAAGGCGTAAAAATCCAAAATCACATGCAAAAATAATTGCCCAGATTCTCCTATTATTTACTGCATTTATGCTTGTTTTGTAGAGGCACTTCAATCACAGGGAGATTGAAGAAAGGTTTCTCATTATATTTCCTTTATAATATGTATATTTATTTATAAACATACAGAAAATAAATTGTTCTGTTAGAATGTAAATAACCTTAGCCGTTAAAGATTATTAGAATGTAAATAGCCTTAGCCGTTTCAGATTTTATTCATAATTATTAGGTAAAATTGTATTTGATTCTGTAAATGAATTAAATATATACTGTGTGGTCTGTGTTAGACACAACATATTCAGTAAACACACTCTTCTATATGTTCAATATATCAGTAACTGCAGATTATGAAGGATAATTATCTGTGAATTGAAATGAGATGAAGAAGAAGCTGACACTCCTCCATATGTTTCCTTTGTAATAAAATGCAACTATGATCTGAACAACTTTCACACTAGCTGAAATTTATCCCTTTGCAGGTACTACAAAACCCAACAATTATCTGAAAAGAGTGATGTCTTCAGCTTTGGCGTGGTTTTACTTGAAATTGTGAGTGGTAGGGAACCTCTCAACATAAAGAGACCACGGAATGAGTGGAGCTTGGTTGAATGGGTACGGATCATGTCTCAAAAATTCATTTTTACTGGATTCTACTAATACCCAAAATCACATTTTGCTTTAGGCACTAAGAAATAACTTTGCATGCAGGCTAAACCATATATAAGAGCATCAAAGATGGATGAAATTGTGGATCCTGGCATCAAGGGAGGATACCATGCAGAGGCAATGTGGAGAGTTGTGGAAGTAGCATTGCAATGTCTTGAACCCTTCTCAGCATATAGACCATGCATGGTTGACATTGTACGTGAGTTAGAAGATGCTCTTATTATAGAAAACAATGCATCAGAATACATGAAGTCCATAGATAGCCTTGGAGGATCCAACCGCTACTCTATTGTCATAGAGAAAAGGGTGTTGCCCTCAACTTCATCAACAGCAGAATCAACCATCACAACCCAAGCCTTGTCCCACCCACAGCCGAGATAGTAAATGGGTCAATGGAATTCATTTGATTCGTTTTTGATAACTGCTTTAGTCATAATACATTCAAAATGGTAAAGGAGAAACTTGGGATAGTACTTTTTTTTTACTCTATGCATCTTGAAACTTAATCTCTCTTGCTAAGCCTTATTTTTAGCGAGTGAAAAGAATAAATTTGGTCAAATGCAAGTGAAATAATATGGTGAAAAAATCAAAGGTCACATAATTTGATAAGTGCAAACTTGACGTGTAAACTAATTTGATGGTGATTTAATCTAGGAGAGTCAACCCTGCATTCGACAGAGCTATAGACACATTAGTTGAATTTTGACTGATTAGATAGAGCTGGACGAAGACCCGAGTTTGTGAGGAATACTCTATGTTCAGCTTACAATCAGATTGGAATTATACAATTTCTTCATACAATAAAGTGCATAACAGACAGAGAAAGAAAGAAAACAGAAAAACGTACGTGATAAGATAATTGTTATGAGGAGAAAACTAGACAAATAATGTTGTATAAATTTAATGTAGGAATAATATTACTCCAATACCTACTGGGAGTTCCTTTAAATCTTCTTTGTTTGGGTCGAAATTTGTGAACACATAAATGAAAGCGAATTATGTGTTTTATTATTATTAATTATTGTTTGCTAACCTTGCCTAAAGGCAATGTTTAAAAAGTAGAAGTAAATTTTTTTTTATTAAAAAATGTATTTAATGTTACCAATTCATCTTCATCGTAATTTTAATAAAAAAAAGTGTTTATTAAATCTTTAGCAAGCATTCTAACACTTATTATTATTATCATTGAAACACTGGAGATAAATTTACAACGTTGCGTTAGTATATTCGTAGATCAATGTTTTCAGAATAATGGTGTAATGTATCGAGCAGAAAGGGTGGGCACGTTTAGCTGAAACGGTTATTTCCTGAGGTAGCATTCGTCAAACTCAAATGACACAGGGTCAAATAGGTTTTATCATATTTTGCGAAGCAACTCTATTAAAAACATATTTAGCAAAAACAATTTTATTGGAAACCATCCTCTTTTATTTGAACTGAATGATTGATTATTAATAGCTTGAAATAGATACCTTCAAAACATAAAAATATTACACAGGTAAAAAAATCTTTTAAAGTGAATTTATTTGTAAAGTAAAGAAGTAGAGAGTAGTTCACCTTTAAATTTTTATATATTATTATCATCATGTACTTCAAATTAAATTAACCATGCATAATTTCTCACTTTTTAACTTTAGAGGAGCGAGACAAAATAAATCATAGCTGAACTAACGTCCTTGTGCTGGATTGTATGGAATGATGTACGGCAATAAAACCTTGTCAGTGGCACTTGATTGAATGAGAGAGACTTTTTTAACTTATCGTTTCGAGATTAAAAAAAAGGGGGTGGGGTGGACTTCAAGAAATTATTTGTCCTCTTTTGATTTTTCCACTCCAAGAAAAACTTGATCTACACGCTCACATTGAACGACTAATCACTGAAATTTTTATGCCTAGCTTCATAAACGCCATGTGGACTCATGTCTTCTTAAAAACATTAAGATTAGAACTAGAATGAGAAAAGGCAAAAGAAAACAGGAGGGGAAAATGAGATTATGTAAGGAAAATGAGATAAATCAGAATCTGAGGCATTCAGAAGAAGGCAATCAGAAGAATGAGAACAAGTAAAAGAGGAAGGAAAGATATTACGTAAGGGAAATGAGCTTGAGCAGAATCCGAGCTGTTTCAGAAGAGAGTTAAGTAAGGCCTAGTTGTTATCCAATGGCTTAAAATGAATGTTGTTAAGAATGTGCAAAAACTCTTTTAGGGACAATAATAACACTCCTTACCGTGCATATGGAAAATGTCAAAATTCAGGACAGCTGTGGACAAAAGAATGGTGTACAAATGAAAGCTAATGTTATGTGAGTATGACTACGTCACATATCATCGAATCCATTTCTATCTAGAGTACAAAATCCAGATTCTGCCAACTGAGCTTCCTTTTTCCTATAAAATGGATGGTACCGCCGATTATAACAATAAAAGGCATAGTCACATTGCAAACATGGTAAAAAACTAAGAATTGCAAGACCTAGTGTTTTGGATCCATGGGAATTTGTTAGTCCAAAGTTGCAAATGAAGCTTAACTAACTATATGATCAACCAAAAAATTGCAGAATGAAGAGCTAGACTTGCCAAAACAAAGCATGACACTAATAAAAAACCTCACTCTTGATTTAGAAAAGACTTACAGATCAAGAATTCCGTTTAGATTTTACATTATAGGTGAAGAGCGCTCACTTGAAAGCTGAATTACAACACAAATCATGTGGCAAAAAGAGAAGGGTTGGCTGAAGCATTTCCCACTTGAACTTCAAGGAGTTCCAAGCGACGCTCCAACACATCAAGCTTCTCATTCAAAGACGCCAACTTGCTCTTCGTTGTAGCCTCTGAACGAACCAAAACAAATGGGTATGTTAGGTCACATCATGAACCCAGAAGAACACACACCAGAATTTCAATAACAAGGAAAAGGGGCGGAAAAAAAAAATTCAAACTTGAGATGATGTTGGTGTTATTCAATGAGCTCCAGCATTCACGGGATAGATAATAACATCAAAGACAAATTGATGACACTGTTTCGTGGATAGACGAAACGACATCATGATAGGTCGTTTCAGAGGATGAGAAAGAGAGAGTGCGTACCGAATTGGACAAGGAAGTCGAAGAGACGACGAACATTGAGAGAAATGTGAGAGATGAATTCGCGGTTTTCCCAATCAGCTTGCACCGCTATTCCCACGTTTACTGCGTTTGTTATCCCTCCTGCACGAGCCATTGCTTCTTCTTCTTCTTCCCCGCGATTCCAGATCCAATGCCAATGCACTTGCAGATTGCAATACAGAGTTTACTTCTGAGTCCACATTTTTTGAAATAAATATTCTCTTAATTTCTTCTTTTCGAAAGAGTTTTTTAATATTCTCTATTTGTTTTTACCTAAATAGTGAATGAAAAATGCTAAGAAATTAAAAGTGAATTTTTTTATTGAAAAGTTCATGTTGCACTCCCTCATAAACATAATTACAAATAAAAATATATATTATTTTTTAATAAATGCCTTTAAAATTAGTGAACAAGACCTACAGTTATTAATTAACTGTTTTTATTTTTCAACTAATGAAGATTATTGAAACATTTTCTCTATCAATTTTTAAGATATTAATTTATATATTATTCAATTGAAAGATATTTCTTTTCTCCTTTTTTTGACAGAGCAAAAAGGATGTAAAGATTTTTCTTTTATTTTTGTGATGGCAGTAAGTTATAAAGCGAGTTGCATAATGGCAGGTAGCGAGTAACTTGCCCCGCCAACAAAAGGGAAAGTAACGGAAGAGTTCATTATGTGGGGTCGACTTCATAGTCACAACTGACAACTTACTTTACTTGATTGTCAGAATAAGAAATGAGACATAATGCTCATCTAATCTAAACCCCATCTCTGAATTGCAGGTTTGTAATGATACATAATATGATTATTTACAAAGAAATACTTAATATTGAAATACCATAATTTTTCAAATAAAATATATTTTAAAAATAATTTACAACGATATACGTAATATAGAAACAGCGAAAATTTGCTTTGAACTTGCTTCTTATTTGATGATTGCAGGATCCTTTTAGAATGTTGATATTTTTTGTGTTAGATTCATTTAGCCATACATAATTTATGCTGAATTATAAAAAGCAGCTTTAATCCTATCTTAAATTTGAGGCTCTTGCTCTTACTCGTGTAATTTCCTTCTCCTAATTCAGATAAAGCCGCATATGCCATTAGATCAAGGATCCCGATGTACTATTTCATGTGCCATCAATTGCCACCTCAAAAGTATCAAAGATAATTTTTTAAAAATAAAATTGAACAACTGACGTTTTACATGTTAGATAGCCCGCCCACCCACCTTCACTTTAATTTGTCACACATACATCCACTTTCAGCAAGACGTGAAGGCACGGAATACAAGTTGGTAGAACGTAGCTTTCAGTATTCCAACAATTGTCCAGCAACTAATTATTTTAGGCACATTGTCAAGTGTTGGATTTTTTGGGGGAAAGAAAACGAAATGATTGTTGCTAAAATATTAATCGAGAAATAATTAATTTAAAAATTAAAATTCCTTTAAAAAATGTAACAACTATATCTCAAAAAAGTTGAGTCCCATTTATTTGAATACATATGGTAGTGGCCATCTATCCTGAAGCTGTAACTTGTAAAAGGCCATTGTGCCTAAGCAATGCATCTGGTGTTGGTTCTCGCCCACGGAATTGCACAAAGACCTGCACAGTGCAGCATTACATGTTTCAACACACAGGATAGCCATATATATATTGAACTTCTTTTATTACAAAACAGATTGAGTTGTGATGTATTGTCTCACCTCCAGTGGTGCCTTGCCACCTCCAAGTGCAAGAATGGTCTCCCGGAACTTGTGTCCTGTTTCTTTAACAGCCTGTTTAGGTGTAAATACATAATAATCAAAATCAAATGTGTAACAATCCATCAAAGAGAAGCACTCTAACAAAAAAGGGTCCAGGGCAAGATCATAATTGGCACCCACAAAAATCACAGCCATGTTTGATTAATTATAATAAATATTGAACCATTCAAGGAATGGTCTATTTGCACAGGATCATCACTGAGTAAAAGAAGCTGGAAGGTCAGGGGAGTGTGTCTGTGCACGCGCTTGGGTATGAGTATAGGGGCATATCTAGTGAGAGCATGAAATATGAGGAGTTAATTTCGACCATACAATTATATGCAGGGCCAACATAGTTTTACTTGAATCTAAGTTTCATCATTTATTTTAGTTACATGGCTAAGATTTATTCCTTATACTTTCATCTCTCACCGGATATGCTTTCTACACACATCAATTTACATGTACGACGACAGGCTGAACAAAATGGTAGTTTGCTCTCAAAAGATAATTGGTAAGATGAAGTGATAAGCTATGCTGTTCATTCAATCGTAATCATGAAAAATAGGGATTTTGAAGATTAAACAAAAAGGAAGTTCACAAACAGTAACGCTAATCCATATTGGCAGCATTTTTATTCCCAAAAAATACCTTGTCATTCTCCAATCCAGCATCCTCAAATGCAGAGAAGGCATCTGCAGACAGTACCTCAGCCCACTGCATAACAGACAATTCACCATATGATATAAATAGTATTTTATTTTTTTTCTCCCCTTAGTTGGACCTGGAGGGACAAGGGGAGGGGAAGGGAAGGCCTTTAAAGCAATGCAGAATATATATATATACCTTGTAGCTATAGTATCCAGCTGCATATCCACCTAACAAATGCAAAACCCAGAAAAATAAATTCATTTTGTTGAGACACTTGCATAATAACAGCGCAATAAGAGGCGCAGCAAACCTGCAAATATATGACTAAAGCTGCAAAGGAACCTATCCTCTGGTAATGGAGGAATCACTTGAGTTTTCTCAGAAACTCTGCGGTCAACATCATAGATGGACTCAGGTCCTCCTGGAACATATTTTGTATGAAGTTCCAGATCCACACATGCAAATCTTAACTGCACATTATATTTATGGACATAGATTAGAAGGCAAAACATGTATTTTAAAACATAAAACATAACACAATAAATAAATAAACAGAACCGGAATTAGAAACTAGGTACACGTAATAAAATATTGAAGCCTTACAGACAAGTTAGTACTTTCACTTGGTGCATGTTTGGAAAGCCCATGAAATCACGCTAGACAATGTTTTAGTGTCAAAGTTATAAGTTATAACTTGTAGCCTTGAAATTGGATTTATGTTTGAGTGAATTTGGCGTCAATCCAAACATGCTATTAAAAATAATCAAACCGAAGAAAATACATTTATGAAGCAATACAATTATAACCAAATTTGAAAATAACTAATTGCATCAAAAATCAATTTCACACCATACACTAGAGACAAGCAACCATAGAAAGAATAAATTTGGGTTCACAGAGTATTTCCATTGAGCAGATTTTACAGGAGGAAAAAAGTGCCTAAGTACTTAATTTATTCAAAAAATAATGGAACAAGAAGAGATGGCAGAACCCCAAAGTACCTAAGATGATGAAAAATACTAAGACTACCTAACCCACAAGAACAAAATAGTTATCCCATAATACAGTTCAGAACATGAAATGATTAGATTGCACAAAAATCATGATATGCCCACAGCATAAATTGGAAGTTAATGAGAGTAATTAACCAGTACATTCATACTGACCTGTCGAAGACTTAAAGAGCCAGCACGAAAAGTCCTGGCAGCAACAAGCTTCAAATATATTTCTTCAGGGAGACTCTCCCCAGTTTCAAAATGCTTTGCAATGCCCAATAAAGTTTCTCTAAAGGAAAAAAAATGCCATAAATATGAAAATATATGATGCTCCAGTTAAGAAATCATGACGTTATGAACAGAAGATACTTAAAGGCACCTCATATAAAGGGTTAAAATGGATCACGTCACTCAAAACAAACAAGCCTAATAATGCCCAAACCCCATGAAGATGCAACGGAAAGAAGTTGAAATGGAGAATATAAAACCATTTACAAGCAATGCTGATGTGGACAGTCAATAGTTGGAAAGAATAAATTTTTCAAAGCATAAGGTCAAAGTTATTCAGAAGACATTGATCAAAAAGAGGATGAAGCATAATCTACAGTTGGGAGAAAGAAACATACTGATTTCCTCTTCACTCTGTTTATAACAGAGAAGAATCAAAGTAACATCTAAGGAAGACAAGGGTATAAACCTCACATGGAGATATTTACTTACCTATGGTAACACCAGTTTTCCATGAATTGAGAAGGTAACTCAACAGCATCCCACTCTATCCCTCTAATACCAGCAACCAGACCCTCATCTTGCTTAGTAAGCATATGTTGAAGTGCATGGCCAAATTCATGGAAGACAGTCTCAACCTGAAAAAGATACCCAACATGAATTTTCAAGATTGAAATCCATTTTAAACCGCAAGTTTATTAAGATTTTGATTGCTCTATCATCAAGATAGTGTAGATCTTTAAAATGTTACTAATCTGGATATTTTTCATTCAGGTTAAAATCTTTTACATAATTGACCTGACACTATAACCCAAGAACCGGAGGTTCCCATGTAAGGCTGAATACTACCCAAATGGGTAAAAATCTCAAATAGTTCTCTCAGAAAGCTTTTGGAAAAACAAACTTCTTTTTTCCACCACAATAAGTTAATCCAAAGTTCAAATACTAATTATTACAAAGTTTAATCATTCATTTATTTAAGAGGAAAATTTCAAGAAATGTCTTCACTTGAAAACATGGCCAGAAATGGAAAAATATTAATAGAGCATTCGTACATTCAAATCAAATAGCATAGCTCAGGAGACAATAATAAATGCAATGCTGAGTGTCTGACCCAATTCCTTGGGTAGTCTGACTCAGACTAGAAGATGCAAGCACATCAATAGCAGACACCACCAGAGGCAAGCAGCGTGTGTTACCATTAGCATAGATATAATCTAATCAGCTCTTTTTAATTGCACAGATAATAATCATAGCAAACATATATATATATATATATATATATATATATATATATATATATATATATATATATATATATATATATATATATATATATATATATATATATATAAACACATCAAGTACAATTGAGGTTACCTCACGGAATGTCATTAGACTTGGCTTGTTTCCAACAGGAGGGGTTTGATTGCACACCATGTGAGCAACAGGCAACCTTGCTGAGGTACCATCACGTGATAATACACGACTACGAGCAAGGACTTCATCCATCCATGCACCTTGCCTTTTTTCAGAAGGACGACTGTAAGGATCAAAATAAAAATATGCAATTGGACTGCCTGAAGAATCCTTGACACGAAAGAATTTGACATCATTATTCCAGACCTGAATAGCAATAATCATGTGTCAGTAATTTTAAAATAAATGCTTCTCGGTACCAGAATAATAGCTAACCAAAAGGGAATTTAGTTACCGGAGCTAGACCATCAGCTGGCTCAATTTCAATGCCAAAAAGTGTTTTTGCGAGGTTAAAGAGCCCATCCATAACCTTTGGCAGAGAGAAAAAGGGACGCAGTTCTTCCTGTGTGATAGCAGCAGAAGCATGAGCTTTTCCAAGAAAGAGTAAATGTTTAAATTACAAAAGAAAGACTAGCACATAATTACATAAAAATAACAAAATCTTGGAACAGCAGTTACATTAGTCAATGGAGTAAACAAGGAAAAGCAAATTATAAACTGTAATTAGAGGGTGGGACTGTGGGAGTAAGAAACTCTTACATGTGGTTGACAATTGACATGAATAGAAATAATATAAGAAATAATACCTTTCAGAACTAAGTACAATAAACCAAAGAATGAAACTTTACCTTCAACACTTGTGGAAATGTGTATCCATAGGATACTTTAGAACAGTTACAAACATTTTACAGGCTTATGATAAAATTTTGTTACTTTTCTATAATAAAGAGCCATTTCATGTTCACCGTAAACCTTTACAATTCAACAGCTAATGCAAATAGTTGTATAAAAATGTTGATTGCACAAATAATTCTATGCACGAACAATTTATTAAATACTAACTAATGTGGAATGGAGATTAATCTTTCTTCTAATCATTCGAAATTTCTTTATCATCCAGTGTCACAGTTAATTGTCAAAATTCACCTTGTTTTATAAAAGTGTTTCTTTTTTCCTGAATGATAATTGAGTGAGTAAGTGAGAGTGAGAGAGAGACCTCATTAATATCATATTTTGACTCACGAAGCCTCTCACTCCAAAAGCCAATGTCCCAGTGAGTCAAATCACCAGCTTCCAATGCAGCCTGACTTTTGGAGAATTCCCGAAGGTCTACCATATCTGCAAGGAAAAAACATGGAACACCCAAATTATTACTTGATTGAAGTAGCCAACACACACACCACCTATACATAAAACCAAATTTAAATAGACAATGCAATCACCTCTAGGGTATATGTCTAAGTGATTAGCCATTGGAAATTTAGAATTCTTCCAATAGGACATCTACTTTTTGTTATTTAGAATATTCAACGACAATGAAGAGCTAACTCCAGAAAGCCTATATACAATAAATTTTTCCCACACATAACAAATGAAAAAATCACATACAATTTAAAGCTCAATCCAAACACTAAAAATAAATGCATCTTATACACTACCTTGGACTGCAGAATCCCAGGAGGCTTTGCGGAGCTTTTCAAGAAGTTCTTCTGCTTTATCAACAGTTGCCATTTTGGTTGCCATGCTAACCTGATAGATTATACATCAGCAACCTACAACAGGATTGTATTCTTAATATAGCAAATGAATCATACCTCTGCATAGTTATTGTAGTTGAGAAGCTTAGCTTTTTCCAACCTAAGCTTTAAAATTTGCTCAATTATTTCTGTATTATCCAAATCTCCACTAGATGCACGTGTTATGTATGCACGGTAAACTTCTTCCCGCAAAGAACGGTTGCGAGCATGTTGCATAACAGCAATATAACTGGGAGCATCTAATGTAATAACCCATGGCCCATTCTCAGCACCGGCATTATCATGCCCCTGCATTTGCCCATCAAGTAATCAAAACTCAAAAAGACTAATTGTCATAAGTTGAGAATGATAACATAATGTCAAAATGAGATACCTTGGACACTGCACTTTGTGCAGCCAACCCAAGAGCAGTAGCAGGTAATCCTTCAATTTCCTTCTTATCTGTGATTAGCTTTTCAAACTTCTTTGTTGCATCCAAAACATTCTCCCCAAATTTTTCTGATAACCTTTCCAGCTCCTGTGATGAAATATGACAATATACATATATAAAAATACAATTAAAAAAAAGCAACATTACTTGAAATATTGTTGGTATAAAGTTTTATCACTTTACTTCTGAAATTTGAGAAAAAGAGAACCAGTATTTAATCAAAATCTTATTACTTGGTTTAATTTGGAGTTGGGATATAAAGCAAAATCCTCCACTGACATGTGCTGCTAATAAAATTGGGATTTCAAACTATTGCATATGGATCTTTTTCCAATTATAAATATCAACATTTTACCAGTATATGTTGCCTATTCTGTCACTTACAAGACACACCCAAAACTTCAAAATAAGTATAATTAAGATCCCATTTTCCACCCTTGTCTGAGAAAAGAATAGGCCCAGTTGTTTCCATCAAACAGACATCAGAGATAGAGATATAGCTATAGCCAAAAGCCTAACACATAATTATAATAAATGATGGGAATCAAATAGCATGTGCTACTAATAGCTACCATTTAAGTTTTTTTTTTTTTTTTTTTTTTTTTTTTTTTTTAAATAGCACACCTGTTCAATTTGGTTAAAACGTTCTCTTTTATCATCTTCCAGAGAAACTCCATTCAGAACCGCCTCCTTTATTTGGCCTGCAAAGGCACAAGTATATTGTCATTTTAGTTTACAAATGGAACAAGGAAAGCCCCAAATAATAAATTTGTTTAAAATCAAGTGAATAGTAAATGGAACAATAGTTTGACATTTAGCATGAGTATAGATTAGAGAACTACTTCGTTGACATGTAAGACAAAGTCACAAATATTCCATGTTACAAATCAAACACCAAAAGTAGAACCCGCACAATATCTGATATGATCCATGAAGAGGAAGAGGGTTTGGAGCAGGAGTTGGACCCAGCTATTGAGATGGAGGAAGATTATCATCAGGCCCAAGAAATTGAGAAGCCCAAGAGGAAGAAGACCAAGTCCAAATGGCTTAATGACTTTGTGGTTCCTGAAAATAGGCGTAAGAATAGTGCTAGGGGTAAAAAGTGATGGTTGTGTTGCTCTTTTGTTGCCTTATGCAATTAGTTAGTTATGCTCCTAACAGACTATAAGTGTAATTGTTTTGCCACATTTTTGTGGGTGGAAAAAAGATGATTCTCCTCTCATTTTTCTGATTCTTCTCTTCTCTCTCTCCCTTTCTAATTCTTCTTCTAAATTCCTCTTTCTTCTCCCTGTTCTGCTCTTGTCTCTCTCTATTCTTGAGCTGGGCCTATCAATATCTCTCTTACACTAAGAAGCTCAGCATCAAATTGGCCATAGGGTGGAGCCATAAATCAGAAAATTTTATGCCAAATACACACCCAACATCTTTCACAGTTTTTCATCTTATTAAAAGAAAACCTAGAAGCTGAGAAGCATCATCATGATGTAAACCAAAGCAATTTCAAGCAACTTTTAGTATAAAAGTTAACATGCCAATAGCAACAACAATAGCCTTATTCCACCCAGTGAGATCAGTTACAAGGATCATATAACGCCATTGAACTCGGTTAAAAACTAATTTGTTAGAGATACTTTTTACAATGAAATCCTTTTTTCCTATATTGAAATAAAAATCACATCACAAGAACATCATAGCAATAAGATATTCTAGTAACTTACTTTCAACTATACGTTTGCGAGCATCACTAAGTGTCTGCCAATCAGGAGATTCTTGAATGGCTTTGAATGCATTATAAATAGGTTTGCTTTGACCCAGTCTAAGCTGAAACTTAACTTTATCTGCCTGCAAACAAAAGTAATCCTCATTAGCACACCAAAACTACTGAATTCATGAACCAAAACAGAAATACACACACAGAGATAGCCAAAAATAAAAGAAAACATTTCAAATAAACATCTTCCAATGTTGCTCATGCGTTAAAGAGTGAAGCAAATAAACCAAGAGTTTTGCTATATCCTCCCACAAATTCTCCTAATAATTCTCGTACTACTTTACAAAACATGCATCAAATAAAAAAGTACATGCATCTATTATCTTGAAAACATAACAATCATTTAATACTTTTTCATTTAGCAATTAGAAAGATTAGTAGGCATAAAAAGTAAGAGCATGCTAACCACTGAATCCACTGATTAAGGAACTAAAAGAAGAAATTTTTTTATCAGAAAATATAATAAATAAGCCTTTCTAATTTTCAATAAAATCTTTTTACTTCCAATTCCTTAACAAATGTGTCAAGGGATAACTTAGTATTATTCATAAACTAACCCCCGTACAGTTTTTCACCATATCCCAAAAATGCACAAAAAAACATTTATATTAATATAAAAACACAACACTACCCATCAACAGCAAAAAAATAAAAATGATCGAAAAAATGCACAAATAAGCATAACAAAAGCAATACCTGCACATCTTCAATGGCAGAACGGAGCTCAGAACTATCCTTAACCGACTTGAGATGATTCACAGCGCCCCAAACAACAGACAATCGATCAACAATCTTCTCCAATGGTTCCACCAACTTGGGCCACGACGGTTCAACGGTACGTTCCAGTTCCTCCAAATCACGTTCCTACAAAAACCACCCACCAAGCAAACGAACCCAAAAACACCGAATTAACCCATACCCATTACCCAGAATCCGATGAAGAATCCAAAACAGAAAAAAAAAAAAAAAAAAGGTGGGAACTTGTTACCAGCTTGCTGAGAAGAGCGCGAATGCCAGGTCGCACGTGTTTGGGTTCGATGGCATCAAAGGGTGGGAATTCAAATTCCTGCAAAAGAGGGTTTGGTTCGACGACGTCGTCGAGAGCGGAAGAGGCCATGGGGCGAGTGGGGAGGGAAGAACGAGAAGAAGAGCGAAAAGGGGAAGTGGACTTGTGCAGTGTGTCAATGCAGAAAGAGAAGGATGAGGACCAGAGGGGACAGGGATGGGATTTTGGGAATTGTTTGGGGTTGAAAATGGAATGAGTAGTGCGTTTTAGGAGTGGGTGAATGGAACGAGAGATGGGGAGAGTGAGGGTAAAGCGTGTAGCCATTAGCATATTTGCTATAAGAAGGGTACCAACCAGAGCTCCGTGCCTCATTTTGAAATGGGTCTCTCTCTGTATAGTGTGATTTTTTTGGTCAGGTTCATGAAAAATCTTTCGATTGGGATACTTTTGTTTGCTTTTTTACCTTTGATATTTATGTCACTTTTTTATTATGCATTTCGTTAACCTCATGTATATAGTTATTGTGTTAAAGTTATTGTATTATAGTATTTATTTAATTATTTATAAATAAAAAATTTTAAAATATATATATAAATATTATATTAAAGTTATAAAAATATAATAAATACTCTTTTTTTTACATTTTATTATTGTTAACTATTTATTCTTAATCTTAAAAGTTAAGATTAATAAAAAAAATTTATTATTATGAAAGTTTATATTTCAATTAAAGTTTATTAGACTTTACATTATGATTTAATAAAAAATACAGGCTACGAATCTTAAACGGCACATGAGAAAAATTTATAAAAAAAATACATTATTGTTGTATTAAAGTTATAAAAATATAAAAAATATTTATTATTACTAATTATTTATCTTTAGCTTTAAGAATTAAGGTTAACAAAAATTTTTAATTATTATGAAAGGTTATATTTGAATTAAAGTTTATTAGACTTTACATTATGATTTAATAAAAGATACAAACTAAGAATCTTAAAGAAAACCTGAAAAAGGGTGTGGATACGTTTAGAAATATAATTTAGTTTAATATTTACTTAGTATTTTTTTAATGAAATTTTATACTATAAATTCATTTATAAAACCTTTTTATTAAATAAGGTAAGAATAATGTATTATGAGAAATTATATCGATAAGTTTATTAAAATAAATTGAAAAGATTTAGTAAGGTTAAAGATATTTTTGTAAGTTTATTTCAAATACTTTCAAACTCATAAAGGATGTATCTATACGTAAAAGTCGCATAAAGGATACAAGTTAATGTTTTTATGTTATCATCTTCTTCCATGAATGAGGGAAATTGATCACCTTGAACTCTTTACCAATAAGAACATAGCGTTACATGCAACTATCACAACCATATAAGCAAAGTACGTGAAGAGCTCAACAGTTATTTGATTCTTGAAGATTACATTCGTTTAACTAATTGAAAACCCTCTTACTGGCTTTTCTTTTCAATTTTTTGATTAATTTGTCAACCTGCTTGAAAAACTAAAATTAGAAATTTTTTGGTCAACAAACTAAAATTGAAATGGAATTGTGCTTTTTCTTTTGTCAGAAAATTGAGTTATGCTTTCTTTGTTTTGAGGTCAGAAATTGACAACTAATCTAACACGTGGGCCTTTGCCACAGGAAGCAAATAGCCCATTCAATTTGGTGTAAGCCCATGTCTACATAAAATGCACCAATGTGGGCCTTTATCAGGAAAATGCTAAACGAATCTTAAGTTGGCCTAAACATGATCCTAGCAAGGGAAATTTTAAAAAAAGAAATTGATTTTCGCTAGAAGGAGGGCTTGAACCTCCGACCTTGTGGTTAACAGCCACACGCTCTAACCAACTGAGCTATTCCAGCTTGATGGAAGTCGTCCTAGTTAGGACACCAATAAACGTGAAACACTATAATAATTCATTCATTCTTGGTCTTCATGAAATTTACTGAATATAGTCATGTTTTCTAATTTAATTTATCCAAATGCAGCTAATTAAATTTGGTTTTGTTTTTTGTCGATTGTTATAAAGGCAATTTTTTTTTTTACAAAATTATTCATTTAAATAGTTCATTTACAACCTCGTTTCACTAAAAATTAGGGATCCTCTTTTCTTTTCTCTGGTGTAAAAAAAAAAACTTGTAAACATATAACAGTCCAAATACAAAGTTCATGACTTTCAAGTGTGCAACCAAAAACAAAAAGAACTGATGAAGGAGAGTTTTAGTTCATTAAACATGGCCAATAATTCTTATGTACTTCGGAGGCATGTGCTAGGAAGGTCATGATATCTGTTGCAGCCTGTGCTTGGGTCCATCATAGCCATCTCTTACATGTACAATATAGCTAGGCATACAAAGTTTTCAAATGTGTGGGGACAAGCATATTTTGGATCATATGTTTAGTTGTTTAGGATTGCTATCACCATTCATTACACACTTGATAGCCATTTAAGGAGCAGGGACGCGGTGATCAAGCAATCCCTTCTGTAGAATTTTCACCATATATAAGGCAAGCCTATGTTTGAATCAATGAAAATATTATATTTGAATGACCCTTAAAATATCTAACTATAACTTACCATACATGGCCAGGGTATAGGGATTTACTATTCACTAGGTGCATGCATGTGGGCTCACAATCTTTGTGGCATTCTTCAGCTCAGCGATCAACATGTGCATAAGATTCTTGGCCCCATATAGACCTTATGCTTGTCTACCTTGGTCATGACAACACATCCATACGATAATTCAAGTTTATAGCATCGAGGGTAATAATATTTATTTTCTATAATAGCTAATTCACAAACCAAGGGACTTGAGTAATGTGAACGAGTTTATAGATTTAAAACTCTGTAACACTACTATGTGAAAAAAAAATCAGTCACTAAAGCTAATATTATTAGCTTAACTATAAGCCAAAAAATAAGTTCATATTTACATTGGTCAATCACTCAATCCTAGTTTTAAAACATATGTTAGGATGGGAATTGAGAGATGAAAGGAATCCAACGGCATTTGAAAGTTGAAACAAGGAAATCAACAAATGGCACCAAAACCAAGCAAGGGGCTGAAATTTTGTTTAGCTAACGACACTTTCTTCCGCTTCGCCCCTTTGTCAGTTAGAGAAACACGACAGATTCCCAAGTCCCCACACATAAATACAAGGGTAGATGTGGCTTGTGGAGTTGTGATTGTCCCAAAATCACATGCCCCACTCTTATTATTTGCACTTTTTTAAATATATGATAAAAACTAAAATTTAATAAATGATAATTTTTTATTAAAAATTATGATATTTGATGTTATTAAATTTTATAATATCTTATAGTTTTTAATAAAAAAAAGTTTATGCATAAATTTTTATGGTGCGTTATTAAATATACATTAAAAAATCATATTATTTGTTGCTTTTTTAAGCTTCCCATCATTTAATTTTCTTTTAATTTTTTTACCTTCTCCTTTGAGTCTTGACATAATGTTTTTCTAAAATATTTCCGTTGACACGTTTGAACTGCTAGTTTAGAAAGAAAATATTCCAGAGATTTGCTCGGCTCATATTGTGTCCTTTTTATTTCCCCTTTTATTCTCATCGTTCAGGCCAGTCAGAAAGGGCTTATGCATGTCCTTTTCAATTCCATATTGTCTAACATTGATTCAATAATGAAAAGCTTTGATTTACCCTCTGTCAATAACTTAGAGTTGCACTTCTAATTGGTATAATCCAATATCTGTTAACCCCCAAAATAAACTTCCACCATTAAGAACTTTTTTGGGAGCAACTAAAAATGCCAAGTAAAACCCTTATCTATCGTTATTTGCCGTTGTTCTGTAAGTAAAACTATTAGCTGTCTCTTACATTTAAAAATATAACTAATTAAGAAATATAATATAAAAAAGGTTATACTACATATGTTTCTTTATGTCAAACAAATAATTAACATGATGTTTTACTATTAAAATTTCAATTCATCTTTCAGATTTGACTGTATACCTTACACTTAGTTTTCTTTTGTCAGTTGCAAGCTTGTTTATTTCCTAATCTATGCTGTTAACTCCAATCAGCCGAATAGGACAAACATGCAAAATAATAAATGAACAAATAAAATATACATTTAACAAAGCTCAGAAAAGCAGTAGAAAACTGAATAAGAAATACCCTTTTACAGTATGGTACTAGACTACTAGGTACATATGGTAGCAGGCACTTGTATCCTCAACCATATCATAGCCAAAGAAAATAATTGAGAAGATAAAGAAGCATACCCACATCAAGAAAGAAAAAAAAAAAAAACACGATTAATCATTTCAAACTCCATTCAAATGGAAAAAGATCTCACCATCACAGTGCAGCAATCCTCATACATCCCCAGGTGCATGATGTCCCCCTCATGTTTGCCAATCCACAACGAGTTCCAGTACTCTCGAATCCATTATTGCAACAGCCACAACAAGAGGGTGTGGAGGTGGAGGAACATCCTTAGAAGGTTCATGAGGGAGAGCAAGACCATGTGTAGATCCAAACCTATGTCATTTCAATATGATCCTGTTAGCTACTCTCAGAATTTTGATGAAGGCTCCCATCTTGAGGAACCTAGACGCCTTTCCCAAGTGTTTCAAGATGTTAGGTGGGATTTACATCACTGATTTTATAAAATTGTGATTCCTTGTTTAGGATTGAATGTAAGAAGGACAATGACCTTTGTTTTGACAGATGACAACAAATCTATCTTCAAGGTTGTATATGGTATCTCATTCATAGATATGTCATAATACCAAGGTTTCCTATATATATATATATATATATATATATATATATACTTAAACTGGATCTACTAGTATTGATGTCATTAATTTTTATTTCTGTACTGTGCAGTCTTTTGATTGTTGCAATTCTGTTTCATCGGTTGGATTCTCATTGAGAAACATGAAGTGGTACTTGGGTACCTATGTCTTATCACATGATGCTCTAACTTTCTGGTCAATGAACTAGAGCATGCCTAGCCTAACTCAGAAACATGATACCCTTTATATTTTTTTATGGGGTAAAATTTGAGAAAAACTCAAAAAAGGGATGGTATGCAATTGAAAAAATTATAGAAGAATGCAGATTCTCAGGTGTGAAATTAATGTCTTTCCCTCAGTGAATGATTAGGAACATCATTTTCTTTGATGGGTTTATGACTTGTAAAAGTCACCGCTCCCTTGACAGGAGTGAAGTTGTTTAAGATGTATGAAGTATAATGCGTTTGCAAAATTGTACTTAGCCGAGCATATTAGCTTATTTGATTGTCATTTTGATGAGGTTTGGTTGTGGGGTATATACACTTAATTTACATGTACAAAACTACAAAAAGAACATGCTAGTGGTATCCAGAATCATTGTATGCAAAAATCAGCATAAAGTGACCACTGTATGCCACGATGGTCCGTCTATGTTTGATGTTAGAAAAATTATATTTGAATATTTAAAAAATGACACTATACATGACATTCTACATAATTGTTTTATTTTTATGTACATATTTTAAAAACACTTTTCAAAATTAAAAGAGATATTAAAAAGTGTCTCGCTTTAAATGTATAAAAAACTGTTTTTGTCCTTTTTTTATTAAAAAAAAATCCCTTGGACCATGGAGCGTGGAGGGTCCGTGTATGTCACCTGCAATTGTAAGTTTTTTATATTTATAATAGCATTTTATTTCTTTATTAATTGTCATTGAGGACAGAGGATAACTCAAGTAAAGGGGAGATGGAGAACGAAAATGTACTAATAAGATGACATCTTTTGCATGATTTGAAAGTTTATTGCTCAAGACCCGTCAATGCTTTATGCCCAAAATTTTAATATGGTTTTATCTTGATCGTTTTGGCAACAATGAGTTTAACTCAATTTTGCAAATTATGGGTTTATGGGAAGTGCACGCCAAACGTTTGATGAAAGTCCCTTCAACCATGCATTTTGTTGATGATGCCGCTTATATACACTAGAATCAATGTTACCATTACCAGAGGGGTTGCTTAATGATGTTTAGTATGTGGAAAGCCATGTAGCCGTAGCCATTTGCTGTCGCTGAGCCATAACCTCTGTAGGGTTTACATCCCTAATGAATTTGATTTCCTTCACTTCATTGAAATTTTGTACAAAATTTACAAAAAATATATATGTATCATTATGTTTGAAATACAAAATAACATAAATTATTTGGTTAAAATTGTCGGGCATAGATGCTCACACATTTGGTTGGAGCATTGTAACATTTGTCATTTATTTAACCAAAAAGAAAATGGGTTAAAAGATCATCCCGATACCAAAGCCTAAGCTTAAGGCAAAAAAAAAAAAAGGAAAGCTGAAAATCAAGATTTTTAAATTTGTTTTGAGTGACCTGAATAAAATTAATTATCTTCCCAACTTATTTTTGGAATTCTATTTATCATGAGATTAACTTTTCTTCTCTTTACTTATGTAATATCAGATTAATATATGTTTATATATTATGTTAATATTATATTTTTTAATTCATGTGATTATTTAATTTTATTATATTATAAATGTTTTTATACGGTACGTTCTGAAGTATGAAGTGAGAGAGGAGGAATTTCCTAATTAGGGTTTTGAATAAGATGATTTTTTCTCTTAATTTTATTTATGGGTTTAACTTGTGTTTGTTTTCCTTAAATATTGCTATGTATTTCTAAAAACCCTCAGTTTAATTTTAAAACCTTAAATTTCACTATTTTGTATTTTGAAATACGTTCGTTATTGTTAAAGCATTAATTTGATGTTGGCCACAATTTTTTTAGTATGTTTCAAACTCCTACACTATCATAACTTTTTTTTCCCCTTACAATAATACTTTAAATGATTAAAATTTAAATTAAATTTTAGTATGCAATATTTTAAATGTAATCCAACTATGTGGGTGCGTTTTATTTTAATTATACTTTAGGTGAACTACATGGAGAACCTTTCAGTAATACATATATTAGCCTGTCAATTGAGAGCAGTAAGCAACTCACATTTTTGGAGCAGTTATGTTAATATAAACTCAATTCGAGATAAAATTTAGGTTATAATATTTGTTTTAGGAATTCAAAAGATTATGTAAAATATAGAATAAATATCCTTAAAATATTTATTCACCTTTTGGTTTCATCAATAAATTTAATTAATATTTATGGTTTAATATTTAATTTATAAGAAATATATTAATTTATTCTCTTTTATATCTAACTTATAGTTCACAGAAAAATCAAGTTTACAAATTTTTAAAATATAGGTATTAATTTACAAAGATAATTAGATATTAAAATTAAATTGATAGTATTTTTTTTAAAATGCTATGTCACTAGAGTACTCGTTAGAAATTATAAATACGTAGATCTTATACAACACGATAATTTATAATTAAACCTGTGTATAATTTAAATTTAAATATTTATTTTATATATCTTGCTTTGAAATTAAAGATAAATAAAACTTCACTTTCTCACTTTATATATTTACATTTTACGGGAACCAAATCCGTTATCCTATATATATAAATTTAAGAGTGAATCCAAGCTTTTAATAAGATATTTGGTTGAGAAAACGCATATTTAGAGTGGATTAGTGCTAAACAAAAAGTAGAAGGCAATCATGGGAGGAAGTAACAAAGAGTTTGATTATCCTTGAGAGTTTTATTCTCTTATTTATCTAAGTTGATTTACATAAATCAAATGCTGAATGCTATAGCTGATGAATACCGATACTTCTAATTCTAAAAACAGTGTAATTCCGTTAAATTAGGCCGGTGAAGATCAAAATTCCTCTTATGGAATCTAATTATTCCACATCCAATGTATTTTTCAAACACTGCGGGTCACAAATCAACCAAGAAGTTGAAGGTAACGTGTCTGGCACGGACTACACGTGGATGGCATGTGTAGATTGCAATGTTTTGAGACCGTGAGAGTTAGACTTGGCTTGGACCACTCGTTTCAATGATTAATTATTAATCAATTAATTAATTAATTAATTAATTAAAGTTGATTTTGAGGACAGATATTTTCTGCTCCTTCATTTTCTCTTGTTCATTTTGTTGTTTGATTGCTCTGTTTCACATCCACATATGTATTTATATTTTATCTTGAAGGAATTCTTGGTTACAGAAGGACAATTTTAAGTCAATGCTGTTTTATTTAAGATTTTTCCATATGCAGTTTTACAAGTAAAAGCCATGTTACTGATTAGATGTTATATATCTAACCCATACAATATCTGGAGCTGCAATGTTCTTTTCTGGGACTTTCTGAGTGAAGTAACATTCATCCACAAGAACTCTTCACTTTAGATGTGTGACCATTATGCTGCAATATCAATATATCTTTCTTTTCCAAATGTATTACTAAAATATTGAACCAAATTAGACTTGAACTTCATTTTGTGGCACTGCCTGATGTCTCACAAGCTTCTTGCTCAGGCTGCAATAACTGAAGTTGAATCAATTCTTGTGGATGCCCTCCTGCATGTATAGCATATGGAAGTGGAACAAATGCATTTCTGCTTGTTGCAGCCATATCTGCTGTACCATAAACCTGGGATTTCAAGCCTCAATGTTAGGCAATTTGTGCTTTTTATTGTTGCATTTCATGGCCTAAGTGAATATAAGTCTCTTGCAATTTTTGGGGATGCCATACTTATTAACTAAGCTTTGCTACCTTTTTGCATAGTTGTGCGTGATATTCATGTTGAATGAGGTTTACCTTCTTGTAAAGTTCCACATTTTCTTGATAGATTAGGTTTCCCTGCATTTGTGAAAAATAAAATATAAAGGTTAGTCAATTTTATAAAATTTGAGGAGAAAATTAGTGAAGGGCACCGCTTAGAAAGACCTTTCGGTTCAGCTCTTGGATTTCGTCTCTTAGAATTTGCTCCTGCAGAAATTGATTAAACTTGTTAATTGCTTCTAGTGTTTAGCTTGGTCATCAATAAGATTAATCAAGCAAGCATATTTATCTTCATTCATTCTTTGAATAAATCTAAGTCACTTGACCTTTTTCATGCGAACCCCTTGGAGACTCATTTCCAGTTGATTCTCCAGATCTTGTAGGTTTCTGACACTCAAACCATAAAGTTGTTCTCCCATCAATTGCCTGTGTAAAAGAAACATGTTACTGCTCTTGTTTTCATAGAACTTAATGTGATATGCAAATTCATTCTCGTTTATTAGTCACCAGTCACCACTATCAGCAAAGAGGGAAATGTTTTTGTTTTACTATTTTGGACTGTATGGTGTGGTGTATTAGAATAGTGTTTGATTGATGTGGTATCTTCATAATAGAATTTGTATTGAATTGTACTGTTGTTACATAATCCTTAGATAGACATTTAATGTTTTCTTCTTTATTTAATCCACAAAAAAAGGAAGAAGAGTCATCACTTCAATGAAAATCTTCCTTATGGTTGGTGTCTAGTGGGATTTAGTATTCATGTTTATTGAAAGTAGTCTGAGATGGATAGAAAAGTGAATACTAATTTTGCATGGACTATTATTCTCAAGCTATTCTGAAATAAAATAAATAAATAAAACTATAAACTTCTCTGACTGATTTAGAGCAAGCCTTTTTTTTTTTTTTGTATGTTTCAAATATTTAAGTTTGTCTCTTCCAAGGAGGTCATGCATAATGATCTTCTATTTTGTTGAAGAATCTACATTTTAATAATTTGAAATCATCTTGTGATCTATAAACTCACTGATGACACAATACCAGAGGATTTCAATCTGCAAGTCCATGCTAATAAATCAATCTCACATCTATAATATATATATATATATATACACACTAAAAAAAAAGTAAATTTAGGCTTTCTTTTATTTATTTGAGATATTTATGTTGATATCTAATGCTTAATTTGGTTGTATTGAGAAGGTAACAAACAAAAGTGGAGAGTTGATGGTAGTTTATGGCATTGACGATTGCATTGTTTTTTCTAGTTCCAAGGGCTCTATCAAAGCATTTATGCAACGGAAATATGAAATGCATTTGATAAAAGGGGTTAATAACTAACATGCTTTAGTGTGGAACTTTGGATTGTCTTTGCTTACTTCATTGTTTCTATTTTTTTTTTTATCTAATTTTTAATTTCCTGCAAATTGGAAATGGAAGTTATTTCTATTCGTGGGGATCAGAATTTTATTTCTAATGATTTGAGACTAAATGGAGTTTGCAGTGACAATCAAATCTTAATTATATGTCATAGACATTTTGCTGGATTCAATCCAGCATGCCATGACACAGCCAATCTACTGTAGTATGATAATACCTTTTTGTCTGACACTGCAGTGCTTCCAAAACAATACCTGTTTTGTTTACTTTATAGAATTATAAAAAAATTGCTAAATAAATCAACATTTAGTAGAAAGTTTGTACCGATGGTTTTCTTGTAGATTCTGTAGTTGCTGCCTTAGAAATTCTGCCTCCCTCTGCCAAAACTATCAATTATCAAGTAAAACAACGTAAATAAGTAATGCAGGATGAATGGTTTTTATCATTTTGAGTTAGTTCCTAACAGAATACTTCAACATGATCCACAATAGAATACAAATCATTGTGATGTCTGGTTGTGTCACATTTATAACATGCATGGTTGTGTCATATTTATAATATGTACTAACCAGAAATAGGATTTAATTGTTTTAAAATTGGATAGAATTGATTTTAAATCATTGAACTTAATTGAAACATGTGCTTAAAATAATTTAAGTAACACATTTTACATTGAAATATGTGCATAGTGTAGGAAATTTATTCTTACGGTAAAACAAATAGGGTCATATTTGTTCCTCTGTTTATAGTAGAATTATAGCACTTTTCCACTTGGAATCTATTCTAGAGACACTATAGATAGTATAGACTACTCAAAATCTTGACTCCATAAATATCAAGCAAAAAACCCTAAAAGTTTAAAAGGTGGTGCAGTTATAGTCCCTTCAAATCCCCAGGAAATAAAGTTATTGTCTTAAAGAGAGAAAATTAGGACAGATCTATTCAATCTAGACATATCATAAATACCTATCCCTGTGTAGTTTATTTTGGTAATGCTTGGGATTCGATTGATTCACTTGGCTGACGCATGAGAAATCTAGCAATTAGGTGAGATAAAATTAGTAGTCTTTAACACTGTAATAATGAGTTTCTAACAGTTGAGAGATTGTCCAAAGATTTTTATTTTTATTTTCCTTTAAGGGGGAGAGGTTTGATCTTGCTTTTCACATATAAGAACGGAACCATATACAGTTTTGCTTTAAGGTCCTAGAAAATATTTGTCATTTTAATTAGGCATTACTACACGCTTAATGGGACTATTTACTAACTTCATGAAAATCAGAAAAGAAATATGGTAAACTTCAAATACACTTTGCTTGTAGCTGCAGTTTATGGCCGGAAAGAAAAAACAAGGCATGGGACAATTCTGAGTGGTTAACAGACATACCTTGACTCCCGGTTCTGAATTTGTCAATTGATCTTCCTCCTTGCATGTGTTATATCTCTCGATCATTGATTTCATGCTGGTCATATATATATAAATGAATCTTTATATTTTTTATATTTTATTTCACAAAATTGTTAAAGAGTTTCATTTGATTATAGAAGGCTAAATGAGGATAACACATTGTAAAAACATTCAGAGCATATCACACCATCAAAAGATATATAATTGAATAAGTTTTTTAATTTTCATAAATAAAATTTGGTTTTAATATTTTTAAAATTTTATTTATTTTGATATTTATAAATCTAAAATATTTTTTAAATAGTCACCGTTAATATCTAATGATGATTTGACATATTTTTAGTTATGACACATTAAGGATTATTTTAAGAAAATAACATGTTTAGATGTATATCACGTAATTAATAAGTGATGATAGAGAATGTTCATAAAATTTACAAAAAAAATTAACAAAAAGGTTTTAGAAAACTAGAATTAAAATTAAGTATATTTATCAAAATTAAAATCATATTTTACTAAAATATATAGTTATCAATATTACGTTTTTATGAAAAAAAGATTAAGTAATCTGA
Organism: Abrus precatorius; assembly: GCF_003935025.1. Lineage (NCBI taxonomy): Eukaryota > Viridiplantae > Streptophyta > Magnoliopsida > Fabales > Fabaceae > Abrus > Abrus precatorius. The sequence goes on along the minus strand of NW_020874406.1, from coordinate 24,470,906 downwards.
TTAAAAAAATCATCTGTAGCAACAAATATTATTGAGAGTGAAAAAATAGAAGGAAAAAAGTAAGTTAATTTTTTTTTACTTATATTTTCTAATTTGATAAATTTTTAAAAGAAAAATAAATTAATATAAATTCAATGCTTTAGAAAGGTCATGCTTAATATAAATTTGATGCTTATCTAAAGAGCAATGGTTAATTTCAAAGATCACATTTGGATTTCTTATTGCAGTATACAAATCATGATCCTAGATAAGAAGTTGGCTATGGTGGATATCTAGCACCTACGAGTTTGTAGGGATACAGCCATCATAGTTTCACAATATGAACCATTAATTCATAGTGAGCTTGTTGTATCAGTTATCTGTCAGTTCAATTGTTAGTGTAGTGCATTACTCAATTTGTTAGTCTCAATAAGAAATGCTATCTTGTCTTCCACGGTGCATGTACTCTACATTGCACCAAATTGCCTCCTATATACTCCAAGTGTATTGCACATTATGATAAATCAGTCAATTTCTCTCAGTCACATTTAAAACAATTTTTTAAAAATATTATTTCTTAGAAACCGTGGTATTAGGATCCTATGATAACGCTTTTGATTACCTTTTCTTTTTAGAAAATATTATACTAAGGGTAGGTTATTTTAATATTTTAAATCATATTAATAAATGTTTTGTTAACCCCAGCCTTTAAAATTGAGGATAAATAGTTAATAATAATAAAATTTTATTAAAAAGAGAAATATTTATTATATTTTTATAATTTTAATACAATAATTTTATATTTTTTTTATAAAAAAAATTATTTATAAATACTTAAACTCAACCTTAAAAGTTAAGGTTAACAAAACTTTATTAATAATAATAACATCCATAAAATCTTTGAAGTTAAATACAGTTACTTGAAAAATGTCAGTAGTATATTTTTAATACACTTTTTACAAGTTATTGGTTAAAATTTATTTAAAATAATAAAATTATATATGAATGTTATTTTTGATTTAGTAAATTATAATCATAATTTTATTTTTTTAAATTTTAAGCTAATCACCCTTCCGTTTTAGAATATTACAAACAAGATATTCGTTAAAAGAACTCTTCCTGCAAAATTATTGTTTACTCACTATGACTCCCGCTCTCGTGGGTTAATTAGCTAATTATTCAAATTGAAAAAAAAAAATATCTTATATTTACAGTTAAAGTAATTTTTTTAATAGTGGAATAAAAAATGAGAGATACTAACTACATTTAAAACTTATAAAACTATTCTAATATTATGTGATTCATTATGATGTATTTAGAAAATACGGAATATGGTTAGGTTTAAATTTAATAATATTTATAAAGCTTTTACGTAATAGGTATTGTTTTTATTTATCAAATGACTTTGAGTTTGAATATGAATAATTATCTACAAAATTTCATAAGTATGAATGATAACTCAAGTATTATAATACCCAATTCATACCTGTATAAATATAATAGATATATTTGCATAACTAGATATTTTTTTTTATAGTTTATAACTCAGGTTTAAAAGGTTTTTCGATATTTTCAAACTGAGTTAAATGTTCTATTTTTATTTGATATTTTTATATTATTAATTTTATGACAAAATTGAATATTAAAAATTTTTAATGTCTTAGTTTATTAAAAAAAAGACACACTAAAATATTTCATTTAACTAAATTGTAGATAATAGATTTGAGCATGGTGTCTAAGTACCTATAAGGTATGGATGAACAATAAAGTTATTAAGAAGTAGAGGTAGTTTTTAAAATTATTTTAGGTAATTCAAACCAAATTAATCTAACTTAAATTAAGTTGGTTTGGTAAATATATTGTTAAATTAAATTAAAAGGACAATTTTGTATTTTTTTATTTTTCTATCTTAATTAATTATTTTATTTATAACTTGAAGTTTTCTACCATTAGAAATTATGATGGAAATAGGTCAGGCCGGTCATTATAGCTTAATTTTTTAAAAGTCTAATCTATTTAATTAACAAGTTTAATTTAAATTTTTTAAAAAGTTTAATTAATTAAATGGGTCAGACTTGAGCTTAAGAAAAAGCTTATTAAGCCTATTAGAATAGTTTATTTAAAATTTATAATAATATATTAAATCAATTAAATTTTAAAATAATAAAATATTAAATTAAAAACTTTAATTTTTTTTTATTAAAGTTGAAGGTCTTTACTATATACTTTCTAATAGTTTATTTAGATATAAGCTTTATAAATTTTAAAAAACCATATTTATTTAAATGATTTAATAGTTTATTTATAAATAAGCTTAATAACTTATTGAATGTATCAATATAAAATAGATATAAAGTAGGTTATTAAACATATTAATAAGTTAAATTAGACTTTTACAAAGATCATGTTAAGTTCAATAAAAAAACTTATAATAAATAATAAACTAAGCTTAGACTTTAAAATTATTAAATAGATCAGACTTATTTATGCAAGACATAACTTAATCTAACCTATTTTTATTCCTGAGATACTGGCTTTTTGCTCTATCATAATCCAAAAGAGCAATAAAATCACATTCGGATGTTGCTATTGCATTTTATTAAATTTTAATAACTTTTACCACTATGTTTTGACATATCTATTTATTTTACTTACCCAAATATGATAACAAGATTGGATAATAAACATTACAAAAATATTCGATAATGGTTTGGGCACAAAGAAAGGTGACAAAAGAAAATTAATTACTAAAGTTTAAAACGCACAAATTTAAAAGATTAAAAAATAGAGCTAATAAGTTAGTTGGATTGGGGGTTTATTCTCCAGATTTAAAATTCATGAATACATCTAACTTGATGAAATACTCCTATTCAGCATGTAGTAGCCTGAACTAATATTTACTACTACTTTTTTTCATAAAAAGAATTTATGTTATCTCTTACCTTCCTCTTTTTACTGTCATTAAACTTTATTTAAAAAAGGCACGCTAGACTTACCAAACAGGATGATTAAAAAACTAAATTTACAACACAGTGCTTCATATATATTAAACTATAATTAGAAAATCCTTATAAGGAAACGAGACTATATTATTTAAAAAGATTTTTTTACTAAATTTTCATTTTCATTAATTAGAGAGACGGAAAATTAAAAGGGGGGGGGGGGGGGAGGGATTAAGGAGACATATTTGAATTTTTCCTCTAGATAATAATAATAATAATAATATGGTTTTACAAGCTATTATTTAGAGACAATAATTAAGAAATTAAAATATAAATAATATATTGAAAATATTAAATATTATTCTTTTAATAAAAAAATATTATCGTTTCCTTTATTATTACCCTAAAGCTGTGAGGCAATGATTAGTAAAACCAGTAATACAATACAGCAAATTGATATTTAACTTCACATTTATGAATTACACAGTAACGAAACTCGCTGTATGTTTTTCTAATGTTATATCAATAAGTATATCAAACAAAAATGTTAAATAAGTACAATATACTTGTAATATAGTGTCTGTTAGTATCGTTTTAAAAGAACAGTATATTTTTCAATTGAAAAATATGTTTTAGGAAAACATTAAGATAATCAGATATATACTAAAAAAAAAAAAAGGAGCAGTTTTAGTGATTTTTATAATTAAATCGGTATGTTTTAGGGGGGGATTAGAAAAGCTATATTATAAAAGCATTTCTTTAAATTAGAAACGTATCCAAAACCGTAATTCTGCATGACGTTATCGACTTTAAGGAAAAGCTGAAGGATTCAATGCATCTACTACCTTGTAAAGCAGATTGAGGTTCAGTGATTACCATGGGCTAAGACTAGGAAGCGTGGATACAAGAAAGAAAAGTACTCACTTCAAGTCGGTGTAAAAAGAAAATACAAAACAAGAATGATATTACAATGAAACCTGCCAAAGCAACTTGCTTAGTTAGCTACGTTTATTTATGTGATAAGGTTGTCTATATCAAAACTAGGGGAGACAACACTTTATCCAATGCATGCATGTATTTGCCAGTGATAATGATCCTATATGGGACTTGACTATTTGCTTTTGGAATGGAACGTTGCTCTAGCGACCACTACACTGCTACCTAACACTTCCAAATCCTCAATGTTATTTGACATGACTAATTAAAGGCATGTATCAGCTAAAATCATTTAGATTGACAATGGCTAAAGTTATACAAAGATTGGAATCGTGCATATATACTTTTATGCAACCTTCTAAAATAAGCAAAACTAGGTTGACATGGCGATAAAGATATATAAAAAAGAAAAAGAAAAAGAGGTATATAAATTGATTAACTACTCAAAATGAATTGCAGTTCTACTGGCCATGGATTGGTGGATAGTACGTTGAGATACCTTTTTCCTTTAATGGGCTTAAAGTTCTAACTTAAATATATAGTGTTTCACCTATTAATGTTCCCTGGATCTGTCTATCGTTTTGCTGAAACCATAATATATCTGCTTGAGAAATTGAATATTGGTATGAAAACAGTTTTACAACAAAGAAAAAGATGGAAAATGAGAGAATATAAGATAATTGTGATGGCTGATCCTGATGTGATAAAGAGAAATAAAATAATAATAATAATATTATAGATGTTATGAAAATTTTGTTGCATGAATAAGTGATCTTTATCTGCATGGTCATATACTGTTTCACATATTTTGCAGCTACTTCAGTACTTTTGTTGGATTGACGAGTTACGACTCAAGAATATAAATATTCAATACAGTTAATGTTTGGAGAAAACTAGTGGAACTATATTGGTGAATACTAGCCAATATAGATCTCTTGTCGGGGGCTCTGCCTTTGGATAAGGACACGAGAAGGACAGGTTCGGAGGTCTGTTACATCTACTCATAAGTCTTTTAAGTATCAGTTTTAAAGTCTTGTTACTAGATAAGAAAATAAAATTATTTTTTTAAGTATTAAACTTACGACAAAAAATATATTAATAGTATATTTTAATAATTTTTCACTTTTAATTCTTTAAATAATACTTTGAAAACACTGATTAACATTAAAACAATTTTTTAAATGGTCCTAAAAAATATTATCATAATCAAACTGCAGTTCTTTTTTCATTTATAGACTTATTGAGCTTAGTGCAGTATGATGGTAGTATCTTTATTCTGTTTCCAAGATGATACTCTTCTAATATCCTACTACATCTGGCAGCTGCTAAAACCCTTCAGGTTAATTATTGTCAGAAATTTGAGAAAAGTGATGATAATTCATATGGCATCCACTTGAAGTTCAAAACATTATTAATATATGCTATCTAGCTAGGACTGTCAAGCACATGCCTGAATCCTGGTCTCTTTGAACTCATAGCCATGCATTTACATATGGTGATAAATAGTCTTCAATAAGTTAACATAAATTAAATAAAAACTAATTAAAATCCATTAAACTGCAGTCAAATAGAGAGGAATTAAATTTAGGTTCAGATAACAAACGACATGATCTGTTCATATCATGAGTATATTTATATAACAGAAATATCCAAACATTGTATTAGCAAATTAAATAATAATGACCAAACCTGGTGCTTGCATATTCGTAAAGCTTTCCTGTGCTGGAGAATATGACAACTCCAACTTGAGCATCACAGAGGATTGCAAGCTCTTTGGCTTTCTTGATCAAACCCTTTCTCCTCTTAGAGAAAGTCACTTGGCGGCTAGTGGAATTGTCGATCCTTTCAATCACAATCTTCCCTCTTCCCATTATTCCACCTCTACGCACCTAGGGTTTATGAAATAATAAATTAGACTAATTGATTTATAGTAATAGAAAAATTAACACAAAGTTCAGTAAAGCTAAATCGGAGCATAACAATGAATTCTTACTTGGTAGATATTCAAGATGAGTCAGAGGCTTTGGTGGTGCAAGAATTGATAGTGTGAAGCTGGCTTTGCATTTTTTGGGTGGGAAGTGGTGAGAGCTTTATAAGCAGAAAAAAGAAAGCAGTTTGTGGGTGGAAGAGAAGCGGCTTGTGGCAGTGGGGCAGGTTACTATGTGGGTTTAAATTAAAAATTGGATCACTGCTACGTATAACTTGTGAGTTGTGACTGTGTAGTGTACTTTCTACAGTGCAGTATTCAAGGATATGAGTTGTATTTGTTCTATAGTTTTGAGATTTTTTATGGCGCCGCCAGCCGTATAAGCCCCTGACACGTTACAATTACAATAATTCATTTCGAAAATGCTCCTTAAATATTAACCAATCGCTGCTTAATTTCTTTTTTTATATGTAAATTAAATTATCAAAACGTATATTAAAAATATTATTTTTATTCTTTAATGCATTGTTCAAGACAAAGTGTTATTAAATTTGACTTTCATATACATTTTTAAAATATATGTATACAAAAAATAAAAAAGATAATTATATAAAATACTAACTTTTAATATTGAAAATTTTTAAAAATTAACAGTAATTATTTCCTGACAAAAGTAAGTGTAAAAATGTCAAAATTGTATAAATTTCGGCTAAATTAATTTATTAATCTTTCAACTTTTTATTTTTTTCCTTTTTTTTCTATTTTTTAAAATTGTTAAATAATTTTTTTCTATTAAAAACATTAATTTTTTTAAAAAATAAATCAGTTGCATCTTCTTCCTCTTTAAGTTCTTTTTATTGTTCTTTCTTCTTTTTTTCCTTCTTTTTCTTTTTCTTCTTTTACCTTTTCTCTTTCACTCTTTCATGAATGTCTTCTAAATTTGATTTTCTCATCTTCCTTCTCTTGTTTTTCTTTTCTCTTCTTCTTCCTCCTCTTTTTTTTTTCCTTTTATATATAAGTTCACTTATATTTTATCTTTGCTCATTGTTATCATTTTCATTACAACTATCACATCCGTTGCACTCAACTTGTATACGATCAAATTAACAAATCTATTATGTTAAAAAAATTTGTCAAAATGTACTGTGTGTTTGTTGAAGTTTAAATTAAACAAAAAAAAAATTGTGTGGTGAAAACATGATTGAGTAAAAGGAAGAAAAAAGAAAGAAGAAAGAAAATATATTCAAGAGAACAGAAAGTGCCAAAAAGAAGTAAATAAACAATGAATTTTTAATAGAGTTAATGTTTTTATAAAAAAAAACAACTTATTTAAAATATTTTTAAAAGTTAGAAGAATAAATTAAAATAAAATAAAAAATTCAGAGACTAATATATTAATTTAGCCTAAATTTCAATATATATACAAATAAATTTCATATTTCACAATTATTTATTTTATTTCATATTGTTAAAAAATCGGTTCATTATTTTTCAGTGAAGAGATGTATTTGTTGACTCTGAAATAAAAGGTTCAAGAATATAAATTAGATTAAAAGAGAAAAAACATAAAAATTTATATATATCCCACCATAGATAATTTTCTTCAAGTGAAAGGTACATTTGTCCACCCTCAATCATACGTAGATCCACTTAATTATGGTCACGGAGCGGATTAAAGTTTGCACAGAAGCTCCTTTATTGATTTTGATTTTCTTGGTGGTAAAATGACTGGCTCTAGATTCTATTTCCACCTGATTTGGTGAGATTTTTCACAGCTTTGAAGTGGCAACTTGAGTAGTTTAAACTTCATCTACACGGGCACCACCCACTCTCTTGAGAACGTGAATGGCGAGCAGATTGTCAGTGCAGTCAATAGAAACATTTCGTACTTTGGAGTATCTCCTGACTCCTCATGTCATACATGCGACGTATGATTCTACGAAAGATTCCGATAACCCTTCTTGCAACCTCGGTAATGAATGGTCATATAGCACAAGTGTCTTTAACCTCTATAGGGTGTTGCTATTAATTAGTTACAAATTTTAGTTAGCCTATAATCTTTTTTATTAAAAATCATTATAGAAGATTATTATAAATTAGCTACAGGTTTTAGTCTTTTATTATTTTTTATAAATAGATTCACAATAACTGATATTTATCGAAAGACGAAAAGAAACACAGCTTGCATATGTCTTATTATGTGAATTTATTAATTTTTTTATTTGAATGACCTTGATACAAAAAGTCATTCAATTAAAATTTGTATCCATCTTCTTTTATATTAAAAAAATTAAACGGCCTATTAATCTTTGAAAATAAGAAGAAGGTAAATGCTAGTTTTGAAATGACTGATTATATGCATGAGAAAGATTTTTTTTTTTTATACATGAATAACTGGCTATTTTATAAATATTGTTGCGAATTATTGTTAAAATTTGTAATGTATTTTAATTTTAAAATGAGATATATTTTTTCTTAATCTCATCCACAATAAAATACATTAAGAAGTTCATTTTTTATATTATTATCCAATAATGAGTTGCTTTCTAATTAAAAATTATGGACTCCTATAATAATTATTTTAAAATTTATATTCAAATAGTTTTGAATTAGTTGATAACATAAGTAGATTTAAATTAATAATATAGCTCAATAAAATCAAATATAGCACGAAAAGTTTAAGGGTACCCCGTGTTAGCACAAATTTGTCATTTACCTCCAAAACATGTTATACCATGAAAAGTGGTAATACTTACTCTATAAAGGAAGGTTGAGAAAGATTATGGATCTTAACTTGTTTATGTGATATACCAAATCTTCTGTTAAGAGAATAATGTGAATTAATCAAGTTAATATACTACATTATAATGCACTGAAGTTAGAGCTATCAAAATACACTCTATATCATAAGTTAACTCAACTTGACTCATCAGTGAGTTTGGATTCTAATTTTTTTTATTTTTTAAATGTACTACTAATGGTTATAATAAGAAAATATTTTTTAAAGCGCATTTAACCAAAGCAAAAGTTTTTAATATGATTTTTTAAACTAATGTTTTGCAAATTTTACAATGAGTCTAATTTAACGGAGTATTACAATTGAATACTTATAACATTTCTTTTATGTTTTAAACTTTGATAGAGACTAAAAAAATTATGATGTTTTAAAAATAATGATTATATTTAATTTTATATGGTACGTTATATTTTTGCTTTTATATAAAACCAAATACAACGACTTTCCATCAAATGGCATAAGCGGGTGGTCTTCAGCCATTAAATTCAAGGTTACAACTTGGTTCATAAATCAATGATAAAATTTAATAAACCGACTGATGGTAATTTACGTTAATACAAATTTATATTGCCATGATAAAATTTAATATATAATTGACTAAAGATATTCAGTTATTATTTAGCATTTAAATAGTATATATTTCTCGAAATAACTAGTAGCTTAACTTTAAGAGACATAGATATTCTAGACCTTAGTAACACGTAGTTGGTTCAAATTATGGGGTATTTGTAATTCAGTTTTACTCAGTTTTATTAAAAAAATTATGCAAATCAAGTATAAAAATAAAATATAATTTTATTTGGTTATTTTTTAATATAATATCAAAATAATATTTTACGATTTAGTTTGGATTTTTTAATTTTAATTTTTTATTTTTAAAAATATATTTCATATAAATTTTAATTTAAAATAAAAATTATCTCAATAGTTATTTTGAAAAATTAAAAATTAGATAGAGACATTAATTGGACGAACATTACTGTGAAAAAATGGATAATTTTTTTTATAACAACAAAATACTCAATTGAGAAAAGAGAGAGTCTAAAGTAGATAAAAATGGTACATCATATATTTACATAATGTTGTAATAATATTAAGGATAAAATATTTTACATGAAAAAATAACAAAAATATTATAAGTACTTTTTAATTTGATTTTAATAATAAAATACAAAAACTAAACAGCAATATAATTTTTTTCCAATTTTTAATTTGGTCCGTTTCAATTAATCAAATTTTAGTTTTTAAAATTTGATTTAACGGTTTGGTGAATTTTAAGCTCCCCTAATTCAAACACATTCATTTTACGAGTGCTTCAATGAAAACTATAGATAAAAGACAAAATGGAAGAAAACATTAAAAAAATTAATTGGCATGCATTAACATGTTTAACGCTAAATTTATTTTTGTTATTATAATATTTATTTTTAAAAAATCAATCTATTGATGTATTGCAAGTATTATAATTCTATATTAATAATACAGCACGTTATATTTTAACAAATAATTTTGTTAGTATTAATATCAACTATCATTATATTATACTTTTAATACTATATATTATCTCATTAGAGTAAATGTATGATATTTATAATAATAGCTTTACTTTTATTTTAAAAATATATATATTAATGATAATAGTAATTTTAACACATAACATTTTAATGTATAATATTTTTTACTATAATGTTATTTTAATAACTTTGTTTATAGTTTATTAAAAGATGATCGTGAGAATGTCAATATATGATCAAGTTAATGTTATTTGTTTTTTTAGAATAAAAATATTTTATTTTTTAGTCAAGTTGATATTATTTAATTTTTTAAAATCACATGTATTTTATATTGAAAATAATCTATTTAAACTAAATAATATTATTATAAGTGACAATTTTTTTAATATTTGATACAGCTGTGCTTATTATAACTATACTTAAACTTAAGATTAAAAATAAAATTTAAATAATATGTATGAATTAATCTACGTATTTAATAATGTTTTATTTTAAAACAAAATGTTCGTGTTGCATAATTTTCTTAAAAATGAAAGTTGATATTAGCTTTTTAGTCCTTCCACTTTAGTCTAATTTTTTCACCCCAAGAATTATGTGTTGTAGGCCCTGCATACCTATATTAAAAAGTGTTAGGCCAAGAGTGCCTAAAACATGGTTGGAGTTTTACTTGGTTATTATTTTAAAGCTAATTAAACTTCTAATTTAAAATTTCAAACAGCACTGTGTTTAAGAAAAAATGTTAGTGACGTGTTCTTTTATACATTTTCACTGATATAATTTTTAGTAATTACAGTTTATTTAAATTTACTAAATTGGGGAGTTTCAAAATTTTACTTGTTGAGTTTTACATATAATTTTAACTTATAAAAATAAATTTATTAAATTGTATAGAAAAAGGTATTTAGAAATTTTATTTAAGATTAAATTTATTTATTTATTTTTATATAAGATACGAATATATGTATTTTATAAAAAGTAACTTTATTGAGTCAAGTAAAATAATCATGCGAAGTAAAGTTTTTTTTTTTTTATTCAGTTACATATTTAAAAATTTAAATTAAAAACTAATAATTAAATTAAGATAGCTTATTACTGTTAATTGACATATTTAGTGATGATTAAATATAATTTAATTTTTATAACTGTTAATTAATTTAATTTTATAATTTTTTTAATTAGTTGTCATAAATTTTAAATTAATCTTTTATGTTATTTATCATAATCTAACAAATTAGACATATAATTGTGAAATTATTTAAAAAAACATTTAATTTTTAAAAACCAACTACTAATATTTATATTATATTTTTACCTTTTATTTTTTAAATATCACAATTGATTCGTTACATAAGTAAAATTTTACTATATAAATAATTTTTTTTCTTTATCTTTATAACAATTTTATTCATTTTTATTTTTTTATTTATTTGTTTCTATTTATTTTATACAAATGTATTTTATATTGAAAAAAATACATCACTTAAAATATTTCTTTCTTAAAATATATGAAAATAAATTTTATTTTTTATATAATTATTTAATTAATTAATCATAAATAAATAAAATAAATATAATGACTAATTTTAATAGTATATTAATATAATTTTATATATCTTTTTAAGTCATTTAATACAAATCAGTTAGTTGCACAATTAGTTTATCATATACCTTTAATTTTAAAGTTATTTATTAAATTATAAACTTTTAGTTACAAATCTATCATTTTTAATTAGCTTTACGAGAACTCGTAATTTTTAGTTTATTTTCTAAACATAGTTTAAAATTTATAAATCTGTAACTGAAAATTTATAATTATATAAGTAATTTATAAAATTAAAATTGTTTGACAAATTAGTTGTACAATTAATTGATTTATATTAAATAATTTAAAAATATATGTAATATTATATTAATGTAATATTAAATTTAATTATCACTTATTTTATTTTTAATTATCTATTAATTAAATACTTATATAGAAAAATAAAATTTCTTTTCATATATATTTAAATATAAAATATTTTAAGTCATATTTTTTTAATATGAAATACATTTAGATAGAGTAGATAGGAGAGCGAATAAAAAAAAACAAGACTATTGTAAACATGAAGATAAGACAAGATAATAAGATTAATATATATACATTCAATTTTAATTGTATAACCGATAAATCAAAAAAATTAATAAAAATATTAATAACTAACTTTTGAAAGTTAAAAGTTAAGTTGTTTAAAAGTTAATTTTAAAAAATTATAAACTACTTTTATTTTATATTATTAAACAGTTTTAAAAGTTTATTAACCAAGTCAACAAGCTACAAATTTTAAAATAAATTACAAGCTCCTTTTGTCGATCATAATTTTATATTAATATGATTGGATGATATTAATTATTAAATAAAGATATAGATTTAAAAAAAGTTATGGAAATAAATATTTTTACTTATAAGAATCTTCACTTGATTTTCTCCTCTTAGCTTAGAAAATAATTTTTGAAAAAGAGAAGTCTTTGAAGAGGAATGTCAATTTAGAATTTATTATTTTAAAAGCGAAAAAAAAGTGTAAAGTAAGAGAGCAGTGTGTCATTAATTTGAATTAAAACCCATTTCCTAAACATGGAAAAAATCTAAAAATTTGAAGCTTTAGTGATTAAAAAGTGTTAGTTTAAGGAGAATGATTAAAAAAGGTGGTGTGGGAGTAACAGAGCGAACAGAGAGACACATGCGAAATAGGAGATAGAAGCGTATCCGGCAATCGAGGGAAGGCTTGGCACGCCTTTGTCGAGCTGAGACCAACGGCGAGCAAATCGTACAATCCTTTGCGCCACCCGTAAAGTCTTGAGTCACAAAATGGGACATCCCCACGCGCTACTATACTTAGAAATATACATCTTAGTTTTTAGGTCCCTATTAACTTTAGAAGCGTTCAACAATACTCGATTTGGTTACATTATTATAGTGATTAAAGTAACAAGGTAAGGTGCAAATGGTCATAAAGCTTGGTCCTTGTCTCCAAATCCAGCTTTCTAGTATATATTGATTGGTTCGACCCATGTGAACAGTGAACAAGGTTTCATTCACCAATAAGATTCGATCTCACCGAATAGCACTTCGATTAAAGTAATGTGTAATGCGGATTTGATTAGTGCAAGTTTAGTGCTCTCATTTAGGAGCTTAATTATCCAGGTGTCAATCATCAATAAATCATGTGTACGGAACCCAAGCAAGATAGACTTTGCATCTAGGTTCAAAATTATTTTTTATTCATTAATTATTCCAGCTTTGGAAAATGCTACTTTTACTGGTCATCGTGCCATTTCATAAATACTTCTTTTTGTGAAGGAATTAGCGGCATGTAATCAGTGAAGCACATGAAACTTAATCATTTATAAGTATACTCCCTCATCAAATTTGTAGCACTCGGAGAAAGATGGCATCACTTTTTCTCGGAAGTTGGATGTGTATGTCTCTTCTCCTGTCGAATTATGATTCTCATGAGCCCCATCTACAATCAATTTACGTGTACTGTTCATCAACATGGTTCTTAAAAAGTAGTCTTCACTAGTAGAACTGAACTGTGAAGGCATCTACGCTTCCCTTACCTGCCTTCTCTTACACCAAAACCTACCATGTTGAATCTTGATCGATTGTTAATGGTTGCTCTCTGCCTTTCGTTATAATCCAAAGTCAAAACAACTTGAATAAATTTACCACCACTTGTGATCTGTTGTTCTTTATGTATTAAAGTATTTGTTTATTCATTAACTTCATTTCATAAATATTTAAATCATTTTAATACTCTTTTAATATATCTTATATTTTATTATGATTTCATTTGATTAAACTTATCGGTAAGTATTTATAGGAGTAAAATATTAAGTAGTAAAATAAATATTAATTTTTTAAATTTTTTAAAATTTATTTAAATTCTCTAAAATTTAAAGAAATAAATTATTTTTAATTTATAAAAAATTATTCATTTTTTATATTAATTTTTTAAATATAAAAGCTTATTCAATCTAGTTACATCTCTCTTCTTATCGCATCGTAATATTTATCATATTTTTTTAATAAACGTTCATGAAATCACTTTAAGCAAAGTTGAAGGAATGTCTCAGCAGTATTATTTTTAAATTCTTCTCTATGAACATCAAAATTACATACCGCTGCTCAATGGAATCAACCTTAAGCAATCACCTTTAGAAGAAAATCACTTATGAACTACTAAAATTTGAGCAAGAAGAAAGTAAGGAGTACTAGACGGTTTTAATTTAATTCATCAAGATATGTTGGCATCTTCTAAAGAATGACATCTGCAAAATGACCTGGGAGCTCCAATAGAACGGTAAGATTGCAAAAGGTTGCAATGCTTCCTTCATATGTCTTGTTCCCGAGAAAAAGAACAAAACTTGCTTATTGAATAATTTAGACCTATCTCCTTCATTGACTGATGAGTTTACAAAATCTCGCATAAGCTCTAGCAAGCAAATTGAAGCGAGTGATTAAAAGGATAATTTTAGAAAACCAAACAACGTTAATGAAAAATAGACACATGCTTGATGAGATTTTGATCTTAACCAAAGTGCTTGATGGTGCAAAAAGAAAAGAAAAGAAATATACAGTGTTAAAAATCGACTTTCAATAGGCTTTTGACTCTATGAATTGGGACTTTCTTTGAGTCTTTGGATAAAGGAATGCATACATCAGCAAGTATTTCAGTTATTGTCAATAACAACCCTATAGAAGAGTTCACTCTACATAGAGGTCTTAGACAATGACACCCATTATCTTCTTTATTCCTCGTAGTTTTTGAAGGGCTTAGTGGTCTATTGAAAACAACCACTGATTAAGCTGCTCAGAAATTCAACCATTTTATTTTAACTCATTATCCTCCTTGTTGGTATCAGTCAACTTATTGAAAGCTAACTCAAGAAACCTCACTATACTTTTCATAATCATCAATCTTTTCACTTGGCTTTCACAATACAAATATAGAATCTCTAAACTTAAGTGTGAAATTACATCTTACGATTAAACAATTGCTGAATTAGGATCTCATTTACGATCTGTTTATTTTAAGTTAAACAAAATTAAATTTGAACATTAAATACGATTAGAATACGTATTAAATTTAATTTCAACTACAAATTTTATTTTAAAACGAATATTGAAATTTTAAAAATTAATTTTATATAGTTATGAAATAACCCTAATTAGTTAACGTGGATGGAGGAAAATTCAGGGGGACAAACTAGTATTAAATCTGTTTTAACTAAAAATGAGTTAAGGAGATAATTTACAACATGGATGGGTTGATTATTTCACATTTTGATGACTGTATTTTCCCGTCACTATATATATGAATCGAAAGAAAGAAAGAAATCATAAAATGATTCATAATGTGAGTTTCATTATTTTTTTTTAATTCTTAAAGAATGATTTTAGATGACTTATTTTCCATTGGTTTGGATAGGCGATACAATACATAGATACTAGAAAAACAATGTGAGTGTGTGGAACGTGAAGTAAAGAAGTCTTGCATTGAAGATGAATGAAAGTGAAGTCCATTAAAGTCAAAAGTTTCCTAAACAATCTATCTTAATTTTTTTAGATAAGGATATAGTTTAAATTAACCCATTAATATGATTCCTTGTTAAGTCCATTGAATATATGTATAAATCTCTAGATTCTTGCTGAACTCCTAGGCTCTTAATGGGGTTATTTTTGGCTCCAAGAATCATTATCATGCTTTTGGGAGGTGACATGAGCAGGTTCTTATGTGCTTGACCATATGTCTCTTGGAAAGAAGCTTTTCATTTTTAATTTCAGTAGACTTTTTGAATATCTCTAGCCCTCCTAGATAAAAGAAAACGCTAATTTAGGCCTCATAAACTCTTACTTTCCCAGCATATATATACGTATAAAAGTTTAGGACAAGGATCTACTTTAGAGACTGGCTGGGCCTAATTACTTTCTAAACGTCTAAAATGATTTAGTTAATGCTAACAAACTTTACTTCGAGAGCTAGAAAAAGGAGCATGTTATGTGGAGAACATATTCGGCATTAAATTACATACATTACTGATATTTATGATCAACTAGAACTGAACTATTCAATTCTTTAATTTTTCAAATCCAAATTTGAAATAAGGAGGTACCCAGAGATCTCTTTCTCTTTCTCTCCCATACACACACATCAGATAATTCTATGTTATTGGTATGGTTATCCAGTTTACTAGTTCTATGACCATGAAATAGCTGCCAAACTAAAGAGATTCCCAGAAGTCCTTTTTTTTTTATGTCAACCCAAAAGTTAATGTTAAACGGAGGCGTATATAAGTTCACTTTCCTTGACGTCGAGATAAAGTTCTTCGTGTGCCAAAAAAACGACAAATGAGTAAAGCTAGACTCATGTTAAAGGCATCCAAATTTGTGCTCCCTCTTACACTTTTCAAGTTAGCTTGCCAATTTGGGCTAATTTCGGATATTTGATCTTAAAACTGCTTTTGACTATGCATGTGTTCTAGGCTTCTAATTGAGTTTTTGTTTTACTCAGTCCACATGAGCTTCATACGTATTTTTTCACAATGTTTTTATTAATATTAAATTACAAAAAAATTTCAATGTATTATAATATATTTTTTATAAAAAAAATATTATTAAAATATAAAGATTGAATTATGTTATTAATAAAATTAGAATACTCCTTATAAATGATGGATAGTCCTTTTCTTATAATTAAACTTTTAAAATTGAATTAAGTTTAATTTTTTAATATAATACTAAAATTTATATTGTTTAAATGAGAGGCGAGTTGTAAATATTTAATCTTTAAAACTTTATACATTAAATGTTTATATTTGAATGACACGCAAGCATGGAAGATGTGTTAAAATATTTTATATTAACTAAAAATAGAGTTAGAATATTTTTTATAAAGATTAATTTTAAATTAACATTTAAATATATTTAAATTTAATTTTTTAACCGATAAGATAAAATATAGAATTTTGTTAACCAGTCGTAAGAGTTGAGTTTAAACATCTACAAATAAAAAAAATTTATAAAAAATTATAATTATTATATTAAAATTATAAAAATACAATAAATATTTTAATTTCTAATAAAATTTTATTATTATACAAAACTCTAAAATATATAGAAAATAATTAATGTGAATCCAAAATAACATTTGTGTTTTTGCAAGCATCCTATCTAGCAAAGCTTGTGAAGAGAAAATCACAACAGTAAAATAATTCAACCAAAATTTTAGGCAGAAGGAAGTTTATTCAAGTTAGAACAGGTGAAAGAACATAAAGTCACTATTGACATAAATAATATCATTAAGTTAGAAGACAATCCCGTTGGAATAAATACGAGTGTCTCGTGGAAACTTGAAATTATAGGATGTTTATTCACAACTCATTGGAAAAGGTATAAAGTTTTGAAATGTACAGGAACAAGATATTTCAAAGAATTTTGCAGAGAAGACAATAATCATTTTGCACCACAAAATGTTTGAAACCGTTTGGTTAACGATGACAATATCTACTGGTATTGAGTAGTAGACACTGGTGTCCGGAATCACAAAGTAGATGAACTAGAATGGTCAGAAATTTTCACGGTATAGCAACAGAAGTTGGTAACGCTGATATTGGTCTCTATGTAAGAGGATATTCATGCATTTACAGTTGAATATCAACAATTATATTTTCACCCCCTCTTTTTATTATATTTTTTTTTACCTTCTTTTTCTTCTTATCTCTTTTTTCTTCTTCTTCTTCTTTTCAGATTTTGATCTTCAAGTAACATGATACAATTATGTTAAAGAGTGAAAGACATAAATTTTTAAATCAACTTTAATTAGAGGAACTTACAACTAATCATTGTGAATCCTTATTTGATA
This sequence comes from Abrus precatorius, assembly GCF_003935025.1. Taxonomy (NCBI): domain Eukaryota; kingdom Viridiplantae; phylum Streptophyta; class Magnoliopsida; order Fabales; family Fabaceae; genus Abrus; species Abrus precatorius. The sequence goes on along the minus strand of NW_020874406.1, from coordinate 24,452,907 downwards.
AAAATATATCTTATTATTTATTAACATGAAAACATTTAATTATTATTATATCATCCATCATTTTTTTTCTATCTTGGTTTTCTTTCTACATCTCTTTCTTCCCTGAAAATGGAGTTGCCCATCTAAACATAATGCGTCTTTATGATCTGCCTATCTTTCATGACAGATTTTGGTCTAACTTCAGCAAGAAAGGATCTGGGAGTGTTAAGTTCATTAGACTTTTGAGAGATTAAAGAACTTCCTTTTGGTTCCCCCTTTGGATATTCAGGGAGAGTAGACTTTGTTAACTTTGGAATTGACTCCACCGCAAGATCTGACCTCAACTTTACAAGTTGAGTAGAATCATTGGGCCCATATGAAAAAGACAATACCCATACCCCTAACAAGCATGGTCCAGATCCAAAAAAGAGAAGCATGGTACAAACTGGACTTCTCACCACCACATAAGTAGCTGCAAACCAATCAATTTTTGGGCCTGGAGTTCAGATCATCTTCATTTTTTTTTGTCTATTTTTTTTATTTAAACAATAAAATTATTACAACACATTTTATTATAAACTTATTAATGTTTTCAAAATTTTTAATAAACAGAAAATTTTCCATTTTCTTTGAAAAAAATAGAGAGATCTATTTCTTGGGCTTGATATGTGCTTGTATAAAAGTGAATGAATTATTTATGATATGCATTAGACTTACATGTGTGCTCACAATTACACACAAATCATACAACACGCAACTAGAAACATACATAATTTTTTACATCGATATTATTAAATGTTAGAAATTTCAATAAAAACTTTATATATATATATATATATATATATATATGACACGGTGTATAGGTTAGAAATTGAACTAATTAAAAGTGAGATAATTATTTATAAAAGTCAATTCACAATTTTTTTTTATCGGTTTCTTAATATTTTTCTTGGCAATATATTAGGGTCCTTATTACTCAGCAGGATCAATTCAATGTAGTTTTACTTTTTCTCAGGACTTAGATTCTTTTTATATTTATCTATATAACATTTTAAAATGATTGAAATTAATGAAACTTATGTGGGCTAATAATGATCCATTTCTTGTCCACCAGTTTGATAAAATTAACCAATTCACGCTTTGATGGAATTTTACACAAAAAAATAATAACACCATGAATGAAACTTGGACCCAAAAATTAATGAAAAAAAAAAACTTATACACAAATGAGAGAGTTAATCAAAATAGTTGGATTATATGTATAAGATAAAAATTTTGTCTACTTGGCCTCATTTCATTATCCTTTTTATTCTCGGATAAAAATAATTTAAAAGTTAAATGATTTATTTATTGGTATTCAAATTCAAGATTAAATGTTAAACTAGAACGACTCGACGCAGGTTGATTTATGTGTTAAATGATAATAAAATATTTATTATTAACAATAAAATACATATTTTTTTTCTTTAATTTATACATGTAGATTTATTTGATTTAAAAATATTATTAATAGTACATGAGAAATTGTTTCTAGTTAGTTATATTATTTATCACTCTAATTACCTGTATCTTATTAATTGACAACCACATCGTTCATTAATCTCTGAAAAATGGCATACATTATTTGAAACAAACCAAATCTCTCTTAAATAAGGACAAAAAGTAACGTCCAAGAACATGTAGACAGACATATTCTGGACTGAATTTGATAGTCTATTTTACACCAAAAAACTTCCTCGCTCTTTTCGCCTATGTTTGACGAAAGACCAAACCGTGCAATTCCGCTGCCTAGCTTGGCCAAATGTACCGTTTATTAATTTTATTTAATTTCCTAAACATCCTTCAAAACTGAGAAGAGCCTATAAACAGCCACACACCCCTCACCCTATGCATATTCATAACGACGTTATCATGGCTAACTCCAAGTCAAAACTAAACCTCACAACTCAGAACCCCCTCGCTATTTTCCTAACAACCTTAATCTTTTTGGTCCTTGTAATTAACAAGGTCAAATCAGACTCAGTTTCTTTCAACTTCCCTAGTTTTGAGGCAAGTAATAAAAACATAGCTGTCAACAGTGACACCGATGCCAACGTTAATGGTGGAATACTACAAATGACTAAAAAGGATCAATATGGTAACCCATTTCCACACAGTGTTGGCTTAGCTGGCTTCTTCGGAACAGTTCCTCTCTCTAACAAAACAAGCGGCAGAATCGCAGACTTCACCACCGAGTTCACGTTTGTTGTGAACCCAAAGGGTTCACAACCTCATGCTGATGGCTTCACATTCTTTCTTGCATCACTCGATTTTGTGTTCCCTGACAATTCAAGTGGCGGGTTCCTTGGACTTTTCAACGAAGTAACAGCCTTAAACACTTCCTTAAACAAAGTTGTGGCTGTTGAATTTGATAGCTTTGCAAACCAATGGGACCCCAACTTTCCAGTGTCTGATTCTCCTCATATAGGAATCAACATCAATTCCATTAGATCTGTTGCAACTGTGCCATGGCCAATCGATCGTCAATCACAAGGTGCAATAGGAAAAGCACGCGTAACATATGAATCTGTGTCAAAACTATTGAGTGTGAGTGTAACTTATCAAAATACTAGTGCAGTGGAATCGTATGCTACTACTTTATCGTATCCGATTGATTTTGCGACTGTTCTGTCGGAAAGGGCGATAATCGGTTTCTCTGCTGCCACTGGGGAATTGGTTGAAACACATGACATTCTTTCCTGGTCTTTAACTTTTTCCTTGTAGACTAGCATAGCTGGGAGAAGACAATAGAGTGTTGCTTCAGAGCTATGAATCTCTTTCATGTTTTAATTAATGGATATGATATTATTTGCTGGAGAGTTTTGGGTGTTTACACGTGAGAGATACTTGAATGAGTCAATTTTAACTGGATCTTTAAGTTATAGTGTTTTTAGAGATTGATATTTTTTAATGTTAAATGATTTTTTTATATTGTGTATTTATTTTTTAATATAATATTAAATTGAATTTTTTTGCAATATAATATAATATCTAGGCTTAAATATATTTTGTGATATATAATTTTTTTTGTTTTAGTTTCCTCAAATTATTTTTTGTGTTGTCCTTTATATTTTTATGAATTTTTAATTTGAATTTGGCTGCTAAATATAAGTTTCTAGCTGAATCACGTCAATAAGAGAGATTAAAAATATTAATTTACTAAAATATAAAAATTAAAATTGAAATTTACTAAAATGTATGAACTAAAAATATATTTAAGCCTAACATTTTTTAAATTTTATTAAATTTAAAATAGTTAAATAATATATTTTTAACTATTTATTTAAAAAATTCAACTTAATGATACTTATAAATTGCATGAAAAACTACTAATATATATACTAGGTAAATGCTAACAGATTTTTTCAGTGACTTAAGAATTTAAAAGTAATTTTTTTTGTTTGAAATGTTATTAATGTATCTTCTATAATTTTTCATGCAATCTACTCTAATTTTTAATAAAAAGTGTATATTTTATTCTTTAATCTATGCCTCTTGAATACTTAGTTAGCAAGAATTGATGTAATAAATATAATAGATAAAAATAATCTATTATGCTACGTTAAAAATTTAAGTTTGAAAATTGATTTTTTCATTGAGTTATTAAAAGTTTAGGTATAATGTTTTAAGAAATATCTCTGATGACATTTTAAAATTATAATTAAAGTTTCACTTTAATAACCTATCAAAATTTGATGTTGTCAAAGATTATTAAGATTAAACTCTTTTTGATTAAAAATATAAAAAAAAAAACTTAAAAACAACGTTTAAATTTTGTCCTAACTGAAAGTCGTGAAACTGTTTTATTTAATCAAATTTATTTAATATATTAATTGTTAAACTAGTTAACTCATAAAATGTAACATGCCATAATAACAGGTTAAAATTTATATGAATGTTTTTTTGAAATTTTGATTTTTTCTGAAAAAATACATTTTAAATAAATTACAGTTTCAAGATTTTTGATTTTTTGTTTTTATAAATATTAAATATTTAATTTAAAATTAAAATAAATATATAAGTAGTGTAATGACTAAAATAAATAGGACAATATAAAACTCCCAAAAAAAACCAATATAAATAATATTTAAGCAAATTTTTGTATTAAATTTTATTTTTAAAAACAGAAATTTTTTTTAAAACAGAAATCAAATATGGTCCTTCAGATGAAAAAAAAACGTGATATTTTTACTTTTAGTTTTCCTTTATTTTTTTTAAAGAAGAGGATATAATATACAAGATTCAATATGATATAATTATACACAAATTCTTATGATGCATACATTACTTAATGGTGGAGAACCGTACAATAAATTTTATAGCCATTTTTTTTATTAGAATGAATTTATTAAAAAAAAATTAAAAAGAGGAAACAAGTAAAAAATGAATTTCATTAAAAGACTATGCCAAACGAAATGAATAAAAAAAAAGTGTGCCCTAGAAAACTCAAGGGCTTGGTAGATGACGAGGTTGAAGGGAAATTCTTTTTGCATTGTAGTGTTTTTGGAACTATTCCACTTTTGTTTTATATTTTTTTGGAAATAATATTTCGACAGATATTAGTTATTTTTATAAATTAAACTCTCTTTTTTTTTTGTGTGTGCATGAGAGATTGGGGTTTCTTGAATCACCAGAACCAGATTCTGAGAGGGAGTGTGGTTGCAGCAGAAACCCTAATCTAAAATTGAACTCTCAAAATCATTTCCAGAAGGTGAGGGGGAAAAAAAAAGTTAAAACGTGGATCATGGTGGGTTTGAGCGGCAAAGGAGGTCCACGGTGATTAATGGCTAGGCCTTACTTAACAATAGCGGGCTAGGCTTTCTTAAAAATAATCACAATTACTGGGTCTAGTGTATATGGGCTAATGGGTAAAGACCCTTTTCTTGTCCACTTGTTTATTGGCTTTACTCACAAAACTAATGGTAACCTTGACCAAAAATAAAAACACAAAATTACTGATATCAGACCAAAACAAAACAAAAGTCAATTCATTGTGTGAATGAAACATAGTTTTTTCAGTTGATAACTAGGTAATACTCTATAAACATTTCGTTTACTTGGCTTTCCCTTCACTATTTACCACTCTAATTAGCTGTATCTTATTCATCGAAAATATCATCGTTCATTAATCCCAAAATTTGGCACAGATTAAATTGTTTGAAACAAACCAAATCTATCCTGAGTAGACAAATGTGACGTCCAAAAACTAGTGGACAAATGAATCTGATAGTTTACATTTCATAACAAAGCTTCCTCGCCCTTTTCGCCCATGTTTGACGAAGACCAAACTATGTAATTTCTCTGCCTAGTCTGGCCAAATGTATTGCTCAATTATTTAATTTTCCTAAGCATCCTTCAGAACAAGATCTTACATATAAATACCTGCATTCTCCCCTCTCCATGCATCATTCACAAAAATACAACGATGGCTAACTCCAAGTTTGCAACACAAAACCCATTCTCCATTTCCCTCGTGACCCTAATCTTTTTCCTCTCGCTAATTACCATTGTCAAGTCAGACTCATTTGATTTCAACTTCCCAAGTTTTGAGGCAGGTGTTAAAAGCATAGTAGTGGACGGTGATGCTAACACACGAGGTGGAGTACTACAACTGACTAAAAAGGACCAATACGGTAACCCAACCCAACACAGCGTTGGCCTCGCTGCATTCGTAGGAACAATTCATCTCTCTGACAAAAAAACTGGGAAAACCGCAGATTTCACCTCAGAGTTTTCTTTTGTTGTGAACCCAAAGGGTGCACAACTTCATGGTGATGGCTTCACCTTCTTTATTTCATCAATAGACTTTGACTTCCCAGACAATTCAAGCGGTGGATTCCTCGGACTTTTCAACGAAGAAACAGCCTTCAACACCTCCAAAAACCAAGTTGTCGCTGTTGAGTTTGATAGCTTTGCAAACGAATGGGACCCTAACTACCCAGTGTCTGATTTTCCTCACATAGGAATTGACATCAATTCCATTAGGTCTTCTGTAACTGTGCCATGGCCAAGTGAAAGTCAACCACAAGGAGCAATAGGAAAGGCACGCATAAGCTATGAATCTGCATCAAAACTCTTGAGTGTTGCGGTATCTTATCCAAACAGTCCTGTGAGGTTGAATGCCTCTGTTTTGTCGTATCCTGTTAATCTTGCGAGTGTTCTTTCTGAATATGTGTTTGTTGGTTTCTCTGGTACCACTGGCGACTTGGTTGAAACAAATGACATTCTTTCGTGGTCTTTCAGTTCCTCCTTGTAGAACAGCACAGCCCGGAGTGGAGAATAAAGTGCATGTAATTCAGAATTTGTCATTGTTATTGTTGTTTATGTTTCTGTTTCTGTTTCTTCCTGAATAAGTGGATTTTGTTATTGTTGTCATGTTTCAATTTCCTGTTTCCCTGAAAAGGATTGTCTTAAATTTATGAATGAAGATACTCTTTCCGGTTCATATTATTAACAACTGAGAAACATATAATGATATTCTTGGTTTTATGAATCATTTTTAAAATAGTTTTATTGATGTTTAATATAATATTCTTTACATATTTATCTTTTATTATTAAACTTTTTTAAAAAATAATAATGGATTTTAACTTTAATTAGGAATCAACTTAAAATATTATAATTATTTTTAAAATGAATACATTAGCTATATTTAACAATTTTTTGAATTTATGTAATTTAATTAAAAGAGTTTTATCAAAACAATTGAGAGGAGAGGAGTAATATTCTATTGTATTTAATATTATAAACGATACAGTATGATTAGATAAAGTAGAACTAATAACTAATAGAGTTTGGTTCAAGTAGTAAGTAACTTGATATTACTTATATAAGATTTTGAACTTAAGTTTATGTGTATGCAAAAAAAATTTAATAGTAAATTCACACACTACATTTAAGTGTGCGACTCAAATCAAATCAAAATCAAAACAAATAAAAAAAAAAGAACATAACTAATCTATTGTTTATAAGAAAGAGGAAGGTGGAGAGAGATATCGGAGAGGTTTTTAATTTTTATTTATTAAATAATATTTTTATAATATAAATATTTAAATTAAATTATTTTAAAATAAGATAAAAATATTATTTTATCTATTTATAATTTTTAATATAGTTTAATTTTTTTACTTTTTTTATTTACTTAAATAAGTAAAATTAATTTCTTTTATCATTTTCTTCCTTTTTTAACTTATTTAAATAATTTTTTTACTTAATTTTCATTATTTATTTGTCTATTTATTTTTATTTATTTCACACCATTTAAACAAAGTTATGAGATAGTCTTAAAGAATTTATTGATTGGAGTAAACTCTTTATCTCACAAATTAGAGGATTTAATCTATGTGATTTTTTAAATTGGAGTGGGCAGGATGAATAGTTAATTTTTATATCCTATATTTATTGATTTTTCTATTATTTTAATTTTAATTTTAATTTTTTTCTTTCATTAATAATAGAGAATTAATTTTTCTATTAATTAATTAACATTTTTTTTGTGTGGTGATTATTACGTGCCACACGTGAGAATAAATTATTTAAAACCCGTTTGTTTGCACTTTTTAAATTGAAAGTATGTTTGAAGAATTATAATAATATATAGCTTTACGAAAAAGATAAAAGAAGCCATACTATAAAAGCACTGCTTTTTTCAAAAGCTTAAACGAACTCAACATTCACCATGCATCAATCCTCGAGCCAAGGGGTTTCTAATGGTTTTACAACTTATGAAACTCTTTGAAAAATTATGAAAATTTCGAGTATGTTTGATTTTTATTTTAAAAATAGTGTTTTAAAATAAAATATAATATAAATTTGATGTCATATATGGTTCATCCTTTAGAATTTGTGTTTCCAATTATTAACTAAGGTAATTAGTAGATGCTCATATAATAATACATTTGGTGGACTTCGATAAATCTTACATTTGGTGGACTTCTTAAAATCCTTTTGTTTTAATAATATTTTGTAATTAAATAATTATTAGCGAAGGGAAATTAGTAAAATGTGTTTTAATGTAATGTCGTTAGTTTTATGTGTGAAATATTTCCTCTAACACAAACAGTATGTTTATTTTGAATAAAATGAGAAGGGAAAAAGAGATCATAAGAATAAAAATAAAAAAGCAAAAGTATATTTTTATCATTTAAATGCATGAAAATGTATGAAAGGATATGGGTAGTGGAGGGTAACTTTTCCTTGTTAATTATTCATAAAAATAAAACTATTTTCATAGTATAAAAAGTTATAAAAATTATATTAAAATAAAATAATATATTTGAAGTTAAATTTTATTTTTTAATTCATATAAAATTTCAACTGTTTATTTATTTCCTTTCATTTTCTTTTGCAATACTTACTTTCTTTCAACAATAAATTATCTACTATTTTAATTTCATTTTATTTTTTCTTCATGTTTCACTTTCCTGCATGATGACAAAAGGCTCTTATAGATGAACTAAACGATGATTTAACTTGCCAATATTTCTTTTTCCATTTTCTCTCTATCCGTCGGTAATGAAGAATTTGCAAATTATAACACAACATGCACAATGGGGTGCTTATAATTATATCTGAGTTTGCAGATAGCTATCGAAAGTAGAGTTAAAAATAAGCTAGATTAAATTTTGTATAAATAAGTTTAATTTGTTTAATAATTTTGAAGCCTAAATTTAGTTTATTATTTATTATAGACTTTTTTATTAAGTATAGTCTAACTTTTTTAAATTTTTGATTTGATTTATTAAACTTTTTAATCATTTACTTCGTATTGAGACATTCAATAGATTATTAAAATTTCTTAGAAATAGAAGTTATTACACTATCTAAACATGTATGTATTGAGACATTCAATAAAATTATCTCTTAGATATATATAATAAAGATATTTTTTGACTCTAATAAAAAATATTAAAATTTTTAATTTAAAATTTTATTATTTTAAAATTTAATTAATTTAATATATTATTATAAATTTTAAATAAGTTATTTTAATAAATTTAATAAATTTTTCTTCAAGTTTAAACTTAATTTATTTAATTAATTAAATTTTTAAAAAATTTAAAATTAAAATTATTAATTAAATAAATTAAATCAATTTAAACTTTAAAAATATTAGGCCGTAAGTACTTCTCGAAGAACTTGATGTATTTTTCTCCTAAACAAGTTAATTATGACCGCATAAACCTAACGACGACCGTAACTATTGTTTTACAATAAACAAAAATATAGATATAAAAAATTGATATAAAATAATCATAATTGTACGTTGTTGCCACCCGATATCATATAGATTAGCATATTCCTCAATCTTTATTTTATTTTGCCCACGGTACCATGCCATTGATAACTAGTTTTCATGCATTTTGCAAACATTTCTCACCAATATATCTTGGGGAGCATATTCAAAAGAGATAACCAAAGTTCTGTTGACCAACATGTCATGGACCGATATAGGGTATATGTGAATCTTTTACACAATTTCCTCGGCTTGTCCACCTTACTAAGTTGGAAATGAGAATGACATACTTGTCATAATACAGTATATGCAAGTTGCCGTATTTTAGCAATTTTATTGTAATTTATAACCTTTTTAGGCCAAAACAGCCCTATAAATAACCTCAATCACCCCACTGTCTAGAGCACCACAACATGGCTTTCTCCAACAAAAAATCTAAACTACTCCAATCACTACTCATCAAAATCCTCATCCCTTTTCTCTTGCTACAATATCACAGCGTCAAGTCACAGCAATCCCCACTTTCAGCATATGAAACCGTTGGTTTCAGTTACTCCCTTTTCGAGAAAGATAATCCAGACATAATTTTGCTAGAAGATGCTTCTGTCTCTGACGGGGTTATACGGTTAACCAAAACCGACCCAGCTGGGAAACCAATCCCACGAAGTGTTGGCCGAGCGGTGCATCTCACAGCGATTCACCTTTGGAGCAAAGACAATGGAGATCTCGCTGACTTCACCACCTATTTCTCCTTTGTCGTGAACAATAATTCAGCACTACATGGTGATGGATTTGCTTTCTTTCTTGCACCAGCAGGTCTAGAATTACCCAAAGCAGAACCTGGTGGCTATCTTGGGCTTTTCACCCCGGAAACTGCGTTGGACCCAACTAAGAACCATGTCGTAGCTGTTGAGTTTGATAGTTTTACAAATGATTGGGACCCCAATGCACCATCTCAGTTTCCTCATATTGGAATTGATATTGACTCTGTTAAGTCAGTGGTAACTGCGGAGTGGCCAAGTGAAGTTGAACCGGGTAATGCTGTAGCACAGGCAAGCATAAATTACAACTCTGAGTCAAAGAGATTGAGTGTGTTTTTGGTTTACCCTAGGGATAATAGAAATGCCACTGTCTCAACTATCATTGATCTGAGGACTGTTTTGCCGGAATGGGTCATCGTTGGTTTCTCTGCCGCCACGGGTGATTTGGTTGAAACACATGACATTCTTAAATGGTCTTTCGAAGCAGCTTTGTAAATCCAACTGCTTTAAGAGTTGAAAGAGATCACCTTTAATAAATTTCTCTCTTGAGGATATTGTCTTAAGTTGATTGTACTGATGAATGATTTCTTCCAATAAAAAATGTGTCCACCTTAATGATATTAGCAAGTAAGATATATATATATACATCACAATATTATTATCACTTATTTAACATCTTTTATTTTTATTTATGGTTCTCTTTCAGCCACCTTATATCACTTATCATGTTATTATTTCTCTCAAAATGAAAACACCTAAACGTTTTCCCTTATCTTAGATATTAGCATTATTCTCTTCTTAAGATGGAATTATTCAATAGCACACAAATCTTACGTAGGTAACCAGCTCTTCTCACGCACTCATTGATTTAATTTAAATGATAAAATTTAAGTGTAGTTACTTAAATTTTTTTGTAACAATAAAGTTTTGCTTTTAATAATTTCTGATAATTTTAAATATTGATTTTTATTATATAGATAATTAATATGATAAAATTTTGAATTTAACCTAATAAAAATACTAAAAAAAATTCGTTGTCATTATGTACTTTGGCCATTGCATGCATGTTCAATCTATGTAAATAGCTACATATTAGTCTCAAGCTGCGAGTCTCGTTTTCAATTTGTGCTTTGGCCATTGCAATTCGTACGAGAAAGTAAAACTAGTACCTCACTCTGTTTATGAGAAGCTGGAAATCGATTCTGTGGAATTGAAAATTATCTCTTACTGTCTTCAATTCGTCGTATAACCCGTGCTATATATATTTTTAGCCGTTGCTTATTATAATTCCGTTCTGATAAACGCGGAAACAACTTGCTGTGACAGGTTGTTTGTTTAGACCGAGAAACTCCTTTTCGAGAAATCAATTTTTTTTCCTTTGATAAAACCTCAGTTCAATTGCCTTGTAATTCAGGATTTTACGTTTAACTCCGTTTGCAATGACATACCCATTTCGTTCCCTGAGCAGTAGTGAGAAAATAAATTAATATATGACGATGATCAAATGTAAAATATTTTGTAAACACCAAAAGTGAACACTTATTTTTTTTTTGTTTTTTTTTGTGTGTGTGTTTTATATATGGTATGTTTTAAAAATTTATATGTATAAAAAAACAAATAAGTAAGAGATAAAAATAATTATATCAATATTATTTATGATGTTAATTTTTAGTAGTTGAAGTAACAAAACTAATATACTTTTGATTTATAAACGTTTAAACATCATTAATATCAATTTAATATTGTATGTTAACAAATTCATGGGTTCATATTGTGTTTTTCGCCTTCAAACTTTTCTTTTTCAGGATATCTTTTTTCTCTAGGTCCACAACTTCTCCACGGTGTCCAATTTGTTTTCTTTAAACAAAACCGTAATCCTCTTCTAATTTACATAAAACGTTTAATCTCCGTTTTCATGTATCTATAACTAGTAAATTTTTTATTAAAAAATAAAGTATTTATTACATTTTTATAATTTTAATATAATAAATACATTTTTAATAAAAATTATTTTTAAGAATTAAAGTCAATAAAACTCTTAATTAATTATTATTCTCCTTTTAATCTTCAATTTTGTCCACTAAAGGAGAGAATCCAAATCCATTAATTTTTCAAAAGTGCGTTTTTTAATCTTAAGATGTTTAGATAAAAACCACTTTATAATCGAATCACAATGGATTCAAATCTGTCGTCTATTCAATTGCACATCCTATGACATTACTATTCAACTTGAGGCATAGGAAAAGAAGAGGAACAAAAAGAGACACGAAGAAAGAACACAAGAACAGAATGCCGGGACAAATGATGGATATTTCAGGTTGGTTTCTTCGCTAAGATTAGTATAATGAACATTTTTAATTGGCAGGGGCCTTTTCTTAATTGCATTGTTTAGTATCAATTTTGTTACTTACTATGATTGATTGTTCCTCACAAAGACATCGTCTATGTAAGTCATCTGCCTTCATCATAAGCTTTTTCATTATTTAAAGGGAGGTAGGGAATTGTCATTTTATTTATTATTAGTTAAATTTTTTTAAAAATATAAATTAAACTTAATTTAATTATTTTTACATGCATTTTATATTCTTTAAATAATTTTAATCGATAAATAAAAATATATTAAAAATGGTGTTTCTAACGTTTCTTTAGAACAAACACTTTACCATATTCAGCCATTCTAAAAGTGGCTTAAGTGCAAGACTTACTATGTATCTTTTGATTTGGTGTGAAATTTGACATTCACTTTTAAGTCTAATTAACTTCAATTTAATTATTGCTTGCATTTTCATTTTCATTCTTTTTGTTTTTTTATTGTCAGCACTTTTTTTTTTCAAAAAAAAATTAATGTCACAAGTTTTTTTTAATCCGATTTGACTTTTTTGATTATTTATTTAAATTCTAATTTTGTATTAAGATTTTGAGAGAAAGCATAATTCGTGATTAGAGAAGAGAAAGTGACCTGTAAACTTAAATAATAATTTAATTATTTAAAATGCCGTAGATAATTTATAATGGTAAATTTTAAATTTATTATTAACAAACTAAAATGAGATTTTGTTATATAATTACTAACTCACGTTAGATGTAGCCTAAAATAATATTTAATCTTTCTTTTATATTTTGAACGTTTTTTACCTTTTTTTTCTTATTTCTTAAAGTTAGATTTTGTTATTGTTTTTTATTTAAATTTTACTATTTTTATTTTCTTTCTTTGAAATAAGCTTTTATTTTTTATGTTTTAAAATGTTTTTACTTTTTTCCAACCATTAAATTAATGGATAAAACTTAAAAGGACGGATTCCCAGAACAGGAAAAAAAAAAGTTATGCTAGAAAAATAACCTCACTTTCTTATGTATGTTATATTACACAACTACTGCAATCCACAACTAATGTTTCTAATTTTTTGTCCCTCTTCTAATCACTAACTGTCTTCTTATTGTTTAGAGTTTTTTAATCGTAAAACACATTATTTTTCATATATTTTAATAACATAGGTCGTATTTTTCTTATTTATTATCTCTTTTAAGATCGTTAATGACATTTTTAGTATTATTTTTATAGTCTTAAAATAAAATAAAATTATGAAAGATAAACTATTTGTTTATCATTAAAATTTGTTTTTCATATTAAACTACATATTCTATTTAATTAATAACAATTTTATTTATCTATATCTATTATACTAGATCATTTCTCTTATCAGCATAGATCTTACTACATGACAACACCACTATCTATTAAACACGCTAAAAATTTAAATTTATCATAATAATTATTTATCAAATATTTTTTATGAATGTTTCAAATATAAATTTTTCATAAAATTATCAATTAGAAAGTTTAAAATTTTGTATATTATATATACTAATTAGCTATCACAAATATTGAATGCAAACAAATCCGTTGAACGGAAAATTGACTGACAAAAGACTCACCTAAATATTCTTTTAGGAAACTTTTGAGAAAACAAACAAATTTAATTTTGTTGCCTCAACATATTTTATATAGTTAGATATACATAATTTACGCTTTGACTTTTAAAATCTTCAATATCTTCAACCATGAATTTAATGCATTGATTTTGGTCATTTAGAGATGAGCATATATATAAAACATGACCAAATTCTAAAATGTTTACTACCGCCCACCCAAATATATGTATTAATCAAAAGCCTTACAACATTTTTACCATATAAAAAACAATTTAAATAACCACAACCAGTAATTTTCCCGTATATTAACAAGTTTTAAAAGATAAATTCGAATTGAGATTGACTAAATTGAAGTAATAGTATTTAAAAGGAACAAAACTATAAATAAATATTAAATAAAATACCAAATAAATAAAATAGTAACATGACTATAATAAGATAGATAATCATTTCTAAAAACTATTTTTTAAAGAATAAATATGAAATTTATAAAATCAAGTAAAATAAAAAAAATCACATGAATAATTTAAATTTTAAAATAATTTTTCATATTTTATTCATTATATATTATTTTATACAATATATAATGGACGGATAAAATCAATACTAAGTATATCTTGTATTGATTATATAGGTAATTTAGTTTTTAATATAATTTGAATACAATATTTTGTAATTATATTACATTTATTTTATTAATATAAACACAATTATGTTTATATTTTTTAATATACTCTATTTTAAAAAATAAAATATTAAAATATATTTCTAAAATAAATTAATTATTTATATTTGTGTGCAATAAATTTTTTTATTTTCAACATTTTGATACAAATATTATTTAATTTTAAGAAAAGTTTAAATTTTTTTAATATTTTATACAAAAAATATATTATATTAATTCTTAAAATCATTTAATTATGAATATTTTTTAAAATAATATAAAAGATGAATTAAATATATAAGCCTTAAAAACGAACAATGTTTATTCAAATCTACAAAATATTTAATATGAAATGATTTTCAAATAAACTTTATTTTATTATTTTAAATGCATCTTTAAATAATGAATTTGACCTTTTATTTTATACAATTAAATGATGAGTATTTATTTATTGATGTGAATGGTTAACAATTATTTTGATTTTTTAGAAATAACAAATAATAAAATTTTATTTATGCATTTACAATATTAGATTTGTATTTTTTTAATAATAAGTAATAATCCTTTCCTAAAATCCTATATGGTAAAATAACTGTTTATATGCATTTATTATTATTTAAATTTTTATTATATCATTTATTTATTTTATAGTATTCTTTTGTTGATTATTATATTTTTTGTTATATTTTTGTAATTTATTTATTTCTTATTAGATTGTTTTAATATTATTTTACTAAAAGTGTGTTTGGGAGTTAAACTTTTAAGAGAAAGGGAAAGATATACAAAATTTTTATTTTCGATTAATCTTTTATAATGTCATAATTTTTTAAAGTAAAACTCAAAATAATAAATTAATATAAACTTAATGTGTTAATACTTTATTTAATTTTATAAATATAGTAAATTTTTAAAATTTAAAAATAAAATATTTATTTTTTCATTTCAAAACTCAGAAAACGTATCTTAAAAAATCTATTTTTTATATTATTATTTCATTATAACCAATAAATATGTATATGTGTGTCACAATTAGGTTCATATTATTTAATTCTTTGATATTAAGTTTATCCGTTAATTATTAGTGATTTATGACTAATTTTACTATTGAGAATTATGTTAGAAATACATTACAGTGTGTGAATATGATATAACAAGTAATTATCATTCTGCATTCAAACATCTTGACCATTTATTAATTTTAGGTTTAATTTAAATATATATATTTATGATTTATCAGTGGACCATATAATATTGTTATGTTCAATATCAAATAAAAAAATTAAATGTTGTCTAAAGAAAAAAAAGGAAAGTTTTACTTTTCTTTTATTAACTAACTAATTTAAGAGAAAAATATTAATTTATTTTGATTTGAAAAATAAAAATAAAAACCCTTTTGTTATGAAATGAGAAATATGTATCAATCTGGAAAAAAGAAAATAAAAGTTGAATTTCTGTAAGAGTAAATTGTTCATATGATTTACCCATTAAAAGTATAAAATGATAGTGATGTGTATGCTTCAAATGTGCAGCACTAGTGGAATAATATGCACATATATATACATGAATGGTAGTCTCAATTTCAGAGAAAAGCGTGTGAACACTGTCTTTCCTTCCAAAACATTGCTCCATTCATCCTCCTAAGAGAGACAGGTCCGAAGCATTTTCTGATCTCTGTTTCTTTTCTTTGTTTTTGCTATTATTTTTTAAAATTTATAATAAGTAAAATTTATGATGAATATTACTATCCAGGGTACTAAATTAAAGCAAAATATAATTACTTCAATAACTATATATATATATATATATATATATATTCCTTTATGAAGTAAATCACAATAAAACGTATTGTATGTAAGCACTTTTTTTTTACTCATTTAAGATGTCTATTTATTCATGCGGTCCTCCTCAAATTAACTCCCACCATGTTACTTAATGAGAAGTGTTAGTGATTATGTTCAGAAGTTTTGTCATAACTAATGTTCAGATCTTGTGTTTGTTTGCAGTGATCCATTTTCTTAATTTTAATGTCAATCACTATTGATAATCTACGTTTCCAGCTCGCAGATTTTTCCTAATCAAGGTGGTTTACTCTGTTTAATATTTGAAAAAACACAAGTAATTGGGAGTAATATTTGAAATTAAAAGCAATTTATACAATTAAATTTTTAAAATTAAAGCGTGGTTATTTTAATTTAATTTAATTTTTCTTATTTTTTATCAGTTATCCGAAAACTTAATTGCTGCATTATTTTTTTACTGTTTATTAATTGCATTAATTATGTGTAAATATGAACTTTTTCCCTGATTTTGTTGTAGCAATCAGTACTGCATATTGTGAAGAAGAACTGAAGACTCAGAATCCTGAAGAAATCATAGGATAATATAGTTGCGTATACAAAGCAGGTACGTATATCAGCTATCTCTTGTTATATTTTTGCATTCCTTGTTAGTAAAAATTATCATACTGAAATCAGAAATGGTAGAATTAAGTATTTTAGTACTGAAACTGACTACAATTCAGATCGCGATTCTAACTCACATTAGTCTCGAGAATTTTGATTATATTATGAATTTGATTAATCTTTATTCTTTCTTAAATATAAAGATATTTATTAACATGCATATTATAAACTTTTTCCCCTCATGACTTTATAATTATTTATTATTTTTTATATTTTTCAAAAAATTTCAGACAGTTAATCCATTTTAAATTTTGTATGCTAGATTTACTTTGTTCTTTAAGATTTTGCGTTCTCGAATTATTTAATTTTTAAAAAACAAATTTTTATCTCAAATTTAGTAAATTAATTATACATTTAAACTAATATTTTTAAAAATTTTAAAATTTATTCTTTTCCTATTAAATCTAAACTATTGATGCCGTACACGACAATTTTAAGCATTTTTCTTTTAATTTAGATTTAATATGTTTTCTTAAATTAACAAAATATCCATATAATGGACAAAATATTTTCTATTTTAGTTTAACATCATATCCTAAACCTAGTTTAAAGATTCTTAGCTTGAGATTATAATTAAAGTTGCTGAAATGAACTTTGTTTTGTGAGCCAATAGATGAATTTTTAGTGAGACAAGTTATAAAAAAAATTAATCTATAAATTTTATTTATTTATTTATTTAACTCACTTAATCTACCAATTAAACAGGCTAAGTCACGGTGAGACACATTAACTCGGAGGATCTTAATTTAGATGTTTCATATAAAATGTAAATATAAAGATCATATAAAAATTTTGATGATTTGAATTAAATAGATAGTAGTTGTTAAATCATATATATAAATTTTCATAATTTATTTTTATTTTTATTTTTAAAAGTTATAAAATTTTAAAACAATCACAAATACCATACGGTACAAAGAAAAATTACCAATGCATGCATAGGTGACTCTCACCGTCAAACACAGTTGAACTTCAAAATACTTTTATGCTTAAATAAGTTTTTTTTCTTCACATTTTAACAATTTTTTATTTTAGTCCTTTTAAACAAATTTTTTATTTCATTTCTTATTTTTTTAGTCTTTAATATTGATCTGATCATTCTCATATGTTAATTTTTTATTTGATCACATTAGAGACTAAAAACAAAATTTTATAAAAAAAAAGTATGAAATAAAATAAAATAATTATTTGATAGGACTAAAATTTAAAAAAAAAATTGCTAAAATATGAAGACTAAAAATATACTTAACTAAGTCATACTTTTATAATATCATTCAATTATTCATTTTCCTTTTTATTTTTTATATTACATCAGTTATATATATATATATATATATATATATAATTATTATTATTCTCCTTTGCTGGATGTAGACACAGCCAAACATTTTTTAATGACTTTTGCCCTTGAATTAGGACCTAGTTAGACCACAATCTTGGTTCCGAATAACACGTGCAATTCCTATACATACCTTTAAAAAATGATTTTATTTCAAAACCAAATTACTTTTTTAACAGTAAATAAAGAAGTACGTTTAATTACACTAATTCTCCAGTTTGGGTTGATTTTTTTTTTGTTATGGCAAAAGAGTTGACTCAGAGTCCTCCAAAGGATATAAATTATCTCATTGAATTAAATAAATTAACAAAGTATCTTAGCAAATGAAGACTCGAGGAGTGATATCCTCAACAAGGTGTCTATTCTCCCAGGAAGAGCATTATCCCTTAGGCTATATATATTATACATATAGTTAGCTATGCTCCAAGTCCATTTGTCAATGCCCATTTCTAAAATAAGTCAAAGGATATTGATGTGTGCTAACTCTGTTAAGTGCAAATTAAAGCTTTACAGATCTTATCACTTGTCCTGTATCCTTTCTACTATGATTCCTTGACCCTTCTTTACTAACAAAACATGTTACTTTATTCTATGAGCTCAATTGTGTCCATTTCTTGTTTCGTAACTTCCACATATACTAAGCAAAGAAGTACAATTAAATCAGTTTAAAAGGATTTTGTATTTAGTAATAGTTTGCATTTTAAAAATGAGATCTTATTTTATTTTATCTTTATATCTATCCTCATTTGATCTAAAATTAAGTTAATATTGAGCTTTTCTGCGATCGCAAGTAATTTTAGTATAGCTTTCATCCAACGTAGGTTCTGAATTTTGAAACTGGGGCAGGTACAACTTTGCAGGCTTTTCTTACTAAAATTCATATGAGGGATGAAATTTTAAAACCAGATATATGTCTCTAATATAGGTCTCTTAAGTAAGCTATACCTTAGTACCATATATACCGTGTAGACTTAAGAAGTGGGTCATTGAATTCTAATAATGACTATATTATGATCATTTTCAAGCCCTGAGGATTAGGTATGTACTAAACGCCCCATTTTAATTGTAGGAATAATCTTAAACTATAAATTTTTCGGTGTTTAATTATATTATTGACAAATATCAATCATGCTTCCAATTTTATCGTACGTCTATAGAGACCCAAAAAAAAAAAAAAAAAAACCCTTCACAATATTTTTCCTATCAATTTAAAAAATTAAGAGAATATTTCTGTTAATCTAAAGTATAGCCGTTATCAAGTTTCCTTTTTTTTTCGTGTTTAAAATTGTTACTAGGACTTAAATCTAGGCACACAAAAAAAATAAAATATATATATATATATATATATATGTGTGTGTAATTTCACCACACTTTTTCTTACATTTTTTGTATTAAAAATGCAAAAAATTACTACACAAATAATGATAAAATTATATCTTAGTTGAAAACTTTCTATTTTTTTTAACTTATTAACCATTGCATGAAACAAAAGATTGATTAAAAACAATAGTACAATATACGAAACAATTGGCCGATCTTTTCAAAAAGCTAAATTAAATGTGATCACCGTCCTATTTCCTTGACCATGTAATAGAATCTTTTGCCAAATTCATCCTCACTATCTTTTCTTGAAGGACTACTATACCCCTCGCGTGGACCATAGTCCAACGTTGAAGGGAATACCTGCTGTCGTGTGAAACATAATTGAAAATTAAGGAGCAGCGTCAAAAAACGAAAAAGAAATGTAGGAAGCAGTCGGAAATAGTGGCAACATCAAATAGAGAAGCTAGAGCTGTTCGTTGAGCAGCACTTATATATATGTGATGTCATTCACTTTGCAATTGGTGCATTGAGCTTCCAAAGAGATTTTATAGTAATGAAGGGGTAGAAAAATACATAACTCCAAAAAAAAAAAAAAGCTATGGCCTAAACTTGATGTGTTGATCAGTGTTCCTCTCCAATGATTTTTCTGTAACTCTAGACATTGATGAATGTCAAGGTTTGTGCGTGTCTTTCAGAATTTATATATTTGTTAATTTATCATTATTATAATTAATTTCGTCTGGTGAGCCACTTATGGTAGTGTGATCGACAGTGCTCTTTAGCTATTACCATTATCAATGTTCATCTATTTTGGTATTCTTTAATTTGACATTTTCTTCTAGGAATTGTTTCTGAAACGGTCGTCAAATTATTTGCAGGTTTATATTGGTAAAAGATGATGGTGGGAGTTCAAGTGACGAACAGGGTTTCCTTCATGTGGTGGTTTAGAATGGCTGTGCAACTTGGCTTAATCTTGCTCGGTGCTTGTTCTGAGAAGACCTCATTTAGGTTCTCCCTACTCTCTTGCTCCTTTATATAGCAAATTATAGCAATCGTTTTGGGCTTATCTTTTATGTGGCTCTGTAAACGAAATGGAAATCATGAGGTGAGAGCGTTCATGAAGGAAGACATTCTATGTAGAATTGTAGATGTTATTTTTATTTTTATTTTCATTTTTAAAAAATCAGTTATAAATAACTATTTAATTTTTCTAATCTATCTAATATTGAGTATGATTTATTAAAAATTATAAAATATTAAATGTTACTGCTTTTAATAAAAAAATTATTATATACCTCTTGTTGTAATGTACAATATTCTTTGTATTTTTATTATAACAATTTTTTTATACATGTTTTTAGGATTGCTTTAACTAAGCATATAAATATAATCAATTTTTATTAAAAAATTTCTTTTATTTTTAATGTAACAAATAATGACTTTCCTTATAAAATTGTACAATTTTAAAATATTTAAAATTAATTTTTAAAATGATGTGAACAGCTTTTATAAATAAATAATGGAGAAAAAGAGAAAAATTCATAAAATAGACGGAGAATGATCAGAGAAGATTTCATAAAACGGAAAACTCGATTTTTTTTTTTTATCTCTCATGTCCGGTTTATAAATATAGATGAGAAATTCAGAATTTCATATTCTTGATTTATCTTTGTGTTTGTCTAGAACAAATTTTCAGCACTTTTATAGTATTTATTTTCTTCTAATTCTTTCCTTTTTTTGTAATTTTTTTATTTTAGTTTGGAGAAAATTACCATACATATTAAGTGTCTTACTTTAAAGGGAAGTAATTACATATTTTAAAATTACTGAAAAAAATTTCGGTTGGGTGGCATGTTTCATTTCACCTTTATTATCATTTCTTTACGGTGGCATGCTACATCACAAAGTTAGCCATTTTTAGTTTCTTGCATGTTACGGTGGCATATGAATGCTTCATTTTTTACAAGTTAGCCATTGTGGCAATGAAAAGAGTTTCCTAGCTAGCTAGCTTGTGCACACGTCTTGTCCCGCACCATGCATTCTCTGACTGTGTTTCAAATGTCTCCTTTATGTTTTCTTGACATTTAATCTGCAGCATAGATAGCCTGTTTTTAATGACGCAAAATTTGATGAAAATGCAGTTAACTCTAACATTTTTGAATTTTTTTTGTGGTCTTCACATTTCTTTTGAGCCTCTGCAAAGTGCATTATCGTAACCGACCCGCATCAATAGTATAGGCTAATGGTCTACTTCAGTAACTATGAAATCACCATTTCAGAACATAACAATAACTCATAATTTAACGTCTATGCACCTAAAATTGCAGTTTGCTATTTACATATATTTCTTTTTCACATCACTTTCGCACCTTTACACGTTACTTACTGTTTCACAATCATATATATAGACACGTCAGCATTTGAATGCTTGCCCAACCGCTGAACTTTGTTCTCATCTGTGTACAGTAGTGTGAGAACATCTGAGCTAATTTTGATCACATAGTTTTGGAGTTACATTGAAGTGAGATTATATGTACATGTGCGGAGGAAAATAAGTTTTTGGTGTATGCATGTTATTTACTCCCTTGTAATTTTTTTTCACATTATTTAACAATTTTAGTTCATTATTATTTTTTAAAATATCATATAGGCTAAGTGTTTTAATTACTTCATAGGAAAAAGAATATACACTTCAAAACTATTAAACAGATTTGCTTGTGGGGAAAGGGGTGGTTTTACATTAATTGTGATGTGCACAGATAGGCGAACGTAAATCATTTTTCAAAATTCACCAATAACACTTTTTAAGTTGCTAGACTGTTCAACTTCAATAGCAACCGCCCTAAGATAACTGTGACATCAAACCTAACACCCACCTATCTCCTCCTTCAAGAAAAATATTATATATTTAGTATTTATATATTTTTTATTTTGTTTTCAAGAAAGATAGAAAGAATATATTGGACTGTTTATTTTATTATTTTAAGAATAACTTATAAATGATGTTGGAGTTTTCCTCGCAAACAATGTTATTCTATCCTTTCTGTAGTGAGAAGATAAAAGAAATTAAAATAAAATAAAAGAAACACTCTTGAATATTGTCCAATTGAATTGACAACGTCATGCTTTGAACCTTTTTTACTTTGTGTACTCTATCTCTTCTTTTCCTGCATTGCTTCCACTTGCAGAAGAGA
Source organism: Abrus precatorius (assembly GCF_003935025.1). Lineage (NCBI taxonomy): Eukaryota > Viridiplantae > Streptophyta > Magnoliopsida > Fabales > Fabaceae > Abrus > Abrus precatorius. The sequence continues at coordinate 24,429,978 of NW_020874406.1, read as the reverse complement.
CTTAAGGGGGATCGACAATCTAGCATCGACGTCTGCTCCTGTGAACCTAAACACACAAAATCCTCACCAGGTGATACTGTTATCTGGAAAAGGACAGCTAGTTCAAAACGTTAAAATAAAGCAAAAGAAAAATGATTAATTGGCACGATTTTTCGTCAGATATTTAGTGTATATTCAGTTTAACAATTTTTTAATAAATATATGAAAGTACTTTTAAAAAATAAACAGTTATTTATTTTAAAATATTATCTAAACATGCACTTGATTTTTATGGTTTGACTTGATTATTCAGGTGGTGATTGGCAACGGCATCGTTTCCCTTCATTTATCAAGGCCCGAGGGCGATATCCTTGGAATATCATATGCTGGAATTGACAATGTACTCGAAGCTAAAAATAAAGAAGGCGATAGAGGGTACCCATCACCTTCTTCATATTAAATGAATTACATTTAAGTTGGAACTTTCTCAAAATTAATCCAGTATATAGTATGCCATGAAAATTGGATCCATGCAAGTCCTGGTTTGATTGACATTACATAACCTGGCCTTCATAATTATAGGTACATGGACGTTGTTTGGAAACAACCAGGACAACGTGACACGTTTCAGAGGTATATATTATTTGTGTCATCTCAATTAATTAACTATATGTTCCTTTATTTGTTTAATGATTGAAATTAATAATAAAAGAAAACAACAGCGAAGCTAGCTACCTAATTCGGGAGAATCCGAATAAACACTTGCAAAGGGGGGATAATCTAGTTAACACATGCATCTCATCGGTTTGCAGTCACACTATCCACTTCTCCCTTGCATTTTATTTTACTGGTTTGGATTCTAGAAATTTAACAAGTTTGTTTAAAAATTTGATAATTTAGACTCATAATTTATTTATTTATATATTTTTTAATTTATTATTAACTTTTTGACTTAAACTTTAATTATCTAACACACACCAAGAGAATTCCAGTGACAAATGTATAATTAAAACTTCACTGCAGAGTCCTAGGGACAAATTTCAGAGTCATAACAGCAAACGAGAACATAGCGGAGGTTTCATTTTTAAGAACATGGACAGCTTCCATGAAAGGCTCAAGTGTCCCCGTAAACATAGACAAAAGGTGGATTCCAGATCTTAAATTTTGGTACAGTTTGAGGACAAATACAGATTAGCTTAGTAACATTGTTCGATATGAATTGGTTTTCACGCAGGTATATATTGCGACGAGGCGATTCCGGGTTTTATTCATATGTAATATTTGAGCGACCAGCAGGATTACCTGCGGTGGTGATTGATCAAATTAGGCTTGTTTTCAAACTCAACGAAGACAGGTAACCGGAAAAATGTTACCTTGAGAAAAAGAAATATGGTTTTCCTTTCTCTTTTGAAAAACTAATGCTACTTTTTATTGACTCCTAATTTATGCAAATTTATTGAGCGAGAATATAAATAAGAACAAGTACAAAAATTATTTGCATTTTTTAGGTGTTTTTAATATTATTGTTTTTATTGTAAATGATTTTTTCCCCGATAACATGTAATAACATTAAATATTCTATTTACTAAGATAAAACTCTAATTCAATTAAAAAGTAACATAAAAAAACATCTAAGAAATTGAATCAAAGTTTTATCTTAAGAATAAATTTCAATTATTTTGATTTCATAATTTGAAATAATTAAAAATAAAATGACTTGAAAAACAGTTTTCTAGTTTGGTACATACAAGACAATAAGCAAGGAAATTTAAATTTATGTAAGGACACACATATCTCCGATGAGAAAAATAAGGAAAATTATCTTTTCAAAAAAAGGGTAAAGACACAAATGCAATTATTTTTATTATTATTATCATCATCATCAAATAAAGAATTAACTTTTTAAGCTTTTTTAATATTATAAACAAACAATTAAAAAACTGAGAACACTTCTTTTTAAGCTTTTCAAGGGAAGAAAACAAAAAGTATGCTTAAGAAATGAACAACAAATTACACAGGTTCCACTATATGGCTATATCAGATACTAGGAGAAGGGAAATGCCATCTGTGAGAGATAGAGAAACGGGTCAGCCCCTAGCTTATCCGGAAGCTATTCTCTTAACCCGTTCATCAAACCCAAAATTCAGGGGAGAGGTAATTCTCTTTCTGCTTATGCATGGCAGGCTTATTTTAATTGACAATATTTTTTCCTTTTGGTTCTTTATAATGTTTATGACGTGGGCTTAAAGTGTTTTTGGTCATTGATATGAGCTTAAAGTTTAAAATATCCATTATTGTATTGGGCTCAGGTGGATGACAAATACCAATACTCGATTGAGAACAAAGATAACTTAGTTCATGGTTGGATTACCAATGAGTCTGAAGTCTCAGTGGGTTTCTGGATGATAACGCCCAGTAATGAGTTCCGCAACGCTGGGCCCATTAAGCAAGATCTAACCTCTCATGTTGGGCCCACTACTCTCTCCGTAAGTTCCTCCAATTGCAACACTAATTCTTGAGTAGCACTGCCTGTTACAAGTACCGAATTTAATTCTACATGTATATCAAAATTGTAGTACCATGTTAAAAATGTATCAATATCTGAATAATTTCATTGTAAATTTTGACTATTAAATAGGGGCGCTTAAATATATTGTGATGTGCAATATCTCCAACACAAATTTGTAAATGAAGATTATAGGCCTAAACAAAATTTAATCAGATAGTTAATGTTATAATGTATGTTGTAATTTACAGTCATAGAACCCATAAACTAATAATTGAAGTACTTCCTCTATTTTTTCCATCTGTTATTATTAATTTATGTGTAGATGTTTGTGAGCACACACTATGCTGGCGAGGAGGTAACCATGGCCTTTCAAGAAGGGGAGACTTATAAAAAGGTTTTTGGCCCAGTTTTTTCCTACCTCAACTCTGCTCCAAATAAAGCTGAGTTTCTGTCTCTTTGGTCAGATGCTGTTGAACAGGTGCTTATTACCCTTAAGTAACCACACTCACCAGTGATTGTTTATTAGACATTAAGTCATTATGTGATAACACGCATTATATTATTCTTCTTTGATCAATTAGCTATCCAATGAAGTCAGAAAATGGCCTTATGATTTCCCTCAATCAAAAGATTACCTTCCACCCAATCAACGGGGAACAGTAGCTGGACGGTTACAAGTCCAAGAGTATATGCCAATGCTTGTTTACCTTCATTTTACTATTTGATTACATAGGACAGCTTATAAAAGAAATCTGAATTTCTTTCCTTACCATGTTCATCAGGGGAAAGAAATCTCAATATGCTATTGATGCTTATGTTGGTCTAGCTTTGCCTGGAGAAGCAGGATCGTGGCAAAAAGAAAGCAAGGTACATTTGTAGTTGGAGCCAATGACATTTTTCTTGAACTTTAAAGGGCTAGTGATATCGATGCATCAAGCAAAAACGGGTTTAATTTATATACAATTTGACAGGGTTATCAATTCTGGACTCAAACTGACAGATCCGGACACTTTGTAATAAAAAATATTGTACCTGGGGATTACAACCTGTATGCATGGGTTCCTGGCTTTATTGGAGATTACATGTATAAAGCTAAAATCACTGTCACACCAGGTAAAATATCTTCCTCTTTTGTTTATGTTAAATATAAATTAGCTTAAACCTGAACACTGTTCACCTTTCAAGCTAAAATTATTCTTCCGTGAGGAAACATGGTAAATATAAAATCGTCCCTGAGCATATAATTTAAACTTATGGGATAGTTAGTTGTTACCCATATTCGCTAGACAATTACTTGCATTGTAATATTGGACTTTGACTGTGAGCCTAATTCAAGAGTCTAAAGTGATTTCTTTTTCTAACAAGTCTATACTACTTAGATTCATGACCCTTTTGCTTGTGTACTTTTTAACTTGTTGCTAACTCATAAATGCGTGATTTTGTTATTTAACATGTAATGTACCTGTAGGAAGCAACATCAACTTGGATTCACTTGTATATAGTCCTCCAAGAAATGGTCCTACTTTGTGGGAAATTGGGGTCCCAGATCGCTCAGCTGGGGAATTCCATGTACCAGATCCTTACCCCACGCTATTGAACAAACTATACACGAACGATGCAAAAAACAAGTTAGCCCAAAACCCACCTTCGACAATTGATGCTAACTTTTATTAATCTCTCTGTACTCTATCCCATTTACTCAAACTATTTCTATTGTGATAGGTTTAGGCAATACGGGTTGTGGGAACGTTACACTGATTTATATCCAAATCGTGATCTCGTTTTCACGGCTGGCGTTGATGACTATAAAAAGGTTTGGTTTTTTGCTCATGTTACCAGGTAAGTTTTGATTGTACATAAATTTCGATGTAATTGTCAAGTTTTATTGATTTTTTCTTTGTCTCCTTTTAAACTGCTCTAATGTATGCAGGAGCATAGCAAATAATACATTCCAGCCAACCACATGGCAGATTAAATTCGATCTTCAAAATAACATATTGAGAGGCAACTACACACTACAATTGGCCCTGGCATCTGCCACTAATGCTGAATTGGAGGTATCTACCCAACTTCATTTATTTCGTAGTTGACCTTTTTTAATCAATTTTTTCCGTAAATAATAAATAATGTATTAAACAAAAATGAATATTTGATGTTATTAATGTATTAAATTGTGTTATATCATGTGATTTTTAATAAAAACTTATTATATAAAAGATCCAATGACACATTAAAAAATTGTCTTTTTATAAATATTGAAGACATTATAAAAAATAAAATAAAAAACACTTTTAACACAAATTTTGAACCATTTTAATACAACTTTTGATAAAAATTAACAAGATATTTTTTGAGCTATGACTATGGTAACTGAAATTTTTTGAGATGGATGATCAGGTTTGGTTGAATGACCCAAGAGCTAAATCTCCCCTCTTCACAGCAGGGCGTTTAGGAGAAGACAATGCCATAGCAAGGCACGGCATCCATGGATTGCATAGGCTGTATAGTATAGTTGTAGATAGTAATCATTTGGTAAATGGAAAGAACACCATCTATCTGAGACAGTCAAAAGCCACAGGTCCGTTCCAAGGAGTTATGTATGATTATATCCGCTTAGAAAGTCCTCCAACTCAAGCTACTTGATTCTGGCTAAAACTTGTAGTGGAGGACAATGAATATGGGTCACACTCTGCATTATTATAATATTTTATTATTAATTAATTGATAACACATTTAAGATTAAATTATTTTCTTGTTTTATATTTTTTTTTGTCACGTTTTTATTATTTTTTAAAAAGAGTTTCGTACATCATACGAAATTTATAAAATTATAACATATGAGAGTTAGTTTCGTCCACGGAATATACAAAAATTATCCAAGCTTTCTCTAAGTTCCTTCACTTCCATCCATAGCTACTTTTTGCACTGCACTCATCAGCTATCAATCAAGGTAGCGTTATCATCGTCCACCATCATCAGAGTCATGGTCCAAAACTTCAAAGCAACACCCCATCCCATCCCATCCCATCCCACCACCCTACAACCAAACCGAAACCAACCGTCAAAACTCAAAATTATAGTCTAACCAGACAATCCACACTGTGACAAACGTGTAAACAGTAAACACCGCATGCCCTTTAAATAAAAGGCCTATTCTCAATCTTGAAAGAGAAAGGTAACCACCATAACCCATTTCCGAGTTTCCTTTCCTTACCAGTATTATGTTGCAGCTTTTCCTTTTAAAGAAACTGACGGAAAAGCTTCGGCAAATTTTTGTTTTAAGCCGTTACTTGTTATAATTTTATAAGTTTCTTCTTCATAATATACGAAACTCTTTTAAAAATACAAAAATAAATAAAATTTATGCTAAAATTCTTTTAAAAAATTTATAAAAGAGTTTTACCCCTGTAAAATGCAAAGTTAATAAAAACGTGATAAAAAACTCTAAAAAAATAGTTTAATATTTTCATTATTTTGATAATTAGTTATTAAAAAAATAAATAAGTCCATATTTAACAGTAGGTAAGGCTTAACAAGCTGCAGAGGATTTATTTTGTTTGACAATGCTTCCATTGAATCAGAACACATTTAATGCTTTTGCCTTTTGGCATGAATGTGACTACAACTTGAGGTCACCGGCTTAGTAGCTGTCATTTCTCATTTTGTCACGTAAAATGAGCGGTAGTAGCCGACTTGATTCAAGGATACTAAAAGTCTACAAATTTATATTAGCCACTAAAGATTAAATCTCTTAATAATAGAATAAAATAGGAAACCAAACAAAATTTTAAAAAAAATAATTAAAAAACACACGTTTAACGTCAGCAAAACCGACGCTTGAACATGACAGCGATAAACGTAAGATAGGTTCAATGTAGAAGAAAAAGACATGTGAACATTATTTCAATTGTAGAGAAAAATTTTAAAACAACGAAATTTCAAGTCTTCTATGTTAAATTGAACGAACAATGATTATTACTTACCAACTACCGACAACAAAAATTTCTAAAATTATTTCAATGGTTATTTCAATAACTATTATGAATTGTGCAGGGTTAAATTTTGAAGCTATTTTTCAATTATGCGCTACAATATTAATAGAAAAATTAGCAGCCCCAACTATTATGTATAACTTTTTAAATAATCCAATATATTGCTGTATATATTGCATATATATGGATCAAATTTAAGCTCCGACAGTAATCCATTCAAATAAATCTATGTTGATGCCAAATTTTCTTCTTGATTACCCCTTTAACTAGGAAAATTTATAAACATTTCATTTTGTTATTTCATTGCACTGTGTCGCAAGCAGGCAAATGTTCAATTGAACAGTTTTTCTCACGAATCGAAATAAAATAAAATAAAACTCCAGATTCTCACAAAAGTTATCTTAATAAAATGTAGTACGATGATCATCCCAAAGGTATCACCACAACTGAGTTTACAGGCCCTACATATTAATTTTCTATTTCATGAATTAAGGATCCAAAATCCTCAAAGCAAAACACACCGGCAGACACAAATAAAGCTTCCAAAATAAAAATAAAAAGGATTAAATCTTTATTTTTTAATCCTGCCCCACGTTCAGTTTCTGAAATCTAAATCAATAATAGTGTGCATATTTTGTCTTCAAGAGCTCGCCTTCATTGTGTTTCCAATGTCAATAACAAATCTATACTTCACATCTGCTTTGAGGAGGCGCTCCATTGCAGTATTCACATAATGTATTGGAATAACCTCAATATCAGGTTTCAAACCATGTTTAGCAGCAAAATCAACCATCTCTTGCGTCTCCTTCATCCCTCCGATGGTACTGCCACCAACTATCTTCCTCCCTGCCAATTATATGAGTTATAGTTAGCTTCAAAATTCAGTTTCAATCTTAAATCATTATGTGGTACATTTTTATTCTGAGACACATGAAGCTTTGCTAAAATCGTACGTGTGCTCAACGATACATAGTAAAAATTTATATATAATAACTTTTTTATTTAAAATAAATTTATCATAAAATATGGATAATATTAATTATTATAATTTATTATTGTATATCCTCACGCATACATTAAAAATAATTGTTTCTTATTATATACTTACCCGAAAGTAAAGGAAATATTGGCAACTCTAGAGGCTTCTCTGGCGCACCAACCATGATTAGTTTACCATGAGATTTCATCAGGCCAATCAAAGGCATAAGAGGATGGATAGCAGAAACTGTGTCAATGATACCGTCCAAGGTTCCCATTGCAGCCTACATAGATACATAGTGAAGAAAGAACATTATAAGTTGTTGATTGACTATTTCTCACAAATATATTTTAATCAATCACAACAAAGAAGCAAATTTCCAACACGTAAGTACCTGCATCTGATCTTGCTCACGGCTAACCACAAATGAGTCAGCTCCCAAATGTTTTATTGCTTCTTCCTTTTTGTTGGGTGATGTACTAATTACTGTTACCTTAGCTCCAAAAGCTTTGGCAAACTTGACAGCCATATGACCAAGCCCACCAAGACCCACCACACCCACATGAAGATTAGGCTTGTCAAGTCCAAAATATCTCAAAGGGCTATAAACAGTGATCCCAGCACAAAGGAGAGGCGCAGCAGCATCAAGAGGTATGCCATCAGGAATGCGAACCACAAAGTGTTCATCTGTAACCATTAAGTCAGAGTAGCCTCCGTATGTGATGGTGCCATCAACATACCTGGCACCGTATGTGAGAATCATTTTTCGACAGTAGTTCTCAAGATCATCACCACAGCTTTGGCATGAACCGCATGATCCAACCATGCACCCCACACCTACCCTGTCTCCAACTTTGAACTTTTGCACCTTGCTTCCCACCTCTGTCACCACACCGACAATCTCATGCCTAGATGTAAAGTCAAATCAAATTTAGCACGATGAATTACTGTCTTACATCTTTTACAATGTGAAAGAGATAAGATGAGGAAAAAAAAAAGCGAAACAGGAACTAGTTTTTAAATAAAAATATATATTTGAACTATTTATTCGTATATTTTCTTGGTATAACAAACGAACAAAGAGATCAAAAGACGAAAATGAAATATGTAAATGTGATTGAAAGAAAGAATGAATGATAAAAGAAAATCGTGTAAAAAGAGATAATATGATTAATAATTTTTTATTTTATTTTCCGTTCTGTTACTTTAGAATCCAATTCATAACTGTACTGCATATTCAATCAACATGTAAAAGAAAAAGATGAAGTTCAACGTGCAGAGCACGTGACTACTAGGACCCCACCCGATACGATGAAACATTTATTTTGTAGTATGAAATACGGATAAAATGTGAACAATTAAAAGGGGAAGCGGCAAAGTTATTATTGACGTACCCAGGGATTAATGGATAGGTTGACACGCCCCACTCGTTCTTCATCATGTGTAGGTCTGAGTGGCATACCCCACAATACATTGCTTTGAATGCCACGTCTTTCTCCCCCGTTTTCCTGTAAAACCAAAACAAATGCATCTCAAGTTTTCAATAAAAATTTATCATCCACAATATGCCTGTTTATTTTGCCATGCAAGAATCAAACGCTTAACGGAATTTCGTGTCAACGTTCATATATATTTAGGATCGAGATCAATATAAGATTTCAATATAATGCGTCGTGCATGTAAATAAAAAAGATGAATCCTCCCTTGAAAATAAAATAAACAAATAAAAGAAGTAAAAAACTGTGGAGTCTTTGAATGCATCAACAGCGTTTACACGAGGGAAAAGGGCACACCATGAAGCAGTATATAACGAAAGAGTGATGAGTATACCTTCGGGAGAATTTGAAGGGGGAGAGAACCCCAGATGTGTCCCTAGCTGCCCATCCGAAAGCTTTCACAGGATGCTCCATCTCTGGTTGTGACGCCATTTGAGTTGCAAAGGAAATTGAGAGAATGAGAATGTTGCACTTCGTACGAGAACCAGTATACTGAGAGGGGCTAAGATCTACACGTTATATATATAAGGAACGAGTGCATGTGGTGGCAATCAATGCCATTTGGAAACGCAAGAGTGATTTTGTCACTGTTGACGTAATCGATGAGGTAATCAATGCAAAAAACCACGCTCACAATAACTTTTTCCCCTTCTCATTTAGCTGTTTAAATGACATAATTAATAAATAAAAATATTCTATGTAAAAATATATAAATAATATGAAGTGTTGTTTTTTTTTATATATAAATTAGTCTTAAGAATACAACTTAATGTTATTTTTTATATATTATTTTCTTTCATAAAGTCACAAACAATTTATATGTAATAATAAACAATAATTTTAATAAATAATTAAAAAATAGCATACTGTGTGTAACATAGAAAAAGTTGTGCATAGTAATGTTTAAATTACTTAAAATCCTTGATTATTTAATTATTAAAACATTTTTAATTTTATTTAGTAGATATATCAAAAGAAACAACAAATCCTAAAATCAATGACTTTCTTACTTTTATGGAGACAAATTATTTGTAAATCGAGATTTCAGATGTGTTTTACACAATAATGATGCTTTGGTTGTTGATTAATTTAGTATAATGAATGTTGGATTTTACTGATAAATTATATAACTAATGATACTGATAAAAAAAATCAATATATTTCATTGAGTATTTTTAACTCTTAAAAAATGCTAAACTTTTTTATATTTTAATGTAATAAATATTTTATCTTTCACAATTTTTTTATTTATGTAATTCAATATAAACTAGTTTATTTATCTGGTATGTTTTTTTTTTTTATTTCATTTGGTAAACATATAAAAATTAACAATAAATTAAAATTCTAAAAGTAACAATTATTCTAAAAACAAGCTTCATACTTATTTAATAGGTAATGGTAATGTACCGTTTGTTGTATATCTTGGTTTAGTTTAAAATTATATACCGACGATAATTCTAAAGATACTATGCATAGTATTAAATATATTTTATTAAATATTACTAATTATTTTAAAATACATATTAAATTTTTGTTTAAATTTGATAAACTTTTATCACTAAATATTCACTCCTTAGTATTTATTTACAATACAAGTAATTTTAAATATTTGTATATTAAATGTATTCACTAAATTAAAATAATGTTATATAGTTTCTGAATTTTAAGATATTAAATGAGCTTGCTTTTATTTAATATATTTTTATAATATATTAAAAATCAATAAGTACTCCTTTATTTCTCTTAATATTTATTTTGAGGAATTGACACAAAAATTAATAAATAAATTTAATATATTTTCTATTAAAATTATCATATAATTTTTTTATATTTTTTTGTCTTATATACTAGTTAATTAATTTTAAAATTTAAGTTAAAAACAGTGTTATAAAAGTGATCAATTCAGTCAAATAATTGATTGAATGGAAGAGGCATCAAGACACGTTTTTTTAAATTTACACGTTTTTACTGTATTCAATGATTTATGGAAAAAATGTAAATTATAATTAAACTAAGTCGGCAGAGTGGAATGTACATATAGTTTATTATAAAATAAATATATAAAATTTAATAATTAAATTAAAAAATATTTTTATAAATACTTATATACAATAAATTTTTTTAAAAATTTAAATTTTTTTAAAACATTTTAATCTAATTTTTTTAACTATAAATTCCAAAACGAACAAGTTTAATAAAATTATAATTATAAAAATAATATATTAAGTATTATAATATAAAAATAAATATATTTATAGAAAATTTATATAAGGTAATAAAATAATTTATAAATGTTCATAAATATTTACTGAAATTTTAAAACTTTATATAAAATAATTAAAAATATAAATATAATAATTTACAAAAAATTAAAATTTTATATAAGATAATGAAAAAATTAAGTAATACTTTTTATTTATAAAATTTAAATAAAATTAAAAAATATTATAAAGAAAAAGAATATAATTTATACATATTTTAAAATATTTTTCATGTAACTTAATTTTATAAAATATTTTATTTTTCAACTAGAACACTCTTATTTATTACAAAAAAATTAAAATTATTTTAATTCACTAAATTTGATGTATATTTATTATTAAGAAAATAAATTTAATATTTAATATTTTTTCTTTCATTTTACTTTGTCTTTTGCATATGTTTTGCATTTTATTTAAATGTTTTAAAAAAATAAATTACTAAAATATAATTTATTAAAAATTAATTTTCTGTTTAGGGTGTTTTTTATTAAGCGTCATGTATTTTGCTATTACAGTTAGCAAAATTTTATTTTTTCATTTAAAAAAACGTAAAACTCATAAAACTTTGACAAATGTCCCAATATTTTAAGAATTTTGCCACCAATATTACGAAATTTGCAAGGAAAAGTGCGGACTTCGTTGACATTGTGACGCACACTTCTTTAAACATAGGCATTTAACACTTTGCACCATAGGCTTCATAAACAACGATGTAAAATGAAAAGTTGTCATTTTGATTCAATTATCTTTTAGTTTTTTTATACTTATACGTTTTTTATTTTGTGAAATTTATATCACAGGTTAGTTGCTACAATATACGGTTTTTTTTATTTTAATAATACTAATTTAAAAACTAATATTTAAAATAGATGTAATTTAAAATTAAATTTTTTTAATATTTTTATTTTTTTTTCCAAATCAACACTGATCTTACACCTAAATAAATGACAACATAATTTTATTATTATTTTAATATATTATCATCATAGAGAGAGTTTAATATAAAGTTTGATTGATACGTTTAGTTAACAGACATATATTAGAAAAAATAGACTAATAGTAATATCATCATCATTTGGCAGTAGAAAGTAATGCAAATAATCAATCAGTAATATATTAATGAATGTATATACTCTATAATAAATTTTTTGCAACTCTTTATGCTGAATTCTTTGTTTATTGAGTGAGTCATGTTTTGTTTTAATATGCTTTTTAAGAGAGAAAAAAAAAATATAAAAATGATGTTACAGAGTAGCTCAATTATTGAAGAAATATTTTATCCACTCTTTTACTTTTTAGTTCTAACACAATGTATAACTTAACCAAAATTTTTTGATTAAATTATCTTTAACCCTCTTTTATGTTTACATGTGACCCAAATTATTCTTTCTTCCTCTCCATCCCTTCTAATTGTCAAAACTTTTGTTTTTTTAATATTTTGATTACGCTGTAACCCATAAATTATGTCAATTTTCTTATTATATTTACCCTTATAACCTATAGTAGTATTGTCCACTATCAAATGATAATGATAATGCATTTTGACAATTTATATTTTATAACTTGATTGTATATCAAAATTATTTGTTACAATTATATATTAAAATAATAATAAAATTATGCTATTGTCTATCTAAGTGAGAGACTAGCATTGAGTTGATAAAAAAAATACTAAATAAAATTTAATTTTAAATTATATTTATTTTAAAAATTAATTTTTAAATTAGTATTATTAAAATAAAAAATCACAATAAATTCATATTATTATTATTATTATTATTAATTTAATAGTTTAAAATAAAAATAAGAAGTGCTTAATATCTTGTGAAATTAAAAAGAATTTAATTTTATTACATATAAAAAAATTTATACTGTTAATAGATTAATAATTATTACTAATACAATAATTTATCATTGAATAATGATGTAAAAAAATATGATTTGTTGTTTTATTTTCGTTATGATTTAATTCATTTTTATCATTTAATTAAATTAACTTTTATCATTTTTTGTATAATTTTTAAAAATAAAATTACAAATTTATAACTAAAAACAATTTTATTTATTATTAAATAATTTTTAATATTTTCTAGAAGTACCGAGTAAAACTCTTTATGTAATAACTGTACAATAGATGACGTAAATAAAGAGCGTCAATCACAATCACAGTGTCTGACGTAAATAAAGAGTGTCAATCACAATCACAGTGCCTTGACGTCAATTATAGTGACTGTTCCTTTCACACATGTTAAATGCCTAATTTTGTTCCATTATCCGTGAAAGATGGCAAATCAAATCCTTCACCCATCAAATTTTGCAAATGTGCTGAAATTTCATTTTAAAAATATTAAATTTTATTCAAAGCTTAAAATAATCCGACATGTTAAAATTATACAAGTTTCACGTTTTATTTGGCAAATTTTTTTTTTTAAAATAAAAAATTAATATTTATTAATTATAATTGCAATATTTATGATTCACAATAAATTATATTGTTCCTGAGCAACTGCATTTATAAAAATAGTAATAATTTTTTTAAATTATTTATATTATTTTTAAATACTACAAATATTTTGATTTAATTATTTAAATTCAAGAGATGCATAGTAGTTTAAAAATAAGAGAAATTTAAATTTAAAAGCAAATTTAAGAGGATAATAATATAATTTTTGATAGAAAATGAATGAGATAAATTTAGTGCACATGATTTCACTTCTTTTTATATATTCTTTAATATAATTCTAACATTATTTTTGTTGCGTTTATGAATCACTTATACTTATTTTATTTTATTAATATTCAATGACTATGTAATATTAATATTATTATTTTTTAGACTATTATCCTTAAATATCATAAGAGGCAAAATATAGAAATGAGTTTGTTAATTTAATAATTGTTAGAATATAAGAGATAGATTTGATTTACTTAATTTTTTGTCTCGTTTTATTTTATAGTTTATTAATTACATGTGATGTAACTGCTTACAATGCAACTAACATGAGATGTTAAGGATTATCAATTTTTAGTGTGAAAACTACAATTTAATAAGATAAAAGTCAAATATTACAAAGAAATCAATATTATCATTATATTTAAAAATCACATAAATTATGTAATAAAATTTACCATAATCTTAACTATAGATTTAGTTACTCATAAAAAAATAAATGACAAAATTCATTGCAAACAAATTCATAAACACCTTAAAAAAAAAATTAAATTAAAGGAACCTAGAGCAAAAGAAGATGAAGTAAGCTCTCATTTTTTAAAAGACGTTCAATCACTTGTTTGAACTTTAAAATAATATTTATCATTTTTACTAATAATCTTTCATTCTTTAATAACTCTCAATAATTAATTAAATCAGCGTCTATGGCCATAATGTTTGAAGTTTTTTAAACAGGAGTTGATATCTCCTGAAGATAATATTTTTGTTTCTAAGAAGTCCTTTTGATAGGGTTAAATGTTTATCCAAAAAAATGATATCTCTTTATAGCTTAAATTTTAAACTCTTCCTTCATAAATAAATAAATAAAATCTTTATTATTTGACCGTAACAGGAGATAAATATAGTAATATTTTTTAAGGCATGAACATGCTAATTGCTTGTAATAGTATAAATGTATTTCACCTTAATTTAATTTAATTTTCTTAACTTTAAGTATAAGAAGTTTATTAGTTTATTAGAGTACCTTAGTGGTGAAACATAAATAAGTTCTAAAATTTACTTTATGTGAATTTGACGGTGTCACATGTATTTGAAAAAATACTTTACTTTTATTTTAGTGGTAAAATTACTTTTTACGGATCCCATCAAAATTATTATACTATTTGTTTAAAATTAAATTTAACAAATTTTGGAAAAGAATCCTTTAAGAAATTATTTTTAAATAATGCAGTTCTTGTCGATTGCTGGTCAAACACTTCCCTTGCAGCCTAAAGCACTCTTTCTGATGATTAACTGTAGCTGTTGTGGAAAATCAATTTTCAATTCAAGAACTATTTTAAGAACTACCAATAAAGATGTTTTTACATAATTAATTATATTTAATTATAATAATATAAAAATCTATTTAAATTAAAAATAAATATGTATTAACATATAAAAAAGATAAACTTGTCATATAAAAAAGAATTAATTTTAAAAAAGTTATATTTTAGTAATTTTAAAAAAATAATATTTAGATAAAAAAAGCCCATGTATCTTTTGACTTTTTCTCAAAGGACCCATAATCTCAATACTTATCTACATGTGAGATAGCTAAAGCACTTGAACAGTAGTCCGAAAACAAAAAGAAAAGATGGATCGGATCTTTAATGTATGGAATAACGGGAGGGACAAATAACATTTAGCATGTGAATTCTAATATCCCCTTTATTTGTAAAAAGTAAATATAACGCTTTTCAATAAATAAAAAAGAATTAATTTTAAACCGTTGATATTTATAAATATAAAATAAATGATTAAGATTAATTGGTGAAAAGGTTAAAAATTAAGAGGAACAGATAACTATATTGGGTAATAAAATATTAATGAAGGGTAAATAAATAAATTGTTACTTCTTTTTTATCTTTCCTCTTTGTCTCTACGACAATTCTTCCTTTTTTATCTTTCTTATTTCTTCTCAATCTTCTTCATTTCTAGAATTTTTTTATCTAAATTTTAAAATTTGTTGGATAAAATTAACTAAGATGAGATTTCTCCTTTGTGACTTTCTTTATAATTTCCTCTGAATTACATGTATTAGCCTATCAATCTGGATTTCAATGAGACATGGCTGAAAGAACATGAAACATGGTTGGGTAAAGTCACTTCTACATCAGTTGAATTGGATGACTGAAACAATAATTCTTTACAAAGTATATTTAAAAAATAAAAATAAAACGTAAGTTCTGCATAAGTTTTCTCAGATAACCAATGTAAATAAGTAAATTGCTACTTCTTCTTTATCTCTTTCCTCTTCATTTCTATGATAATTCCTCCATTTTCATCTCTCTTATTTTTTCTTGTGAATACCAATTTTTTTTTTCACCTTCCAGGAATTACCTCCAAAATTTTTATAAAAAAATCTGAGTCTTAAGGAAGAAAGAGAAGAAGAAAATAAAAAAGAAAAGAAATAATATACCATTAACAACTGTTCCACCGTTTGAATCGCCGTACCGGTAAGTTTATTTTTTCTTCTCCGATTGTTTTCTTAAACTTACCTGCGTAAGATTATTTCTTCCCTGTTTTTTAAACTGGCTCTCTGTAAGCTCAGTTATTTTTATTCTGCGTGGATGTATGCCCCTAGTACAAAATCATGCTTAAATCAACTTTTTCTTTCTTTTTTTGATTTAATATTATTTTATTAGGTATGTTGTACTTGATTTGATAGAAATGTAAGATGTAGGCACAGACACTTTCTCAAATCATCTCTTTCATCACCTTTTTATTTTTTATTTGTTAACATTTACTATTATTTTAGTATATTGATTTGATTGTATAATGTAAAATATGCAATTCGAGCATTGAGCCTACGTCTAAGCTATTGGACATCATTTAATTTACTTGGCCTTATGTCAATTATTGTATTATCTTATTCTCCTTTTTCCGTTTAGTTGTTAGGTGTTTTTCTGTCGATTAAGTTTATTTTTATTTTTATTTTTATTTTTATTTTTTATTTGTTTGGGCCTATCTCTATATTTTATTTTTTTTATTTATTTTCTTTCAGCCTTATAGTTTTACTTTGTTGTCTAATTTTATTTATCCTATTTTACTTTAAATCTTTAGATTTCATTTATATTTCTTAAGCAATGATAATTAGAATAATTATGATAAAAAATCATTAAAATTGATTAAACATAATATAATTTTTTTATCATATTATATACAAATTATATTTTTATTTGTAAAATTTATTTTATTTTAATATTAACAATAAATTTTCTTTAAGATTATTTATGTTATTCCATTATTTATGTCTTAATTATTATTTTGATTATTTACCTTCTAATATTTGTATTTATTTATTGTATGTTTGTAGAGTGTTGATATAATTTAAATTTATATTTGCAATTTACTCTCTTCAATGTAATAATAATATAACATAATATTTGCATCAATTTATAGCATTAGCGTGTAGCTTCTCTATCGTTGTATGTTATAAATTGAGAAAGTTTACGTATATCTACGTTACCAAAACTTTAGGCAATATTAATTTATCATATATCATCTTTAATAAATTATAAAATTCTCTTAATAATCAATTAAAATGCATTTTCCTATAATCAGTATTTTACTAATTAATCAATTTAAATCTAAATTGTTTTACTAACGAAATAATTTATAATGCTAATGTGTAGCGACTCTACCTTTATGCGTTATAAATTATTAAAAACCTATGTGTACCAATGTTACCTTAGCTTTTATATAATATAAATCTATCAAATGAAATTTTTAATCTTTTTATTAAATGAATATCTTCTTTAATCAATTCAAATAAATTTATTATTTTTAATAAAAATGAAATTAGTTTTCATATTTTAAAATTTATTGAATCGTATTTCTAATTTTGATAAATTAAATACCCAATTATTTCTCTATTTTTATTTTACTATACAAATTTTTGTAATATCGTTGTGTGATTTACATTGCCTTCGATTGTCCAAAAATTATAAGAGATTAATATATAGCTTATGCTATCTTAAATTCTTTTTCAACATTAATCATAATCAAAATTAAAATTCAAATACTTTATTTATGAATAAAATATTTTTTACGATTTGCAGTATAGTTATGTGAACTTCCTTCACTTTCTGTATTGTTTTTCGTAGGGTACATGTATAACTGCGTTATCTTGTATCCTAAACATTATAATTTTACAAAAATAATTTTAATTTGAAAATAAATTTTCTCTTATTAAACTTAATTATAATCAACTAATTTCATAATTTTTAGATAGAACTACGTGACTTAGAGTTCTCCATTGCACTCGGAGATATATAGGAGCGGGAACTTGACCCGTCAAGTCAAAATAATTTTTAAAATAACCCAAATAATATCTCAATAAATAATATTTCTTCTTTTAAAATAAAAATAATTAATGTTTAGGGATTAAATAAATATTTTTCAGAATTTAAATAAATTTGCACAATTAATTTAAGGTAACCGTTTTTAAAACAGACATTGTAAGGTGCTAATACCTTCCCTACGCATAAATGGCTCTCGAACTCATTTTTTGTTTCTAAGATCGTATTATATTTAAATTTTTCCAAAGTTTTTCTTAAAATAAACTTTGGTAGCGACTCCTCTGATATTTTGAAAACGTTGTTTGTCGTACCGTTGCGACTGCCCGGCTGCAACAGATGGCGACTCCACTGGAAAATTTTTTTAAAGAGTCAAGCCTTTGATAATTGATTGTGCAAAAATTGTCTTATTTTGTTTATATTTGTTTAATCCTTTTCTTTATTATTTGAATTAATTGTATTATGTTTCTTTTATTCGTGTATTTATTTTATGCATGCATTTTCATAACCTTGTTGTATATATTTTTCTTAATATTATTGTTAACCCTAAGATAGATGACCATTGATAATTTTTTGTGATATTCTCGTGTTGTTTAATTTTGCAGCTTTTGTTTTTGTTGAGTTGATAAGGTTTGTATGCTCCCTCACACCCTTTGATATTCGTGTATTTATTTCATGCATAATTTGGCAAAAAAAGAAGATTGAGACACTTTCATGGATGTCCTAGCACTCACCATTTATGGCATCGTCCTCTTCCCTAAACATGACAACTTTGTGGATTTAGCAGCAATAGATGTATTTCTTGCATACAAAAATCGATCTGAAAAATCTGTCCCTGCAATAATAACTTATGTTTATTGTACATTGAGTTTCTGCCATGAAAGGAAAGGAAAGAGGATTATATGTTGTTTACCTATGCTTTATATATGGCTCACAACTCATGTCTTTAAAAGGCCAAGTGAGATCAAGTGTCCGATCACTGATTTGCTGAGGTTTCAGATTTGGCAGAAAAATGGTTAAGAGTGGGCTAATCACTTAGCCAGTTTGAATGAAGGACACGTCAAGTGGCACACTCCATGGCAACAGTCAACGACCATTGTTTATCACTGTGGCAATTACCCAAATGTTCCTCTTATGGGTACTCGGGGTTGTATTAATTACAATCCAATTATGGGACAACGTCAGCTCGCTTATCCTATGATGGGACCACCTGCTGAGGAATTGTTGATTCCTTTTGTTGTCTATTATGAAGATGAAAATTTCACGGAGCTTATCCAAAAGGCAAGGAATGCTTGAGAAAGGGTTGATCAAAAAGGAAAAGAGTTAGGCGTGAGGAGTTGTGCAACGAAAGCAAGTTACTGTCAATGGGTTAAAGAAAGAGTCCAAGAGATTAAGTTACCATTCAAAGATCCAGGTACCTCCCAAAAAAGTGAGTCATCTAATTCAGAACCCTTTGAGAATGAAGAAGTAAAAGAATTAAAGGTAAGATTGGCTAAGATGATTGAGAAGAATGTGAGGGTAGAAAGGAGCTTCGAGAGAGCCGCCAAACTTGCGCCATTTTGAAAAGAGAAAACAGTGAAAAAAAAACAAGCCTATGAAGAGGTTTGTAAGAAGCAAAAGTCTATGCAAAGCCATGCAGCTAAAGTTCAACGTTGCCTTGAGGCTGCAAGCAAGGAATTGGGATTGAGGGTGAAGGAGCGAAATGCAGCTTTATATGAGAAACGACAACTAAAAGGTGTATTATACAAGACAAAAAGAGATAAAGAAGAAGCTTTGACTCAAGCCAATGAACTCCAAACACGAGTGCAACACATGGAAGAGCAGATAAAGGAAATTGTCATGGCATGCGAGGCCGAAATTAATGCTGAAAAATGGAAAGTGATCAGAATCATGAAAGAGTATGAAGCTATTGTGAAAGTGAAATATGGTCTGATAGAAGAAGGAGATAAGCTCATTGAGTATTGGATCAAGCGCTTTATACAACTTGCATCATTAGCTAATGTCGCGATTAATGAGGTCCCGTATATATTGACAAAGGCCGAGACAACTACTTTTTTCTACACGACACTTCAAGAAATTAAAGATTTCCTTAGCCATTGCAACTGGTTGGTCTCAGAGATGAAAGGAATGATAGCTAGGGCTAGGAAGGGGTGATGTAATGATTTGGAGAATGGGTAGACTATGTATGGGTAGGAAAAATAAGATGTATTTTGAATCACACTCTGATGTACTTTGATGTTTTGATTTGATTATGGAGTATATTTTGGTGTGTTTCATTTGACAAGGATCCTACATTAATTTTCATTAAAGACTCGAAGAAGCTCAACAACTGTGATGATTCTTTAATCTTTGGTCATTATTTTTAAGTGCACTTTTTATTTTAATTAATTCTTTCTTGACTACAAACTCTTTCAGAAAATTAAACAAATATAACGGGAAAATATTTTCTAAAGCATCCTTATAGAACTCGCGCTCAAGCAAGGATCATGGATGAGTTAGAAGAGCACAATGAAGAATTGAGAAACGATGTTAACCAGTTGAAGGAACAAATGGCACAAATCCTAGAGACACTGAAGTCTTTAGAGAGAAGAACCACAGAGGGGACCCCTACTCAAGCACCTCCACCACAACCCACTCCTACCTATCTACCAGGTTTTACCCCTACACAAGGACCGTCTCAAAGTTTTCCTCATCATGAAACAATGGTGCCTTTGACCTTGCATGTAGAAAGGCCTCCACAACAAGCTTTCAATCAACAAGATGTCCAATTTTCCCCATATGGCCTTCCCCAAGGTTATACACCACCGATGGCTAAGAACCCACCAAACACTGGCCAACCATCAAATCAACCCAATCCTCCACAACCTTCAGGTCCACAAATCCAACCAACCCAAACATCTATCTCATCATATGCTTACCCTCAAAATGCCCATCCCCAAGAAACTCATATACCCCACATCATACCTACCCCAAATCAACTAATCCACCACCAACCACAAATCATTAATCCTAGCCTTGATGGAAACCCAGCCATATCACCATTCCATTCCCATAAGACCTTAGAAGAACCCCAGTCCAATTACTTAGAGGAGCACTTCCAATTCAGAGAAAAATTACAAATATTAGAAGAAAGATTGAGAGTTATCGAGGGGAGTAGTTATGACATTGGAGAAGCTGTAGATCTTTGCTTAGTCCCAGATGTGATAGTTCCTCCAAAATTCAAAGTGCCTGATTTTGATAAGTACAAAGGAACGATATGCCCAAAAGTTATTTGATCATGTACTGTAGGAAAATGGCATCACATGCCTATGATGATAAGCTGCTAATTTACTTTTTTCAAGACAGTTTGATTGGAGAGCTTTCAGTTGGTATATGCATCTTGAGCATACTCGTATTCGTAGTTGGAAAGACTTGGCTGATGCTTTCCTAAAGCAATATAAGTACAACATTGATATAGCTCCTGATAGATTACGACTGCAAAATATGTTAAAGAAGGAGGATGAGAGTGTAGCCTCCTTTGTCTGAAAAAGAAATAGTGGTTATATTTATTGATATTCTCCAATCACCTTTCTATGATAGGATGATGGGAAGTGTTTCGTCAAACTTCTTTGATATTGTGATTATCGAAGAAAGAGTGGAAGGAGGATTGAGGAGTGGTAAGATATTTCATAATTCTGGCAGACCCTCCAATTTGAAGAAATTTACAATTGGTCGAGGAAGAAAGAAGGAGGGAGAGACTAATGCTATAGCTTTTCACCCAAGAGAAGTTCCTTTCATCAGACCTAACTCTGCACTTTTTCAATTCCAACCTACATTTCCTGCCCCTCAAATATCTTACCCATATGTCAATGCTGTTTCACAGAATTCAAGTCCTCAATCTTATCAGTCATGACCCTACCAACCCGCTCTCCCTACTTTTCCCATAGCACCACCTATGAGACCACCCCAACATTGGAACCAAAACCTAAATTCCAACCAAATAAGACCCCAAAACAATCAAGAAAGGAAGCAAGTTCAATTCGACCCAATCCCCATGTCCTACATTGAGTTACTACCTCGCCTATTCTAAAGTTCATTAGTTGTACCCTGTCAAATGAAACCTGTAGAACCGCCCTATCAAAGATGGTAAAACCCAAATGCTAAGTGCGAGTATCATGCTAGTGGCATTGGTCATTCGACAGAGAATTGTAGGGCATTAAAGTTCAAAGTGCAAGACTTAATTAATGCTAAATGGCTGAATTTCAAGAAGGATAACCCTAACATTAGGAGTAATCCCCTACCCGGGCATGGAGGATCGTTGATAAATGTCATTGAGGAAGAGTCTGCACATGTTTTAAAGAGAAAAATTGAAGACGTTACCACTCTTGTTAAGGTTATTTTTGCTAAGTTGTGCAAGGCTGACTTGATCAAGGGTTTTGTACATGAAGAAAATATGTGTATGTTACTCAAAAAGCAATTAAAGGCAGTGCTCTCGCAGATTTCCTAGCTCATCAACCGATAAATAATTATCAATCAATACATTACGAATTTCCTGATGAAAATATAATGGCATTGCTTAATGAGAAAGAATCTTCAGCAAGAGATGAATGAGTCATGATGTTTGATGGTGCTTCTAATGCACTCGGACACGGGATTGGTGCTATACTGATTTCCCCAGAGAAGCAATATATCTCGATCACAGCTAGATTATCATTCGATTGTACGAATAATGTAGCTGAATTTGAAGCATGTGCTATGGGAATTTAAGCGGCTATAGAGTTAAAGATCTTGATGTATATGGTGACTCAGCCTTAGTCATCCACCAGCTGAATTCAAGGTTTTTCTTAAAATAAACTTTGGTGACGACTCCTCTGATATTTTGAAAACGTTTTTCGCCGTACCGTTACGACCCCCCTGTTGCGACACTTCCAACCTCCTTCATTTCTAGATTTTTTTTTTCATTTAAACTTTGAAATTTATTGGATAAAATTAACTAAGATGAGATTTCTCCTCTGTGACTTCCTTCATAATTTCCTTGGAATTACATGCACTAGCCTATCAATCTGGATTCCAATGAGACATGGCTGGAAGAACATGATACATGATTGGAAAAAGTCACTTCTACATTAGTTGAATTGGATGACCGAAGCAATAATTATTTATAAAGTATATTTAAAAAATTAAAACGTAAGTTCTACATGAGTTTTCTCAAATAAGCGATGTAAATAAGTAAATTGCTACTTCTCCTTTATCTCTTTCCTCTTCTTCTCTACGACAACTCCTCCATTTTCATCTCTCTTATTTTTTCTCAACTTCCTTCATTCCCAGATTTTTTTTCCATCTAAACTTTGAAATTTGTTGGATAAAATTAACTAAGATGAGATTTCTCCTCTGTGACTTCCTTTATAATTTCCTCTGAATTACATGCACTGACCTATCAATCTGGATTCCAATGAGACATGACTGGAAGAACATAAAACGTGGTTGGAAAAGTCAATTCTACATCAGTTGAATTGGATGATCGAAGCAATAATTCTTTACAAAGTATATTTAAAAAATTAAAACTTAAGTTCTATCTGGGTTTTCTCATATAACCAATGTAAAAATTAGCGACATAAACCTAACACAACCGATGCAAATACAGTCCATGCAGAAAATGTATAAAGTGGTTGCCTAATGACATCAGACTTGCCACAGACCCGATGCAAATTGAATCCATACGCAAATATAAAAGGTGCTCACCTAATCATATTGGTTTTATAACACAATCGATGCAAATGTAAAGGCCGCACAAACCGTTGTTCAAGTTTAACTCTGTCCACAATTTAACATCTTTTAACTCTCGAACCCTTGTAGAAATTATCCAATATTCATTATTTTTTTCACCGTCTCTGACCTGCACAACCAATTTCATTGTAGTAATACAATCACCCCCTTATTAAGGAGACTAAGAACACAACTCAGTACAACTGCACACTACACAACCTTTTTAAATATGCAACCCAGATATATATTTTAATATACACTAGATTAATATTGATAAACCCATTGCAACTTACCATTGTTGAAATATTTTTCTTTCGAAACATTAATTTCTACAATGAATTTTGAATATATTCAATATTATTAGTTATTAACCCATCAAGATATCCCTACTTTTTATATTGAATCTCCACAACCTGATGTTCTTTTTATCTTAACTTTATACATACTTAATATTTGAAATTTCATGTTTTTAACATTGAAAACGCTTCACACTTGTTGTTCTATAAATATAATTTTTAATATAACGCTGAAGATGAGGAGAACAAGATGACCAACACCAAGAAGAAGAAGAGGAATAAAATACAAAGAAAGAATAAAAACACGAAATTACCAATGTATCCTTTCAAAAATCTAACTTGAATAATCGGTATCTTGTAATTTATTCTTAATCATTTGATTAAAATCAACGGTCCATGATACATGATAACTTTTGTAAAATATTTCTTTTCTTATTTTTTACAAAAGAAGGAAGGATATTAGAACTCGCCATTTAGCATACGTAGATGCGATTGTAATTGCGTCTGATTGGTTTATTATTAAGAGTAACTAGTTTATTATTAAATTCACTGAAAAATTCATCGACATACGAGGCTTTTTTTTTTTAAAATATAAAAAATACGATCTTTTTTTTACAAAATTACAGAAATATAAAATTTAAAAATTATCAATAATAATTTTTAGTGTAGTACAAAAATTTAAAAATAAAAAATAAAAAAATTTAAAAAATATTAAAAAATTAAAAGTAATAAATGATAATATTTAAAAAATATATCAATAATTGTGATTGTTAGTTTTTATCAAAAATCACTAATAACAATTTTTTGAAAAAATTATATTTCTGTAATTTTATAAAAAAATTTGTATTTTTAAATTCTAAATAAAAAAATCATATATAAAAAAATAAACCTCATACCGATTCAATTACATTTTTAATAAACAATTCAAACTGCTCAGGCGGCCGGTTCACGTTCCGTCTCTAACCGGCCAATTCAAGTTGAGTTTATCAACACGGATTCAAGATATAATTATATAATCTGTAAATACACATTCTTAAATAAAAATATATTTTAAAAAAATTCTAATATGATATGAGAACTTAGTGTCAAAAAACTTTCAAAAAATCCAAAATTTTAAAACCTAAGTCAGATAAAAAAAATATATAAACCCGTGACATCTAAAAACAATCAAAATAAAAATCGCAAACTCGAGAATAAATTTATTAAATCGATAAATATAAATATAAGAATAGCCGTATATTTATACAAGACTCGCTTAATTGGTTTTTAAACGAGGTAATATGATTTTTACAGTGAAAATTGTGGCTATTGCCTATTGATCAGTATATAATTGGTTGGGTTTTGAAACAATGCATAAAATGTGTTCTGATATTGGTTGGGTTTTCATTTGTTCCAATGGGACCATGCGAAGACTCAGGAACATGACAAGTTGGGTATGGCAATAAAAACGTGACCCTTATTCATGTGAATTCTTTGAATAATAAGTAGAGAACAGAAAAAGAAAGCCGTTTCGTAACAAAATTTCCCTTCCCTTTAAAGAGAGATGTGGAAAAAGTAACCATCTTCCTCTCCCGTTTTAGTAATTACTTCCTCCATCATTATTTCCTAAAATTAGTAAAATATAACTACATATTATAAATTTTTAGTCTTTTTAAAATTATTTATAATCAATGATTAAGTTGGTAATTAATATATTAAATGAATAAACTTATATAGTTATATAAATCATAATAAGTGAATATCTTGTTAATTTAAATTTTATAATTAATATATCTGAAGATATTTTTTTTATTTCTTATATTTTACATTGAGCAAGAATCGAGCATGCAATATGCTATGGATCCATCAGTTTGTCTCATTTTAATTTGCTAAAGCAGACCTATTTTTTATTATTTAGTTTTTTTTGGAAAGCCCATTTTTCAACTCCTATATTCAAGACACCACGGGACTAGCGTAGGTTGGCAGGCTGTGAATTTTCTTCATTCCCAAATCAAGTTTTACAAATCAACACCATATTAATAGTTCGAAAAACAAAATTATGTAATTTTAATTTAAAAAATTATTTTTATTTAATATAATAAAATATTTTTTATTAATAATTATATAGTTACTTTTTAAATTTTATAAATTTTAATTTATAAAATTTAAAACAGTCATATTATATATTTTAAAATAGTTATTTCTATTATATGTTATAATATGAAGAAAAAAAACATAGCCTCTCGAATATATTTGAGTTTTTTAATTGCATTCTGGTAATAATATGGGCAAAATGTTCAATATTTATGCATTGTATCTAAATGGTGTTAAGAATGTGCGGTCATTATTGAAGTCCTATCAATAATGTGCAATTTATTAATTATTACATGTAAAATTTTGTATTTGGTGAGCCTTACTTTTGATCAAAGAACTAGTTTCAAAATTTACTGGCTGGGTAATGCGATGGCACTCCAAGCCACAGGCACAGGTTATGCCCAAGGAATTGAAAAAGTAACAACACACTTTTTAATATATATTATTTATTATTGATTAATTTTTTAAAAATTAAAAAAATTGTGAATCTACATCATTAAATTAAATGTGAAGTTGATAGTATTTTAATTTTTGATAAATTTTAATTAATAATAAAAAATATATTATGACTATCATGATATCAAACGAAAACAACATCATAAAACAAAACGTGCTAACCTTAAAACACTTTCTTTAACCACTGAAACAATTAATACTAATGATCCAGATTATGAAGTTCAAGTGATATCAAATGCATGAACTTACCAATTTGTTTTGAAAATGCTAGAAGATTAGGATACTTTTATTAATAATTTAGCCCAAATAAATTACCACATTGTTAGTGGATAGAACGTTGAATTTTTATTTTTCAAGATAGTTTGGTTTGCAAGAAATAAACGCCGCTTCTGCCCTTAACTTTGACACAGTATAAGTAAAGCCCGTGAAGGACACGCAACGTCGTCACCTAAGTCTGATACAACGTCACCAAAGACGTCGATATAACCCTCACCATGCACTTATAAATACTTCCCCCTCTTCTGTTACTTCCTTACTCATCCTTCACTTCACTCACAAAGATACATTCTTCAAATTCTTTTCTAACTGAAACATAACACAATTGAAATGGCAACACAACACGAAACTGAGCATCCTAAGAAGGCTTTCGGATGGGCTGCAAGGGATCCTTCTGGTGTTCTCTCCCCTTTCAATTTCTCCAGAAGGTTCCCTCTTCTCCTCCCTCGATGCATCTTTTCATTAAAAATACCACGTTAGTAACGATTACATTTGCTTGGTACTAACTTCGAAAAATTTCCAGGGAAACGGGTGAAAAAGATGTGGCATTCAAAGTGTTGTATTGTGGGATGTGTCACTCAGACCTCCACATGGCGAAGAACGAATGGGGCTTCTCATTTTATCCATTAGTGCCAGGGTATACATTTTACTTTAATTCTGTCAATTTCTCGATGTAGAGCTAAACCAACCAGTATCACAAGGATGCTCTTGTTTATCAAAAAAATAAACTGCAATATCATGGGACAAATTCAATTTTATTCTAATTAGTGTAAATAATAATGCAGGCATGAGATAGTTGGGGTAGTGACAGAGGTGGGAAGCGACGTTCAGAAGTTCAAAGTCGGGGACAAGGTGGGTGTGGGATGCATGGTTGATTCCTGCCGGGCATGCCAAAACTGTGTTGACAGTCTTGAGAATTATTGTACACAATATACACTCACATATAATGCCAAATATAGAGATGGCACCGTTACATATGGAGGCTACTCTGACTCAATGGTTGCAGATGAACACTTTGTTGTTCGAATTCCTGATGGCTTACCTCTTGATGTTGCTGCTCCTCTCCTTTGTGCTGGGATCACAGTGTATAGCCCTTTGAGATATTTTGGACTTGACAAGCCTAATCTTCATGTGGGTGTGGTGGGTCTTGGTGGGCTTGGTCATATGGCTGTCAAGTTTGCCAAAGCTTTTGGGGTTAAGGTGACAGTAATCAGTACATCACCCAACAAAAAGGAGGAAGCAATACAACGTTTGGGAGCTGATTCTTTTCTTTTAAGCCGTGACCAAGATCAGATGCAGGTATATATATACATGCCATGCAATTTTTTACTAATTTGAAGTGTGAATATATTGCTCTCAGAAATTGACATTTGACAATGATATATAAGATAAAATAGTAAGTAACATTGTTGATCACGTTGTAGGGTGCAAAGGGCACATTGGATGGCATTATTGACACGGTTTCTGCAGTTCATCCCCTCTTACCTCTGATTGGTTTACTCAAGTCTCATGGAAAGCTTGTAATGGTTGGTGCACCAGAGAAGCCTCTGGAGCTGCCAGTCTTTCCTTTACTTATGGGTAAGCATATGAAAATTTATTATTTCCATATGATGACACAAAACTTGTAATGGCTACACAAGGATAATATAGTGTAAAATGTGGATGCATGGATGTGTTAACATCTGAATTGGCAATTTGATGCTAACAAAGAATTTAATTTCAATTATTGACAGGGAGGAAGATAGTTGCTGGCAGTTGCATTGGAGGGATGAAGGAGACCCAAGAGATGGTTGATTTTGCTGCTGAACACAGGATAAAACCTGACATTGAGGTCATTCCTATGGACTATGTCAACACAGCAATGGAGCGCCTTCTTAAAGCAGATGTTAAATATCGATTTGTGATTGACATTGGAAACACACTAAAACCGTGCTATTAAATTTTGGACAACAGAGAATGAACTATGGACTATTAGACAGTAAAGGGCAAAATGTGATAGCTTTCAGCCCAACCTTTTGTCAAGGAGTTTCCCATTCCGATTTCTGTGATGTATTTTCGTTGTGCCATGTCTTGAATAATAAAAAAGTATAAATTTTGCATGTAATTGGCATCGATACTATTGCTCAAATTGCCAACAAATTTTATATTATATTAAAAATCAGAAGGAATTTCAACAGCTTAAGTTATTTTTATTCTTTTCCTTGTAAGAAATTAAATTTCTTCTTCCAGTTCTTGAACTTAAAACTTCGTTGGAAAGCAAGGGCACCGTGAAGAAAATTTGGATTTTTTTTAATATTTACATTTGTATTTGTCTAATTAAACTTTCATTTAACTATTTAAAATTTTAAATGTTTAATATGACCTTTATTAATTTATTTATTGAATCAATTTTTTAAACTATTTATACTATATTAACTATTTACATTTAAATATAAATTTTTAATTAAAAATTTGTACTCCAATCATAAAATATGAGGTAATCTTTTTCCTCAAACTTTTAAATACTGAAATAAATGTTTTATAGCAAACACTTTCTTATTTATAATTAAATTTATGTATTTATGCTAATAAATTAATGTTTTGTTTTTGTTAAAGGTATTATTATTAATTTAAAATATTAAAAAAATATTAAATCCATAGAAGAGGATTTGTAAAATAAATAAATAAATGAGGAATATAAGAAATTACAAATACATGAAATGGATTTTTAACATAATCATTTATTTTAAGTTTTAAATTATATGAATAATTATTTGTAATTTTTAATCAAATTCTGGCTTGATTTCAAGTTTTGTTAAAATATTTTTGGGAATATTACTCTTATCATTATTATTTTTTATTTTTTTTAAAATAAATAACTAATTTATCAAAAATAATAAAAAATTGTTAAATATCATAAATATGTAGTGTATTCTAAAAAATTCATAATAATCAATATCAAATTAGTAATTTATACATTAAATAAATGAATCTATTCACTTTTATAATAAACAAGTGTTTTGTTAAAAGCGATTTACTTGTAAAGCAAGCGTCCGCTTTTACTGAATAAAATATTAAAACATACCTTAACATCTTCTAACTTAAAATATATATAAGGATGAGATGTGACTTGTAATCAAGAAAACTAAGCCTATAATAACACAATGGTTGATGTTTAGAATGATCATAAAGGGTTAACTATGATTATAATTTTATTTCAAGTAAAATAGTGAGGAATTAAAGGTAGTTCTAATAGTGGTGGTGAATATACTAAGTTTATAAGAAGTAATGAGATGATAGAAATAATAATTTTGCTAGTAGGCTTGATTAATGATAATGATAATATGAGGAGAGAATATATGACATTGAAAAATGATATGATGATGGTTTAATAGGGAAAGCATGGTAAAACATGATAATGAAGGATAAGTTTACGATAATTTGTGATTGAATTATAACAGTGCAGTTATAATAAAAATTTATATAATAATTGATATTGTGGTTTGAAGTTTAATAGATGTTACTTTGAGTAATGAGGCATAGAAATATTTGAAAGTAATTATAAAAATCGATATTTAAGTATATCTAACTTCATATAAGAATTTTTATTACAGTGGTTTATCCGATGTGAAACTACTTTTAATTTTTTTTAATATGTTAAAAAAATTAAGATTATTGTTGAACAAGCTGTCGAAAAAAATGCAAAGAAAAATTATGAGAAAATTTGCATCGTTCTATCTTATAACAATGCTAATTTATTTGGGCTAAATTTTATATATATATATAGCATTTTTCACAGATCCACTGCAAATGCATGCACCTACTAATCTGTTCATTAGCAAATGCTATAAAATCATTACTTTAATCATTCACAGGAATGACCACAGTAGTAACATCAAATCTTACATGCAATAATTAAGTGCAAGGATTTCTTATTTTATTAATAGGACATCAATAATCACCGCACGTTCTTACACCATTTTGATACCATGTTAAATTTTAACAATTTCCCCGTGTTATTATGAGAGTACAATTAAAATAAACAAATATTTGAGAGGTTATTTTTCTTTTATATATATATATATATATTTTAAAATATAATAGGAATAACAATTTTAAAAAATAAGCACAATATAAATTATTCAACATGATATATAGGGCGCGCGCACACACATTAAGAATAACCATAACTAATATAAAATATTGATGAGATCCATCAACTTAACAAAGTTTAAAATCTCGGCCTTTTTAATATTGAATAAAATACCAAAATCTAAATTGATTAATTAAAGAACCTCTAATCATATTGACATTCACACCTTTTTTAGATTTTCACCTTTAACCGACTCACGAGTAGGAATCAAAACTGACCAGGTCAAACCAGACTTTACTCTAAACAGGCTTGACCTGTAACATAATTATTAGGTCTGAGTCTGGCCTGTTACATGTTAAAGGCTTTAGTTTAGGCCTAACCTGACCTGACCTGAAGCCTATTAACAAAACCTGTTAAAAAAAATTAATATTAATAAAAATATAAATATTTTATTATTAAATTAGTTTATACATTTTTCTAATTTTTATCTATGTTCTTAATAATTATTAAATAATTATAATAATATTTATATAATTTTATAAATAATTTTTAAAATATTATTTAAGTATTAATTAGAAATATTTTATATTAATAAAATTTATATTTATATATTTTTTTATTTTTTAAAATTATATAAATAGTAAATATTTTAGTTTTATTTTAGAAACATATTTTGTTTATTTAAAGACATCTTATATTCAACAAATAAAGTTATAGTAAATACATAAAATTGATAAAAAAAAATAACATTCACACAGTTTGTTGAATCAATTAAAAGAAAATTATATGTTTAAAAAAAATAAATTTAAACTTACTGCAATATATATATATATATATAATGAAAATAATAATAACTATTAAATTAAAAAAATAATTACAAAAAATAACACTTATAAAATTTATTGAATCAGCTAAAAAAATTATTATATTTTAAAAAGTAAATAAATATTGTCATTATAAAAATTGTAGATGATAAATACTTATATTATAAAATTTATAGATACAGAAAAATAACATATGAACATAGGAAGAATTATTAAAATTTATATTTAAATTAAAATAACTTATATTTCTAAATTTTTATCTTAATTAAAAAATATGTGATAAAACTTGATATAAAAATTTAAACTTAATGTACTATATATATATAAAATGAAAACAATAATAACTATTAAATTAAAAAAAATTACAAAATATTTAATTTTATTTATCTCATTAATTTATTATTTTAAATTAACAAATAAATGTAAAATTAACTACACTATAATATTAATGTAATATAGAAAATACTACTGATACAATAAATTAAAACACATACTTATAAATTACATATAAATTGATAAATTGACTAATAATTTAATTAAAACATGTGCAAGTTATAAAAATATATATTATTATATAATTTATTTATAATTATATTATTTATATTATTTGCTACATGGTCTGATTATATATATATATATATATATATATTAATATATATTATAATAAGTTTTTTATTTTATTTTGTTATCATTTTTTTAATAAATTTTTACTTTCAAATAAAATATAATTCAGATTTAAGCAATCTCTATTTATTATAAATAAAAAGAATTATAACATAATATATTAATATAATAATTAAATAATTAAATTAATAATAATAAAATTAAGAATATAAAAAATATGTTAATATAATTCTATTATTTTATTTTTAAATTTTATTTTGTTTAATTTTGATTACGTCTTATTCCTATTCAAAGACTTAACTATTTTTTAAATTGTTTAAATATAATAATTTATTATTAAATAAATTTATTATTTAAAAAGTGTAATTATGTATAAATATTTTTAATTTTTAATATAATATAATTTCTGTTTATTATAATTATAAATAAATAAAATTATAACATAATATATTAATTTAATAATAACAGAATTAAGAATATAAAAATATATTATTAAATATATTTTGATAGCTCTATTTTTAAATTATATATATATATATATATATATATACAGACCGGCCTGTCAGGCTTAACGGGCTTTATAAACAGTTCAGGCTTAACTTGTTTACTTAAACAGGCCTTAAAAAAGGCTGACCCTAATTTGTTTATTAAAAAAGTCAGGACAAGTCAGACCTAAACCAAGTCAAGTTACAGGCTCCTGTTAGGCAGTCTGACTTGTTAAGTCAGGACAGGCTAGGCCTAAACCAGGCCAGGCCACAGGACTCTGTTAGGCAGCCTAGCCTGTTTCCATCCTTACTCACAAGGTACATACAATCTGCCTTATAATCAGAATGATAAAAGAATAAATGAAACTCAACCAAGAGTATTATATAACATTAAGGAGTACACTTGAAACAATATCTTGCAAGAAAAATGTGTCGTATTGATTCTTGCTGATCGTTGCATCAGAGGCACCTCAACAAATTATGGTAAAAAAAATACATTCCTTTTTTCTTGAAATTCTATCAATATATTAAAAAAAAAAAGAGACTGTTTACACCTCATGAAGTATATACACCTAGTCAAGAATAAAAAAAAAAGTTAAGATTTTGTGAAGTAATATAATGTGACAAAAAGAAAGTAAAATAAAGGCAGAGATGTACATAGTTATAAAAATCAAAACTCAGCCAAACTCCTGAATTTTATTACGTCCTTTCAAACACTGAAGTCATACTGTTATTTTTATTTTCCATTGACCTGCAGCCTTTTCACTGGTAAATAACGCAGACCTTTGACATTTCATATTGGTTAATTAGTTTGAGGAACTTTAACTTTAATTTTATTTTTCTTATTATTGAACCAGCATCTTACTAATCGTTCAAATAACGCAGATCTTTGTCTTATAAGTTAACACGATGCTGGTTCAATAAAAAGAAAAATAAAAGCTTCAACAGTTCATTCATCATCATAATTATTTGAACGATTAGTAAGATGATTTGTAAAACTCATGATTTGGCAACGAAGAAAATTCACGGCCTGCGCTAGTCCCCTTGGTGACCTCACTGCGTGCGATATAGCTAGCAATTGCATGCCCGTTTCTTGCTCAACACGAAAATATTCCATTATACATTTACATTCATGTATTAACTATATATATCCTCAAGTCCTCAATTGGTTCCTCATTACAAATTTATATTCAGTTCATTTATAAAAGCACTTTATATTTCATCAACCTGTTCTGCATGCAAAACGACATCATGTCGAACATGTTAGTAAGAGAAGAAAACGAAAAAATTGGTGCTTATGGGTTGGCTGCTAGAGACACCTCTGGAATTCTCTCTCCGTTCCACTTTACCAGAAGGTATTAGAACACTTTTGAATTTGCATCGATCCGCTTCAAAATAAAACCAACTTACGAGAAGCACTGAATTTTTGTATTCTTGAACAAACAGGGCAAATGGGGATAATGATATCACCCTCGACATCCTCTATTCTGGAATTTGCCACTCAGACCTCCACATGGTGAAGAACGAGTTTGGAATGTCCATCTATCCAATGGTTCCTGGGTATTATTCTTTGATTTTCTATTGTGACCCGCCTAATTTTTTGTAAAGATCTTCATTTAAAACTAATTTTCACTTAAGTTTTTATCCCTTATATCCTTACTTTTATTTACTTTTACTTTTAGAGCGAGTTTATATCTAAAATAAAAAGGTATGAAAAATTATTTATTTTTACATTAATTTAAAGTGGATATAACTTCTTGCTTTCTCATTTTATCAGAAAATTTGGAGGAGCTCTTTTCGTTCATAATCTCTTTTTTAGTAATGCTATAATGAAATCTAATGTGAATCTACCAAGAGCTCTATTTTATTTCAACTACTTTTTAACCACATTAGGGCAAATAGTTGGACACTTTTAATTAACAAAAATCCCTTTTAATGTAAAATCTACCTTCATAAAATGTTCTATAAGCAGGAATTGGACCATCTACTTTACTTATGGACTAGATATTTTCATGTCACTTTCGAAGTTTGAACCACATCTAACAGATTTTCTTTCCTATTGATTGGGAACACATTTAGGCATGAGATTGTGGGTAAAGTGACAAAGGTGGGTAGCGGAGTCACAAAATTCAGTGTTGGTGACATAGCTGGAGTCGGTGGCGTTGTGGGTTCGTGTGGCTCATGTTCTGACTGCAACAAGGGCTTTTATGTATACTGCCCAAAAATGATTTTAACCTACAGTGCCCAGTACCATGATGGATCAATAACCCAAGGTGGATACTCAGATAAGCTAGTGGTTGACCAAAACTTTGCCGTGCTAATCCCCAAATCACTGCCACTAGATGGTGCAGCCCCGTTGCTATGTGCTGGAATCACAGTGTACAGCCCATTGAAGTATTATGGGCTTACTCAGCCCGGATTGCACTTGGGTGTGGTGGGCCTGGGAGGCCTAGGTCATGTGGCTGTCAAGTTTGCTAAGGCTTTTGATATGCGTGTCACTGTAATTAGTACTTCTCCCATCAAGAAGAAGGAAGCATTGGAAAAGCTTGGTGCCGATTCATTCTTGGTCAGTCAAGACCAACAACAGTTGCAGGTATAACTAACAAACCAACTAGTTCAATCCTTTTTATCAAATGCAAAATTGTTTTTTTATTTTTTTGCACACTTAGTATGTGTTTCCTCTACATTTTGAAATGTATTTGTAGGTACACATGCGTAAAAAATAGAAGATCAAATTAATTTTTAGTGGTTGAAATAACAGATTTTATTAAATAGTAATCAAACAAAAATAATGCATGAAATGAACAACATCTAACTAGTCAATATCTGTGCTTGATTAATTAGGATGCCATGGGCACAATGGATGGCATTATTGACACAGTTTCAGCTAATCACTCGGTCCAATCACTAATTGGTTTGTTGAAAACAAGTGGAAAGTTGATTTTGGTGGGTGCACCAACCATGCCTCTTGATGTATTAGCTCTGCCCTTGCTTTTGGGTAAGTCTCCCTCTAATTATGGTTATTAATTAATTATGACACTTCAATCATCCTACAACTGATTTGTATAAGGGAAATTAAATCTTGTATAATTGAAAGTGTCCTTTTTTACATATAGGGAGAAAGATGATTGCTGGTAGTGCAGGTGGGGGGAGGGAAGAAATGCAAGAGATGATGAATTTTGCAGCAACACACAATATTACGGCGGATGTGGAAGTTATTCCGATGGACTACGTGAACACTGCTTTTGAGAGACTAAAAAACAATGATGTTAAGTATCGCTTTGTCATTGATGTGGCAAATAGCATAAACTGCATGTCCAATTAGACAGCCACAGATATGAGTGGTATAGGAAACTTTAACGTTATTGCAATAATCTAAATAAATTCTAGTTCTATCTAGGCGTTACATAGATCATTAGCAAGAACACTCATTTATCTATTTTTAATTTTAAGTATAATTTTTAAATAAAATATAGTGTCGTCTTTGGTCATTATTGAAGGAGTTTAAATTCGATACACGCTTTGTTAGTCTACCTATTTTTTTATTTTTTTTTACATTATGTGATTCAATGATAATATCTAAACATCGATAAAAAGTTAGGCTTTCTAGTCAAACTTCTTTAATGATTTAACAACATATGATTAGACAGTGACATTAAAAATGTTTCAATTAAAAGTCGATCAAAATCAATTTGTTATTGCCTTTGAATAAAAGATATTTTACCTTTCACAAATGCGGTCGCTGTTCTCAGTAGAGTTATCTATTTGAGGTAAGTTATTGCGAGCAAATACACTTTTAAGGTAAATTAATGTTGTTATGGGTTGATAATTTCGTAATCTAATATAATCTTTTTATGGGCTAATAGTCAGGTGAGATGATCCATTGAACCATCCCCACACCCCTCTAATATGGTCATTGCTTTTAGCACCATTTTTTAGAAATTGAATTCTAGAAATAATTTTTAAAATTTAATATATGGAATTAAATATCTTTTAGAATTTTATTTTAAAAAATAAAATTTACTGTAATTATAAAAAGAGGGGGGAGAGAGAAAAAGTTAAAGCCTCCCAATTTCACTTTAATTAGTACGTTATTACCCTAAATGTATCCAAAAGCGTGGAGGGGCTACAGTAAAAGCACAATGGAGATGTTTGTTTCTTGTCTCAATAGCCTAACTAATTTTGACTCAAATGGAGTTACTTATAAATTAAAATTTTTAAATCTAAAAACCCACTTTTTGGTTAAGGTATTCATAATGCAACGCAAAAAGAAAAGTCCAATTGACTGAATTTTATTTCTAGTTTTTGTAGTCTATTTTACGTGTAATTTTAATTTCTTATGCTTAATTCTCATAGCTTGTTATTGTTAAAATTAAATTTTTAATCTCAAAATTTTATTTAATAATTAATAAAAATATAACAAAGATGTGATATATCATAAAGTTTTATTTTAAGATGTGATAAAAAGTTTATGTATAATGAATTTTTATTAAAATATAAATTATCATACGATTTAATACATTAATAATATTACATTTTATAATCTTTTAAAAAATTTCAAAATTTTAATTTTAATTATATGCTCTTATACACATGTTAGAAAAGTTATATTATTAATATCAGCGTAATAGTAGAGATATTTATTAACTGTTTTACCCCCTTCTATGCATGAACGAAATTACTTTATCTTTAACTTTTGGCATATTAAAAAGTGGCGAAGCTCAAGTCAATAAATAGAGACTCTATAGAGATTTATAGAGAAAGAACAAAAGTCTATATTTGCGAAAGCGAGAATAGTAGGGAGAATCAGACTCGTCGTACATGAATTTTAGTACCAAAATTCGTCAAATGGTTAAGAATGTGTACAACAGACGACATTTTTCGCACAAGGTATGAAGTTTTTAAAATAAATATATTTCGAATCCTAAAGTCGAATTTGTAAATGAACAAAAAGTTAGGGGGGAAAGTTGTAATTTTAATTATTTTCTATCCAATGGAAAAGAAAAGCCAAGATATTGAATATATAATACTGCACATGAAATTCCTACTCAGTTTTCATATAACAAAAAAAATTGTTGGCAATTTGACGGATGTCGTCAATGCCACAATACATGTGAAATATAGTTTTCATTATTCGAGACGTAACATTACAAATATACATAATACAGATCGAAATAGGAAATTCCTTGACATATATGGAAGGCTGAAAGCTAATACATTTTTCTCTCATTACCCTTTAGCTAATGGTTTATTTATTCTAAGAAATGTTAACCACGAATTCATGAACTTGGTTTCATAGTGTTTCCAATGTCAATCACAAATCTATATTTAACATCTGCTTTAAGTAGGCGTTCCATTGCTGTGTTGACATAATCCATAGCAATGACTTCAATGTCAGGTTTTATATTGTGTTCATAAGCAAAATCAATCATCTCTTGGGTCTCCTTCATCCCTCCAATGCCACTCCCAGCTACTATCTTTCTTCCTGTCAATAATTGAAATTAAATACTTGTTAGTATCATAAAGCCGATTAAAATTTTCAAATTTGCATGCATCTACAATTTACACTAAACCATCCTCGTGTAGCATCACGTGTTTCTTGTACCGTGCATCCTAAGGAAATAATAAATTTTCGTAATAAGCTTACCCTGAAGTAAAGGAAAGACCGGCAGCTCAAGAGGCTTCTCTGGTGCACCAACTAATACAAGCTTTCCATGAGACTTGAGTAAACCAATCAGAGGTAAGAGAGGATGAACAGCAGAAACTGTGTCAATAATACCATTAAAAGTTCCCTTTGCACCCTACAACATTATCAACAATATGTTACTTTTTATTTTATTTTATATATATCGTTGTCAAATGTCAATTTCAGAGAGGAATATATTCACACTTCAAATTAATAAAATAATGCATGGCATATATATACCTGCATCTGATCTTGGTCACGGCTTAAAAGAAAAGAATCAGCTCCCAAACGTTGTATTGCTTCCTCCTTTTTGTTGGGTGATGTACTGATTGCTGTCACCTTAACCCCAAAAGCTTTGGCAAACTTGACGGCCATATGACCAAGCCCACCAAGACCAACCACACCCACATGAAGATTAGGCTTGTCAAGTCCAAAATATCTCAAAGGGCTATACACTGTGATCCCAGCGCAAAGGAGAGGAGCAGCAACATCAAGAGGTAAGCCATCAGGAATGCGAACCACAAAGTGTTCATCTGTAACCATTAAGTCAGAGTAGCCTCCGTATGTGACTGTGCCATCTCTATATTTGCCACTATATGTGAGCGTATATTGTGAACAATAATTCTCAAGATTGTCAACACAGTTTTGGCATGTGCCGCAGGAGTCAACTATGCATCCCACACCCACCTTGTCCCCAACTTTGAACTTTTGAACTTTGCTGCCCACCTCTGTCACTACACCAACTAGCTCATGCCTGCATCATTTCTTACACTAATTAGAATATCAAATTATAATTGAATTTGTCCCTTGATATTACAGTTTATTTTTTTTATTAAAAAAAAAAAAAAGAGCCGCCTTGTGAAACATATATGACTGGTTGGTTTAGCTTCACATCCAGAAATTGATAGAATTACAATAAGCATTGGTACATATAAAAGCAAAATGTATACCCTGGGACTAATGGATAGATTGAAAAGCCCCATTCGTTTTTCGCCATGTGGAGGTCTGAGTGACATATCCCACAATACAATACTTTGAATGCCACATCTTTTTCACCCGTTTCCCTGGAAATTTTTCGAAGTTAGTACCAAGCAAATGTAATCGTTACTAACGTGGTATTTTTAATGAAAAGATGCATCGAAGGAGGAGAAGAGGGAACCTTCTGGAGAAATTGAAAGGGGAGAGAACACCAGAAGGATCCCTTGCAGCCCATCCGAAAGCCTTCTTAGGATGCTCAGTTTCGTGTTGTGTTGCCATTTCAATTGTGTTATGTTTCAGTTAGAAAATAATTTGAAGAATGTATCTTTGTGAGTGAAGGGAAGGATGAGTAAGTATGGAAGTAGCAGCAAGAGCGGTGGCATTAATTTATAAGTGCATGGTGAGGGTTATATTGACGTCTTTGGTGACGTTATTGATGCCTTAGGTGACGACGTTGCAAACTTCACCACCTTTAGTTATTGCCCGTGTCAAAGGTATCGGGCAGAAGGGATGTTTGACTTGCAAACCAAGCTATCTTAGAAAAATACAAGTTTTTTTCTCTTACCAACCACGTCTGCAAATATACAAATTTGATCAAACGAGTTAAAAGTTATAAATTTGTAACTTTTATTTATAAAGTCAATAAAAATGTATGTACTTGTAGTTAAAAGTGTATAAATAATTTATGAATTGAAATTGTTTGACAAAGTAATTATTCAATTGGCTAATTTTTATTAAATAACTTAAAAAGACATAATATTATGTTAATATAATATTAAAATTAATTATTATTTATTTTATTTATTTACAAAAATAATTAAAAATACATTTATATATATATATATATTTTAACATAAAATATTTTAAGTTATGTATTTTTTAATATAATATATATTTGAATAAAAAATAGAAGAGAAAATAAACAAAATGAAGAAAATAAAAAAATTAAAAGTATTGTGAAAGTGAAAAGAATAAAAATAATTTATGTGCTTTTTGATTAACAGATAAATTATTATTTTAAAAAATAAAAAGTAAAAATGTAATAAAATCATTGATAACTACTTTTTAAAAATTAAACACTACTTTAAATAATTTTTAAAAAATTAACTTTTAAAAATAATAAGTATTTTATTTTATATTTATCATCTTCTTGAACAATGTACTAAATAGCTTGTGGACATCTTTTAATGAGATTTTTGTTGGGAGAGTGAGAATCTAGTAATCTAGTTGTTATCTCTCTCTCTCTCTCTTTTTTTCTTTCTTTCGTTTCTTTAGAAGACAGAATATTTGAAATATCGACCTGGGACGTTGTATTGTACGAGATAAATGTTATATTTTAGTTTATTGATCTGTTCGTTGATGTAATTATTTGTTGGCAATTCTTTTGTTTATAGGTGCTTCACCTCAACATCTTTTAAAAAAAAAACATAAAAAATAATCCAAGTTTACCTATTGGATGAGCAATGAGTAGCTGAGAATATTCGTTCAACATCCCTGTTTAGTTATTCGAGTAAAAAACTAGAATACTGAAAAGGTCTTGTCTTCTTTTCCAAGCCAGCAGCCTCTCGATGTACAATGAGTGTTTGCTAAACACCGTATACTATATATATATATATATATGTATGTGTGTGTGTGTTTGTGCGCGCGCGTATGTATATCCTAAACTTGAACTCCTCATTGTCCTCTCCAAATAATATATCATCTCACGTATTCCATTATAAGCCTCCCTTTCCTCTGTTGATTTGATGCACTGTCACTATGGCAAACGTTTCCTCAGATCGAAAGGAAGTACCTGCCTATGGGTGGGCTGCTAGATACTCCTCCGGAATTCTCTGCCCTTTCCGCTTCTCCAGAAGGTAACTTTGTGCATGCCTATAGCTTATAATTTAAAGATTAGGAATCATTTTAAAAAATTTATAATCAATTTATGGATATAGTTTATGAGTTTCGTAACTTTTTGTTGTAGTTTATTTCAATAAATATTCAATTAAGTTGTGTGTGTGTGTATATATATACACATACCATCAAACTTCGTTTTTTTCTGGGGCATAATAATTTTTTTTCTAAACTCCGTTTTGTACAAGCCTATTATCGTACAAAGATATATAATTTTATATTTGAAGAAAACAAATTTTGAAGTAGCGAAAGTCAATCTCTTAACTGTGTCGTAATAGAAAATCTTACGCCATAACTGTATTCTACCTAACAGTTCTTCCTCAATTCATTGTCTTTGTTGAACTTACAGGGCAAATGGAGATCGTGATGTCACCATTAAGATACTCTATTGCGGGATTTGCCATGCGGACGTTCATCATGTCAAGGATGAGTTGGGCCATAACATCTATCCCATTGTTCCCGGGTACCTTTCTAGCTAATAATTCTTCTTCATCCAAAAGATATTTCTCAGCTTAATTGCATGTGTCAATTACAAACCACGGAAATATCAACAACATATCTTTTATTATATTTTTTTGTTACTATCTAACATTGATTTAAATTATAAAAAATTATGTGAATCTTGATTCTTACACATAATAATTTTCAATAAATTAAACCAACAAATAAGAGTGTATTCATGTGAATCCTCTTACAAACAATGCGCGTGCACTATGTTTTTCTGTTCCTTAAATAACGGGGAAAATATTCTAGGCACGAGATTGTGGGTGAAGTGATAAAGGTGGGTGGCAGTGTCACAAAGTTCAGAATTGGCGACATAGCAGGTGTGGGACCAATTTGTGGTTAATGTGGTTCGTGTTCTAACTGTAGCCAAGGCTTGGAAAGTTATTGCTCCAAAAAGATTTTCACGTATAATGCTCATGACCATGACGGATCAGTAACCTACGGTGGATACTCAGATAGGATAGTGGTTAATGAGCACTTTGCAATCCTAATGCCAAAGGGGTTACCACTAGAAGGTGCAACCCCACTGCTTTGTGCTGGAATCACAGTGTACAGTCCCATGATGCACCATGGTTTGTGTCGACCTGGCCAGCACTTGGGTGTGGTAGGCCTAGGTGGTCTTGGCCACGTGGCAGCCAAATTTGCTAAGGCTTTCAATATGAAAGCCACAGTTATAAGTACTTCTCCTGGGAAGAAGGAGGAAGCATTGGAAAGGCTTGGTGCAGACTCATTCTTGCTCATAAATGATCAACAACATTTACAGGTAATCAGAAAGAAAAAAAAACCAATGAAATTTTCGTTTTGAGAAATTTAATTAGAGTTAAAAAATATCTGTCGAATAAATTATAATTAATTATAGTGTTGGTCTAATACTCTAATTGTTTGTTTGCTTGTTCCTCAGGAAGCCAGGGATACAATGGACGGCATCATTGACACTGTTTCAGGCCCTCATTCACTATACCCATTAGTTGATATTCTGAAGACAGGTGGAAAATTGATTTTA
Organism: Abrus precatorius; assembly: GCF_003935025.1. Classification (NCBI taxonomy): domain Eukaryota; kingdom Viridiplantae; phylum Streptophyta; class Magnoliopsida; order Fabales; family Fabaceae; genus Abrus; species Abrus precatorius. The sequence continues at coordinate 24,386,836 of NW_020874406.1, read as the reverse complement.
GTAGGTGCATCAATTACTCCTCCTGAATTGCCATATATGGCCTTGATGTTGGGTAAGTTTAGTTGTAATGATTTATGATATGCATTTAGTTATATTTCTATCTTAGAAGATATCTTGCAGGCCAGCTTAAATAGATTAATGAAAATTTATCTATAAAAATGTAAATAAAAACTTGATATAATATTTTAATTTTACATATCAGCCCACTTAACATGGAATTACTTGCTCTGTGGAGTAATTAGACAAATATATATGATTGAATATATATATATATATATATTTAAATACAGGGAGGAAGATAATTGCTGGGAGTGCTGGGGGAGGGATGAAAGAGAGCCAAGACATGATTGATTTTGCAGCAAAGCACAATATCACAGCAGATATTGAGGTTATTCCCATGGATTATGTGAATGCTGCTTTAGAGAGAGTAGAAAAGAATGATGTTAAATACCGCTTTGTCATAGATGTAGCCAATACGCTTGACGTCTCTCATGTTAATCAGAAATATGCAGATGAAGAGAGTGAGACAGGGGGAAATTCAAGTCTCTATCATTTTCGCCAGAATGATACCAACGTTTACTCATATACCTGATTTCTATAAGCAATTTTCAAAATAGAAAAATAAGGTTGGTAGCTTAGCATGCAATTTAGGTTATAATGCATTCGTGATAAGTTCTTCGTCTAGCAATAAAAGGAAAGTATCGTTGAATTGGGACCAAATACTATGTTAAATAAATAACCTTTCCACATATAGTTGATCAATATTTTCTTCAAGGGCTTGCTGTATTTGGCTTCGCTCAATCTTTGCTTTTCAATTAATTAGTGACAGATTAAGGAAAGGGTTGTGATCATGTGGCAAAGCTACATTCTACATGCACATTTATCATTGCAAAAAAAGCTAGTTGCCAAATATGTCCAAATCAATTAGGTGATCCGTGCGTATCAGTAAGTGTCTGAGAATGGTTGTAATCAATTACATAATTGTTAATGTAATTAATTAGGAGTATGTTTTTATTCACTTTCATATGTTTATTATCACATTTATTTTAAAAAATATTTTAAATAGAAATTATTTAAATTAAAATAATTATAAACACTTGAAATTAATAATTCACACATTCTTCAGCGAGGATCTCTTGGGTTATCTTGAACGCTTCAATTTAAAGTGCAACGAGAAAGGTGTCACCAATGGCCCACAGCATATTAAATCAATTTTCTTAGGTGAGAGAGCCCATTCGTTACCCTCTAACACGGGCCAGTGCAAGCTGAACACAATCTGCTGTAAATTTCATCCTCACCTTTGTTTGTGAGAAAATGGGGTAAGCAATCTATAAGCTGATCAGTTATATTTTTAAGTTAATTTTTAATTATTAATAAATACGGTAGCTTTTAAATTTTTGAAAAATTTTTAAAAATGGATAAAGTTTATGTTTTAGAAAAAATTAATTAATTTATTAAATAAATAGTTTATTTATTATTTATACACTCCCTCTATTTCAAATTGACGTTTAAGTTTTTTTTTTAAAAAAGAAAAATAATAAAAAAATTAATCAATAAAATAATGTTACTAAACCATTTTACTATTTGTTATATTTTTTTTATTAAAACTTTAACACACGCTACTCGAATTTCACTATATTTATTGTTTATTTATGTCGAAATTATAAAAAAAATTAAAATCATAAAAGGCAGTGATATAAAAGAATACTTTCATTAAAACATTATTTAATTTAAAATGGAAAGAGCGTAATAATATAGTATATTTGTTTCATATAAAATGTAGTATTTTTATTACAAGTTATAAACATTTTAATATCAAATATGTGTTTAGTAAAATTAACAGATAAGCTGGCTACAAGTTGAAAAGTTAATTAGTTAAATTAAAAATAATTTTTAAATTAGCAATTATTGCTTCGTTTAGAGGTTGCGAATAAGGTGAGACGGATCATAATATATCATTTTTAATATTAATAAAAACAAAATATAATATACTAAAATTTATATTTTATAATATATTTTTAAATAAAAATATTAACATAAATATAAAATCATCGTTGATTTCAAAAAAACATATTATTAATAATATATAATTGTTAAAAAGAAGTACATTTATTTCAAAGCATAAAATTACCTAGAGTAAGAATGAATAACTTAAAGTATAACTCAAACATGTTTTTAAAATATGTTAAGTTTTTTTTTTTAATTTAAACTCATTAAATTTAATTTCTGACAAAATTATATCAGTGAAATGGATGGATCTTAAACACATGTACTTGCAAAGAGAGGGAATTTGCAATTCGAATAGCTAATAACATTCTAATACATGGTAGATTTAGATAAAATATGGATGTGTAATAACTGATTTCTTAAACTTTGGTCAATTATTGCAATCATATACTTCATTTTTTTTATGTACTTTTCTCACTATATAAGGAAGATTTAAATTTTTACGAACAACTTTAAAAAATCACATATAAATCTACTCTATAACTCTGTATTGGGAAGGGAAAAAAAGACAATAATTGAGACCCTCCTGTGTTGATGGTTATGGGAACTGGTGGAGCATTGTTCCATTAGTATCTTTCTTAATCATTTAACTTTGGGATCCAGGTTTATCGTGTAAGATATCGTCTTATTTACATTTTTTTTCCATAAAAGCAAAAATCGATTGAAGTGGCAATAAAAACAGTAACTTAAATTTATACTTCTCTTATTTATACTTTATATAAGATTTATCAATATCAACATAAAATTTATTCTTTGATACTTTATCTTAAACTTAATTTTGTTATGGCTTATCTTTAATCTTGAGTTTGTGCTAATACTTGTAACTTAGATTTAGAAGTCGAGATCTTACATTTTCTTTATTATCTAGACTTATGTGTTTCTTTTCTTAAGTTTTAGAAACTACAAATATGTCATTATTTATCAAAATTCTTTCTTTATCTAGTCTCTCTTGGAATTTCGAGTTACTCCTTGGATATAAACTATAATATAAGAATGTGAAAGAGTAGGTTAGTACACTTGGAGTTAAAGTGATTTATTTATTTAAACATATATACCTTAATATTTTGGGCATTAATTATTTTGTTTATATACTTTTCCTTATTTATTTCTAAACGACTATTCTTATTTTATATACAAATATAGTTTCATTTTTTTAATATATTATCATTATTCTTATTTATTTATTTAGAGAAAAATATACAAATTAAGAAATTAATAATTTAAGTTAAATTAATTATTAAACTTATTAATCTACTGGTAATTAATAAGTTTTTTTTTTTTTATTCTTAAACTCCTCAAACAAAGAGATAAACTTATTAATATACTTCAATCGTCCAAAACCCCAACTACAGCTTAACACTTCAACAATAAATTAGAGAAAAATTAATGAAGAGAGCAGGTAATAGTAAGCTATCATATTTTTTTAATATTTGTACACGACTCCAAATATAATGCATCAAACAAAGAGAGTGAAGGTAGTTCATGGGGGCATGCATGGCCATGGGGGAAGGAAATCAGAAGCATAAGATGAGAGGGTGAAGCTAGAGACTATACAGTAATAGGGACATAGCAGTACAGAGCCTAGCACGCTCATGGGTTCTCAGTTCTCACCATACAATACATTTATTTAATTTAATATATCTTCATTTATGAGCTAAGTATCAAAGACGGCTTCGTATTCAGCAATCAGCTTCATCAGCAGCAGCATCATCAGTTGCCAGTGGAGCTTGCTGCAGATTGCTGATGCATTACCAGGCACTGTACCTAGCTGTCTACAAGAACCATAGTCCATACATCGAAGAGATCGAGAAAGGAGAAAAAGGACACAACTTAAGTATTTAACTTTTTTCTATGTATTATAATATGTATTCTTTTATGACATTTAGATTCAGTCAACCCCATGTTTCCTATCAGAAGTGAAAGCGATTGTTCATTTGACGAACCTTAATACTTGGCACAGGGGTAGTATGCTTCTGGATTTTGTCGTTAACATTAATTTCCATCCATCTAATAAATGATGTACGAATCAACCTAGCTTGTCTTTATTATTTACTTGGCCTTTTCCTTTCTGCATTTACTTATATCGTAGTGTAAAGAAAATAAAATGACGTAGAGAAAAGGTTGATACAGCAGATTCCTCAAATCATATTAATAGAAGAGTTTTCCTGATTTATAAAAAACATTGATTGAAATAAATTTTTTTATCCCAACTTGCACTTGCTTATTAAACCCATGATATAATTTTCTTTGAGTAAGCTTTTAAATTTATGATTTACTAATAAAGTAATAAATATTAAATGTTTTTCCTCTTAAGTAAATCTACACACTATTCATCTTACAGTTTTCCTATAGCTTGAACACGATTATTTTTTTGGAAGGTGATTTAAATCAATTGTTGGGCAAACTTTCCCCCTCAGCATCGCAGTGTAGAAAATATATATATATATATATATATATATATATATATATATATATATATATATATATATACTGTACCTTATATTAAAAGATGAAAGTGTTGAAGAAAATATAAAAGTAATGGATATTAATTATATTGAAAGATTATTTAAATTTGTGCAATACTGTTTAACATAAGAAGATATAAATCATAGATTTTTATTAAAAATTATAATATTTAGTAATATTAATGTATTTAATTATTGTATATAAAAAATAGGAGTAGATATTTCAATCTTAATAGCTATGGAGTGGGGGTACTGCATTCTATGGAAGCATGTTTGGGTACCATATACCTTCATTACTCTTTAATTATTGTATACCTCAAAACCACATCTACTCCCTCAGGCCTGTCTGCTTCCTGCATGCTGCTGTTCTCACTTTCCCTTTTTCCCTTTTAACCAATATATATCTGCCCATTTGAAGCTATGATAAATGAAATGGAAGAACCCCACAAAGCCACTCACCATTCCTGTATTTTTAACTTTATGATCATTTATTCCTTGTCCACTATTAGTGCAGATAATTAATGGTTAAAAAACAGAATAAAAGTTTGAACAAATGAAAGATGTTATATTGGAACCATGGTATAATTAAATCCAAAAACATGCGCTTAGTGTTTTTAATATCAAATATATAGTTGACGTATTATTCATAAGAAAATGCTACTAACGTACTATTTAATTATCATTTTAAAATTTAAATAATTAAACATATTTTATTGTAATATTTTTCTTAAAAGTACTATAACACTCTTCTTAGTTACAGTATCTCAATTAAGATCTAAATTCTGATATCGTGGTATTCAACAACATTAAATAATGTTGCTTCTTAATTTGATAGAAATGTTTTTGTCATTATGTATAGAAAAATAAAATAATCATTTTTCAACCTAAACTTCTTCAAACTGGGGTGAGGCGAAGGGCGACTCAACATGCTTATCACTCCACTTTCCGATAATAATAAAGTGAAGATTCATTTTACAATATGATCTGAACATACTACGATGTATTTGACAAGTTATTTTAGCTAAGTTATAATTTAAACTAATTTATAAATTTATTTAACTAAAATAAAGATATTTAATAAAATTACTTATCTTATTAACTTATAACACATAATTATTTTTTTATTTTTACCCTCAATAGCTTAATAAAATTGATCATTTAACACCTCCTTTAATATTACATTATTTATTGCGATTAAATTTTTTTTTGTTATTTTTATTTTAATTATCAATTGAATATACTATTTATTTATTTTAATTTAACATTTGATCTTTAAGCACAAAATAATATGCATTCAAAATTATTTAAAATAAATTTTAATTATAATTACTTAATTAAAAACATGTTTCTCTATAAATTAATATTTTATTTTAAAAATACAAACATTGTTTTTATGTTATTTTATATTTATGAGTTAATTTAACAATTACTTTGGTTAAATATTTTTAATTGAATAAATTGACTTAATAATTTTTAGTTAAAAACCTGAACCCCAACTTTAGCTATTTAGCTTATTTGTTATTTTTGTCAAATATAACTTCTTTTAATAAGTAAGTAGTGACACATATTGGACAAGTATATGTATCATAAATCTAAAACTTTTTATATTATGGAATGATAAAAATAATATAAAATTAAAAAAAAACATTTTATTATATGTAATTTATTACTTTCGTGTAAATATTTGTACATATATTTTAATAATATACAAATCAATAAGATGACATATCTTTATTAATTATAAAAAATAGTAATATAAAAATATATATTGTATAATAATAATAATATTTTAGTAAGCAATTAGTAACACATAATGCATGATAAAAAAATCTCACACGCACAGGCATACTATCATTCGTATGTTATATTAAGTCACTTTTCCATTAAAAAAGATTAATTTTTTAATTCCAAATATGACCTTACTTTGAAAAACTTCATTTTTTGCTGTCATATACTTATATCAATCTCTTTGATAATCAGTAGATTGTGGGATTATGCTATTCCAGCCAAATCACATTTCCAGCATTTCAATTTACTATTTTCTCTTTCCATTAAGTAAAAATTATGAGTTTTATTTTTATGTAGTATAATATAAAAATATTATTAATTAATTAAAATATATAGTAAATATTTTTTAAAATTAATTATTATAAAATTAAATAATTTTTATTGATACATGATAATTTATAATAAATGATAAATAAATTTTATATTATCAATACATTTCAATTAAATCCATAGCACATATACAAAAACTTGTTTAACTCAGTGCATTTTACTTTGAGAGTAGATTTTTAATTCAAAATAAACGATTGCGATATTTTTAACACAAAAACCGATACACATTAAACAATAGTGTTTTTATTTTTATTTTTCTTTTCAAAACCCTCCATAAAAAAAAAGTGTTAGTGCATTTTTACTCAATTTATTTTAAAGCAATAATTATTTTCTGTCAATTTTTCAAAAAAACCTAAAAAAATTATCTCCTAAATCACTACGTTTCCAAAATTTTTATTTATTTTCATAAGAAAAAAAATAATTTTCTAGAGCATGCTGCCCAAATATCCTATAAGTTTCGGATAGTGAATAAACAGTAAGATAAAGAAAGAAAGAGGAAAAAAGTAACTCTATGATAGAGTTTTTCTTTTTTATTTTTTTAAGAAGGTATTACTTTTCATTTGTAATGTGAATTTTATTTTATTTTTATAAAATTATTATAATCTCCTTGTTGAAAAAGTCTCTTTTAAAAATTACAAACATACTGGCGAGAATGGAAAAGTTTAGTCTCTGTAAATGTGGACCGGATCAAATGAACGGATAGTTAGAAAAGGGTAATGGTAGGTCTTATTCACTAAACTCCACTCAATTCATAAATTAAATCATACTTATTTTTCCTAAAGCATTCATGCACCGTACTCTTTTGATTATACTTCACCCAAATTTCAATCCAACTGCTAATTTGTGCTGATATTACATTATATCATAAATTTATTAATTAAGCAGATAATTAACATGTCTCTTAAGCAAGTAGGAATTATTTTTTAATAATACCCTTATTTATTAATTATAGTTTTTGATAATTAACTATTATAATAATTCTAATATTATCTCTGTTTCTGATTATAAAAATAATTACTAATATTTTTTTATTCTAATTATAAAAGCAAAGAGTCATTTTCAAATGCATTAATTGATAGTTTTTTATATTTTATTTATTATAAAATTTATATTAATGAGATACACATCAATTATCTATAAGTATATTCATTTATTTAATATATATATTAATAATTGTTTTTAAATATTATGAATGTTTTTAAAATATAGTACAAATTTAAGATATATAACTAAATTTAATTGATTTTTTAGAAATTAATTATTCATTCTTATTGGCAGCTATAGATAAGAGAGTATAGCTCGTGAGATGTAACGTTGAAGGAAACCTTGTTCTTATGTTAATGTATGGTTTTTGGTTCGTTCTCACGGGAATCCAGCCACCCCTCTCACGTGTTCCTCTCTCTCTCGGTTGTTTTTCAGCGTGCATAGAACCATTAATAGTAATCCTAAGGCGTGCACGTTTCTTCACAACCATACAACACAAGCTTTGGTCGGTGGTTCCATATCTAACTCCCTTCTCTACCTTGCTGTGAACTTAAAACATTTGTTACAACACTAGAATGACAAATGATTGTTCTTGTTTCTATATTTGCCGTGTGTTAGAAAATACATTGAAAAAATTGCAAACATAAATCTAACACAAAATTAAAACCAGTAACATTGAAATAAACGTTTGTAAAGACACAAAACTATACATGCTATTGTTAGAAATTAATAATAAGACTCTGATAATAAATGTGTTTCAAACTTTAACTACTATTTTTGTTTACTGAATAATTCAATTGTAAAAGGGTATTTGTCTTGTGGGAGTAGCGGGCAATGAGAGAGTTGTCCTCACTTGTTCTGCACAGTAATCTCAAAGTAAATCTCTTTTTTCAAATGCACGTTATGCTTTAGATCTCCTGGTTCCCAGAAAGGTATTCCATTCTATCAACTAAGCTACAACAAGACAAACAGGTAAATGGTTGATCACGACCGTTAAAGTCCTGTTATAGATTGGGTATCTTTGCAGTTCTAAGGATTTTCACAATTGTACTTCCTTCTATATGTCAGACTCAAATATAGAAATAGACGTCAAGCAGACTGGATTGAATTGAAACAAGTTCTTTTTCTTTCTTTCTTTTTTAGTAGTTGTGGAGCAAAAGAAATTAAGGAGTCTGTGCTAGTGTATAGTCCATTCTGTTGGTACTTGTATGATATTCTACTTTATAATAAAAAAAACTAAAAAAACATAATCTATGAGTTCAATAAATTAATCAACTTTCCACTTGTAACTGAACAAGACTTTTCAAGGGCATGTACTACTTTTACTCAATCTGCAGTTCAATTAAGTGGCATAAAAGGGGTGTGGTAGGGGCGGGCCAGATGCACATATATCATTCATAATGGAGCAGTGTTTTGCGGGCCAAAATAGACCACTAGTTCAGTGCAATTAACTAAAGCTAATGATGTTAATTAGATAAGGTAGATTAGAGTGATAGCTAGAAAATTGTTACACGTGTGAACTTTCATTAGGGGACTCTTGATAGAAAAGTAAGAGAGGTGCAGTTAATCTTTGGTTCAAAAGGGACGTTTCAAAGAAGGAAATAGACAAGGTGTTGGCAGTGTACAGAGGAGCACCCAGTGCTGTTGTACTGCTGTTGTTATGTTCCCCTTTACTGACTCAGCTCTTCTCTCCCTCCTACTACGTACCATCCTCTCTACTCCTACTGCACCCCCTATCATTTGTTGTTCTAGCTGGTTCCAATTGTAGCTTATATTCCTATTCTCATATTACCCTGTAGGCCATGTACCATTTTAATTATGAAACCCTTTTCTTTTTTCATTCTTCACTTGGCTCATTTTATGTGTTGAACATTGCCTCCATTATTAATTTTTATCTCTTACCTGATGTGTAATGAAAGAAACCAGTTGTAGCACTGAGGGTGCTTAATGGATGGTTTCAAGCTTGAACACTACTTAGAAAATTGTTTTCAGAAATATATACCTCAAACTTGTTCCTATAGAAATTATTGAGGTACTCTCCTTGGATTGGGAGCACTGTCTTGAGTGCTTTTTTGGTACATTTATACGTGCTAGTTACGAAATCAGTTGCAAGAACATTTAATTTTCAAGACTAAAGTCAACATAATATTGGTCCACTTAAAATGTGTGTGGCTAAGAATTTTACAATAATAGACAAACACAAGTGTCAAAATCCACGTATATATAACTTAAAAGAGAAAGAAAAGACCTGCATGTATGACGAAAAAGTTTGTTAAACATGTCCCAGCTGAGAAGGGAAAGTTATGTTTTCTTATTACGCAATACAGAATAATTATGCTAGCGCTAGTATTTGCTCATTAATCTGCAAAACATGATGAAACTTGATTACCAATTGTCATTCATGATTCATCATACCCCAACACACGTTTCCCATAATTGATTAATAACCGTATTAAAGGACTTGTTCTCTGTCTAATAGTTTAGTTGTAGTAGTGGATCACTCATACTGACACAACTGTTTTGGATCATCTCTCTCTCTCCTCCCCCATTCTCTCTCTCTAGTATATATATTACGGACTGTTTAATCTAGTGACATCTGTGCCCCCCTCTCTGTCTCTCTTCCATACAATTATGAATATAGATTAGACACAGCTTTCTTTATTCCATTATATCTGAAAAAGACTAGTTACCCAACCTCACATATCATTTTACTAATTCCCAATCACCGTCTTTGATGAGGATCACAGGTGCTTATCAAAGACACAACAAGATCCTCTCTTCCTTCCACTTCTCTTCCTCAATCCATGCATGAAATCATTCAATTGGTGAGTTTCTTTGCCTCTGCAAAAGGAAACTGAAAAGAAAATAACTGAAGCCAGCTTGCTTTGCTTTTCCCCCCCTTAAGGCCAAAAGCTCCTTAATTTTCTCCCACCCTTTTCCCTCTCCCTCCTCACTTTTTCTCTCTCAACCATGACACCCGATGAAACCCCACCTCCAAAGGCCACAACTACAACAACAAAAGACAATGACAACCAAGGATCCGGTGGCCGGAAAAACTCCTCCACGAAACCCCAAGAGCAAGGCCTCAAGTGCCCAAGATGTGACTCACCCAACACCAAATTCTGCTACTACAACAACTATAGTCTCACACAGCCAAGGCATTTCTGCAAGACGTGTAGAAGATACTGGACAAAAGGTGGAGCTTTGCGAAACGTGCCTATAGGTGGGGGGTGCAGGAAGAACAAGAAGGTAAAGTCATCAAGGCTCTCATGTGACTCCAAAGACTCTGCATCCTCTTCCGACCTTGGTGGCCTCAAGTTCCTTCATGGTCTTTCTCCTTCTATGGACTTTCACCTTGGAGGGTTACCCTTCCCTAGGCTGAATCATCATCCTCCAAACACTTCCATCTATAACCAGTTCTCCTCTTTTGGAGACACTTCTAGTGCTTCTTCACCTTTCAACCTCGATCCTTCTTCTGCTGCCTCAAATCCCTTGGCTGCAATGAATTACCCACTTTCTTACAATGGTGCAATCCAAGGCATGAGCTCCATGAACGTTCACACTACCCTTGCTTCTTCCATTGAGTCATTGAGTTCTATAAATCAGGACTTGCACTGGAAGTTGCAGCAGCAGCGATTGGCGATGCTGTTTGGTGGAGATCATAGCCAGAAAGATAGTGGGGTGGTGTCAACGGTTAACCAGCTTGAGAACCAGACCCAGAAGCCTCAACCCATTTTGTTTCAGAATCTTGAGATCTCAAAGCCAGGGAGTTTCCCCGTTGGGAGTTCCAGAAAAGAACAAGGGCCAAGTGGGGACACACCATCTACCGAGTGGTTCTTTGGAAACTCTTATGCCTCAGTGGCTCCTACACCAACAACCACTAGTGGTGGCCCTGCGAATGATAATGCAAGCAATTGGAGTAGTGGTGTCCATGCTTGGGGTGATGTGCAGCAGCAATATAGTGCTTTGCCCTAGCTAGGTGTGAAGCCAAGAGGAAGGATGAAAAAGACTAAGAGGTAGAGTGGTAGAGCTTTTCTTATAACTTTTGGAAGAAATTTATAGGCCAACTCTGATAATTAAATGTGTTAAAACTCCTTTAGATATATGTTAGTTATGTCACTCTTGTTCTTTACCTTGGCATCAAAAGGAACATATATGTAACAGATGGTAAAATTAAGATCATAATGTGTTCATACACCCTTCAATTTCAGCTAGATGTTCATCATTTGTCTATATTCTTATTTCTTTGTTAATATTAGATGGTACGCTGTGCCCTCCATTTCTTCAGCTTATTATTGCATATTGAATTCACCCCTTTTTTTTTACCTTCCTCTCTTTTCAATTGAAAAATAACACATCACTCAACCTTTTTTCTTTTAAATATCTACATTAATTCTCCTTTGGTTGTTAGTTGCTTTGGTAATGTGTTAATTTGAATTTGAAAGCACAAAGAAAAATGGTGATTTAATTTCAAACCACCCTTGCTAGCACTCCCTATATCAAATGTAGATCAAAGGCCAGCTTTAGAATTGTTCATGATTGTTTTAAATTAAATCGGTTTAATTTTAATTAATAATTTTGATGAATTGGAGAGCTTCTTCTAACCCTCTACTCTCTAAGTATGGCGTTCTTAAAGCCTCACTAGCCATAATGTTACCGTTTCCCTCAAGATATCATTGGGATCAGTGATGGAATTTTTTTGGCCTGTTGTGTTGTGATTTAAAATGGGGAAGAGTTGAATGGCATATCTTTGATTTGTTTTATGTTCAGTTGATCTCCAAAACTTAAACTACATCAGTGCCTCAGCGTGTCCCTCTCTGTGTCTATCAGAGAACTGAGTCTCAGGCTCTTCAGCTACTGATCAACGTTACACAAAACAAGCAGTGGCTGGGCGTAGCTTTCGCTGCTTGGCCTCTTGTTAGCCCTGCAGTATCGAGCCCTATAGCCCTCTTCTCTCTCTCTAGTATGCTGCTAAGACTATTCGTAATTATTGTTGCAGTGTGGTGTGATTTGGTGGTGTCTGAAAAAGTGGTGGTTTGAAAGTGAATTGAATGAAACACTGTCAACGTTTGAATAAGAGACATAAAAATATGGGATCTAAAGCTTAGGGTTCGGTTTTTTGGTGTATAAAAAAAAGTTATGTTTAGCTTTATAGAGTGTTGGAGAGTGAGCCCTTTCATCCGTGCTATTTTCCACTGAGCATCAACTCTCATTGCCATACTGTATCATGTACAGAGAGAAGAGAGAGAAAGCAAAGCAGAATGCATTGCTTTCCTTGCTTGTTTGTCATCTTTATTCCTCACTTTCACTGTTTGCGCGAAAATACATAGACCCCACAAATGCTGAAAAGATTAGCATTATATATATATGTGCTTACTTATCTTTATCCCTCAAATCATAACTAAAGAAATATGCGTCCATGCAAAGTGCACTATCTACCCAGTTATGTAAAACTTATTTAGTGAAATGTGCAAGGTGTGTCATATTAAAGGCCTTTAATTCTTATAATAAGTATACATGTTAATAGCAACATTCCTTTGGCTCTTAATAAAAAAAGAAAACGCCACTTTGGTTGCAAACCCTTTGCCCCCACAAAACTATATTAGCTTTTAGGCACTTTTCTATTCTTCAAATATATATATATATGATTACGCAACTTTTCCTTCGTCTTTTCTTTCTTCTGTTCGTACAAATATAACGCACCTTTTCATATACAAGGCTCTCTTTTAATTTCAAATAAAATATTATATTATTTGCATGAACGTAGGAAGTACTCAGTCATTTTTGTCCATGTAAAGAATATGTTTCCTTTCTAGTAAATATGTGTTTCTATATATGTGGGTTCTATGGATCATGAGTCACGGCATGAGAAGGAGAGAATCGGAAAAGGAAGAGTAGGGATGACATGGGAAATGAAGAACATGAAGCTGCGTGAGTAACGTGAAAGAGTTGGAGAGAGACACTCCTTTTTGGACTACTGTGTGTAGCAAACCGTCATTTTACAAGCGCAAGAAGCTCATGACATATATGAAGAAAATAAATAAATATATAACACAAAACTATTCTCTACTTCTCATCATTCCTTTCCTTATCCTACACCGAAATGCCTGGCCCTACCATCTTTCATCACTTGATAGTTTCCCCCACTAAACCAACTCATGCAATCATATGTAAGACCAGAAACATAAAGAAAGATGCCACATATACAATAGACCTAGAAATTTCTAGATCATTTGATAATATTTTATGGATTTTTAGTTTTCAAATAAAGTTCACCATTTTAACTATTAATTTCAACGGTTTCTCAAGAGCATCACGTACATATTTACAAGATTGTGCGATGTCTCTTGACCCATGTCTAATAGTTTTGGTAGCTAATTTTAGGTTTTATTCTATTTTCTTTTGTAGCAACCTAGCTAGGGTCAAGCTTTTATCTTTTTCAATATTCTTTTTTAACTTTTTGTATTTAGAGGCTACGCTGAACATAAATGATTTAATCCATGAAGTAGATTGGGTGGATCTACTTAAAAAATATAAATAACAAAATTGGCTAAGAGGGAGAAGAGAAAAAAAATAAACTTGGAATAACAATCTTTTATAAAATAATCTCAAAGAGAAAGGTTTACAAGAAAATATATATATATATATATATATATATAGAGAGAGAGAGAGAGAGAGAGTTTAATTTTTTTTATGAAAATTTATTTTTATAATAAGCTTCTAATTGCTTTCAGAAGCTATCATGAGTACATTAAGAAAGAAAAAAAGTTATAATTATAACTGATCTTTACAATAATTTTTTTATAATTGCAACTATAGAAAATATAATTTTTTAAAATATAGATTGTTTTTTGTATACTTTTATTAATTTCTTTTTTCAAAACTAAAATCAACGAGCAATTGCCGGGTACAATCCAAATCACATAAAGTAATCGCTTCCAAGATATCAAAGAGTTTGAGTCAGGTTTAATATGTTTTAGCATGTAAGACACCTACTACATTATATGGCAGAAAAGTTTGAAAAAAAAAATCGAGAATGAGAAAAACAAAAAAAGGAGGGAAATTGAGAAAATGAGAAGAAGCACATCAACAAAAGGACAAGAAGTGAAATGATGAAGGTGGCTGGTGAAGGCTGTTGGGTTTGAATCCTTTCAACTCAAAACCAGTGGCCAAAAGAGCAGAAGAAAACAAAAATGGTTATGGAGACGAAATATTCTCGGTTTTAGGGTGGTGACGGCGATAAGGACAGATATAGACAACAAGACAAGGATTTTGAGGAGAATATTTTAGGCTCAACACTTGACATATACTATAAGCTAGATTGTATACGTCCTTTATTTTTTTTCTATAAATTACGGAAAATAATTCTTTGACACTCATTAAATGAGTGTAAAATGGACTGTCAGAAGAAAAAAGTAGGGGAAAAAAGCTAATAAATGTAATAGAAAAGGAAGAAATAGATAAAAAGAAAAGAAAGATTTGATGGGAATAATTATAAGAAAAAGTGAGTGTGAAATTACAGTAGTTAAAAAATTATTTTGAAGTGTTAGTTTGAAAGAAAATGATTCGTTTACACTCTTAAAATGAGAGGAGTGTAGAATGGGTGAAGAAAGAAAGATCCAAAAGTGTTAGTTGTTGAATGCACTTCCTTGTAAAGGTTTACTGATTGATTGTGGTGTTCAAATTGATGATATAACTTGTTGTTTCTGTCATGGTTTGGAGGAACTTCCAACTCATTTATTTTTAACGTGTTCAGTTTCATCTCAAATCTGGTACTTTACTGCACGTTGACTTAGATTTTCACTGGTTTTGCCTTCAGATTTATCGACTCACTTGCTTTCTTGAGTTGATGTTGGCTGTAGTAAAAGAGAAGGAATATGCTTATTAATTATCTGGGTAAGTATAGTGTGGTCTTTGTGGTTGCATAGAAATAGAATTATATTTTTCAATGGTGTTTTGGATGAGAGGGAAGTCCTAGATTCTATTGTTCTGAGATCCTGGAAATGATTTTCACTTGTTAGTAAGGGAGAAGTTATTATGTTAGCTGATTGGTATTTGAACCCACAAAATTGCATCTGTCTTAATTCTGCATAAGTATATTTTTGCTTTTTATTTCTCTGAGTAAGTAATTTTTTGTGTATATGGGTTTTGAGTTCCCCTTGAACTCTTTTTAATAAGATTTGTTTTGCCTATAAAAAAAAAGAAAAATCCAAAAAAAACAAAGAGAAAATAAAAGATATAATAAATGATGTGATAATAGTAAATATAAAAATATAAGTATTGTAATTTGAACAGATACACAAAAGCACAAAAGTTTGGGTTTCTCATGCTATTTCATCTATACCAAGAGAAACATTATTCTTATGATAAAATTGTTACGTTTTCTTACACAAATGAGAGGAATAAGAAGAAAGATAAATAATAATAATTACTAAATGATTGATGTGATAAAATAAAATATTATTATTTTTATAAAATTTTACTGTAAAAAAAATTGTGTGAGAATAACATATCTTCTTTGCAAACAAATGTGGGAGGGAAGTTGATGAGATGTCTGCCTTGTGTGAGAAACTTCTCTCTCAAGGCTTAGCATTTGCAACTATTTCTATAATAATTTACTCATTCACGCACCAACTATTTCTATATATATATATATATATATATATATATAAACATCTATTGCATGTTATTAATCATGAACATCTCATTTTTTATCCTCTTAAATTAATTTTTTCTCTTATACTTTTTTTTTTATTTTTGATAAATTTTAATTAAAAATGCTAGAGAATATATTATTTGTATTCTTCTAAGATCTGCCACTAACTATTTTAGTTAGAATGTAATCTGCATCAATTTGGTTAGCTTTTATTGATAATTAATAACATGATCAGGTTAATTCGGCCAAAAATCAAATAGGTCGTGCATTTAAAAAAAAATTATATTTGATCCTTTTAAAAGAATTGTACAGGTTTCGGATTTATGATATTATACATATTGTAAATTAATTAGTGTATGTACCTAAAGCTGTAAAAATAGATCAAAGCCCTGAGCCTTATCTTGTAGCTCTATTTTTTTTTAAAGCCCTATAATTAATGTGTTTATATTAAAAAAAAATAGTGAGATAGAATTAAAGTTAGGAGTAGACTAACCCACTTATTTTACAAAGTAATAATTATTATATTATTTTTTTATTAAATTATTTTATTTAAATAAATTTAAAATTATATTTAAAATATAAAAATAAATCTTTTTATTTAATCTATTAAAAATTTATCATAAAATAATATTAAATATAATTATATTATAAAATTAAATTTAATTTAACTTTTACATTTTTTTAATTTTATAAATTAAATTTAATATAATATGTTAATAATTTATGATTTTAATTAAGAATTAGTATTAAATATTTTTAACTAAACAATAATTAAATAATAAAAAAAATTTATAAAATATTATTTAATAATTATTTTAATAAATTTAATCAATTTTAATATGTTTAAATATTTTTTTAATAATTTTTAATAATTATAGATTTGTTATAGCTTAAATTTATACATGGTATGATTATTTTTAATATAAATAAAAATATGTAAAATCTTGAATGATTAAATTTAATATTATATATATATATATATATATATAAATAGATTTTTTTATTAAAAAATATAGTTGTTAATACAAACTTGAAATTTAATAGTTAGTAAATATTTATATAAATCAACATATAAATAAAAAATTAAATTATTAGTTAATTTATTAATTTATATGTAATATGTAAATATGTATTTTAATTTATCGTATATATACTATTTTTTTATATTATATTAATGCTATAGTTAATTAATTTTATGTATATTTATAAATTTAAAACAATAAATTAATGACTAAAATAAAATTAAATATTATATATCTATATATATACATTGTATTTACTTTAAAATTTTATATTAAGTTTTATCACAATTTTTCTATTAAGATAAAAATTTAGAAACATAAATTACTTTTCTACATTCATAAATTGAAAAGTAAATAAGTTTTTATCACCTTCAAGCCGTCATGGCAGTCAAAATTCCGTGTGTGAACTATCCGGTTTTCTTAGATGACAAACAGGCAATACATAGCCACTCAAAAATAAAACACCAAAGATGACATTTATGTGTCCTCACTGCAAGAATGTTTTCTTTAATTTTAACGTCGTAGAGTAGCACTTAATTAAGATAATCTTTTATTTATTTTTTTTATTGAATTTGTTTTCTTTTACTTACAATTTTTTCTGTTTTCAATCAGTGAAATATTGTAGAAGAGAAAGAAAATGCGAAAGAAAAATGCAACCAAAGTGTCTGAAATGAAGAGAAAGAAAAGGACGAAATCTTTCTTTTCTTTTCTTTTGAAGGATGAGGTACAAAGTCACATTATCTTTTCTTTAAACTGCAGTCTAGCTAAAAACAATAGAATTTTTTGGTTTTGTGCTAATTGTGTTTATGGGAAAAAATAGAAATTTTCAAAAGTTTCGAATACCATTTCTTCTAGTGCATCTTCTTGCAATCAGAGTGATGTCAATAATATTTTTACTAATGACGGCTTGAAGGTGATGAAAACCTATTTACTAGTTAAGGATAACCATGAAAATAAATAGATACTTGATTGCATAATAACAGTGCAAAATAGTTGATGACAAGCTAATTCTCATCAAATTATTAACCTATTTAACCGTACATGCATGTAATTCTTATCAAAATTCATAATTTAAACTTATAATTGTGACAAATGAAGAAGTATACCCACTAAACTACATAATTTGTTATGTTTCCACAAAATTGGCGACATAGCCATCTGGATCAGCCTTTCTTCTCCACATTCGAGTTCCTTTCAAGAAATACAATTGTATTTGTACCATGAATCAACCAGCCAATAAAACGTGACAATTTTTCTATTAAGATAAAAATTTAGAAATACAAGTTACTTTTCTACATTCATAAATTTTATAATGTAAAATATTCTATATTTATAATTTTTACGATAAAAATATTTATTTATTTTTTAAAAATATATTAACTTTTATTAAGTAGATTTAACAAATTTTGTTAGTATTATTTTTTTATTGTCAATTTTATATGTTTACTGTGACTTTATTTTTTAAATATAAGATGTTCTTATATAAATATAATATAATTCTTAGAATATATATATATATATATATAATATTTTTAATAGTTTTATAAAAAAAATCAAGAAAAATAATAATATAAGACTTTTATAATATGAAAAAATTTATAATTAATACTCAAATAATTTTAAAATTTATTTATAAAATTACATAAAAAATTGTTATAACTATTTAATAATTGTCAATAATACAAATAAAAATTATAAAAATTTTAAATTATATAATAATAATTATTTTTATTAATTTTATTTAATAACAACAATCATTATAAATATTTATTATTATATAAATTATTTTTTTAAGTAATTTTATTGAACTACAAGTTTATAATAAAAAGTTATATGAAATAAATATTTTTATTTGATATTCTAATAATTATTACAATTTATATCAAATTTTTTTAAATTTAATTTTTTAAAAATATATAAATTTTTTTGGCCCACAAAATCCTGACCCTAACCTTGACTCTGTAAGCTTTTAGCCCTATGGGCTTATGAATTGATGACTTTTTGGCCTGCAGAACTTTTTGACACTAACCCACATGGGTTAGGGCTAGGGTTAGGACTTGACCAAATTTTTTACAGCTCTATTTGTACTTGTGTAATAAATTAATTTTTTTTAATTATGTAATAAATAAAATATATAATTATTACTTAAAATTCTTTCATTAAAAAACCATATGTAATTTTATATAAAAATAATTTAAATTTAAAGGATTGTAACCTAATGTAATTGTTTTACTGTATTTAGATTTATATATATATATATTTAATTTAAAAACATTGACAATGTTAAATTCTTTTATAATGTCACCCAATAATATATTGTCATTTAACAAGAATTGTTAATTTTTGTAATAAAATTTAATATAAAAATATTTCTATACACTACTCTAATTAATTGGCAAAGTAAATTTTTTTACATTGATATTACACCCAAAAAAAACCCTTAATATATTAACAAAGTATGTAATTTTTGTTTATTAAAAAATATAATTATTTGACATTTATTTAAAAATTATTATTATGATTGGATATTTTCCTTTTTAAAATATTTATTGATTTTATTTTTATTTAAATTTAAATGATCTACTTCAACAAAATGAGGTCCGCTGAAACATTATGTTTTGTAAAATTAAATGAATTTGTTTTACACACGAAAACTAATTTAATTAGGATTTTGTTTGTGTTTGTGAACACATCTATAATAATTGACATGAGTTTGAAGACAAGTAATATATGTATAAAAAGGCATTTTTGTAATTTATTAACTAGCATTTTTAATTAATTTTAAAAATATTTTACTCTAACTTAAACCATAGATTATCTTATATTGGAGACAATCTTCCATTTACTCCCTATTTGTTTAGAGAATATCTAAAGTTGTTTTACTATGTGTAATTTGTACTTAAAAGAAGAGGCATGTATAATTAAAAAGAAAGCACTAACATGTAAAAATAAGAGTTTAATTTTAGTTTACTGTTAGTATAATTTTGTACGTGTATATTATGAATATGATTTATCAATGTAAAAAAATCTTTATACTACTACGTGTTTAAATTAAATTCTAAGAATAATCGTGTAAAACAGTAAAAGTGTGTGTAATTTGTCTGAATGAATTATATGTGTTGACAAACAGGTAATTTACTGTAGAAACTCTGAATAGTTAGAAAAGCCAATGCTACCAACTCATTATATATTTGCTCATGTTATAACTGTTAAGATATCATGAGGTAGTTGTTTTAGTTTAAAACATTTTGTCATACCGAGTATAACTGCTATATATATATATGTATATACTTTCATCTTTAATATGACAACAATGATTTCATATATCATATTTTCTAAACAGAAAATTTTAGTTTCAACTCAAACTTTCATGACAAGAGGAGGGGGGGAATTCTATATTTAAAAAAATACACAAACAATATTGAATATCGATTGTTACAGGAGCGAGCAGCCTCCTTTTTGAGTTGGACCAGTTATCTTGACCAAATTTTCTTCTTACTATCCCTCTCTTTGATTCCTTGAACCTGATCTCTGCTTGTACTAGCTCTCTTGTGAGACAACGGAGCTTGAGCAGCAATAATTGGCCTTGTTGGCCTCCCACCCCTCACTATTTTAGGAGGGTCAGATTTCCTTGTGACTTTTCTATCTTGTAAAGATGATGATGGCATGACAAAGTGGTTTTCTGTTTCGTTGCTTCTAAACTCTCTTTTTCTTCTTATTTGATGAGTAGAATCATTCCCTTTGAACAAAGAAGAACCTTGACTTATCTGGCGATTTATTGAGTTGGAACTCCTTAAAATTCCAGCCTCAATCTCACTTGGACATTCATCACTCATGCAGCTTTTACCTACCACAGGTGTGTTCTTTACTGCATCTACAGAACAATGAGTTTGTTGCCACTGTTGCTCTTTCTCTCTGTACCTGTCTTCCAGTTCCTTCATCTGTCATGACATATATTGGCACATAAACATGTGAATTGATATAAAACAATTCACTAACTTAACAGATGAACATGTGAATGAAGATCAAGCACTGATAACGCTTCTTTCGTGTATAAAGAGTTACTCAGAGAGGTTTCCATTTGAATGAATAAGATAATTAAAAACACATATTAATTAGGATATTACTCTATCTAAGTTACATTTGAATAGATCATATTAAACTATTTTTTCTGTGATCATACAGCATTTTGAACATCAGTGCACAACAGAAACAAATATCAATTTCTTATTTGATGAGTGTGAAGTACCTGTTGATGAAGCAAGGACACTGAGTTGCGTTCCTGCTCTATCAGTTTCCTCTCAAGCTCCTTGATCTGAAAAATATGAAGCAATGAACATAAAAAGAGAGGTTATTGAATATCTTATTGTACGAACAAACTCTAATCATTGGCTACCTTATCTTTCAGAATGGCAGATTCAGACTCAGACCCTTGCAACTGATCTTTCATCTTCTTTTCTAGATCCCAAACCTGATCACGAAGAACTAATTTAGTGATTTAACTTCTCTTTCGACCACACACTAATTGATCGGTCAAACAAAGAATTGCAAACTTTTCTCCAATGTATATAATTCAACGTATGATGATGTATGTTTGTTAATGCCAAGAAAAGGAATTACAGATGAGTGGAGGGTAGCTGTTTTACCAAAGTAACAGACAAACCTTTTGTTGAAAACTTAAGGACTCTGACAGCAGTTGTTCTTTCATCTTTTTCTCTAGCTCTTTCACCTTCAGTAGAGACAAGTGTGCCCAGTTAGAAATGAATGAGTGATCCAGGAACCAAGTAAAGGAAGTCAATTTTTTTTTGTGGTATGTTAAGGAAGTGTCCAGTTTATTCAATAATAAACTCAAACAAGCACTTTTTTTTTTTGGTATGTCCTAAGTGCGTTGTTTACCCAAGTGGCCCACCCAACAATATGAACATTGACGTCACATTTTGTTGAAAATAAGACCCAAGTCCCTGTGATACTAAAAAATGTGCAATAAGTAACAAATCAAATAGCAATGTCAAACAGAAAGCAACCTTTTGTTGGAGAGTAATGCAAGTTTCTTCTTTCCCTTTCAATTTGTCAGAGAGTTGAGAGATTTGTTTCTCTGATTGGTTTTGCATGGAAGTTTTCAGCTCGATCTGTCCCTCAAGTTCTTTAATCTTCTCTTGTAGATTTCTGTAAATTTGATCCTTGCCTTTGGCCTTATTCTCCATGCTTTGCAAATTTTCTTCTAGTTTACGCATAGATTCATCTTTAATTCTGCACTCACTCCGTGCCTTTTCAAGCTAATGCCAAATTGCAAAAGGAAGAAAACAAAAACTAGTTATAGAACTTGGTGAAATAGAAAATAAATTTTGTAAGTGTTCTAGTAAGGATCAGTAGCCTACCATTGCTTTGGTCTTTTGAAGTTCACTTGTATCAATTTGCTTCTTAACAGGACCTAACTCAACACCCCTCACTCTAGTTGCAAAGTTAAGTGAGCTCAGAGTCTCACTTGAGTCCTGGTCTGATGGACTTATTTGTACAAACATCAACGTTTTGGAGTCACCTCCTGCAATGTTTCAAAAATCAAAATATGAAAGGAATGTTACCTATCTATTCCTGCAGAAACTGGATCTTACTCCTCAAATTTTCACAATAAACACACAGAAAGCTGAAGAACTAGACATACCTAATGAGTCTTGAAGCAAATGTGTCAGTTTAGAGTTCCTGAAACTCCAAAAAGGAAATACCATCATTGAAACTTATATTTACACGTTAAGGTGGGTGCTAGTAAAGAGGTGCTCTGATATACCTGTACGGAATGTGACTACTTTTTGCTGCTAAAGCAGATATCACATCTCCAAGAGCAGAAAGAGATCGATTGATATTTTGTGCTTCCTTAAGTCGTTCCCCTTGCACTTCAGTCTTTGCAAGTCTCTCACTCCCTGCCAAATCCACAAGCCAAAGCTTGCTCTTGGTGCACTCTCCATTCATCAAATTTTTAGCCTTTACCAGTATACAAAGCATGCTGAAAAAGAAATAAGCAATTGTTAGAAAGTACAGAAAAGAAAAGAAGAAAAACTCATCTTGATGCAGAGATTCTTCTAGACAAGAAAGCTTCCTATAGAATTAAAAGAAAGAAAAAGCAAGAGCTTGATACCAGTGAGATCGACTACTATGCTCGTTAACATTATTACTTCCAACTGCTCTAGCATTACTTCCAGCTTGCAGTACATTCCACACTTCATTTATGTTATCAACCTTGGCTTCTACAACACCAGGAACATGATGAAATCCTTCAGAGGCTTGTTTTATCTCCAACCTGATAACCATTTATTTGAAAAGAAATCAGTTCAGCTACTTCAGTTTCCTGCTTAGACTAGTGATATTGATACCAAACTATCTCCAGACTGGAATCAATGAGAAACATAACAGAAATCACCTTTTTGATGTTTGTCCTGTGGCCAATAAGTCTCTGATTTGTTCATTGTAAACTTCAAGCACACTAACAGATATGTCATATGAAAATGTTTCACTCCTTTCCTTACTAACTTTAAACAAGTGTTCAAGAGTCCTGTAATTTACTCCTCTGTTCTGCTCTGTTCCTTCCATGGTGAATGTCTTCCCTGTTCCTGTTTGGCCATAAGCAAAGATGCAAACATTGTAGCCATCCAATACGGAGATAACCATTGATGAGGCATCGGCAAAAACATCAACTGTTAAGACAAAGTAAACACTTTCATTTAGAAAACTTCCAATTGTGTTAATAGTATGAATCTTGTACAGATACCTGATCAATGACATTCTAGTAAACAATTATTGGGTTACACTTTAGATACCTTGATCATCTTTTGGTGTATAAACTCTGTCAAATCTGAACGATTTTTTGGTGGAGCCACTTGTCAAAATTCCAAGACATCCATCCTTTGCAGCATCAAAATCCACAACTGTAGTGCACCCAGCTGAGATTTCAGGCTTATTCAATGGACGACACCGGCAAAAAACCCTAATGTTCCCTATTATTCAGAACAGTAGTGCATTAGTGTCTTTGACTTTTAATAATTCTCTTCAGATCAAAACAAAGTCCATATATACAATGTAGAATAAGTAAACAAGACATGAGAACATACCTTTAGCCTCCTGAACTTCATTGAAGAGTTTCTTTCTCTTTATCATCTCTTCGTTATACTTGACTTTGAGATCTTCACACTGCTTAACTGCAGAAAGGAGTTTTTAGTCCCTTAAGATGATTTGTGCTATTTCAAATACACAAAATTAAGTGCAACCCTTCATTAAGAAAAATGGACGTTAAAAATAATATAACTAAAACATACCCAATTCTTCAACTGCAAAAACCATCTTATTTAACCCGGGGATTGAATCAACACATTCATGTGCTTCAAAGGAGAGTTTCGAATAATCACTCTTCATCAACTGCAAAACATATTTAGTTCAGATACTCTTAAAATGTAATTCCGAGAATATTAAAAAAAAATACTACTATTATTAAACATAACTCTTTCCTCAGATTTACCTTTACTTTTTCCTGTAAACTGCTAATTGCTTCTGTCCATTTCTTCTTATCAAGCTCATAACTTTTAGAAATATTCCTCAGGCTTTCAGCTTGTTTCGCCACAGTTTGATCTGACATGGGAAATGGCAATAAAATTAGGAATATTTTAAAAACTCTTACCAAAAAATTTGAAATAGGGCACATCTTACTGGATTACATTTATTAAGACCATAAACCACCATGCATAGCAAATGAAATAATCAGATCTTTAAATTCCTACATATACATGTCAAAGAAGCTTATAAACAAGTAAAATTAAGTTTCTTGAAGACTTAAATTTTAATGATCTTGAAGGAAAACCATGCAAAAACATACCAGTAGTAAGTGACTTGAATGTCACTTTGTCAAGTTCCATCTGGACTGCCTCCAGTTGCTCATTTGTTGCAGTTAATGACATCCATGCTTCATAGCATTCTTTTGCCTTTAGCTCACACTGCATTGTGAGCTCCTTTATCTTAGTCTCGTACTTGGCCATAGATTTTGCCTGCATAACTTTCATCTGAAACATTCCAATGAAAAGTAGCAAAAGCAAAACGTAGTGAGTCTATGACACTTGACACTGCAAACTGCCACTTATCAACTAGGTTGCACCTCTAACCTGTGATGAAGGAATTTCAATCTGCGCAGCACAGTAGTTACATGTAATGTAATCACTTGTCACTTGTGGAACTGTTTAAAAAAGAATTAGAAAGAAGACACCAATTGCTAACATCTATGCCATTGAGAAATTAATCAAGCAACAGAGGTATAGTACCTGATGCCTTTGTTGCTCTCCTAATGCAAATCCCACTAACAACTGGGCTTCCAGTAATACTTTCAAATCTTATGAGAATTACCCCATCATCCTTCACAAATACTCTTGAATCAATCAATTGTAGTGGCTTATTGGCTCCCACAACTGCATATATATCCAATTCAGATAGAACCTGCCACATTATTTCAATAAAAAAAGAGTTGAAGTTTTTTGCTTGTATGAATTTGTCAAAATGAGATGCATAGAAAGAGATCTAATTTGTGTGGAAATACATACCTTTTCATCTTGGATATATACATTGAACACCCTCATTCCTTTTGGCCCATTTGTGTTAATGATCTCCACAAAATGAAGATCAACAACATAGTCTCCAGGAGGAAGATTATCAAATCTGTAACAAAAGCTTCCCAAACGAGCCGATTGGTAGATAAATGGGAAGTCCCCACCCTCCACTATTTGCTCATTGGTACGCAAAACATTGCCACCATCAAAAAAGGTGTCGCCCAGGATCGTTATTCCATTAGCTGCTTCATTGAAAGCATCTCCTCCCGCGTTTACAAACATGAAATACTCCTCGTCTGCTTCAAAACACATGATACTAAAATTAAATACTCTATCGTCCACGCAACTAAATAAGTATAAATCTTAAGTCTTTCTTTAGTCTTAGAAGTTAGAACATAACATATTGCTTCGCTTTTTCAGTGAACTTCACTGAAAGTTCAAAATGTTCGTCTAAAATACCCGCATAATCAGATTAGCATTATACTCCCAAACTAATCGCGCAATTACAATTTACTTAACCCTAATCCAAAGTTCTAAAACCCCAACTAACCCCTCAGTATACAATTGCCAGCCAACAGTCATGTAAGTAAACAGAATGACTCTGAAATGCAAATGGGAGGCACGTTTTAAGCGTAGTTGGGAAAATGAAATGTAGAAATACTAAATTTCAACTTAAAAAAGGGGAAATGGAACCTTTTCTTATCTATTTTTCATTTGTTCCCCAATAATGTCTCAAACTTGAAAACCATTAAACCCAATTTTAGTATTCTAACCTGCGTTATCAGATCTCGTAAACCCAGTTGGGATCAGTCTTGAACTGGAGTCACAAAGCATCGAATCGAACAAGGACTCGTTGGCATCTTTCATTATAGAATCTTTATGCTCCGATATTAGGGTTTGTGGGAATGTCTGAACATCGTTCAATTGAATCAGATCCATGAAAAAGATAGGGTCTTGGCAATCAAGTAGGAATTTTAAGAGGGAGAGAGAGTGAGAGAAAGAGCTGGTTCGTGGCAGAAAGAAAGTTTCAGAGATTAGAGTGTTTCCAACTGGGGTGAGGGATTGGAATGGTATTCTTCAAATTTGAATTTCGTGAACGTTGATAAGTTTTTGAATTAACCGACCGTTGAACCTTCGCCTTTTCTTTCCTTATATCTTTATTCAGCTTCCCTAGATGAATTGACATTTATTGACACTTTGGTACACTATTTATTTATTTATTAAATAATATAATACTAAAAAATGATATTATTATTATTACATCCATTTTTATCTCTCATTTTTTTCTTTCTGTTATTTTCTCTGCTTTTTAACTCGCTTCCCTACATCACCCCCATAAAAATAAAATAAAATGTCATTGTTTGGATATAGCATGATTGCGCCACGTGTCCAACGAATGTAAACCTTCATTTTTATCACTTTTTCTTACATTATCTCCAAGAGACTCGTTTTGTCTACTTTTTAACAGATAAGTATAAAAAAAATGTAATTTATTTAATATTTAAATTAAATCATTTTTATTTACAAATCTACACTCTACTTCGTTGTAGTTTTAACTAATTGTAACTTAATAAAGAATATATAAATTAACATATTAGAATAAAAAATAAAATCACATTTACAGATTCTTTTATCGGTTTGATTGTTATATTTTTTACTTAATTGTGTATGATTTTAATATTTTCTCAAGTGGAAAATTATAGTAAAGGCAACATCTGACACCCCAGATCTAAGGCCTTGCTGTTTAACAACTTCAATCTGAGAGCCATTTACTAGAGTCTCTTAAGTTTGTTGGTATTACTATCAATTTTATTCTTTATTAATCATTTAAACTCAATTCTAAAAGTTAAAATTAATCATATTTAAAATAAATAACTAAAATCAATTATATGTTATAAATTTTAAAAATACAAATAGTCAAATAAAAAATAAGTAAATAATTTATAATATATACTCTTTTTAATTTTTTAATAAAAAATAAAAGATTAAACTAACAAACTAAAGGAAATAATTAAATCAGTTATATTTTTTATAAACATAAATTTTATTTAAAAAATATTTATGATATTAAATGATATAATTAATAATTTATATATTTAATGATATTAATAAAAAAATTTAATAATTCATATATTTTAAATTTATCATTTATTTCTTATAATAAGAACCAAAAATATTTTAAAAATTAGAGAGAAGATCTCATAATAAAAAATATATAAAAATTTAATAATTGATACATCTAAAAATAAATCTATATTTCTTATAACTTAGAGAAAACAATATTTATTATTTATTATAAAAGAGCTTTAAAAAGATTGTACTATTATCATCTGCATTGAAAAGGGAATCCTCTGATGTAAAAATCTGCACTAAATTAAAGTTCACCTGCAATATCCCAATGAAGTGATCAAGAATGACTCCACTAATGTTCTGAAACATGATTCAGTTCTTGCAAAGAAGGACCCTTTTAAAGTGAAAAGTGGAAAGAAAAGGTAACGAATAATGGTTAGGAGAAGAATAGTGGCTGAAATTGAAATAGTGAAAGATTTTTTTTGATGTAGCAAACAATACAATCTTAGGTCACTTTTGTTAATTTTATTTACTCTACTTTATAGGATAATATGAAAAACTTTGATTTTTTTATGGAAAGGTCAGTTCTTGTTTCAATCCTTAAAATTATCGTAATGTTAACGAATTTGTTCGTTCCCTAATCTCTCGTGAAAAGAAAAAAAAAATGAGTTTAATTTTATGATGTGTAACGATGAAGAAGCTATTGAAAAAATTTTGAACATGAATTATTATTGAATTTCTTTCTTATTTTTTGTCCTAAAAAATTAATTCCTAAACAAAGCTTTAAAGTTTGATATGCTAGTTGGTACTACTTTTGATTTTTTAATAAAAATTAAATAACTAAAATTAATAAAAAAAAGTTATGTACTATAAATCTATATCTTATTTAAATGTTTATAATATTAAATAGTAAAACAAAGAAAAGGTATACTAGTTCAAATTGATTTTGAAAAGGGAAGTTTTATGTTTCTTCTAAAAATTGATTAATCTGTCAAATCGTGCAATGAAACAATTACAAATACTGTCTAGTGAAATAGTAATTGCAAGAAAAACATTTCTTAAGAAAGTTTATATTCTTTAAATAATTTTAATTCCATCGTATCTTGAAATTCCTTTAACATTTTAAATGACATATTTTCGTCAACGCTTTATTTTACCATAACTGTTAATAAGAGTCAAAATCAATTCATTTCGCATAAACTTATTTTTAAAATTTTAATGTTGTCTTAAATATTGCTTTTATTTTTAATTTGAATTTTGCATTATAAATATCTTGTGTGATAACTTGTTATATATATATATATATATATATATATATATATATATATATCTTAATTATGTTTTAAAATTTGAAGTTATAGAATTACTTTAATACATATGGACACTTAAAATTATTTTATGCGCTTCTAAATTTAAAAGAATAATAAATTAGTGTCTCCATGTTAGACTACTTGATGAGACAATAATACAACGAGCTTGATTTACTTTTTTTTCTAGATTAAATTTTTAATTACGAATATTTTTTTCTTATATGTTGTTTTAAAATTTGAAAAGATAACGAGTGTACTAAATAATATTTTATTGGAAGAGTGTACTAAATAATTTTAAAACTATAACTACGTCAATTAAAATAAAGCATGTAAAATTTAGATAAATAATTTTTTTAACCATGCATTGCACGAGTTGAATGGCTAATAAAAACTAATAAAGTAAGTAAATAATTAATGGTTGCGTAAATGTAAATACAGAAAACTAGACAGGCAGAGAGAGCCAGCTATGCAGAAAGAATGGCAAAATGGGTTATGTAAATGGCGAGAGTAACGAAGGTTCTAAGCCTCACATCACAGATTCATTCCTCTTCACACCAAACAAACCCATTTCCATCTTCGTCTTCATCTTCTACTCTCGACACTTTAATCTAACCCTTCAAATCAGATCAAAATCAAAGAACCTCTGAATCCAATTCTGATGACGTCCGTGAAGCAAACCCAACAACAATCCTCACCGCACACTCTCTTCTCTCTAAGAGGTTCACTCCTTATCCTCGCAATCCTCACTCTCCTTTCTTTCACTTACCTTTCTCTCAAATACTCCACCCCTTCACTACAGGTACCCTCCATTCACATTTTCCACCCACCCCATTTCAAAATTTTCCATTTTTAAACGGTTTCTCGTTTGCCCATTTGGTTTAGGTTTCCAAGGTTTCGGTTGCGAAGCTGAACGATGTGCAAAGCGAAGAAGAGGATGGAGAGGAGTTTTGGGATGTGTACCACTCGCCGCGCGTGTTCAAGCTGAACTTCGAGGAAATGGAGAAGAACTTCAAGGTGTATATATACCCTGATGGGGATCCCAACACGTTCTACCAGACTCCGAGGAAGCTCACAGGAAAGTATGCTAGTGAGGGCTATTTCTTCCAAAATATTAGAGAGAGTCACTTCCGCACCCTAAATCCCGATCAGGCACACCTCTTCTTCATTCCCATTTCATGTCACAAGATGCGTGGCAAGGTATACTATTTCCCCTATTTGCATTCCAAGGTAGTTGTGTGGTGTGAGATCTAAGGAGGTATTTTTTTATTTTTATTTTTTGCTGCTAGAGGCAATGGTACAGTTAGTGAGTTGGAACTATGTATAGGTTACTTTGGATTCTTAGTTAAAAAAGGTAGTAATACCTCTCATATATATTAAGTCAAATGCTAATTAGTGGCTTAAGAGCATTGGTTAAGAAATCAAAAGTAAAAAAAAAAAATGTTTGAAATGTTATTAATGCACTCTTCCCATTATTTTCAGGCAGTTTGATATAATTTTTACTAAAACCCTTCCATTTTCGATTCCTTAACCAGTGCCCTTGTAGTAAGACCCTTATATTTATAAGAATCAAATAACTAATTCATCAAGACTAATAAAAAGAAGTTATATGTTATAAATTTATATTATATTTTAGAAATACCTATATTAAACGGTCTGATTAGTGACTTATATATTGAATAAATGTATACATTCACTTATATGGATAATGGATAAATGTTTCATTAACACAAATCTCAAAATAAATAAAAGTATAAAAAGAATTTAACAATTAACATACCTGAAATGAGTCTTTAATTCTTATAATTAAGACAAAAAGATATTGATAATTGTTTTTTGTAAATAGGATCTGGAGATAGTAATAAGTGAAAAGGAAAGATTGACAGTGTTTGGCTTGGATGGTTAAGTGTGTTTATGGGTGGGATGTGGTCTCATTGTTGTGTGTTGTGCAGGGCACGTCTTATGAGAATATGACTGTAATTGTCCAGAATTACGTGGAGAGCTTAATATACAAATATCCTTATTGGAACAGAACTTTGGGTGCTGATCACTTCTTTGTCACTTGTCATGACGTTGGTGTGAGGGCAACAGAAGGACTTCAGTTTCTAGTAAAGAATTCTATTCGAGCAGTGTGCTCCCCCAGCTATGATGTTGGGTTCATTCCGCACAAAGATGTTGCTCTCCCTCAAGTACTGCAGCCATTTGCTCTTCCTGCTGGAGGGAATGATATGGAAAACAGGTGCAATTTTTTTAGATGTCTGCTGCTTCAGTTGGTAATTTGGTATTAGGTTTTGGCAATCAGATTTTGTTGTTATGTTACTTATTATCCTGCCTTTTGGATTGTTTGTTAAGCTTTTATGGTCACTTGAAAAGAATGATGGAAATTTCTTGATATTTCTGAGCAACTTTAGTTTCTATAGTATTCCACAGTTTCATTTCAGTCTCTAGTAACCTGGTTCAACTGTTATACTCAAAGAACCAATGATATGCTAAATGTTGGTGATTTTTGTGACAATTTATTATCTTCATATTGCTATGAAATGCTTTTCTGGGTTTCAGTCTTGCTATCCTATTCAAGAACCTCATATTTAATACATATGATTCATTTCATGTAAAATAGTATGTAAATGTAATAGAGAATTCAATGTTTCAAGCAACAGAGTTGATAGGGATAATTAGATGATTTATTTCATAAGCGTAGTAAATTTTTCTGGTGCAGTGATACCTAGCTTGTTCTGTAAGATCAATAGACAATGGTTCTACGTGCTCATTTATTCATTCTGCAAATTTGTTAATTTGTGCTATGCAGGACTACTCTTGGATTTTGGGCTGGTCATCGTAACTCTAAAATTAGAGTGATTCTTGCACGTGTGTGGGAAAATGACACAGAACTTGATATTTCAAACAATAGAATTAGTAGGGCCACTGGGCATCTAGTGTACCAGAAGAGATTTTACAGAAGTAAGTTTTGTATCTGTCCTGGTGGATCACAGGTTAATAGCGCTCGAATAGCAGACTCGATCCATTATGGGTGCATCCCTGGTAAGATCATCCATTCTAATGAACACCCCCTCTCTTTGCTTTTATGTTTCACAGTAAGCATCTTATAAGCTAAAACCGCTGGTATATATAAACAGAATACTTATTACCTTGCATGGATGATATGAGATTGGTAGATTTGCCTTGCATAATTCTTGTATTGGTGTTAGATGCCCCTGTTCCTTTGTTTTTGTGTTAAAATATGAATTAAATGGTGTCTATTAAGAAACATTTCCAGATCATATCCTTGTCTAGACTGATTAATCTTTGGTTGCTTTTATCACTCATAAGAATGGAATTGCAACTTTATTGAGGGATGATGATTTAGTCTCTGAAATATGGTGGTTTGATAAACAGTTAATTGATAAGCTTCTACTATATACATATACAGTTCAATTTGAAAAGGCAGATTTGTTTATTGGAATGAAGAATTGGTGCAGCTCTTCTATTGTTGGAGGTAGTGGGGGTTGGGTTGTGGAATACAAGATCCTAGGGATCAAATTTAGGAGTTTCCACCAAAACTCCACCCCTTAGTCATTAGCTAAGGTTGAGGTACTTTATTGGAGGGTGATAATGAAGGTTAAATTCAGTAGAAGCTACCTAAACATATTGCACATACACTTGGACTTTGGCCAATATGTTTGCTCTGAATCTCAGAAGTATATTTTGGATATTGTGAGTGACATGTGAACTGTATCTTGGTCTGAATGAGTTATTGTTTCATGTTTAAGATTTTGATTTTGATGTTCTGCCTTTTGGGACAGGGGATGTATGTAGGCAACCTTGTAACTAACCTAAAGTTGTAAATGTTGTTTTGCAGTTATATTGTCAAATTATTATGACCTTCCTTTTAATGATATTCTTGACTGGAACAAATTTGCTGTCGTACTCAAGGAGAGTGATGTATACCAGCTTAAACAAATCCTCAAAAATATATCGGATGCTGAGTTTGTTGCACTTCATAATAATTTAGTAAAGGTATAAACCCTCTCTTTACGTTATGTGGAATCAATATTATATTTTAGCAGCTAATTAAGTTTTTAGTCCATAAAAATTTCACAATTTGGTTCTTCCATTTTCATTTTTCCCAAACAAATCCTTCATAATATGTTTTTCTCTGTCAAACGGTTCTCTTGTGATTTTATTTTTTGCCATTTAGTTCCTTTAAAGATTACGAGTTTCTCACTTGATCCTCATAAATATTATGAATTTATCATTTGATTCCCCTAAAACAAGGAACTAAATGGAACTTTGAACTCTACAAGTTAAACTTTTTGTATTTTTCTTTCTGGAACTATGTTGAATTATTTGTTGATATGCTGGAGCTCACAAAGTTGTTTCATGTTCTATCAGATTCAGAGACACTTCCAATGGAATTCGCCCCCAATCAGACACGATGCTTTCCATATGGTTATGTATGACCTCTGGTTACGCCATCACACGATCAAATACTGATTTTAAGACTCACACTCTAAGACACTCGTTTTGTATACAACCTACAGTTTTAGCAATCAAGAGAGCACTGTAAATAGCTAAGTACAGTTTTTTATATAACAGCTGGTTTTTCAATATTCTTGCACCCACAACATTTCGTTTATTTGTTATTTGTTTGTGTTGAGGCTCTTTGTTGCATTGAAACTACTACATGGCCAAGGCTATTGAATTAAGGCAGGTGCAATCGTTAGGGCTGTTCAAAATCCAAAACTAACTTGAACGGGGGTTGGTTCGGCTTTCAACTATAACAACTGTATTTAACTATGAATTAGATTGGTTGAAGTTTTCTTTGTTCTTTTTAAATGAGTTTAGTTATCGGCAATCCAATACGTCTGATGTATTATTAATCGTTGGTTAAATAATTGGCATGTGAGAGTCTGTCTGAGCTTTGTGGAGGTGTAAGAGTGTTTTATTTTGTGAAGAATTTTCTTGAAAATTGTGTGTTCCTTGCAAGAATATTCTTTTGATGTAAAGTTGCTATTTTGGTGTTGCCTTCAAACAACGGTGATATTGTTTTGAGACAGAGGTCTACGGTGATCTTAGTAGTGATGCCAATAATGGTTGAATAAGGAGGGAATTTTTGCAAGAAATACTATGATGTCTAAGTTAAGAAGGTGTTTTGACAGAATAATTGTGTATGTAAAATGACTTACCTTTGAGGGCTCCACATGAATGTTTCTTGATTTGGTTTGGTTAACTCCATTCCTAATGATGAGTCTGCAACAACACTGGACTGGTATAGGTCATACCTAGCATAGACATCGCTGTTTAGATGTGGTCATCTAAGAGCCTATACTCGAGTAAAACATTGTTAAGCACATTATACATATTTTCAATGCCCTTTTGCATTTTATAATTGTTTTCAGTTTTATTTTTAAACCTTTATACCAAAACATACAAGTGCGTCAAAATACTTAGATAAAGTAAGCATTTTATTACGTCTATAGAGGCTCGCGGTCACTTTTAAAATATCAATTTTTTCTTGGTCTGATTATACTTTTAGTTATCCTATAACAGTTTATGATATAAATCAATAACGTGCACTTGATCTCACAGTACATTAGCGATCTGAGCGGAAATAATAGGTTTCGTAGGTTATTGTTTTTGCTTTGGAGTCCTTAACATTTGATGGAAAAGGTAAAGGGAAGGAACTAAACCTGGCAAACTTAAACGACTAACATAATATTATTTGAGAAGTGCTAGAAATGATTCTCACTCGTGAAATCTAGCAATTGGGAAGTTCCACCACTACACGACAGTACCGATATTCATGGTGATTGAAATGGGTATACTTGATCATCACCGGTTAATGCCAACACAATCTTACGCTTGTTTCCTTTTTTGATTGGCTACATGATCTTGGTTTGGCAAAATCTGGAGGGGGTCTTAAATGCATTAGTGAATGGATGTAAAATTTAGAGAATGTTTGTTTCTCTTATTAAAAACAGTTTTTTATTTTTAAAAATATAATATAATATAAATTTGTACTACATTTTATTTTTAAAAACAGAAAAATGTTTTTAAAAAAAGAGAAACAAATCTATATACTCTTAATTTTTAATTTATTTAGATTTATGTGTTTAGCTAGTATTCCAAATAGAGAGTCCTAAAGTGTTTAAACCAATATAACATATAATGATGTAAATTATACTTTACACTTGAGTGGTTTTGTTAAAAAAATTGTTTTACTTTTTGGGAGATTTGATACTTTATCTTCCAGTGTTTTGTTTAATTATCACATAATTAATATCTTTTATCCATACTTTAATGGTATATCTAAATTTAAAATAAAAAATGACTATTTAATCTATTATTGTTTGGTTTAAAATTGTTGTTTATAATATCTTTATTTTTAAATATAATGAGTTACTTTTCTACAAAATTAAATATTAAAAACATTTCATACATTGATTGTTGAAATCAATCGATTTTTATTTTTCTATTTGTGAATAAAATTCAGTTAGTTCTCTGCAAACTTACGTATAAAAAACATTGCAAAGAATGAAGATAATTCTGGGCTTTTTACTCAAATGGAATGATTATTTTTAATTTTACTAAAGTAGTGCAATTAAAACCAAAATAGCTATGGCGACACCATTTTAGTAATCTTTTAAGAGTTGCATTTATTCAATAAACGTTTTTGAAAAAATGACATCGCTTAGATGGAAATTCTCTTGAGAAATATGAAACACCTCCTAATATACACTTATATATATATATATATATATAAGTTTATAAATGTAAATTTAATCAGGTAAATAAATATGAATTTATTGTTAATTGTTTAAACTAAATTCAAACACGTACAACTCCCAATAACATTTAGTTTCTTCGCCTCGATGGTTTGGTTCTTCTTTCTTTATCCGTAACAAAGTTAAAAAAAGAAACAATAATACTTGATAAAGACAATGGGAGGTAGGGATGTTAATATCTATCCTGAATGGGATAGAGTACTATTTGGTCTTATCTCTAGAAAAAGATAATTGAGTACTCCTTCAGTCTAATATAATTGAATATCCTTTGTCAAATTAAAAAATAATTAATTCAATTAAGGATAATAATCAAAATATTATTTACTTTAATTAAAGGGCCAAAACTAATACTGACTCAGCAAGCCTATTAGCCCATAATAATACTTATAAAAGGAAGGTAGGAAGTACATGTAAGGAG
The DNA here is from genome assembly GCF_003935025.1 of Abrus precatorius. Taxonomy (NCBI): domain Eukaryota; kingdom Viridiplantae; phylum Streptophyta; class Magnoliopsida; order Fabales; family Fabaceae; genus Abrus; species Abrus precatorius. Next base: position 24,350,422 of record NW_020874406.1, on the reverse strand, counting down.
TGAACTTTTCAATATAAAATAATATTTATTGCTCATAACCGAATTCTAACTTCAGCATCTGAGTGCTTTTTACAGGTACCCTCCTCACATCAAGTAACGTTAGTAAGATACGGAAGGATGTCACCCTATCCAAATAGAAACTTGAAGACTAGTGTTTCCTGAAGAGAAACACATCCCATCCTACTAATCTGATTTAAAGTTGTTTTAAGAATTTTGAATTTAAAAATTGTATTTTATATTTTAAAATGAATTTAAATAATATTTTGAGTCATTCTAACTCAATTTATATGCAATGTTTTATTAAAGTTATATTTTTTAGTAAATATATTAATAATAAGATCTATTAATTTAATGAATAATGTTTTATATAATAAATGTTATATTTATTTATATTAATATTGTTTATGTTTAGTTTTATATAATAAATGTTATATTTATTTATATTAATATTGTTTATGTTTAATTTATTGAATTTTTTTATTCTATAATTTTGATTACATATAATATTAAAATGATGTAAACAAATTAGATTCATTCAGTGTTATTCCATATATCATGTGGTTTTAATTGTGCTGACGTTAAGTTTAAATAATTGATGATATTAAAATTGGGTCAAGAATAAAATAGATTCATCTGCATCCCAACGCGTATAATGCAAACTTCTAACATTAAAATTAATGTTAAATCATTAAAATTAGGATTTTCATTAAAACAATAACATTTGTTGTATTCAAAATTTAATAACAATCCTTTTAATTAAAATATTTTTTATTTGATGCAAATTAGCTTTAAGTATGATATTAATAAAATTATAATAACATATATCTGTTAATAAGAGAAATGCATAACTTTTTTTCACATAAAAACCTACTACAATTAATCATATTTATATTTTATCTTTTCCAATAATATATATATATTGTGCAGAAGATTATACAGTTTCATTTAGAATGAATTTATGCAACAACAATAGCCATGAACTAAACCAATCTTTATCCATCCTTTTGATAACAATCGGTATCAAATAAAAAAGGATTGTATGCGATATAGGAAGTTAATAGAAAGTTTATAATAAATAAAAAAGAAAATATTTATTATATGAATATAAAAACTATTTAATACTTATTTTTTAATAAATTTGAAACATTTAACGAAATGTATTTATTGATTTATCATATCAAATAGTCTGTGAATACATAATAGCTTAAAAAAAACAAAACCTTCTACTCTCTCTTAAAGATTGGTTTGGTACGGTAAATTAAATTAACATAATAAACTATATAATTTAAATCCAAACAATTAAACTAAATGGTTTAATGATTTGGTAAATTAAATTATTTTAGTTCAAACTTAATCAAATTTAGTTTGGTTATCAAAAGGCCCCTATTCTAAAAGTGTTTTATTTCTTTAAATATGCATGCATCTCATAACTCATTATGCCATTCGTGCATGTATCACAAGGTTCATTAATCCAAATATAAATGCACATCATGTCACGAGGACCGTATTCATTTACGTCACAATCCAATGTATCACAAGTTACGTAATAATATGTTTTCAACAAATCATATGTTTTGCTTCTTATATTTTAACTGTTTCATATCATAATTTTTTTAAAGTCATATCAAAGTTATTTGCTTTTGTACTTACACAAAGCTCCAGTCAAAATTGAATTGTGAAGAATTATTCATATGTTGTAGACTACACCATGAAACTTTTAAAATGCCACAAAATTAATTTCAAAATTAAATCTCAAATTATTGCATGAAAATTGAGAACTTTACTAAAATATTCCTCTTTAATGCTTAACCGGGTTGACTTACATTTAATTATTTTTTAGGTCCTTATCACAATAAATAAAAAATTACACATTTAATAAATATGTTTAAAGTATTAAGTATAAGAAATAAAAATTGTTATTAATATATACATATATATATTTACTGTAATATTTATAGTACATTTTTACTATAGTTTTAACTAAAAAAATATATTTATTTATTAGGTTTTTAATTAATATCTTTAATAAGCTCAGTGTTTAAAATAAATGCCACCTTCGTAAATAAAAACAGAGGGAGTAATTAAAATATGTCACCAGCAGTGGGTTATGTGCTGTACGGTTGGCAGATTGGACACTGAATAAAGTCATGCATGTAACTTTTAATACGCTCATCAATTCAGTCAAGATCGAAAATGGATGGATAAAATATTTTCAGCATAATATATTAAAACAAAAGGCATAGTGAGCAAAAAAAAATAAAAAATGTAAAAGTACCTAATATATTTTAAAATTAATATTTTATAACTCTTTAACAAAAATTAACTAATGACAAGTTATAATTGTTGTTTTATTTTAATATATTGTAGTTGGAAAATATAATTCTTTAAAGAGAGTGTCCATTGTTTAGGACATTAATTCTTGTACGCACGTAATACTCATTTTTATATAAAAGAAAAATTAACTTTGTATATGTTTTGTGAGTACTCATTTTGAATAAAAATATTCTTAATTTTTTTAAATAGAAGCGATTTTGAAATCTTTTTTTTTTTTGTAAATTAAATTTTAATTTTAATTTTAAATTTGAGCTTCTCATAGTGTATTTTTTAACTTCAGTAATAATTATAACATTTATTATTTTAAGTTTATAAATTTTATCGTTTAAAATCTTTCAAAACAAAGACACTTTTAGAGGTTAACCCTTTATTTTTTTTACAATTGAATTGATTTTTATAATTAAATAGTTATTTAAATTTTAAGGTTTTCAAAATTTGTTTTAATTCAAAAATTTATTTATTTAATTTTATTTTATACAATAGAATGTTTATTATTATTGGTTATTGTAATAAAAGTTTTTACATTTTAAAATTAATAAAATTTCTTAATTTAAAAAGACATATAATATAAACATAATTTAATAATATATGTATATTGATAAAAAAAAATCACAAACATACAATTTTAGAATTATATATCATAGAAAATAAAATCTTAAAAATTATAAAAATAATATTCTCGCTATTTTTTATATAAAAAATCTTATAAAAAAACCTTTTTATAATTATTGATAACAAATTAAATTAGATGAACATTACGTCGGCTTCTTACATATACGGTTATTTTTTATTTGCTTCTAACCATCATTGTCCATATAATATTGTGAAATGTAAAAATAAAAATATTATATAGTTTTTATTACATTTGATTCTTATACTACTGGTGATGCTTTCATTTCTTTAGTTGGTGCGACTATGTTTGGTTTGATTAAGTTTTAGGTTTTTCTTGAACTTATGATTTTTATTTAGTCTCTTATTTGTAATTTTTTTAAAATACGTATTTTACATTTTTTTTTTTGGTTACAAGACAATTTTTTCTTTAATTTTTTATTTATTTCCTCTAAATATAATAAATTTGTTACTTTATTCTCTATTTTTAATAAAAATTAGATAAGAAATTCATGATATTTATGAAGACTAAATTTCAATTTTTTGAAATTTAAAAGAATTAAATAAAAATTAAAAAATATTTAGAGGAATTAAATGAAATATAAAAATAGCACAGCAGTAAAAAAATAATTTTTGTAATATACGTTTAAAAAATACATAGTAAAAACTTATATATAATAAATTTATCTTTTTTAATTTTGGACACGCATTAAAAAATTAAAATTTATTTTCTTCAACTCATTAAAAAAACTAATTAAAATCACTAACAATATAATACTTTTTTATACTACCATTTAATAATAAAAAATATCATGAGAATATTTTATTTTTTAATAATCAATATAAAAGTTTATCTATCATATATTTGATAGAAGGATAGTGTAAAAGTAAGAGTAAAATAAAATAAAACTTGAAAAAATAATAATTTTTTTTTTAAAAAAAATTACAGTTTTTAAAAGAACTAAAAACTTATGTAAGAATATATAATAGATATTTGAGTGAGAAAATTTAGGTCTCTTTCATTGGGAAAACTGGTAAAAGAAAACAACAATGTCTTGTTTGACCTGACAAAGGGCAAAAACAATGTCATCCGAAGAGTGTCGAGAGGAAGAAGAAATTCTCTTACAACTATAGATAGTTAATATATTGTACGTGCACCATTGTTAACTTTAATTGATATTAATTAAATTACTAAGGATCATCTTCACTTATAAATTACTCATTTAGAGAGCTTAGATGTAATTTTCATCTTTTAATAATTAAAAGGTCACCATTTAATTATCTTGAATATGCTCTTGTTGCTTGTCAGGGACATCAAACATACTTAGAACAGCTTTATTGTCTAAGTAATTAAAAATTAAATAGTGTATGTAATTATTTTTATTTATTATTCACTTTGATATATTTTGTATATGCGCATCACAAAAATCATCTCAAATATAAAAACACCTAACAACTACTCGATTCTTCACCATCATTTGCTTTCATCAAAACGGATAGTCAACACTATCAGTGATGTGATTGGTGGCAGCAGTCGCCGACTGTAGTGACTGCGTCCCATACAAACTGTAACAAATCGAGATTTAGATTAAATGTTTTAATTGTATCTAAATCTTTAATCTAGAATAATAAGCAACAATATAATAACATAGTATTAGATAATACAATTAAAATTTTAAGTATTTTATAAATATAATTAATTTTTAAATTAATAATACACAAAGTCTATTTTTTCTACTTTATTTTTCTCTTCACCTTGTAAAAGTAAAATCCATATATTGTTGACCGACAATATTGAATTGTCACGTTATCCTTGTAAAAAAATAACTAACATTTTTAAATAATTAATATTATTTAATAAATGGTGTTAAATATTCCCTAGTTATTTCACATGAATATTTACACTCAGTTAAATACTAAGAAAGACACATGAACTCCCAGTGTAAATATAAATAAAGTGTACATCTTAGCATATGAATTCAATTTATGCTCCATATATTATATTTTTTTTATATATAATGGTTATATTGTGATTTAAACTTGTAACTTCTAGTAAATTATTTAAGTTTCACGTACTAGTCTAATCCTAACAGTGTTTGCATATATTTTCTGGTCGTGCATAAAGAAAATACTTTATTAAAAAAATAAAATACACTCCAATGACTTTAATATCTTAAAAGGATCAGTTTTTTAATTGTCGGCTGCTAAGAAGTAATAATAATTGAATCTAGACATACAAAAAGCAAGCAATGATGTCATAACATGCGAGACTTTATACATTTTTTCTTGTATCTATATATACATATATATAACACATTAAACAAAGCAAAAGAAGAATGAAATGGTTTGAGTTAAATTACTTGGGCCTTGCTAATATAGACACTGATTAAAAGAATAATAAATAATAAATATTCATTAAAACTTATAATAAGAGTACACTAATAACATTTAAAAAAATGCATTTTTAATTCTTTAATTTTCTATATTTTTGCACACTTATATATATATATATATATATGTTACATTATTTATTTTTCTACATACTTATCTCTCTTTTTCTTATCTCTTACAGTTATATAAAACCATCGCACAAAATTATTGTATAAATTAAATTTCTCGAGAGGGCCAACGTTCATCAGTTGTAACCACGTTATGCATTCGCACTCGTAGGTTGCTCCGGTTCTTTGTCTTGTCTCTCCTCTTCGTGTAAGACACACCCTTTCCCCCCCTTCTTTCTCACTATCTTAAAAAGCCATGGCTTTCTGCGGCACCATCGTTATGCCAATCCACACCCTTCTCCCATGTCATAAAACTAACCATGGTTACCAAAAACAGGTCGGTGAATCACACGTATACATCTCTTTTCCTTACAAAAGAGTTTTACGACCTCTGTATGCAAAAAAAAAAGAAAAGAATCTAAAGTTAGATAAAGAGTGATCTTTAGATTATGTAGTGTCACAAGAGACCCTTATACGCCCTTTACTATGGTTTCAATTGCATTTTTTGCTCTAACAAGTTAATAAGACGTTAAGCTGCCATTTCTCGAAGTGTTATACACACACATATATATATAATTTCTTATGTTTATGTGTTGCTTTCATAACGGATCACTGTTTTTGATTTTTTTTTTCTTACAAAAGACCATGCAATGATGATAATGATGTGTGATGCATATATTTCAGTTCTGCGTGAGAGCTTCATCAGCAAGTAGGTTTGATGATGGTGAAAGAACAGTTATAAGGAAAGAGAAAGATGGGTGGAAGATCAATTACTCAGGCCAGAAACCAGCAACCCCATTGCTTGATACAATCAATTACCCTGCGCATATGAAGAATCTATCCACACAGGTGAATCATTTAAAACTGGCAATCATTAATTAGTCATGTGGAGGCCATGTGAAGTCAATGTTACTTGTGCATGGCAGGCACTGCAATGAACCTTCAAATTAATCTTTAATATTCTATAAGTCGGACACATTATTTCTGGAAAATTTAACAACTCTTTGCTAATTACTAGCACTATAAAAAATTATTATCTCTGACCTTTTTTTACATTAAAAACAACTGTAAGTATTTTTTTCCTAATTATTATAAATAGACTATTTTTAAATATATAAATTATTAAATTATTTTTATATTTTTGTTTATTATGATATTTATATTAAAGAGTTATTCGTCTATTACTTATAAGTAAATATACTAATAACTACACCGTTGCACTGACTTGTTTATAATTTTTATTATATCAGTCTATTTAAAATTAATTAGAAGAAATTATGTTTTAAATATATATAAAAAATAATTTTTAAAATTCATAAATTTATTATTCATTAAATTATAATAAAATTATTATACTTAACAATATCAAATATAATTATATTAAAAAATATTTTAAAACAGTTCATTAGAGTATTAAATTTGCTTATGAATTTATTTAGTTTTTTTGATAAAATTTAATACTAGATATTGATTATTTATCATTTTAATATTAATAATTAGTAAAATTTTAAATATGTGAAAATTAATATTTTATAAAATAAGTTATTAAAGCAACACTAATTAATTAAAAATAGAATAATAGTTAAATTTTAAATCTAAGTAACACAAATGTATTGTTTTATTATCATCATATATTTTTTAAAGTGATAATAAATATGTTTCCAATATAAATACTTAAAAATTATACGTTAAATAATATAAATGTAACAAAAATTATTTCTCAATCAAATTAGTACAAATATTAATATAACTTTATTAATAGATTATCTATAAAAATTATTGGTTTATGATTTTAAAAAATATATTTAACATTTAGTATAAAATTTTTATTATAATAAATCACTTTACATTAAAACTTTTAATTGATACAACTCTATCATTATATCTGATATGTGATTATTACTTTTATATGTGGGCTTTTTTTTATATATATATTCGTGTCATTGTAGTATTATACTTAATATGTTTCTCATTTCTTCAAAAAAGAAAATTCAATAACTAGCTCTTATGATTTAAAATAATTTTTTAACATTTAAATAAAATATTAATTCTAAGAACATGATAATGTAAATAAATATATAAAACAATATATTTATCCTTTTTGTTTATAATGTATAATTTCCTATATTGTAGTTTATATCTTGAGATTGAATATAAGTCTTAAAAAAGATTTTATTTCTCTATCGGGAAGCACCACTTTCCACATTTATAACTGAATACTCTTAAGTTTAGAATTCATATTCCAATTTAAATTTTTTTAAAAATCACTCTTGTGAAAATTAAAACTTCATAGTAATCAAATATGAAAAAGTATTAGAAAAATGTTTGAATGTGAAAAAAAAAAATTAAAGAGTTAAAGATTTCATTTAATATATAAATCATTAATTTAACCATTTAATTCTATTGACATTTTTAGAATACAGAATGGATTTATAAAATTAACTACTCTTAGTTTTATTGAATTATAATTTTATTTTTCATATATAAAAAAAGAACAAAGGTAATATTTATTTTAGTCATTTTCCATTTTATTTTCTTATATTATTGGTTTGTATTAAAAAGATCTAAAGCAAAATTTTAAAATTTTCTCTGCTAAAGGGCATCACAAAGCAAATCAGTGAACTTATAAAGTATTTTTAAAATTTTAAATACTAAGATGTCCAACTCATATAATTTCCAGGACTAATAAGATCAAAATAGTTATTTTTATCTAATTTGAGCCGTTTTGGTCTTTAAGATTATGCCTATATTTGTCAGGATCTTGAACAACTTGCTGCAGAGCTAAGGGCAGCTGTTGTACACAGTGTATCAAACACTGGTGGGCATCTTAGCTCAAGCTTGGGAGTAGTGGAATTAACAGTAGCTTTGCATCATGTTTTCAACGCTCCTAAAGACAAAATTATATGGGATGTTGGGCACCAGGTCAGTCTTTGCTTCTTTTTCTTTTGTTCCTGATTTTTAAAATACATCAAATAGAATTAAAAAAAAAAAGGAATTTAAATTGTATTCAAGTGAAAAAAAAATTGCTCTTGTAATAAAGTTCCTGCTTTTCCTTTTAATTTGTTTAAGAGGGTCTAAGTAGCAATCAAAATGCAGGCATACCCACACAAGATTCTCACAGGTAGAAGGTCCAGGATGCACACCATTAGGAAAACCTCAGGACTAGCTGGCTTTCCTAAAAGAGAAGAAAGCGTATATGATGCTTTTGGTACAGGGCATAGTTCTACAAGCATATCTGCTGGTCTTGGTAATATTATCTTTAACATCAATACATACATTTTATGAAACAAATGTACAAATTGTTGTATCTCAAGATGCTGGTCAAATGTTCTAAACTTTTTACTACAAAAAAAAGGTAGGCATGGCAGTTGCAAGGGATCTAATGGGAAAGAAAAATAGCATCATCTCGGTGATTGGAGATGGAGCAATGACTGCTGGGCAAGCTTATGAGGCTATGAACAATGCAGGGTTCCTTGGTGCTAACATGATAGTTATACTTAATGACAACAGACAAGTCTCATTACCAACTGCTACCATTGACGGCCCTGCAACACCAGTTGGAGCCCTCAGTAGTACTTTAAGCAAAATTCAAGCAAGCACCAAATTCCGCAATCTTAGAGAAGCTGCAAAAGTAAACTTCACAAACTTTTCTTCGAAACTATACTTCCTGGTTTCAGTTCTTAAGTTCGAATTTCAATATACTGCGGCATCTGACTCCAATTTTCTCTGCTAAAGGGCATCACAAAGCAAATAGGTGGAAAAACACACCAAGTTGCAGCAAAGGTAGATGAGTATGCAAGAGGTATGATCAGTGGTTCCGGTTCTTCATTTTTTGAGGAGCTTGGCTTATACTGTATCGGACCTGTGGATGGTCACAACATTGAAGATCTCATCACCATTTTTGAAAAGGTGAAAGCAACGCCTGCTCCAGGTCCAATTTTGATTCATGTTGTGACAGAGAAAGGGAAGGGATACCCCCCAGCAGAAGCAGCTGCCGATAGAATGCATGGTATGGAACTTTATTTGTCTTGTCATAACAGAATTATGAGGAGCATGGCTCATACTCTCACACTTTCAGGTGTTGTTAAGTTTGAACCAACAACAGGCCATCAGTTTAAACCAAAATCGTCCACACTTACATACACACAGTACTTTGCTGAGTCATTGATTAAAGAAGCTGAAATAGACAATAAGATAGTAGCCATTCATGCAGCAATGGGCGGCGGGACAGGGCTAAATTATTTCCAAAAAAGGTTTCCAGGTCGCTGTTTTGATGTGGGGATAGCTGAACAACATGCTGTTACATTTGCAGCTGGTTTAGCAGCGGAAGGTCTCAAGCCATTTTGTGCCATCTATTCAACATTTCTGCAACGTGGATATGATCAGGTGATCCACTAACAGTAGGCAAAAATAGCAGGCGCTGGTTTTTTGTTCCTTGTGTATCAATTTGAAATTGGTCTTATCTGGTGGGATAAGGCCTTCGTTATTATTGTTGTATATCAGTTTGACTAACACAAAACATCTCGTTTGTAATTTATAATGAGTATGAAGGTGGTCCATGATGTAGATCTTCAGAAACTACCTGTTCGATTTGCTATGGATAGAGCTGGTTTGGTTGGAGCAGATGGACCAACCCATTGTGGAGCATTTGATATCACATACATGGCCTGCTTGCCCAATATGGTGGTCATGGCTCCATCTGATGAAGCTGAACTGATGCACATGATTGCAACAGCAGCAGCAATAGATGACAGACCAAGCTGCTTTAGATTTCCAAAAGGCAATGGAATTGGAGCCACTTTACCTCTCAATAACAAAGGAATTCCACTTGAGGTTTGCATAAGTAACTGACATTTTCTTTACAGATTGCTGAATAGATAAGTAATCAAATGATAAAAAATTTGGTAATGTAGATAGGAAAGGGCAGAATTCCGATACAAGGCAGCAGAGTTGCTATTTTTGGATATGGTTCTGTAGTTCAACAATGCCTGCAAGCTGCAAAATTGCTCAAACCACTAGATGTTTCTGTTACAGTGGCAGATGCTAGGTTTTGCAAACCTTTGGACACTGATCTCATTAAGCTGTTAGCTAAGGAGCACGAGTTTCTCCTCACAGTGGAAGAGGGTTCTATAGGAGGTTTTGGATCACACGTTTCACATTTCCTAAGCACAGCTGGTATCCTGGATGGACCTTTGAAGGTAAACCATCTTGTATGCAGACAGATCACGCTTGCCATCATTTTTTTTTTAGATTAGTAGTACTACATGGCTCTGTTTTTTGTGCTTGTGATTCTCATTTGAGTTTTTCCTGCAGTGGAGAGCCATGATGCTTCCTGATAAATACATTGAGCATGGATCACCGCAAGATCAGACAGAAGAAGCAGGACTTTCAGCGAAGAACATTGCTGTAACAGTCTTGTCTCTTCTGAAAAGGCCAAAGGAAGCTCTAATGCTAAAGTAAAAAAATTTTAGGACCTGAAAGACAAATCATAGTCTTAGAAGACTCCATATTGGCTTTGTAGTTAAGTAAAAGTTGCTAATAGCTACCCTTGCAAAATCAGACAACAGAAATAAGAGAGTGATTTTAAACAAGTCCTGCAACAGAAATCATGGAAGTCACAAAATTAAAGACTCACATTTGCTGGTCAATTTTCAATAATTGAACTCAGTCACAATACCTGTCTTGATGTCAACTTGTAGGCTATGATACAGCAATTTTGTTACCGATATTGATTCAATTCATGCTGAATATTCATGAATGATTAATTGTACTCACCAATAACATCATTTAATGACAAGGTTCCACATATTGGTAGCCCAAACAGTTACAACACGTTCTATTGCATGCTGGAATCTTAATTAACGATAAATACCAGCTAATCAGATTCAAGAAGGGTCAATTCCCATCATTACTGATTTACTCATATGTCTGGAAGGTTGTCTTGTAAAACAAATGCAGATAACAACTTAGAAAGTCACAATTATCACAGTATCAAAGTATAATATATAGGTGTCATGTTTACATAGTGAAAACTGGAAACCACACTCAACATAATCTGAAACCAAATGCAAATACGTGTACATACAAATATCATCATAACTGAAAAGGGAACCATATGTTATAAGGTGTGGGCATGGAATTATCATAACTCGCATCTGTGATACAATATGTCAGTACTCAGCTAGGCGGCTCCACCTCGCTTGGCCCAGCCTATATCTTGGCGGCTGCATCTCATTAGGTAGTCCCCTCCGCAAAGAGTGAGAATGCCTCAATGGATAGCCCTTTCCTCTTAGGAGCCCTACCTCAATGAATAGCCCTTTCCTTGTAGGGGATGGTGCCAACGGGTAGCCCTTTCCTTACTGAGTACCTACCGCATACCTATCAACTAGACCTGTTATGATTTCATCTCTCAAAGGGTTTGCCTCTCAGGTGTTCCACATATATCTCAGCCACCCTTATCAACATATCGCCTCTCCAGTCATGACAATATAAAACAATGTTAAAACCAGTATTGACTTCCAAACTCATTCAAAAACATATCTATAAATCTCAATCATCAATCTCAATTGGAAATCTCTTTCTAAATCAAAATCATATTTAGTTCCACAATTTATAAATCAAAACGCTTGAAACATACTTAAATGAAAACTGAAAAACTTCTCGTTGTAAGATGTGGGGATTAACATTATCAATTTATCATACAATATCGTGATACCATATGCCAGTGCTCAACTAGGCGGCTGCATCTCGTTTGGTGTATCTGAAAGCATAATTATTTTTATTATGTAATTGAAACATGGATTGAGTTGTAGAACAAGATGCAATCCAAATTATAAAAAATAACTTTACTTGAAAATTCAGGCGGTGGTTGGTTACAAGATGAATAAAAGTAATGACATTCTCATTGGTGACACGTAGGTTTCTACCTCCAGGAAGCAACTCCTCCTTTGTTTGCTCTCCATATTCATTATTAACCATAACAAAGTATAATTACAAATCCGAAATGTCACCCCCATAATGCTGTTAGTCAAAACAGATTAAAGGGACAAAATTTTAGTCATCATGAAAATAATGGATGACCAACAGAGAAATCTACCATCTTCACAAACTATATATCACCCCAGCCCAAACCCGAAGTCCATATGTGAATACCATTTAACAGCATTGAAAGGTCGTACTGACAGAAAATACTAACTAGAAATAAAAATAAAAATAAATAACAAGTTCATATTAGATTTTTACAAGCCTTGATTACAGAATCAAGATAACAAATATTCAGGAATGGAATTGCATGTGTAAATAAAGTCAAAGAAGTCAGAATATAAAGAGATTGACATGGACTAATAAAGGATACAATAAGATCTTGGTAAATAATTCATTGTTTATCCTAATAATAAAGCAACACGTGGATTTTAACATTATTAAGTTTCATGTATATTCTGTAATAGCTGATGTTTAGTAACATATACATAGAAAAATCTTAGCAATACATGTTTTCAAATAGACAGACTCTTTATTATTCACTGAAATTTAGTAAGAATCACAGAATTAGGTAAATCTAACTATTTAATGAGTTCCACTCATAAGTTTGTGATTTTCAATAAATTTAATAATAGTGTATTAAAAAAGAGTGTGTTACTAGAACTCCTTTGTATACAAATATTTGTATATTAAATTTGTGTTGTGTTATGATTAAAATAGTTGTATTTAACTTATCCACATAAATGTATTAGTGATATAATTACTTATATCTTTTTTTAATGTAATTCTAATTTGGCTACCAGTTAAATCTGTCCAACTAGTAGTCTTACCAACTGGATGAACAACCTAGTTTTTAAAAGCATTGGATGTGCTACCCACCAAAAGACAATGATAAACAAAGTAAAATTTTCATCAATAGCCGCACCACACATGAATTTATTGCATGAAATCTTATCTAACTCCCAAGAAAGTATCAGAAGTAAATTTATTTCTATTAAGGAGAGACATTTAATATATAATTTTGTTCTTCTAGACACAGATCTAAATATTAAAAAGAGCAAAGTTGTCTTAAGACTGAGACAGATGCAAGAAGATGAAGGCCAAAGCAACATTACCTTAAGAAAAATGGATGAAGGAGATATTTCTATTAAGAAAGCAAAAAAGAAAAGCAGATGCAAAAAAAAATTACGTTTAAAACTCTCTTATTTTAACTAAAACTGACTACTTTATAATGATAAATTTCAATTTCATTATAAACCAAAGAGAAGGGGACACATGATCATAAGAATCCCTTTCCTAATATACCTTTGTTTCTGTTTGGGAAAAGAACAAAAGGAATCAGAGCTACACTAAGTTAAATACCAAATTTAGCAGTTATCTAACAAAATTAATTGAATTAGTAATGCCTGAAGGATTAAACTCAGATCTTCCTTGGTCTATTTTTCATATACATCTTTAAGAAAAATTTAGTAGATAATAGTTTGTCTATGGACATGAGTCACAATAGAGCACTAGAGCACCATTTGATCCATGTAACCAACCCTTACCTAATGGGAAAAGGACTGGTGGTAAGGAAGTATTGAGCATAGATCTATAAGGGATGGTAAAAATAATTACAGTAAAAAGTTATGGCAAGACAACAGTCCAGATGAATAGTCATGCATGGTTACCTTGCTTCACGGACTAGTTAAGACAGACATGTGTCTGAGTGGCACATCTAGAGGGGCTAAGAATAGAAGATAACAAATGTGATTTACCAATAATCTTTACAGGAACATAGCCCTCCTTTGAAATGATGGAATCTCTTTGCATCTCTAGCAATAATATCCCTCCCAGTAAGTAAAGAAACAAATTTTATCCAACTGTGGCAGTCACCACAAACTCTAATATTCTTAAAAATTCTGATGGTAGTAGTCCTACCAATAGTCTTCCATAAAGCAAAAGCTATAGCCAATTTTTCACTGTGATAATGTAAAGAACTCATCTTCTTCTCTTCATCCAAATCCTGCAACACAAACCTGGTATCAGGATTATAACCCAAAGTTTTAACCTTCTCTATTAATCCAAGCAACATTTCCAAAATCTCATGAGCTCTTGGGTGAGATAAATCTCCTGCCATAAAAGTATGCACCTCTCTATCAACATCAACCCAACTCATTGCAGGACTTTTCTTCAGTTTCAGATCTCTTATTGTGCTTTTCATCTCAATCACCTGACTCCATTTGCCAGCTGAAGCATAAAGATTTGTCAAGAGGATATGAGTTCCCCCATCCCCAGGAGCAAGCTCAAGGATTTTTCTCATAATTTTCTCTGCCATTTCTACCTCTCCATGAATCTTACATGCGTTTAGAAGTATCCTCCATAGTACCACATCCGGATTTCTCACTTCCTCTATCAACATTGCAGCCTCTTCAAGTCTCCTTGCTCTTCCTAGCAAATCAATCATACAAGCAAAATGGTCTCTTGTCAATCCAATATTGTGATTATTCCTAATGGAGGCAAATATTTGACAGCCTTCTTCAACTAACCCTGCATTGTTGCATGCCAAGAGAATGCTGATAAATGTCACACTATTTGGCGCAAATCCCAGTTTTTTCATTCTTTCAAACAGCTGAAGTGCCCCATGCCCAAAACCATTTTGGGCATAAGCATAGATCATTGAATTGATGGATACTACATCTAACTCACTTAACTCATCAAAAACAGACCTTGCCTTGCCTATATTTCCACATTTTCCATACAAATTAATCAGTGCTGCACCAGCATACTTATTTCCATTTAATCCTAGTTTCTTGATTATGGAATGGATTTGTTCCCCTACTTCAAGCATTGCAAGGCTTGAACATGCATGAAGAATACTGGACAATGTGAAAGGATTTGGACTTATTGAACAGCGAATCATTTCCCTGAATATTGACACGGCAACCTCCTCTCTCCCATTTTGCACAAGACCCACAACAAAAGATGTCCAAGTCACCTGGCTTGCATAATCAAGCTGATTAAACACCCTTATAGAATCTTCAACCATACTGCATCTTGAATACATGGTAAGAAGTGAAGTCTGTGAAGCAACAACAGATTCCAAACCAGACTTAACAACAAGACCATGAATCAACTGACCATTAACCAAACCCCCTAGATTACCACAACTAATCAAGACACTAGCAAGAGTATACTCATTAGGCTTGACTCCCCTATTGACCATATCCTCAAAAACCCCTAAAGCTTCCCTATCAAGACCATGTTGAGCATAGCCCACAATCAATGCAGTGAACAAGACAACATCTTTCTCCAAAACACGATCAAACACCAAATGGGCATCCTTCATTTTATCAAACTTGGCATACATATCAACAAGGGCACTCGCAACAAACCCATCCAACACCTCCAAACCCAAAATCACAGCCAACCCATGAGCCTTCTGGCCATAGCATAGAAGATCCAACTCTGAAAAAGCCTTAAAGATAGCTGAGAAGGTGTAAGCATCAGGTAAAACACCCTCCACAAGCATGTTGCCATAGAACTCAACGGCTTCTTTGCTCTTCCCATGGCTGACATGAGAAGATATCATCGAATTCCAAGTAACTATGTGTCTGTTGGGCAATTCGTCGAACAAGTTGCGTGCTTCAGCAAGGCTACAACATTTGATGTAGACATCAATGAGCTTGTGTCCCAACAACGAGTACGAGAAACCGGATTTGATGACGTTGGCGTGAACTGCTCTGAGGGCAGTTAAGGATTTCGTGTGTGCGCATTGTGCGATCAGAGAAGAATAGAAATTCATTCTTTCATGTTATTTTCTTCTTCAATATATTTTTAAAATAAAATGAAGAAAATAAAAACGACAAGTTAACCTGAGGTTTGTGAAGCTGCTACTGATTAAACCATGCTTTTTCCCTCACAAAATTATTCGTCTATACATATGTCCTTGAATTTCAACGCACTAAATTATTATTTGACATATGTAATATAAGGGTCAAATGAGAATGTTTTCGATTTTTATAAATTTTCATTGGTATTTTATGTTTTGACAAATAATTTCTCGAATTTTATTTTAAATAAAATAATCGTAATCCTATACATTTTTCAGATATATATGATTTCTTTCAATTTTGTGTAATTTAAAAATCTTATAGAAGTCGTAATAAATTTCCTATCAAATATAATAAAAATTATAGTTAAAAATGTATAGTATTTCAACTTTTGGAAAAATAACACATTAAAAAAATTCCTAAAACCTTTATTATTTAAACATCACATCAACTTTTGATTAAAAAAAAAAATCTATTCAGGGAACCCACTTATGTGAAGTTGCTCCTAGTTTAAGCTCTTCTAATGCATTATTTTTTTCATCTACAAAATTTATACTTAAAATGTTAATGAGAAATACACTCCTTATCACTTAGACTACTATGTGTTGACTATTAAAATATAATTTAAGTCATTAAAGTAATTAACGAAGTATTAATTAATTTTTTAAATATTAAAGAAAACCTTACACTTAATATACTAAGACTTTTAATCTAATAATCAATTGATAAAATTTAATGTCAAAAAATATTTAATAGAATAAGTATATGCTAAAAATTAAGATTCTATTTGATAAAATTAATTAAAACTTTATAGTTTATAGCTTATAACTATCAAGTTAATTAAAAGCTTACACTTTCCCATTAGCTAATTGAATTAGAATAATTGATAAAATTAATTGCGTAACTAAATAAAATATGTTAAATAACTAAAAACAAAATGTTAACATTTTTGGTAAATATAAATTATTTAAAAGGTTAAAAATAAAATAAATAATTACTAAAAATTGATTTTAGTGAACCGAATATTACTAAAACAAATCCATAAATTAACTTTCAAATGTCGTAAACTCTTTATTTTCTACTTACTAAACAACTCTGTTAATTTACTAAAAAAATTATAAATTACCGAACATATTCTAAGTAAATCCAAATATATATTCCACTTCGGTCATAGAATAAGTCGAAATGTATCTCTACCTTCATCTTGTAACAGATTTTCACTTTGATTTGTTTCATTTCTTAGTAAAATGAGGATAGTTTACTAATTGTTAAATTTAAGTATATCAAATCACGAAAATAAATATCAATAGCAAAAAGAAAAAAAAAGATGAGGATGAATTTTTATAAATGGGTCTTGGAGCAAAACGATACCATGTGAATCTTTAAACAGACTAAGTAAATCCAAATATATATTCCACTTCGGTCATAGAATAAGTCGAAATGTATCTCTACCTTCATCTTGTAACAGATTTTCACTTTGATTTGTTTCATTTCTTAGTAAAATGAGGATAGTTTACTAATTGTTAAATTTAAGTATATCAAATCACGAAAATAAATATCAATAGCAAAAAGAAAAAAAAAGATGAGGATGAATTTTTATAAATGGGTCTTGGAGCAAAACGATACCATGTGAATCTTTAAACAGACTAAGTAAATCCAAATATATATTCCACTTCGGTCATAGAACAAGTCGAAATGTATCTCTACCTTCATCTTGTAACAGATTTTCACTTTGATTTGTTTCATTTCTTAGTAAAATGAGGATAGTTTACTAATTGTTAAATTTAAGTATATCAAATCACGAAAATAAATATCAATAGCAAAAAGAAAAAAAAAGATGAGGATGAATTTTTATAAATGGGTCTTGGAGCAAAACGATACCATGTGAATCTTTAAACAGACTAAGTAAATCCAAATATATATTCCACTTCGGTCATAGAATAAGTCGAAATGTATCTCTACCTTCATCTTGTAACAGATTTTCACTTTGATTTGTTTCATTTCTTAGTAAAATGAGGATAGTTTACTAATTGTTAAATTTAAGTATATCAAATCACGAAAATAAATATCAATAGCAAAAAGAAAAAAAAAAGATGAGGATGAATTTTTATAAATGGGTCTTGGAGCAAAACGATACCATGTGAATCTTTAAACAGACTAAGTAAATCCAAATATATATTCCACTTCGGTCATAGAACAAGTCGAAATGTATCTCTACCTTCATCTTGTAACAGATTTTCACTTTGATTTGTTTCATTTCTTAGTAAAATGAGGATAGTTTACTAATTGTTAAATTTAAGTATATCAAATCACGAAAATAAATATCAATAGCAAAAAGAAAAAAAAAGATGAGGATGAATTTTTATAAATGGGTCTTGGAGCAAAACGATACCATGTGAATCTTTAAACAGACTAAGTAAATCCAAATATATATTCCACTTCGGTCATAGAATAAGTCGAAATGTATCTCTACCTTCATCTTGTAACAGATTTTCACTTTGATTTGTTTCATTTCTTAGTAAAATGAGGATAGTTTACTAATTGTTAAATTTAAGTATATCAAATCACGAAAATAAATATCAATAGCAAAAAGAAAAAAAAAGATGAGGATGAATTTTTATAAATGGGTCTTGGAGCAAAACGATACCATGTGAATCTTTAAACAGACTAAGTAAATCCAAATATATATTCCACTTCGGTCATAGAATAAGTCGAAATGTATCTCTACCTTCATCTTGTAACAGATTTTCACTTTGATTTGTTTCATTTCTTAGTAAAATGAGGATAGTTTACTAATTGTTAAATTTAAGTATATCAAATCACGAAAATAAATATCAATAGCAAAAAGAAAAAAAAAGATGAGGATGAATTTTTATAAATGGGTCTTGGAGCAAAACGATACCATGTGAATCTTTAAACAGACTAAGTAAATCCAAATATATATTCCACTTCGGTCATAGAATAAGTCGAAATGTATCTCTACCTTCATCTTGTAACAGATTTTCACTTTGATTTGTTTCATTTCTTAGTAAAATGAGGATAGTTTACTAATTGTTAAATTTAAGTATATCAAATCACGAAAATAAATATCAATAGCAAAAAGAAAAAAAAAGATGAGGATGAATTTTTATAAATGGGTCTTGGAGCAAAACGATACCATGTGAATCTTTAAACAGACTAAGTAAATCCAAATATATATTCCACTTCGGTCATAGAACAAGTCGAAATGTATCTCTACCTTCATCTTGTAACAGATTTTCACTTTGATTTGTTTCATTTCTTAGTAAAATGAGGATAGTTTACTAATTGTTAAATTTAAGTATATCAAATCACGAAAATAAATATCAATAGCAAAAAGAAAAAAAAAGATGAGGATGAATTTTTATAAATGGGTCTTGGAGCAAAACGATACCATGTGAATCTTTAAACAGACTAAGTAAATCCAAATATATATTCCACTTCGGTCATAGAATAAGTCGAAATGTATCTCTACCTTCATCTTGTAACAGATTTTCACTTTGATTTGTTTCATTTCTTAGTAAAATGAGGATAGTTTACTAATTGTTAAATTTAAGTATATCAAATCACGAAAATAAATATCAATAGCAAAAAGAAAAAAAAAGATGAGGATGAATTTTTATAAATGGGTCTTGGAGCAAAACGATACCATGTGAATCTTTAAACAGACTAAGTAAATCCAAATATATATTCCACTTCGGTCATAGAACAAGTCGAAATGTATCTCTACCTTCATCTTGTAACAGATTTTCACTTTGATTTGTTTCATTTCTTAGTAAAATGAGGATAGTTTACTAATTGTTAAATTTAAGTATATCAAATCACGAAAATAAATATCAATAGCAAAAAGAAAAAAAAAGATGAGGATGAATTTTTATAAATGGGTCTTGGAGCAAAACGATACCATGTGAATCTTTAAACAGACTAAGTAAATCCAAATATATATTCCACTTCGGTCATAGAATAAGTCGAAATGTATCTCTACCTTCATCTTGTAACAGATTTTCACTTTGATTTGTTTCATTTCTTAGTAAAATGAGGATAGTTTACTAATTGTTAAATTTAAGTATATCAAATCACGAAAATAAATATCAATAGCAAAAAGAAAAAAAAAGATGAGGATGAATTTTTATAAATGGGTCTTGGAGCAAAACGATACCATGTGAATCTTTAAACAGACTAAGTAAATCCAAATATATATTCCACTTCGGTCATAGAACAAGTCGAAATGTATCTCTACCTTCATCTTGTAACAGATTTTCACTTTGATTTGTTTCATTTCTTAGTAAAATGAGGATAGTTTACTAATTGTTAAATTTAAGTATATCAAATCACGAAAATAAATATCAATAGCAAAAAGAAAAAAAAAGATGAGGATGAATTTTTATAAATGGGTCTTGGAGCAAAACGATACCATGTGAATCTTTAAACAGAGAGAGAGATAGAGAGAACAAAATATGTGTTTGTAATCTATAGGAGGTAAGCATAAAAAATCTTAAAGGAAATTAGAAAACAGTGAATCCATATTAACAATGTGAAGGTTGTCGTGTGACGTAACTATATACACCACTTATGGCCCTAACTGACGATGAAATGCAGCTTTCAGGTTTTCCATCAGCTCACTTGTCCAGTTTGAATGAAGGCTTGAAGCAAGCTCTGCGCTGCAAAGGTTTGATCTGGTGTCCCAGATATCACAACTTTCCCTCCACTTGTACCAACAGAAGGATCGTATACTGTTACACTTGCCCCTGAAATCTGGTCACATAACACTGCTCTTAAGTGTACCAAACTATGAATCTGAATTTGGTAATATCCAGTGGACAAATATGTTCATGTGCATATAACCCAAGTAGAAAATACATTATAGCACAGAATTTTCTGCTGTTTATACAGTCTTGGGAAAAAATATATAGAATCATGATCATGAAATTCTCAACATTATCGATAACTATTTATTCAATGTTAAAAGAATGTCCGTAATTTCTATAAAGTTTTGATTCCATGTTGATCAGTACATATACATACATGAGAAGACCAAGCTAAACTTAGATAATGGCCAATAAATTTATCATAGCGCAAATAAACCAAATATTACCTCAATGCAACAAATGTAACAAAATGGAATCAAATCACAATAAATCTCAGAAGAAAACACGACCACCCAACCAAAATTCACAATTAATAATCCACCATATCTTTCTAAAGGGAATAATTAAGCACCTGTCTGATTCGATCCAAATTGCCACCATCTTCACCATAAACAGAACCAAAGACGTGTTCAGAAACTACAATCTCCACAGTAGTATTTGTCACAGTAGCAAGCATGTTTCCTCTGCCAAAGTATTTCAACAAGCACGGAGGTTGAGATGTCTTAACAAATTGAAATATTTTATCTCTCCAGCACTGTGTTACTTATTTTATTGACTTCCTAAATATATTATGCCATTGGGTTCAACATCAAATAATTAGGAATTTAAAGATTTTACTAATTGAATGTGTATATGATAATGCGACCTACATAAAGGTGCCTTTGGGTAAGAAGTTAAATTAAATGTTTATTTAATATTTTTTTTCACATGAAAGCTTATGCATGAATTTAATCGTGAAATTTATCAAATTAAGTTAAAAAGAACTTTTTTACACAAGTTATATTCAAAAGTTTACTAGAGAATTATAAACTAAAGCTATTTTCACAAGCTCTCCATAAGTTCTTCCAAACGCAAGTAAATCTTTTTTTTAATAGCTTAATTACACTTTTGACCCTTCTAATTTGAAATATGTGTGATTTTAGTTACTCAACTTTTTTTTTAGCTAATTAAATCTTTCTATTTTAAAATATTACACAAATTTAGTTCTACTTAAACCTTCAATTTTTTATTTTTTATCTAAATTTATAGGTGATTTGTAATGAAATTCAAACATAAAATAATATTAAAGACATATATGAAAGAGCTAATCAACAATTTATGATTTTATAAGTCATTTTTAGCTTGTAGCTTCTTAATATAATTTATGAAAATAAATTATTTTCAGCTTATCCTATAAATTTTATCTTTAAATTTGTAGTATAAATCATTGTTTAAAAAGAACTGTATAGTATAAGTAATTAAATAAGTTATATATCAAAGCACATCTTAAAAGGTCGACATTCAGAAATTTAGTGAAAACTTAACAATTTTTAAAATAAAATTTAAAATTTTTTTAAGATGTGAAAATAGAGTTTGAATAGTTTGAATATTTTAGTTGATTAATTTGAATAGAAGGGAATTTAATCAATTCAATTAATAAAGATTTTGAGTTAAAAATAACAATGCTAAAGTTTTAGGCAAAAGAAAAAATCAACCCGGAGACTTAATGTATTTTAAAGTAAAGAAAAACTTAATTAACTCCAAAAAAAAAAAATTGGGGACCAAAATTATATTCAAACTAAAGGAACCAAAAGTGTAATTAAGCTTTTTATTTAATGAAAATTGAAAAATAAATACCATCAATCATAAAATCCTATTATTCTACTTCTAGCTATATTGTTGATGTGCCTATCTGCTGCATTTATTTCCCTAGTACCACATACGATTAATCCATAAATTCTAAGATCACTGTCGCAAAAAACAAAACAGTTCTCCAAAGAGAAATTTTTAGGGCAAGAAAAAACGTTTAACTATATAGTGGAGAACAACTTTCCCAAAACAGGAAAGAAAAGGGAAAAGGGGAAAGAACAGCAAAGATAAACATGTATTCGGTCCTGCATCATACTGACCTCCCACGTTCCGAATTCTCACTTAAATCTGTATTTGATTCTCCATTTTGTGATATTGTTTCAGCATGCACCCCTGCATTCTGCAAATATACAAACTCCTAAGCAATCTCATCCTGTGAGCCCTGGAAGAACAAGAAAGAGTTGTAATAGAAGAATACCTTCGGCAGAAACCTCCCAGAAGGAAAAGCAGATCTTCCACGGCCAAAAGAATTACCCTTTACAGGATCCGTATTCACTTTCCAATTGAATTTCTTTCTTGCCTCAGCAACCACCTCATTTGGCAGAAGATTATCCCTGATTCTACAAGTGATTTTATATAGGGCATTTTGTACGCATTGGTACCCTCCAGTGATCTGCATGAAATCCCTCTCTCTCTTAAGTTCAATCTTGACAATGGTACAGGAACAAAAGAATGTTGGAGTCATAATAAGAAACCAAGTCTATTCTGAGCGCTCAAATGCCTCAATAGTCACCCAGTGCAACAAAATAAAATATTTGTTATCAGTTAATGCCTAACCTTAAACCTAGATCGGTAGACAAAAGCATCAAACTACACCAATCACTAAGTAGATGGAACAAAGATTGGAAAGATATTGCATACTAAGTATACATACAATACAATGACACACAGGTGGTTCCTGAAAGAAACTAACAAATGAGGACTGCTTTTTCATCAGATGTAATGAATATTTTCTATGTAATATTAAAATTAATTTCAATAAGTTGGGCAGAGCTTCTAGCCAAGAATATTTGTCAACTGTTTTCTACATTTGAGACTTGAATTAGATTAAATAAATAAGTGTACCTGCACCACCACATCATTATCTGAAGCACCATTTGGAACTGGCTCCCCATGCAATATTTGTATATCAGCACCAGTTGATTCTCTCAGTTCTGAAATCAACTGACCTTCACCGCCACCCAAGCAATTTACTGTGTTTAATGCAACTAAAAGCCTCGCAGTTACAGGTGATTCCATACTCGATACTGGGAGAAAACCCTTTCCAATTTGATCTTCGATAATTCTAGCAAAGACAAGTGTAACAGCATCTTGTGCAGGAGAATAACAAGATTCAAGGTTCTGGATGAACATAAGCCAGTTCTAAATCAACAATACCAATTATGGTAAACCAGAATGTGTTTTCAAGCAGATCTATCAAATGTATGATTATATGTCATTGCATGAACACACGAGAAAGATGGCACCAAAAAAAAAAAAAAAAAACTGACAATACTAAGAGCATGAGGTGAGACAGTAGCAGCATAGTGCAACAATCACATGACTAACCTCTATAGCAGAAATGGTGACTATGCGCTCTGCAAACTCACTTAAAGGAGCTGCAAAGATAATGGAAGCACCTGTTTTACTTTCCAGAGCTCTGACTATAGCCCCTCTTTTGCCAATCACACTCCCAGCTACATTATTAGAACAAAGGATCCTGAACACAACTTGCTGTTCTGTACCTTTTGAATCGCGACTAGAGGTTTCATTAGAGTTAGTTGTCTGTTTGGGAGCATCATGCATAGATAAACCCTCCATGGACGGTAACAATGAATTAAGATGAGGAAATAGTTCAGCATTTGGATCAGAGGAGGACCTATCAGACGAGCTAACAGTTGGTGTGCTAAAAGAAACTGGAACTTTGCTTAATGGCGGACAATCTTGAAGACAATGAGATACAGCAATTAATGCTTTCTTTGCAGCCAAAATTCCACCAGTTATCTGCCAATTAAACAAGTTCCCAGATAAAGAAAAAAATTTCAAGCCATTTTTCAATGACAAGTGACTGATTTTTTTTTTTGGAAGTTCATGAAAAGAAATTCTAGATATGGAACTAGGATCTCTAACTTTCCTTTTCTTGCAATTTTAAATCCCCCACCCCCTGAAAATTATAGGGATTTATTGGTAAAAGGAAAAAGAAGTCCATAGTACTTATTGTATCAAAAAATAGAAAAAACATTTAACACACAATTTTTAAAAACAATTGAAAGTATTTAATAGAGTGTAGGACCCAAAACTATATCCAGAAATGAAGGGCACGCGTTGACACGAAAACCACGTATTCACTAATAGCATCGGATGAAATCACGATGGAGGAACCAAAAAAAAAAAAGGTTCCCATATTGCAAGAAAAATGAAACGACAATTTGCGCTACTAGAAAATCAAATTCAATATTGACATTTGACAGAGTGACACATCACATTCACTTGCCCACAATCTCAAACAGAAATCCCAATTCACTCTCACACACATTCTAATATGATTTCCATTCCAAATTAAGCAATACGGCATTTAAGAAACAAGGTCCCTGGCAAGCAACAAAAATAACGAAGGCGTTGACCATTAAAAATTTAACACGTTATTCTTTCCAATTATAACAACAATAACAGAAAAAAAAAAAAAAAAAAAAACTCACTTGAACTAACTCCTCGTCTTTAGAAGCACATTGTGGAGGAGGGCAAACCCTAATTTTGGCGCCACTAGTGTTCCTAATAGTGGTTATGTTCTTCCCTCCTTTGCCTACAACGGCACCAATCTGGGAAGTGTGCGCAAGCAATTTACACAAAACCTCGCCGTTCACGCCTTTGTTAACGTTAAACCCTTTCTCGGCCTCAAGTTCCCAAACTCTCTCAAAAACCCTAACTACAGCTTCTTGCGCGTTCGAAACCTCAACCTCCCCATCACCCAAATCGAGTCCTTTTCGGGGCGAAAGCGACCCGATTACCAATATGACCCGGTCTTCGATGCTGGGCACCGAGTCCTCGCAGTGGATTTTACACCCCGTTTCCCGCCGGAGCTGAGACACGATGGAGCCGGAGCTACCGATCAAGCCACCGACGATGGACGCGTGGCATACCAAGCGGAACGCGATCTGACCGGGGAGTACCTTGAACACGGGTCGCTTAGAACGGTTGCTGCGCTTGAACGACGCAGTTTCATGGTGATGGTGCTGCTGATGGTGGTGATCAGTTTCGGAAACAGAAGTGGGGTCTTGCATTGCGTGAAGTGTGGGTTCCCAGGTGAGATCTTATTCTCATGAGGGTGAATGGGCACGCGCTTGGTCCCTTGAATCGGAAGGAAAGGACAAGAAGAAAGTGTAACGTTTACAAGGTTAAGACTTTCTTCATTACTGTAGCTGATTCGAGAGAGAGAGAAAGAAAGGGTAGAGTGTAGAGTGGTGAAATGGGATGGAAGGAACGCGGAAGAAGCTCTGAATATCGTGGACCTTTTTCAAAAAAAAAATATTAATGTTCGGTTTTATTATTACTTTAGAACACAAGTTGAGGTTAATGTTTTGTTATGGAACAGTGATACTGTGCCTGTAACATTGTAAAAAGTCTCAATTGAAGGTGTTTGGGGCGCAGAGTTGTAATAGGGTGTTTTGTATTAGGGTGCTTTGACGAGGAATCTGAATCTGGGATGTGAGTTTAATTGAACAGTTAAACGTGATTGATGTTTAATGTTTAATTGTAAGAATCTAAAAATCAGCGACTTAGTTTGTTCGTTGTCCAAGTTGACACCAGATTGTGACTCAGTCCACTAGGGTCTTCAATGGGAGTGACGGAGATTTTAAGACTGACTTAAATATAACTTTTTATTCTTATAACTCACAAGACATTAGTTGTAAATTGTAATTTTGTATTTTTTCATTAAAATAAATCATTAGTTTTGTCCTTAAAATATATATTTCTGCTTATATAATAAATTTTAGCTGTATTTATTGGAAAAGCATTTTAAGAATTATTGTTTTATATTTCTCCTTTTCAATCATGTAACTACCTTTATATTATGTATCTAATATTATTTACAATATTTTAACTTTTTTAAATAATATTATTTAAATTTAACATAAACTTAAAATTTACATTTGATTTTAAATTTTTATATTTTATATTAAATTAAATATATTTATTAGTAATTATTTTTATATTAAAATTAATATTTATAATCTTTTTTAAGTAACTATAAATAATAAATAATAAAGAGAAATGATATTTTTATATTAATATAAGTCTAAAAACTCTTACACTTAATCTAAATTTTTTATTTAACTTATATTTAACTATCAATGAAGTAATAAATTATAACTCGTTAAATATAAATTAAATAAAAAATTTAGATCGAATGTAAGAGTCTTTAGACTTACAATAATATAAGAAGATCCTGCCTCAATAATAAATATTTTTACAAAATTATTGTTTTTAAATACTTTTTAAATTATATATATATATATATATATATATATATATATGAAAGGCATGCATTTATTATGACTTTTTTTTTTTTAAATTCATAAATTACAAGATTTTTGTAAGTGCAAATGATTCAAAATTAACATTTTTATTCTAGACCATAAATATTTTTAGATTTTTTTATACAATTATATTTATTATGATTTAAACTTAAGATCACATATTAAGTTAAAATAACTTCCTATCAATTAATAACTTTTATTTTATCTCGTTATATCTTTAGTTATAGAGGTGTTCATGAATTGAATTTTCAAATAATCAATCTAGATCCATTAAAAATTCAATTATATGAATTGGATTATAAATTAATCCATTTTAATTTTTTTAAAATCGGTTTAAATTTGGTTTAAAATCAATTCTAAACCATTTTTACATATGGTAAAAATATACTATAACTATTTTTTAATTATTATTAAATTATTATATTAAAAAATATTTAAATTTTATAATAAATAATATAACATTATATATATTTATTTATTTATTAAACACCAATATTTATTAAAGATAAAATATGAATACAAGGAGTATTCTAGTCTATTATATTAACAAAACATATTTAGATAATATTTACGTATATTTTAATTTATTAATAATATTTTTTATTTTTATATTTTATTAAAGTAATAAATATTTAAATATATTCTACTTTTTATCATCTATCACATAAATTAATTATATGAGTTGAATTTTAAACTATTTTATTTTATTTTTTAATTGATTTAAAAATAATTTTTGTTGAAACTAGTTTTAAATTTTGTTTTACGTTGAATTAGTTTTAAATTTAATTTTATATTTTTAAGGTAAAACTAATTTATTATACAAAATATTACATTAAATTAGTGCATTTCACAAAAATTTTAACAATATTTATTAATATATTATATTTTATAGGAGTATATAAAATATTTATTTTTTTAACTTATTTTTAATAAACAAAGTTTATAGTAAAAATTTAAATTAAAATCTATAAAAATAAAAATTAATAATATAAATTATAATAAATTTTTTATGTTATAATATTTTAAAAATTTAAAAAACATAAATATAAAAATAACAATGATAATTAATTTAAAAATATTTATTATATTTTAATATCTTTAATTATTTTAAATATTTAGTTTTAATTATAAGAATTAAGATTAATAAAAAAATATTAGTAGTAAAACATAGTCACAATAAAACTTTGTAAACTAATATAACGCTAAAATTTAATAAATAAAGATATAAAGTTGCTTCATACATATGGATTTAAATAACTAAAAAAAAATTCAGTTTTAGAAAATGAATTTATACACTAAACTAGTTACACAAATATAGTTAATAAAAAAATTGGTTTAATATGGATCTAGATTTTTAAAACCAAATTGACATTGGTTATGGATTGAGTTTATAAAATTAAATTTTTTGAACACCCCTATTTAGTTATATGCAATTTAGACCATAAATTGTTAAATTGTGCAATATAACACCTTATACTTATTAAATTATACAAATAATTTATTTTGTTCTTAAGACATTTAATATAATAATTAATTTCTTATGTGTTTCTTTTGTGCATAATTTGTTAAACAAAAATACTCATTTAAAAAAGAAAAAATATTTTTTATCTTTTGTATTTTTAATCTTGAGTTTTTAAAATGTGCAACTCAACTCCTATACATGTGAAAAATATATGAGGAGTTAACTATCATAATGAATCTTTTTGTAATGAAAGAAATGATAAAAATAACTCAAGTTATTTGATAGATGTTTATGATCTAATCTTTTTAAAGCTTA
This sequence comes from Abrus precatorius, assembly GCF_003935025.1. Classification (NCBI taxonomy): domain Eukaryota; kingdom Viridiplantae; phylum Streptophyta; class Magnoliopsida; order Fabales; family Fabaceae; genus Abrus; species Abrus precatorius. The sequence continues at coordinate 24,321,379 of NW_020874406.1, read as the reverse complement.
GCTTAACTTGGTTAATTTAAATAATAAACGTAATTTTAAATTTTTAAAAAAATTTATTAATTGAATAAGTCATTATTGAGCTTAAGAAAAATCCTATTAAGTTTGATAAAATAGCATATTTAAGATTCATAAAATTTATATGTTAAATAAATTTATATAAAAATTATAATATAATATTATATTAAATAAATTAAAATTTAACATAAATAAAATTTTGAATTAAAATTACTAATTTTTTTAGTTAGAGTTGGAGAGTGTCATACTATATACCCTTTAAGAGATTGTGTGCTGTTTGCTAGAATCTTATGTGTGACTTTTGCTTAATTTATCTTGTACATTTAATATTTATTTGCATATGTTTGTTATATGCTTAGCTTTTTACTTATTTAAATTAAATATATAATTTAAAAAGTGATAAATATGAATATATAATTTTATAGCAAATATTTATGATGTTGAAACATTTTTTTATAGCTTATTTAGATATAAATTTTATGGCCTTTAAAACATACCTATTAGAGATCTCAATACAAAATAGGTCATTAAAATGATTAATATGTCACATCAAACTTTTAAAAAAGTCATATTAGATTTAATAAAAAATTTATGACTAATAATATATCAAATTCAAATTAACTTAACTTAGTCTATTTTCATCTTAAATGTAAAGTTTTTTTTAATAATTTAGTAAGTATAAGATGTGACGTTGTATAATTTAAAAACTCAAGGTCAAGATTGCATATGACCAAAAGTGCATGATAATAAAGAGAATTTTCTAAAAAAATAATAATTATGAAACTCATAAAAATTGGAATAAATATAACAATAAAATAATATTTTCTCTCCTTTTTTTATTTAAAAAACAAAAACCCATATAAAGAAAAAAATTATAAGAACAAAAATTTGGGTACGAGAATACAAACAAAATTACCAAGAATATAAATAGGCAGCTTTCTAATATCAAAGATCCAAAACCCTATAAAATAAAGAAAAATGCGCCGCTGGGAAGAGAAGGAGAAGGGTTTCCCACTCGATATGGGGGCTCTCCTTCATCCATTTTGTGGAGGAATTCTCTTCCCTCTATGGAGGTGTTATATCCATATTTAGTCAATTATTTTTCATTTTAGTGAGAATTTTGTTTCTCGCTTATGTTTCTCTTTCACTTAGCCATTGTTTTTCCTATTTATTGCCATATTTTCTATCTCGTTCTGTTCTCACCATTTCTTCTATCACTTTTTCGTCCTACATCATATCTTGGTGGATCCACCCCTACAACCATGGCCTTGTGTTGGAGCTCTCTAAAAGCCACAATTAAATCTATTGTCATTTTTACTATAAATTTAGTTCATGCAGCCTTCAATCGAAACAGTTGCAGCAAAATCTTTTATTATAAGATGATGATTCAAGTTGTATTCTTAAGTTCTTATTTAGAATTTCTGTTCATCAGGCCTGTTATTGGATTATGTGATGATTCAAAAGAAAATAAATAAAAAATAATGGAAGTTCTTTACTGTTTTTTGAGATTTTATATTATTAGATAAAATTGTTCAACTATTATCGATTTTGAAGGTGCATGCTTATTTTTTTTATTTAATCTAATTTATAATTATTGCAAAGCTTATTTAATTTATTATCAATTAAAAAAAGTAAAGTTATGACTAGAAAAAAGAGTTAATAATTAGAATTTTTTATCTCTTGCTAAAATATTTAATGACATTATCTTTGATAACAAAAAAAAGTAAAGTGTTAGGTTAAATATTTAATAAATTAATTTAGTGACAATATTCTTTAAAAATTAAGCCAATCGTAATTTTAAAAAAATAAGAGATTAATGTGTTGAATTTTATAATATTAGAAGATAAAATTGAGAATTATTTTTATCATATAACTTTAATAATATAACTCACTATTACTCATATTAAGAGTGAACTATTAAAAAATGTTATTGAAAAAAATAACAGTCAATCTCAATGTAAGTATATTAAATAAAAGATTAAAAAATTAAATATTTTTAAACTGGAAAATAATAAAGATTAAAAGACATAGGAATTTAAAGATTTCCATCGTATTGTTTGAAAGTAAAATTTATTTAATTATAAATTTAAATTTAATATAAAGTAACTTCAATTCAGAATTTTTTTTTAAGAATGAATAACCATTACAACTTGCAATAGAAGTAGTACAAAATTAATTAAATATTTCATTTAATAAGTTATATATTTAAAACTCACAATGAATATAATTAATCTCAAATCCATATAATTGTGAGGGAAAAAATATGTTGGGTTTGACTCTTAACTATGTATCCAAAAAATTTTAACTTGTTAAGCTCATTTTGTTTCACTTAACCTAAGTGAAGAAATGTCTTTTAGATCAACAGAGTGTGTTAATTTTGTAGCATTTAGGAAGAGAAAAATAGAGCAAAAAAACATATTCACATATTCACATGTTAGTTTCAGTAAAATTGTGATTTTTGCTTCGTTCACTGTTGGATTAGGCTAAAATTGGACAACAGGTTCATGATACATCATCCTTCATTTTGACCATTGGAATCATGGATTGATAGTCTGTGATTGTAGAAATTAATTTTATTACATGGCTGATAAATAAACTTAAGAAGCATCCTCCCTTAAGAAAGTTAGAGTTGTTTGAATTGGTGCATTATGATATATGTAGTTTATTGAAGATAAAGTCGTCTAGTACTGCACTTTGCTTTCACTACAGAAAAATGACCAAGTGCTTAAAAAGTTCAAAGAATTGCATGCTTTGGTTGAGAGACAGTAAGGCAATAAGCTAAAATGCATTCATACTGATAATAGTGGTGAGTACTGTGAGCCCTTTGATGTCTATTGCAAGCAGCAAGATATCAGATATGAAAAGACTCCTCTTAAAACTCTTCAGTTGAATGGTCTAGCATAGAGGATGAATAGGACTTTGGTTGAAAAAGTTAGGTGTATGCTTTCTGAAGCAAAGTTGCCTAAGCATTTCTAAGGAGAGGCATTGTTTGCAATATTGCATGTTGTTAATTGTGGTCTTGTAGTTACTTTAAATTTTGAGGTGCCAAACAAAATTTGATTTGACTAAAATGTTAACTATGATTATTTGTGTGTCTTCAATTGTAAGACATTTGTTCATGTACCAAATGATGAAAGATTAAAGTTGGATGCGAAGACAAGGCAATGTATCTTTATTGGTTATGGTCATGATGAATTTAGCTACAAGTTGTGTGATTCTTTTCAGAAGAAGCTTGTTAGAAGTCGTGATGTACAATTCATGGAAAATCAAATCATTGAAGATATTAACAAGATAGAAAAGACTATATTCGAGAAAGATAGTAATCTGACTTACGGTAAATCGATGCGGTTGCCTGTTCACAACCTTGACAGTATTGAGATTGATGCTCAAAATGGTGAGTAACATAGTGATGTTGATGATCAACAGGTTAGAGATGAATTAGAGATTCTGCTTAATGATGTTCAAGGTGGAACATGATATGGTACATAATGATGATCTTGATGATACACCCAAACTACCACAAATACAAGTCCCTCCCAAAGATCCAACAGACCAAGACAACTGTCTTCGAAGCGAGAATCACAACTTTACTAAAGTTGACATGTGAATATACGAACCATTTTTCTATCATCTTTTTCTCCCAAAAAGCTACGGAATTAATCTCTTGACTCGTAAGACCCTTCTCTACTTTAGTTAAGTAAGACAAAATAGACTTTACAAATTTGGACTTTTTGAACATATAGTCCGAGAGCTCAACCCAACATATTCAAGTTGTATTCTTAAGTTTTTTTATAAGATTTTGTTAATTAAACTTGTTGCTAGATTATGTGATAATTCAAACATAAATAAATAAAAAAGAATGAAAGTTTTTTTATTTTGATATTTTTCTCAGTATTTATTTATGTAGAGAATGTATTTTTTAAAATTTTATATTATTAGATAAGACTGTTAAACTATTATCAATTTTGAGTGTGCGTGTTTAATTTTTTTTATTTGTGTTTTGATGTTTTTTATTTAATATAATTTATAATTATTTTAATGCTTATTCAATTTATTATCAATTAGAAAAATATAGTTATGACTAGAGAAAAAGAGTTAATAATTTAAACTTTTTATCTCTTGCTAAAATATTTAATGACAAAAAAAAATTTAAAGTGTTAGGTTAAACATTTAATAAATTAATTCTGTAAAAATATTATTTAAAAATTAAACTAATGGTAATTTAAAAAAAAAATAAAAGATTAATGTGTTGAATTTTATAACTTTAAAAAATAAAATTAATAATTTATTTTTATCATCTAACTTTAATAATGTAATTTGCTATTAGTCATATCGAGAGTGAACTATTAAAAAATATTATTGAAAATAATAAAAATCAGTCTCTATGTAAGTATATTAAATAAAAAATTAAAAAATTAAAAAATTAAAAATTGGAAAATTATAGAGATTAAAAGATATAGAAATTTAAGGAATTTTATCATATTATTTGAAAGTAAATTTTATTTAATTATAATTTTAAATTCAATATAATTTAATTTCATATAAAGTAACTTAAGTTCAGAAAATTTGTCTTTTTTAAGAATAAATAGCCATTACAACTTACAATAGCAATAATACAAAATTAATTAAATATTTTATTTAATAAGTTATCTGTTGAAAATTCAAAATTAATATAATTAATCTCAAAATCCATACAGTTGCAAAAGAACTCATATACTGTGTCACAGTGAATATTTTAAATTACAAAACACTTATTCTATTTTCTTATTTTTATAATAATAAATGTTAGCAAAATGACGTTTCAAATATAATTAAAATTTATAAAATTAAGTATGACTCACTCATAATTTGTTTTTCTAACTTTCTTCATTTATAATTATACTTTTCCTTGTTATAATTTAATTTGTATAGAATTTTAGTCTCTAATTTTTTTAATAAATTAAATTTATTTATTTATTAATTTTGAAAAATTATTTCATAAATTTTTTTTATACCACCAATTTAATATAACTAGTAAGCATATATGATTTTCATATAACAAAAAGTATTTACATAGTATTCATAAATTTGAAAAAATATTTTATATTTTTAAAAATTTAAAGTTTTAATTTTTAATTTTAAAAATATTTATATGTTTTTTAAATATATTTCTAACTTTCATTATTTATTGATATATTTAATATAAAATTAATAGCACTAATTATTTCACAAAAAATAAAATACTTGCAGTGTAAAATTTACCCCAACAAAAATCGAACAATCTTGACATTAGATCAATCTGAAAACGAACAAGGGAGTGCAGCACCCGCGGCTGAGGATGAACCACGATACCATCACATGCTTGGCCCAAATTACTCGACCCGGCCCATTTTCCACGCAGCCTCACAAACGCATGCCACTTTTCTTTTCTTCTTCTTCATCTTCTGTAGCACTTGATCGTCTTCGTCGATCAATGCATTGGAAAGATACACCCTTGTTTGTTCATGGGTTTTAAATGAGAAAATTCACGCCCCTTTTCTCCTTTCTTCATCACAATCACTGTCATTTCCTCAAACCCTTTTCTTCAACTTCAATCGCTTCTCTCTCTCAACAGCCCGATCTTCCTTCTCAGATCTTCACCATTCTCTCTCGCCCCAAATGGCGAAAAGACCCTTCTTTTAACACCTTAATCCCTTCTCTAACCGTAACCCACCTCTCTTCCCTCTTCAACCTCAACCTTGACCCTCTCACCGCCTTGAACTTCTTCCGATGGATCCATCGCCAACACGGTTTTATCCACACCGCTTATTCATATGAACCCCTTCTCCTCATTCTCGTTCGCAATGGGTTGCTTCGTGCTGCCGAGAATGTTCGAAACTCCATGATCAAGTCTTGTGCTTCCCCTCACGATGCTACCTTCGTGTTGAACCTCTTGCGTCGAATGAACACCACTGAGGATCAACAACTTGCTTTTAAGCTTTCTATTACTTCGTATAACAGGCTTTTGATGTGTTTGTCGCGTTTTGTTATGATTGATGAGTTGAAGAGTTTGTTTAAGGAGATGTTGGATGATGGAGTTGCCCCTAACTTGATAACGTTTAATACAATGTTGAATGTTTATTGCCAGTTAGGGAACGTGGTTGTGGCGAAGCTTTTTTTTAATAGGTTGCTAAAAGGTGGGTTGTTACCTGATTCATTCACGTACACTTCATTGATATTGGGTTATTGTAGAAGTCAAGATGTGGAGAGAGCTTATAGAGTGTTTCGGATTATGGCGCAGAGCGGTTGCCGGAGGAGCGTGGTTTCGTATACTTATCTTATACATGGTCTTTGTGAAGCTGGGCAGCTTGATGGAGCTCTCGAGTTGTTCTTGCAAATGAAGGAAGATCGATGTTTTCCCACTGTTCGAACTTATACAGTTCTTATAGGTGCTTTTTGTGAGTCGGGTAAAGGGGTGGAAGCCCTGAATCTCTTTGAGGAGATGGTGGAAAGAGGTTGTCAGCCTAATGTTTATACTTACACTGTGTTGATTGATTACTTTTGCAAGGAGGGCAGGATGGAGGAGGCGATGAAAATGCTAAACAAAATGCTGGAGAAAGGTATGGCTCCTAGTGCTGTCCCGTACAATTCCTTGATTGTTGGATATTGTAAACGGGGAATGATGGAGGATGCCTTGGGTGTTTTGGGTCTAATGGAGTCGAATAAAGTTTGTCCAAATGCTCAGACATATAATGAATTGATTTTTGGTTTTTGTAGGAGTAAAAGCATGGACAGGGCAATGGCATTGCTTAACAAAATGTTTGAAAGTAAGCTGTTGCCCAACGTCATCACGTATAATACATTAATTCATGGGCTGTGTAAAGCAGGTGTTGTAGATAGTGCTTTTCGCCTGTTTTATTTGATGATTAAAGATGGCTGCAGTCCTGATCAGCTGACTTTTAGCTCGTTGATAGACTGCCTCTGTAGAATTGGCAGAGTTGGAGAAGCTCATCAGATCTTTGAGTCCATCAAAGACAAACACATCAAAGCAAATGAACATATATATACAGCCTTGATTGATGGATACTGCAAAGCTGGGAAAATTGAAGATGCCCTTTTATTGTTCAAAAGGATGCTTGCTGAGGAATGTTTGCCAAACTCCATCACGTTTAATGTATTGATAGATGGCTTACGCAAAGAGGGTAAAAGGCAAGATGCAATGTTGTTGGTGGAAGACATGGTAAAGTTTGATGTGAAGCCCACTGAAAATACTTATACTATTCTCATTGAGGAAATATTGAAGGAAGGTGACTTTGACCGAGCTAATGAGATTCTCAACCAAATGATTTCCTCTGGTTATCAACCTAATGTGGTCACATATACTGCATTTATTAAGGCATATTGCAGCCAGGGAAGATTACAGGAGGCTGAAGAGATGATGGTCAAAATTAAAAATGAAGGCATATTGCTTGATTCCTTGATCTATAATATTTTAATCAACGCGTATGGGTGTATGGGACTGCTAGATAGTGCATTTAGTGTTTTCAAAAGCATGTATAATACTGGTTGTGAGCCTTCTCGTCAAACATACTGCATCCTAATGAAGCATCTAATAATTGAAAAATATAAGAAGGAAGGCAGGAATCCTGTGGGACTTGATTTCAGTTTAACAAATATGTCTGATGAAAATGTAGATATATGGAATATAATTGACTTTGAAATCACAACTGTGCTCTTTGAAAAAATGGTGCAGCATGGTTGTGTGCCTAATGTAAACACTTACAGCAAGGTTATTAAAGGACTTTGCAAAGTGGGACGCTTGACTGTAGCCTTCAGGTTGCTAAATTATATGAGAGAAAGTGGAATCTCTCCCTCTGAAAATGTTCATAATACCCTTCTTAGTGGTTGCTGCAAGTTGGGAAAGTATGGGGAGGCAGTGAGATTGTTAGATACTATGTTGGAGTGTAGTCATTTAGCACATTTAGAATCCTATAAGCTTCTTATTTGTGGGCTTTGTGCACAAGGGAACAAAGAGAAGGCTGAAGCAATTTTTCGTAGTTTACTACAGTGTGGGTATAATTATGATGAAGTGGCTTGGAAAGTTCTAATTGATGGCTTAGCTAAGAGTGGATATCTTGATCAATGCTCAGAATTTCTGAATCATATGAAGAAGAATGGTTGTGTGTTACATTCTGAGACGTATTCTATGTTAATGCAGGAGCTGAACAGAATTTAACAAAATGATTGTATATTTTTCCCTGGAATGATACTGGTGGAAACCGATTGATATTTTTTTTATGACTCTGTCTAAGGTTGTACTGACAACACCTGAAATTTGTATTACTATATCAGCAAGTTAGCTGCAAACAGCTCTTTCTTCAAATATGGTAACACTTCAAGGGCACAGCCAAGGTTAACTGTGACATCGACGCAGCTTGAGAGAAAACAGCAGAATATCAAGAGGCAAGTGACTATTTATATTTTTTCCTACATTGCATTCCTCTTTGTATCTCCTAATCCCTTGATGCTGATACGTAATTTAGTTTTACAGTTTATGTCTGATATTTTGGTACATTATTTTTGTGTTGATAATTGCATTTGTCTTACCTTTCTTGCCACCTTCCTAGAATCAACTTATGCTTTTCAAATTTCTATTAAATATGAAATTGTTTTTATTCTTAGTGTTGACAAATTCATGTTAGTGGTTATCCATGGTATTGATCATTGTTGGAAATAAATGGGGAAATTTTTGTTATTAAATTTATTCACATTTTCATGTTGAAAATAATGACTTGTGCTAATGATTGTGCAAAAGAGAGGGAAACCTAATTTTGGTTGATAAGCAGGCTTTTGGTCCAACAAAATTGAGCTTTTTGCTTGTCCACTCTGGTATGGACAAACTAATGTCTTTTGTCATAAATGAGTTTGGTAATTCGTCTTATATTTGTGGATGTCCCGTCCATTTCACTCATTTCTGTTCAATATCGGGATGTAGCCAAGTTATTTGCTTGTTGATGTGAGCTTTGATGTGGTCCTTTGCACATGATCCGATATAAAATGAGACTAGTCTGCTCATGAAGCAACTGAATGAACTATACCCTTTTCCTAAGCAGCCACTACTTGTCCCTTCTTCGTTTTTGTAGGTCAACTCTCTGCAACTCGTGGTCCACAGTTGAGGATGTGGAATGATAACCCAGATATTTTACTAGTTCAATGTTGTCTACTGTAACTCCAACAACTATAATTGCAGGCTCACGAATAAATTTCAGTCAGATCCGTTGGTATTGGTCGAATTCATTTCAAACCTATGTAGTTCCTGTAGTGATGGGAGCTTAGTCTCCTACCTTAATTGGAGTAATCAGTAATTGCCTTTTGGAGGTAGAACAAAAGTTATAATTGTTCTAACAAAACCTACAGAATTTTTTACGCAATTTTGTTAACATAATTGATGAGTTGGACATTTAAATTTACAACGACTGAAGGAAAAATTTTGGTCAAAAATTTCTCTAGATTATATTATTATTGTCCCAAAATGATTATCAATTAATAGGACAGAATTTATCATGTGAATTTTTATTTGTTTATATTTCCTCTGCTTGCCAATTATAGTTCTTCCCAAGTGTGTTTTACGTTGTTGTGATCTGTTATCATTTATGGTGTATATTATATGGTTATTGATCTAGAATTGTAACTCAGCACCTAATGGCACTTTGGCAATATAATAATTTGTGATATTTATTTTTTTAAAATAAGATTCAGGTTTTCCTTTTCAAGCGAATATACCAGCAGCACGGGTGCTCTGGGAAGATGTCTTTTATATGTTGTTGGAGCGTTTGTATAAAGCCATGAATCGATGTTTTCAGAAGTAAAAAATAGTCGCTACCATTTAACGTGCCCTGGTTTTCGTGTTATAAGTATCACTGTTTGTCGATTTGTACATGAACTTGAACTTTGTGATTTGTTGGCTAATGTTAAGAAGTGATTTTAGAACATTTGTTAAGGATTTAAAAAAATAATATATATATATATATATATATATATATATATATATTAAGGGTATTTGAATTCACGTTGAAAAGTTTTTAATGAAATTATTTTCTCTCTGATTTTGAAAATTTGATACATTTTTATCGACTCAATGTCTCTTTTCACAGTTCTTTTATTTCTAAGTTAATCGGTAATTTTAAAATGAAGTGAATTATCTTTTTTTTTTGTTACAGATGAAGTGATAGTTTAAGAACATAGATTAAAAACAGATTTACTCTGATTTGGGTAGCAATTATCATAAGGGAAGAAAAAGAGAGAATTCTATTTCTGCAAAAATGTTATTAGTTTATTTTATTCGTGTAGTGCGGTAAATGATCAAATGAAGAGAAAAAAAATGTTTGGTATATACACGTGCTTAGTCTGTTTAAAGTCGGGGAAAATAGACCAAGAATTTATGCTTAAAATCTAATACATTGTTCTCCCTCCATCTCTCTATTAAGGAGTGGCTGATTCTAATGGTGCGTAACTAATTTGTTTTTAAATAAGATTCAATGTCATAAAGACATTAGTTAAATAATTGAAAGTAAATTTTATTTAATAAAATTATATTAAACTGCATTAAAAATATTAACAACATTTTTAATAAAAGTTTTTCACATTATTTTTTTTAATCAATTCCTTAAAAACAACGGTTAACATTTGTAAGAAACTCAGAATTGTAGTGTTATTTCATGAAAACCCTTTACGAACCCAAAAATACACAAAAACTTACCTTTACCCACAATGTATATAGCTTAAGCAGTGAGCAAGTTTTGTGAAAACCCGCGAAAAAGCGCTATCCGAAGCGTTCAGATTAAAAGAAACGCTCGTTTCTTGAATGTATAGGAAGAAAGTTAATGATGCACAATAGAAATTTTCCTTGCAATTTATATCGCTGTCAAACAATTAATTACAAACATTAAAGCAGATATTTGCTAACAAAATTTTATCTTTTTTTATTTGTTACGGAACACCGCTAGAAGAAATTGGTATATTTAGTGAACAATTAATTCAATAAATATATGTTAGATCCAACATGGTACGGTTGGAATGCATTGTATGGGCTATTATACAAAGTAAACTGAAGAAAGGCTATATTACAATAAAGGCCAGAACAAATTTTAAGACCATACCAATTTTATAGGGCCTCCAGGGATGCACACACTGGCTGATTAAAAGACTAGAAAAACTATTTACCCGTGGGAGAAGTCAGCCTATTTTCCTCTGAATCGTGCTTAGCTGTAGAATCCCCACCCATCAACTCCTGGAAGCCCTCCACCTTCACAGGTGGGGTTCTAACCATGCCAATGTTCCTATGCAAACAGTAAATTAATATAAGTGTTAATAAAGATAACATAAAAACCACCCTAACAGCAGCATTAATTTATTTGAGTAACGTACTGCGACTGCATTTGGGGGATCTGTAAGGAACCCATATGTCTGAACTGAGAACCAGGTTGAGAATGGAAATTAGACATTGCAGCCATCTGCTGCTGCCTAAACTGCATTTGAGCAGGATGTCTAGAATTGAAGGTACCACCATCATGTGGTAAATCTGATGGGGTTTCAATCTTGACTTGAACCAATGGTCTTTCCTTATCTATGTCCATAGTAGGGCGGGGAGTAGATGCTGTGCGCCTCCTCATTCTCTCTAACTGCTGCTGCTGCTGCTGTTGTTGTTGCTGCTGTTGCAGCTGCTGATAAACCATATTATGGGAGTGCATAATCTGCTGCATATGTGGATGCATCTGCCTTTGCATTTGAACCTGCACATTAGCAATACATTGGTAATACTGCATTGCAGAAATCATTAGTAGAACTTGCAGAGAATAGATCAAAAAGCTCTTAATGAAGAACGAGTTCAATCATGCAAAACAACTGCACTAAAAACATAAAGGATGCATGCAGAAATTTGTTCAATCAGCACAAATTCCCTGCTTCACATGATACAATAATTGGTGAGAGGGGAAGGGCAAACACTTTTTTTAATGCAGATTCCAAAGTTCAAAAACTCAAAAGAAATAAAGAATTAACATCAAACCACCACTACATCTACTCAAGAAAAAGGGAAGGACCACCTAATAAATCATGGATATCGAAAAAGCTGTTAAGAAAAAAGCATGAACGAATATAAAAATAGCAGCATATTATATAAATTGGACATGAGCAGAAAAATTGCAGTCATGGATATTGAAAATGGCATGCAAACTGCAGTCTCAAATATACATCATAAGCCACATTCGTGCAAGAATCAAGACATGTTTGGATGGACAGAACTTGAGCTGCTGTGTCCTCAACTCGCATTCAGATTCAAAATATAGAAATTCATTTTTGATGGATCAAGAAAAAATCATGATTAAACTTGAGGCTCACTGCCTGCTCCTTCATTCATCCATGCATTGAACTAGTAGCTCACACTCACAACATCATATAATGCGCAAGGAAATAGATATAAGTACTTGTTGAGGTAGCCGAAGGGAACTCTGCTGTTGCTGCACCTGTGGCTGAATTCCATGAACTTGTTGCTGAGTTTGTTGTACAATATTCTTGGAGCCATCTTTAACCACATCCACTAATGGTGCAAAGTTGCTGTTAGCAAGAGCAGAAAATGTTAAAATGCATCCATGGCATGTCTAAGATATTTTGATTTGAATGCAAATACAAATCAGGATAATATTGCTTAAAAAATGCATGCACAACCACAATACAGATATGCAACAAGAAGGTCACGCTACCATAATTTGTTATATGTTCCTCTTCTTCCTCTCCCTCACTGATTCTTGAGTGTTTATGAATAAAAGTAATTTTGACATATTAGAGCAATCACCTATTTAATATATTAATGCACAGTAAGATAAACATATTTATTTATCCATGGTAAACCCTGAATTCATAGGAAGATTTCGGTACAGGATAACAAAGAAACACATCAAAATAAGACAAGCTACAACAGTATCGAAAATAGATATCCAGAAAGAGCAGCAAATTTGTATTAAAACAAGTTTTTCTTTGCCTTTTAGACAATTTAATATAAAATTTCCAAAAACTTAAAAACACGAATGAATTTAAACTTACCTAAAACCCAATGTTTTAAGCAACATCTTTAGAAGTTCAATGGCGGAGCACTGTTTCTTATAACTATCAGCAAGCACTCTAAGATTTTTCCCTATTTTGCAGATACGTTCGCCCAGCACTTCAGAGAAGTCCTCAATGGAAGCTTCCATGGCACCTTCAAATCCCACACCCAACAACACACGCGCCACCGCCTTCTGAGACAGCATCACCGCTTGCTCAGTCCCAATAACCTTACCGTTTCCCTCAGGCCCAAATTTCCCACGGCCCAAGGCCCCTCCATGTTCCGCATTAAGGTACTCAGGCTTAATACCTAGCCTCTCAATCATAACAGGATTCCTGGTCGTGATAGGAGGCAACATATCAAGAACACTAAACACCTTCACTTTCTGCAAATTCTCCACTCTACTACTCGGTGGAAGAGCACTCTCAGGCACGCAATTAAACACATACGTTATCTCCGGAAAAACAGTAGTATCATCGTCAACTAAACCACCACCATTCGGTTCCGTAACGGAATTTCCATTCGGATCTTCCTTAAATGCGACGCGCCGTTTCTTATGATTACTAGCATACGCAACATACGAAGCCATCTCCGCCGGCGAACGCGGAACTAAGTTCTTATTAGCCTTATACTTCTCAATGACTTGACTGTACCACGATTCAGGAAGTTCAGATTCGACATACCTGGATCCGGTAGCAGAAGCTGTTTTGGATTGATTCTGCATTAAACCAGAAGATAATGATGAAAAGGAAGCAGGAATTTAGAGAATTAAGAGAGAAAGGGGAGAGGTAGGGTTTTGAAGACCTTAGCGTCGGGTGAAGCGTTGTCGACGGTGAAGTAGATGTCGTCGGGGTGGAGTTGGAGAAAAGAAGGATTGAGGCGAGAGAGAGAGGGGTTGGGGAAGAGAGAAGCGGTGGCTTTGTCGAAGAGGAGGGCGCGGACTCGGAGCTGAAGGGGAATGTGAGAGTGAGACTTAGAGGTGATGAAGGAGTCCCAAGCGGAAGGGGAAGAGAGAAAGGGTCCGAAGTTGGCGTAGGTGGAGTCGCCCAGCCAGGTTCGCCACGCTCCAATCGTGTCCAGCTTCCGCGCCAGCTCGTAGCCGCGCCCGTCCTCCCCTAGCAGAGCCATTGCCACTGCCACCGTCCAACCAACTGGTCCCTCAGTTTCGTCTGTTCCACTACTTACTCTTCCCAATCATCAACTTTAACTGGGCTAGACTCTCCATCCTATCAAACTGGGCCCGCCCCATTAAAGCCTTTTTTTTGTCAACAGAGTCGTAGGAAAAACACATGCAAGTGTCTAACTTATTATTAATATTATTTATTTATTTTATTATTTATTTATTAAATCATTGATATTGGATTCTGAGTGGTTAACTCAATGACTCTAAAAGACTAAGGTATTTATGCAAATCAAACTAAGTATATTTCAGCATTTTTATCTTTTTAATATATATTCAATATTTATGAACTACAGCTTTTTCTTTTCTTATACATACTTTTATGCTTTTAAAATTATATTTAAAATTTGGGAAGTCAACCCACAAAATGGGTAAGGTGAGTAAGTTATTTATTTATTTTATGTTAACAGTTAAAATAAAATTGTCTTATTAGAATTGAGATACTGTAGAAAGAAATTGTAATCATTCAAGAACAAAATTTTATCTCATGAAATTAATTTGCTTAAGCAAATTAAAATTAAATGTTACGTTCTTCCACAAATTGGAGAAAATCAGATCTAAAATATGATTTTTAGAGTTAACACAAAACTTAATACTTTTGTGTATTTTAAATTTAAACTCATTATATATGTTGTTACATCTAAAAACTAATTTTTTAAATTTTAATTTTTTTTATTAATTCTAACCTTCACATTTAAATAAAACAATTTTATTTTATTATGATCGCGTTAAAATTTGACATGTTAAATAATATGAGTTTCTGCATTATGTACTGAGATGTTTTAATTTTGGATAATTCTAAAAAATAAAAAACATAAAATTAATCATAAATAATAAATTTAAAATATTCTCTATAAATTACACGTCAGTGTAATAAAAGTAAAGTAATTTATAAAAGAAGAAGATAAAGTTGTAACTTTTTAAATTTTAGTTTAAGTGAATTAATTTAGTTTAAATAAAATAATTTTTTTTATTTTACTTAAACAAAAATAAATACAAAAATCTTTCTTAATTTCTTTGTGAAACAAACACACTGTATTTAACGTATGTTAACTGGTCATTTATAAAAAAAAAAAATGAAAATTTCTTAATTAGAAAGGAAGAAGACGATTTTAGCTTAGTCCGGGTGGTTCTTCTTGCACCAATTTGGACCGTTTGATCACTACATAAAATCATAATATCAAGTGTTGCACTGTACATTCCTGCAAGCACAGCTACATCTAATGCTTATCATTTTGGCTGTGCATATATTCTTGGAAGAATGACCCCACATCAAATTTGGCATCTCATGGTCCCCTTTCATCTCTATAGTCATTTTCGTCTGAATCAACATTTTTCTTTTATTTAATTTAGTTTGTTGCTGTTCATTATTAAGATGTGCAGTCTAAGGTACTACCCAGTTAATAAAGCAAATAATCATAAATAATTGTTGACATGTTCTCTCCTATTAAAATAATTTAGTTTTTAGCAATTAATATGGTGTGTTAATTTATTTGTATTATCAAATGTATAGAGAAAATACTAAATTAAATGCGGATAACTAGATAAGACATTTTCTACTTGTATCAAAGCCAATAACTTTGAGTTTGTGTTCATTTTAGATTAATAGTTGTTTTCTGAAAAAAAAAAAACTATTTCAGTAAAGTTTTGATTTATAAACAATTAGAAATATAAAACAATTAAGCTAATACTAAGACGTTAAATTATTTCAGCCAATCTTTCTAATTTTGAAATAAAAAACAATATATTTTTATGTTAATGCATATATTTAAAACTTATACCGAGTATTAAAATGATTTTACCATAAGTATTTTATGAGAAAGCAATACTATTCTATTCTATATTAAAAATATTACTCATGTAATTGATTTTTTACACTTTTCTTCTATAAAAATATTAACTTCAATTTTTAAAATTGATAAAAAGTAGTTAATGATAATAATAATAATAATAACTTATTAAAAATAAGTATTTTTCATATTTTAATATAATAAACATATTTTTAGTAATTTTTACATTAAATACTTAAATTCATTCTTAAAAGTTAATGTGAACGTTCGTATCCTTATATTCACTTATCTTTTATCGTGGAAAGAGAAAGGAAAACTTAGCTTTAAGTGTTAAACATATCCTCTCAAAGAAGAATTAACATCACATTTTAACATATTTTTTTAATAGTTATTAATTATTAACTAAACTTTATTATAAAATATGAAATTTCTATTAAATTTAAAATAAATAACATTTTTTTATAATTTTTAATAAGTTATAATAATAACTAAAAAATATAGTAAAAAAAAAATGATTTTAACGTTCCTTTCCTTCCTATCCATAAACACAACAATTTTCACACTTTCAATTTGAGTATTTATAGTAAATATCATGCATAGTTTTCAATCAATCAGTAAAACAACGAGCTGTCGTGTACGCATTACTCATCCACCTATTCGTCTGCTTGAAAAATCTACACCGTCAGTTGTCAGCATTCGACAACATGAAAGTATTTATCGCCACAATACATACCAAACGCAACGTTAATTATTTTGCAAAAGTAAAATATCAATGGCAAAAGAAGAAAAACCTCCACCTGAAGGAGCACACGTGCTCATCTTCCCTTGTCCAGCGCAGGGCCATGTTAATTCCATGGCCAACCTCGCTGAGCTTCTTGCCCTTCACAATCTCCATGTCACTTTTCTCAACACCGACTACATCCACAATCGTCTCATTCGTTTCAGTGAAATCCAAGCTCTTTCAGCATGCTACCCTACGATTCGTTTCAAGACCATTTCTGATGGTTATAACGAGGGCCAGCACCCAGGTTTCGGAGACCGTGTAGTGGACGTCATTGTTTCCATAATTTCCCATGCAAAGCCCCTCTTGAGAGAGATTCTGGTGTCTGAGAGTAGTGGAATACCCAAAGTTAGTTGCATTATAGTGGATGGGATATTCGGAAGCCTTGCCACTGAGTTAGCTTCTGAGTTTGGGATACCACTCATTCATTTTCGTACAATCAGTGCCTGTTGCTTCTTGGCTTATTTCTCTGCTCCAGAGCTCTTTGAATGCAACGAACTTCCCATTAGAGGTATGGTGTCATAGATCCATTCATCTCAGTCTCTAAGTATATACATATCTACGTCACACTCAAATTAAGTTTTGCAACCTCTCCTCAGCTCCCAGATCAGTCCATATGCTAAAATCTTAATATCATATATTAATATGATATCAAACTCCACGTAAAAATAAATAAATAAATTTTAGTTTCAAGTCCCTAATTTTTTTTATATCAGTCCTATATAAAAATTATTTTTAATTTTATCTATTTTTATACTGTGATGGCATTAACTATTTCTCTTACTTGACAAAAGTTATTTAATGTGAGAGATTTAAATTATTTTTAAGTCTTTATATAATACATATTTTTTTTGTAATTTAAATTTTATAAGTAACAAATTTATATATTATATAAAAAATTATTTTTAATTTGTAATAATTTATAATTGTTAAGTAGTCTTTTTTCATTATCTTTAAAAAATATTATAGTTTTTTTAAATAAATTTTATATTTTACTTTATACTTTTTTATATTTAATTTTGTGTCTTGTTTTGTCTTTACGTAAGCATTACATTTATTATTTTTTCTATCATCTTTATTTTAATATATGAAATCTCAATCATGTCCTTTTGAGTCATGTCAAAAGTTTAAAAACTTTTTTTTTCTTTTTACCATTGATACATTTATTAAAAAAAAAAGATTAGAATAATTTTTTTAATTTTTACTGTCATTATTATTTTTATTTATTCTTACAATCACATATTGACTATCTTGAAAAAATAACATTAGGATAATGATGATAGGAAAATGAATGATGATTATTATGATAATATAATAAAACATATAAGTATTTATATTTAAGATAAAAATATGAAAAGTGATGTTCAAATAAAGACGATTCAAAACATTAAGTCTTTTCAAGATAGTTCTTACATGAATTTAAAATGAAAAGACATTATCTTACATAATAAAATTTAATGTCATGAATCGAAATATTATGAAACAAGATGTAAAGTTTATTTAAAAAATTTAGAATACTCTTCCAAAAATGATTGAAAAATGTCTCAATATAAAAATGTCATCATAACTATAAGAATAAAATTAAAAATAAATTTTTATATTAAAATTAAATTACAAAAAATAGTCTTTTATAAAAATTAAAAGACAATTTAAACATATTAGAATAGATAATCATTCTCCATGTAAGAGGAAAAATGTAATAATAATATACCATAATGAAATAGATGAACTTAAAAATAAAGTTACGTGTATAAAAATTGATTTATAAATTTTTTATTTATAAAAATTAAATTTAAAAAAAACTATTGTATGGAAAATAAAGTATCATTTATCCATGAAAAAATAAAACTCTAAAATTGCGGTAGGTTACTCAAATTTATATCCAATATCTCCTCTCAAATTGCCTTAGAAATTTTGTAACAAATAGATTAAAAAAGTTATTTATATGTTATTGTTTCATCACATCTTATACGTTACAAAAACTGGTTATATATAACGTGACTAATTAATTATGAATGTAAACTTGTTGAAGGAGACGAGGACATGGATCGCATCATAACGAATATGCCAGGAATGGAAAACTTGCTTAGATGTAGAGATCTGCCAAGTTTCTTCCGAGCAAACAAAGAGAACCACATACATCTGGACTCGATCGTCTCCCTGACCTGACAATCACTTGGAGCAGACGTACTCGTACTCAACACATTGGAGGAGCTAGAAGGACCCGTTCTCTCCCAAATACGTCTCCACTTTCCCAAACTCTACGCCATTGGACCTCTCCACCACCATTTGAAACTCAGAAAAGCAACATCTAAAGAGAAAACAAATATTCCTTCGTTTAAATATTGTCTTTATGAATTGGACAAGAGTTGCATGGCGTGGCTCGATGCGCAGCCTCAGAAGTCGGTGATATATGTCAGCTTTGGTAGTTGCACGCTAATGACAAGGAATGAGCTATTGGAGATTTGGCACGGTTTGGTTAATCAAGAAACGGTTCATGTGGGTAATGCGACCTGACTTGGTTTTAGGAAAAGATGGTGAGGATAAAATACCTGTGGAGTTGGAAGAGGGAACCAGGGAGAGAGGGTTTATGGTGGGTTGGGCCCCGCAAGAGGAGGTTCTGGCCCACTGGGCCGTCGGTGGGTTTTTGACCCATAGTGGGTGGAACTCGACCTTGGAGAGTGTGGTGGCTGGGTTGCCCATGATTTGCTGGCCTTATTTTGCAGATCAACAGATTAATAGTAGGTTTGTGAGTGAGGTTTGGAAAGTTGGGTTGGACATGAAGGATGTGTGTGATAGGGACGTTGTGGAGAAGATGGTGAATGATCTAATGGTGCATAGGAGGGAGGAGTCTCTCAGATCAGCTCAGGAAATGGCTGCGTTGGCCAATAAGAGTGTGAGTCCAGGTGGTTCCTCTTACTCCACTCTCGATGATTTCATTCGCTACATAATATCAACCAGCAGAGTAAATCGTTTAATGTAGCCCTGTCCAATTCAGCATCTGGGTTCAAAGTTTAATTGGAGTTATGGGCTTTCCTAAGTTAGTATTGTTCTGTTTCTATAGTTTGGGTCTTGGCCCTTATTTCCACCAAGACAATAAAAGAATTCAGTTCCAGACCAGAAAAACGTTTGGGTAATTTAATTATTTTTTTTGGCAAATGCTAAATGCATTAATTAAAGGCTCTTAGAGATAGTTATAAATTTTCTATTTTTAAATGTAGTTTAAAAATTAAAAATATTTTTTCTCGCTTAACTTGTTATGGACTAAATTCTAAATGCAACAAATTTTATAAAAGCGACAAAATTATTTAAGTTATAAAAAGGAAATGAATATAGAGAATAAAATACAATTTTTGCAAAATTGTAAAGACTAAAAAATACATGCAAGTTAAAAAAAAATGTATATGAAGAAATATAAATATAGTATAAATATTTGAAATGAATGTTGAAATAATGACTCTTTTCTATTCCATGGTTGCTATAACATACGTGGATGCCAAACTAACTAGATCTTGGAGATGGAACGAATCCATTGCAATCCCTTTGGGAAGTTCCATAACTAATCCACATAGGTATTATCCCTATATTAATCTTGCACACCCTCTGATCACTATCCGAGTAGTGTCTATCTATGTTCTTTTAGTTGGTGCCCCACCTTGAATTTTGATTACCAAAACCGGTCAAAAATTAGGCAATGTGCTTCTAAACATGGAGGGAAGAATAGCATATTTTGGTTGGTTCAGTTTGAATTTGCACCTCTCCTTATAAAATTGAGGGTCCCCACAAATCGTTATTGACTCGTGTACTTTAAAGACGTCAATGGAATTCAGTTAAGCCCACTTCCCTAACTGAAGTGATATGGGTGACTTGGTGAGGTTGGAGATGGTGGGGTTTTAGATTAAAGCCCTTTGTAAATTGTCAATATAAAAACAAATTAACGGGTTTAGTTCACCAACTTAACCAAGGATGCTCCCCTCTTTAAGCTCTTTCTTGCGTGTGACAGTGACCCAATGAGGAGGAAAGTTATCTAATATCTTAGTACTGTGTCTGAGGGATAAATAAGAATGTGACACAATTCAACTTGATTCTCTTTGGGACATAGGAAAAGTTAACTCCCTAAATGAAATTCAATGCTGGTTTTGGTAGTGAAATTCCTTTTGTTTTTTGGCGCGCCTTTTGCGGGTGCAATTCAAGGTGCGGGTCCGAGATTTCACCGGCAAAGACAAAATTGCTGTAAAGTTAGAAACAAACAAGTCACTAGCCAGAAACCAAAAAGATCTTTGGACGTTGTCTTTTTAACGGTGTTTTAGGTTTTTATTTATTTTTTTGTATAATTTTAATTTTAGCTAATATTTCAAAAATTATTCTTTTAATTTTAGTTTTTAGTAATAATATGATTACTCAAAAAGTTATTACATGTTAAATGTTTTGTGTCACGTGTTAGTTGTATGTTGCATCAATAAAAAGAACCAGAAATGTTAAAAAAATTCAAAAATTACAAATTGAATTAAAATTTTGTAAGAACATATAAATGAAAAATATATTTAAACTTATCATTCACCAGGAATTTTACGGGCATGCTAATCTAGGTCATTATGGAGTCAAGAATAATAAACTCGAGTACAATTCTTGCACGCTCATATATTAAATGCGTGATCAAGTTACTTTTTATCAGAAAATTTTGATGAGTAAAGATTCTTGACACAAAATATAATGCTCCATAGATCAAATGAGAAAATCCAATAATTTCACATATCCATATTAAAAGTAAATAAAATTTGAGTGAAACTCGACCTCTTTAATTTAAATAACACTTATTTTAATACAAAGCAATTTACTTAATTAAATTTAACATTTTCTATTTTTGTCCTCTCTACACAAAATGATAGATCTGGGTCAAAATAAATTAGTCAGCGGGCTATCTTGTTCATGGCTTTGCATTAACCTGATAAAGCATGTTTTGACTCTCTCTCCTTTTTCGTAAAATGATTAGTTGACACTGCAATCATGGAATACTTTCACGGTTGTATTAACGTCATGCAAAGTAAGATGAGATTTGTGAAACTAATATTATATAGTATTTATCTAATTCTCCCCAAGAATTGTAGCCCGTAGGATACAAAACCTTCACCTTAATTGTACAATGCTTTGCTCTACTTCAACCATTCTTTTTCTTTTAAAAAAATTCATTACAAATATTACTCCCAAAGTATGCATTATTTTATATTCAAAATTTTTTTCCCAAAATTAGCACATACCAGTGTATGCAGTTCATTTTTAAGCTAATTTAAAGGTGACAACAACAACAAAACACGGGTAACAAGTTTTGACATTAATAAAATGTGAAAGTCCAAGCGAGAAAGATGCACCAAGGTTATAACCCACTCAACTTTGATATATACATTAAGATTCGCACTATCTATATATCAAACACATGGGGGGTTCACCAGCGTATTTACAATGATGCTGCTCGCCAACAGTACAAGCACAAGGGTAACAAACTCAACCACAAATGGGGTCCTACTTATACACCAATTATATAAAAATTAAGAAGGACCATGCTCACCTTGATCCTTAGGACATGTGTCCCTAGTTGCTCATAATCACTTTTTCTTATCTAAAGAAAGGAAGATTAATATATGGGAAAGTTTTATGATAACCTTATTATATGGTATCTAATTAAAAATTAATGTCCTGCATTCTATTGCACCCTTCGGTTTGTGACAACATCCGTTTATTAGTCTGTACAATTTTCATTCCATGATTTTTTTTTTCGCTGTACTTTCTCAGTTTACTGATAAGCACAAAAATCCAATTAAAGTGACCAACTTGTCATTAAAATTATAATTGTACACCAATTGCAACTAGTTAATCACAACACAATTGTACAAAATGTATTTATAAGAAAAAAAACCAACTAAACAGTCAAAATAACTCTGAAGTCCATCACAAATGTGAAATAATCAAATATAATTTAGTGTTTTTTTATAAGTGGTGTGTGAAGACTAAAAAATGTGTTAGTGGTGCGGGTTAATCCTATTCCATTTGCAGCTGCCCAATGCCACCGTCAAAGTTATATTATACGCTGACATGATTTGGCCTTTATATGACTACGCAAGTTCCCACTTCGAAGGTGCTTTTGTGCGTTAGTTACGGCAAAGGTCACGAGCAACACTTCGTTTATCAATAAAACCATTTTTTTTTCCACGTCCTCATTAGTATTTGAATATTTTATTTTTAAATTTAATTGATTTTTCAAGTTTTCAAAAGATATTTTTAAATGATTAATTATCTTTAAAAGACATTTTCAATCTTTAGAAGAAGAAAAAAACACAATTTCAAACACGCTATAAGGCTTATTGAACATGTAAAGACTTGAAAAATAAACTAATTCCACAGTAAATAAAATGAATTGTAATTTATAAAAAAAGTGGAAGTGTTTAATTTTTTCAATAAATAAAGTTGACTATTCACAAAACAATTAGAAATATACTTATATTTGTACTATAAAAACAAATTTGTTGTATTATCAAATTTAATTTATTTTGAAAGACAAATAAAAATATATTAGATAAGTTTTTGCAATTTTTAGTTTAGATGAAATTAATTTTGTAAAATTGATTTTATGTAAATACAAATTTAAAGTGATCTAATTTATGTTTATAAACAAATTATTTTAAAATTAAAATGCTAATGAAACTATAAAAATAATAATTTATTAGATTGATTTATACATAATTTAGAAATAAACTTAATTGTATTTAAGAATGATTAGATATATTTTATGTAAACTACTGTTGCAAAAAATTAAACATGATTATGTGAGAGAAACCAAACGTACATGTTTTGAATATTTCACATTGATTCTACTGTAATATAAATCGATTATAATTTTGAAATATGGCCACAAAAAAAAAGTTTATTATTAGAAAATATCCCTTTAATATTTGGTTTCGTAGTATGTAAATATGTAAAATAAAAACTATTTTTGCCGATCAAACTGACTAACTGACATTAATGCAGAAAGCACGAGCCTCACAATATCCAATGATAAAAATTAACAATTAAAATAATTAAACCAATTTAAAAAGTAAAAAAAGAAGACAGAAGGGAAAACACAAAGGTGTATAAATATAGCAAACATTCCAAGGCTCCCTCATAAAGCTGGATTTTGCATGCTCCTCTCCTCCCAAGAATAAGCACCGCTCAAACACTTGCCAATTTTGAAGCTTTCTTCTCTGTTATTCCCTCTTCTTCTACCCTCATCCCTCTATCTCTCTGTCTCTGCCCCTCACCAAATTATAGAGAAGGACTTTTCTCAGCAAAGACATTAGTAGTCCTTCCTTCAGATTTTAGGTGCGGGCAAGAGTTGTTTGGGTTTGGAATTTCTAGAATATACACTCTCACGATAAAAAGAAGAATAACCCATGTCTGTTTAAGGTAATCTTTCGTTATTTCGTTGTTTTAGATATTGCTACCCTGTAACTACCTCTGTTTCTGTTACACAATATACAGAACAGAACAGTCAACATAAAATTAAGGAAAAAAACATTATTTAATTGATCAGAAAAGAAAAGCACGGTGAATTTTATTTTATTTTTTTACCAAAGATATTTTTTACATATAAAAAGAAAATTGTTTAGGTCTTATTTTTTTCCCCCGTTTTCCTCTGTTCCTTGTAGTGGTTGTTGGACATGTGGAGAGTGGAGAAGAGCGGGGAAATAGAAGAGAAAGAAAACCCAGAAGTGGCATCAATGGTTAATCGTGGAAAAGTGTCATCGAGCGACGGCGAGACATCTCCGAGAGGGATTCTAGAAGCCCCTGTTTCGGGGGCAGAGTCTGACACCAGTGGAAGCAGCAGTTTCAGCTTGTGTTCGCCGGAGAAGTCGCCGGCGACGAATGGAAAATTGCTTGGATGGGACGGTCAACTCTTGCAATGGAAGGCTATGGTGGACGTCTTCAAGTTCAAGTCCGTACGAAAATTAACGGCCATTCCTCTGTTGACGATGAACCATGATATCTCTCAGAAGAACTTGAAGAGATTGGCTCGTATTCGAAGTGCTGAAGATAGTATCGATATTGGGGCCATTCCCACGAAACCCTCTTGGAGGAACTTCGATTACGCAGAGCTCGCTGCTGCTACTAATGATTTCAGTCCTGGTATGAACATACGCTCTCTGTCTCTTTCAATTTGGTGAAGAATTTCAATCTTCTTTCAATAGTAGATATAATTTCTTAAATTGTATGATATTCATTATTCACCGTTAGCATAAACAAAGAGACGTAAATATGTTTAATTTAATTATAAAAAATTATACTTTGACGCCACATTCTGAGTGTTGCATGGGTGAAAAGAAGAGAGACAAAAAGGAAAAAAAAAAACATAAGAAAAGGACTTGAACCTGGTTTATTTCCTTATGCTAGAAATATGGTCCCAATAATTTTTATAAAGCTTTGAACAATTCTGAAATGGGGTTATTTTTGAGAGGGACTTGGCTTAATCTGATTTTGATATTCTTTTGGTGTCCCTTTTATAATTAACTACGTATCATTTCATCTTTATTAAAAGTGTAGACTCTCGGGTTAGTAGATAACATATCGTTTTCGCTATAACCTTTTTCGAATGTACAAAATAGTTGTTTATTCAGTAATGATAAATTTAGGCTAGGCGATGGTATATATCCACCGGAAGTTAGTAAAACTTAATGCACCTTTGGAGATGGTTTTTTTAGAAAAAATAATACTTGTTTTTAAAAATATTTTAAAATTTATCAGCATAAGTTGAATCAAATATGTATTTATAAAATATTTATACTTATATTGTTTTACCAATATTAAATTTTTATCTTGATAATGTGTTTTAGTTTTTATTTTTATTTATTGAATTAAAATTTTAATTTAAAATGAAAATTAATGCTAAAAATACTTATAATCTTCTATTTAAGGTTTGTCTTTTAATTAATTGAAAATAAAAGAAAAGAAAAATGTGTTTTTTAGAAATACTTTGTAGTTTGCAAAGTTAAGCAGAAATCAGTCTAGGATAGAGAAAATGAAGAATACTTTTAAATCTCTCTACCTTTTATACTTCTAATTATACTTAATCTATTATTAAGGGAATATATCGAAGGTTAAAAATGAGGAGAAATGGGTTTAGGTTTCAATTATTAAATTAATGTTACAAGGTTGATTATTCTATGTTGTATTATGGTTGATGATGACCCAGCGGTCAACTGCCACCATTGGCTCGGAAATTGGTTAGGGCCAAGCTTTCTCTTGAAAACTGCAGAATAGACGACCTTTTTGACCGTAGCATAGGGTTCCTGTTTATCCTTGTCCACAGACTTGGACACATCACTTATCATGGGGCCCCCTCTCTTTGCTCTTTATTCTTTAGTACTGCGTGCCAGTGTCTGCCTGTTACTAAAGTCTTGCACCATCAAAATTTCAATAAGCCAGCCTCAGCATGTGTAAAAAAGTTAAATTAAATTACTCATATAGATACATGACTATATTTATTTTGTTTAATTTGAATAATAAATTATCATGTTAGTCTGATTTGATAATTTTTGTAACAATTAAAATAAAAAAAATATTTATTATGTTGTTATTCTAGTTACAAAGTTTAAAAGTGCCTGGGACCATTGTTGTGTGTATAACTTGTGTATTTTACACAAAAGACAAACTTACGTTAAAAGGGTTTTCATTGAAAATACACAGGCGTGCGTGCCGTATGCTTTTGGCTGTCAACTACATCGGACAGTGTCCCACCCATAACCATAATAAGCCTTTTAGATTGGGCAGTGTGTCCTTTGAAAAGTGCCATATTAGTGTGGATAATATACTTCACTTGATTTCATCGATGGCACATGCATTTCCCAAGCTAATAAATTGGTTATTATAAATTTGTCTTGGGCATAGCTTGGTTGCCTTCTCAAAGCTTCCAAAAATTTGTTGGTGGTGTCATAAATGGTTGGTATATGTCATTTGCTTCAATTGCTGCAGTAGGGACACCTTTTTATAGCAAAGGAACTGGTGTTATTTAGGATGTATAGTATTCAACATTTATGATGGCTTTTATCTGTTTCTTTCAGCCCTTGAGGTTATAATTAGTGTGCGGAAATTGTTGAGTTTGAAATGTTCATGCTACTTTTAGAAAATGTAAACGTAGCAAAATGGTTGTGAAAGCAACATTCCATTTAAGACTAAAGAGAAACAAAAAACTATATTAAATTTTTTGCCTATATTTTTCACTCAATTTGCCAGTATGCTTTGTATCTATTTTCTAAAATCTTGACTATTAGTCAATGATTGAAATAATTTGATGAAAACCCGTAGACAACTAGTTTGAATACAGTAAAATAACATTTAAACATTAGAATTAATTGTATCTTGAAATTAGTCGAACACCAAACTAGTTGCCAAATTATGCTTCTAAGTCAAAAGTTTAAATTCCACGGGATGTTGGTGAGCCTGAGATTGCCCTTTTGGTCCTATTAAAGTAAATTGAATATCTCTTGTTGGTCTTTATGTGCCCAAAGCTACCTAGTACTACTAAGATCAGCAGTTTTTTAATGTGTGTTTAGTAAAAAATTAATAAATAGTAAGATTTTATTGAAAATTTTTGCATTGTGATGTTAGTATGATATTCAATGAATTTTATCTTGTATTCTTCATGAAAATTTACTATATATAAGTTCTTATTTTATATCCTTAAACGCACGTTAGAAAAACTGTAAGATAAATAGTGACTATACATAAACTTGGCTTTTGGATTGTTTTAATCTTGGTATTTGTGGTTCCATAGAGAACTTGGTTGGGAAAGGTGGTCATGCCGAAGTATACAAAGGACGCTTATCCGATGGTCAAGTTATAGCTGTAAAGAGGTTAATGAAGAATGACAAGGATGCTGCAGACAGAGCAGGTGATTTCTTGACAGAGCTTGGAATCATTGCACACATAAACCACCCAAATGCAACGCATCTTGTTGGGTTTGGGATTGAAGGTGGCCTCTACTTTGTCCTACAATTTGCTCCATATGGAAGCCTTGCTTCTTTGCTTTTTGGTGCGGTGCTACATCCATCTCTTGCTTCTCTATGCATGTCTTCCTTCTCTTATTGCCCTTACATGTTTTGCATGCTAACTTAGAGATTTTCAACATGTTAGGTTCTGAATGCTTGGATTGGAAGAAAAGGTTCAAGGTAGCTATTGGGGTGGCAGAGGGATTGCATTATCTCCATAAAGAATGCCCGAGACGAATCATTCATCGAGACATTAAGGCCTCCAACATCTTATTAAATGAAAATTATGAAGCCGAGGTACTATGGTAGCAGCTTATAATATAAATTAAGAAATTACATATTGTATTCTTTCTACCATACTAGGCAAGGAAAATAATCTGTGCTGTATTTAGATTTCAGATTTTGGACTGGCAAAGTGGCTCCCAAATAAGTGGGCAAATCACGTTGTCTTCCCAATAGAAGGCACATTTGGGTTAGTATTGTAGCCTTATTGACTAATATATTATTATCACCATGTTCTTAAAGCTAAAACAATGCGTGCATCAAATGTCTGGCTGCAGGTATTTGGCTCCAGAGTACTTCATGCATGGAATTGTGGATGAGAAAACTGATGTATTTGCATTCGGGGTTTTGCTATTGGAGCTCATTACAGGACGTCGTGCAGTCGATTCAGACAGTAGGCAAAGTCTTGTTATCTGGGTAAGTCTTCATAACCCCATTATATCTATAGTATCTAAAGTGATTTTCCCTTCCAGGTGAGTGTAATATGCTTCTTTGAGATCACTGATCAATGATTCCATAGGGATTTTGCAATCAAGATTCTTCATATTTTACCTTGCCAAAGTCTGCTTAAGTTTAAAAACTACTAATTTGATAAAAGACAAAATATAAACATCATCCAATGTTTTCAGGCCAAGCCAATGCTGGATACAAACAATGTAAAGGAAATAGCCGACCCAAGGTTAGGAGAGGAATATGATTCTACTGAAATGAAGCGTGCCATGATGACAGCTAGCATGTGTGTCCACCATGCATCCTCCCAACGTCCATTCATGAATCAGGTTAGAAAATGAACATATTTTTTATAGCATGTTGGATTCTAATTGTAACTACTGCGTTGGATACACATTTACAATTTTTTAACTGTTTTCAAACACTAAGTTTGATTGACCCATTTTCTTGCCTTTTTCCATTCTATGAGGCTAACTTGTATCTTATGTTTACAGGTTGTGCAACTATTGAAAGGTGAAGAGACAGCTATACAACCGTTGCAAAATTCAGTTTCACAAAAATCACTCTTGTTAGAGGCATGTGACTTAGAAGATTATACATGCTCTAATTACTTGACGGACCTAAATCGCCACAGGCAACTAATCATGGAATGATCCTTCCTTCATTAGTGGGATTTCTTATGTATATTTGTGAAGGTTGGTATAAATATTTGTAGCACTGTGTGTGGCCGAATCCAAAATCACAAGTTTAGTGGGCTTGGAATTTAGAATGTATTTGTAGGGAGCATCACTCGAGAAGTAAATCATAGTTTTTGTTTTGGGATAACACTTGAGAACAACTGTTTCTCAAGCAACAATGTAATGTTGAAAATGATGCACCAGGGTGTTTGTACCTTACTTTTTACTCTGCTGTGCCATTTAGACATGCTCATATCCTTCCGTAAATACTCTCCATCAAAACTGCCTCGTTTACATAATTACATTTCCCTGTGATTCGGAGCTACCTAAGGTGATTGAAAAAAAAAGTGACATTTCATAACTTGCAACAATGTACATTTAGAAAGCTTTATAGCGTAAATGTAACTGGAAAAAATCATGTCCTTTTGGTTTTTCTTTTGGGCTCTATGGAAAAAATCATGTCCAAGAACCATGTTTAGAGCAGTTCTTTTTTAATATGAAACGTCATTGTAAATTAATACACATTTGAATATGCCGTCTTACTCCCAACTCTGTCCAACCATCATATTCTGTGCAACAAAGTTTGAGTAAAGGATTAGAAATACTTGGGCCCATGGCCCATAAAATAACGGTTTCTGTGCTTTTTTATGTGGAACCTAAGTATATATTTTTATGGACTGTGTGAGCCTGTGAGACTGACAAAGTTGGAAAATGAGGGTCGGATTCTAGTGGGCCATTACTGCAATGCTCAATAATCACAGTTTTACGATTTTATCTTAAAATATTTGTCCAAAAACAGTTGCAAAAGCCTGTGGCCCAATAAAAAAGCCAGAATAGGGTACCACTGCTGTACATACTCTCAGGTAATGTTTTAGGGGGGGAAAAATAAAGTAATTTAATCAATTATTAATATAAGTTTGTTAAAAGTAAATTGATTGAAACAATGATATTTTTTTAACCTTTTATGTCTACAAAAAATTTTAATTATTAATTAAAAATATTAAATATATTTCATATTTTTAAGATAAAAGTATATACACATTTTATTTAATGTTAGCAAAAGAAATATGACAGCACTTATTCAAATACATTTCAAAGGATTTGGTTGTTTTTTACGTCAAGTATATACTCTTGCATTTGTGAAAGAAAGAATACCAGAAGAGAAAATACTTGATTATTGTGAAAATAAGAATATTAAATATGAACTATTATAAATATAAGATGATGATTAAGTTATTTAAAAGCAATTCTTATCAAAATTACTTCACTTGATAATTATATACAAGTTTAAATAATTTAATCATTAAATAATATAATATTAATATATTGAGCATATATGTCAAAATTTAGATAAACACACACATGTACATAACTAAAATAATAATTATTTATATTTTAAAAAATATGTACACATTAAAATAAATTTCTTCAAGGTTTTAAGTAATTCTTTATTGTATATTTTTTGTAAACTAAATGTAATTTATATAGAACCAGTAATCTGACAGTAGAGTTAATGAAATTTAATATTTATAAAAAATCTTAAGTGAACAATTTTTCCACAATTATTCATAATTCAACTTGTTTTTCACACACATAAATTGTTTGATCTTTTATTTGAATGATTATGACATTTTAAAGTAGACATGTAACCATTAATTTTAATCTTAGTATTTCATAAAGCCAAATATATTATTTGATCACAATTGTGCATTGGACTTTTATATGTATGTATATATATATATATAGTAGGTACTGCACAAAAACAATGTTAATATAACATAAGTTTTTATTTTATTTTAACTTCAATAAAGGAAAATTAAACATGTAAAAGCAATAGAATACAATACATAAGATAAATTTTAATTAAGATAAATTGAGGTCTTCTTAAGATAAATTGTTGTGTTTAGAAAGACAGCATAGAGCTCTAAAGAAAATAAAGAATATTATAAAAAATATAGAAACTATACACATTTACTTCAAAATGCAATTCGTTAAAATATTTTCTTAAAAATTTTAAAAAACTTACCCAACAGGCAATGACATAGTTTCATACAATTTGTTTCAGGTGAATTATATCATGAAAAAGCTATAGAGCAGTGAGTAATCATGTGTTATTGCGGAAGGGAACTAATGCATGTCCAGTTCCATATTTCACGAGAATAATGTCATAAAACAGTAATTTAAAACACTAAGCCAAATCAATAATCAAACAAAGATGATCATACTACCACTACAAGTTAAGAAGCACATAAGGAAATTCTTGTGCAAAATTATAATGCATGAAACATTTCTGATTTCTTGAGAAGTTAGTTACATATCCAGCTTCCTACTGTAACTATTGACTAGCGAACGCAAAAACCTCATATCTTTCTTAACAGCTAAAGGGTTAATAGAAGAGGGTGGGAAGCGGGTCAGCCAAGGACTATAGCTTTTGATTTGTTAGCTTAGCCAAGAAATTAGCGAAAGATAACTTAGTTGATTAAATCAATAAGACTGATGATGAGGCCAAATAAAGAACTCAGCTGCTGCTGGTGGCGGTGGCAGAGCAGTGAGTCCAGTTCCATTGGTTGGAGTAACTACAGACTCTGCCGTGCCAGCATTGGTGGGATGAAAATGTTGGAAGAGATTGTGATGATAATACGCGGTTGTGGAATCAAAGGGAATTCCACAAGGGATAGTAGTAACTGGCTGAATGGCTGAGAAATTGATGCTGCCACTCATGTTTGCACAGTGAGGGTTTTGTTGACTGTTGCTCAGTGGAGCTTTCTGCTCTGATTCTAAGGAAAGTTTCAAGCGTTTTGCTGCCCCACCAACTGGGAGAGAACTCTTCATTATTGCTTCCACATCATATCTACTCATCTCAAAATTGGTTACGGCGTTTGCACCTCTAAACTTTATAGCTGCAATATCGTATGCCGTCTTCTGCTTGCTCATCAGAAGCTGTTACCATGTGAATTGAGCTGGATTAGATTATACATACAGTATTCTACTCAATATTTAACAAAGAACTGTTTTAACTTCTTGGTCAAACTGGCAAAACTATAATGAAGTCAGCATGGGCTTATAATTAATTACCACTCCTTACGTTTGTTATTTCATGGGCTAAGATTTATCTATTATGATAATTTTTAATAACATAGGAAATATGGAAGAAATATATATATATATATATATATACCGAATGTTCCCAAGTACAGATCTTTGTTTCCAGCAACCCGGCCAATTCTTGCTTGCCATCTACCCTGTTGATGGTGCCTGCAGGATACAATTTAAAAGTATAAAACATAGGACTCGACGCCTGCATCAGTGCATCAACGTGTTAAATAATATCTAATTCCATACCTTGTAACACCTCTGTAAATGGAAGCTCCCCTGGAAAAACCGCTACTTTTCCTACAAGAAAAGAAATCTAATTACGAGTAGTCACATAGAAGTGCAGTGTTAAAATTCCATCAAGCTCCCTCAGGCAAACCTTCGCAGTGATGCAATGAATTCTTGCTTTGTTACATGTTTCATCTCCTCCAACTCCTTTGTATAATTGGAAACCTGAAAAATCAGGATAACAATAAGATGAGTGATGCTAGGTCCAATACTGATCCACTAACAATCTCGGTTAGTATTATAAATGTACTATACACCCACGAAGCTATTTGACAAATCAAGCATCTTTAGAAGCTGTTTGTGCGTTCACTTAATCATATATTCATTCCCCCGCCCTTTTCCCTTTTCATTCTTGCCACGTTGGTCTGAAGATCGTATATACCCTTTCTTGGCACCTTAGCCTCAACCTTTTGAGTACCAAGTAATGCATATTTCTATCTCACTAATCTTTCCTTCTTCAGTCCCACTTCAAGGTTATCAGCCCCGGTATGAACGAGGGATTTCATGCAAACAGGCATATAATATTGTTCAAAACTGAAAACGATACAAGAAGTGACTATTACAGGGAAGTTGGTGGTAGCGGTGGGACCCCAGTACTTTAGAGCTGCCAAATCATAAGCTCTCGCTGCCTTCTCTTCCTTATCATATCCTCCTGATAACCATGACAAATTACTACGTTAAAAACCATGTCTCAAACAACATAAAATATTGCACAAGATTGGCTGAGAAACGTTCTAGAACAAAATCTGAATAAAAATACTGCTTACCCAAATAAACTGTAGAAGAGATGAATGGATGACCAGAAATGCACCGAAGTCACGTTCCATGCAAAGAAAAAGTCATATCAAATATCAGCTTACGAAATAGTCAAAATTATCTGCCAAAAATTACTTTTCTAACCTACAAGTGTAATTGACCGAAAGAAAAGTGATCCTATGCTTGCCAATTGACACAGTGCATGCGCACAAGCAACCTTTTTCTTTCTTTTGTTTTTTCTCTCTCACACCCTTTATGGCTGCTACGTAGGATAGAAAACAACTATACATTGGATGAGATCCTTCAATACCATCCTCTTTTTATAGAACAACGACTCGTCGAATTTTAATTGTACCAAAAAGTTCCAACTATTAACAACATTAATTTGAAGATAAAAATTGATTGCATCAGTTTGTAAAGTAGTTTTCAATTGTTCTTTTCCTTTTGATAAATTCGCAGTAATCCCAGTAGGTAGCTCATAGTCAAAGACATATCCCGGCATCTAAAAAACATGCGGAAAAAAGAAATACCGAATTGCCTGTTTCTCATTGGATAAATTATAGACACAACGCTCATATGCCGTTTCTTTCTGTTCTCTCTTCCAATAAGGTGACTGATTACAATATTTATATATTATTTGTTTGTCTGTATCATAAGATCTAAAACAAATCCCGTGAGCTTGTTTCAGAACGAAGAGGACATTATTCAGAGAGAGGGCCAGACCCACTGAAAAAAACCTATCAGGCAACAGTGGACGCTCCACCACCTCAATGAAGCAAGTACAAATTTTAATATGGGAGTGATGGGTGATGTGGTCAAACGCATCTTTCCTGGCAAGTGGGAAAGCAAAAGCAAAAGAAAAGAAAAAGGCCTAGAACACAACAGTATGAGTTATGACTTCTGACTAATGAGGATGTCGAAGGACAGATAGATAAGAAACTAGACAGGGGTTGGCGTCAACACCAAAGGAGTACGGAACAGCCACAGAGGGAGGAATAGGATTGCAGTTTACAGAGAGAAATGAGAGAGAGATTAGTGGCCTGATAATGTGTCTGAAGCAAGCAGACAAGAAAGCAAAGGCACCCGACTCACATGGTGCAAAATGGCGGCACATCGGATCAAATCAATTGAAAGAAAAATGCACACACAACAGTGAAGTACTGGCAGAAGGAGCAGTATTCGTAGTATATGTATGTACCACCATCAGTCAATCATAAAAAAGACTGTTTAGAAAGAAACCCAGGTGTCCTCCCACACTCCACCAACCATTAAATGCATCTTCAATGCATGCAAGCCACTTTTCAGTCTCGTAGATAGGATCATAGCCTATTCTTCCTTTCTTTGCTTTCCAATTATTCTCATTTTTCATTTTTGTTTCCTTAAAAAAAAAGGGTTATTAGAGAGAGAGAGAGAGAGAGAGAGAGAGAGAGAGAGATAGACCTTGACGCCCTTTCCTGGCTTGACCCTCTCTTCTACAGCTGTTGTCCCATAGATGCGCTTCATATCTACCTGTCCATCGGTGCCTGCACAGAGGCCCCCAAAAAACAAAATAAAATAAAATCAAAATCTAACATGAAATAGATGTGTGAGAAGAGGCCAAATTGCTGACCTTGACCTCGTTCTCACACTATAGTCAATAACTAAAATCACTATCCCAATATTTTCTTTCACAAGTGACAACTGAACTGCAGGGGCTAGCTATATCTACTTTTTTCGACTTCCAACGTGCCAAAAGATCCTTTGGGGGTCCAAAAAGAGAAAGCTTTCATTTCTTTAGCACAATCACAATAGACAAAACAAAAACCAAAAACAGTGATTAATAGAAAAATCAAATGAAAAATAAAAAGAAAAATAATACCTAGTAACGCCTCTGTAAATTGAAGTCCGCTGGCCAAAGGTATCAACTATCTTCTTCGAGCTATCGGAATCTGCCGCAACCACGGCCTTCTCAGAGCTCTGCGCAACCCCGAGAGACAAGGCTCCGGTGGTGGGACCGGAGAACGCGGCGAACTCGTTCCCGGAGGACTCAATAGAGTGAGTCCCGAACTCGTTGGGATGCGCCTTTCCGATGGAGGCAGAGTCATCAACCTCTGAACCAGAGTTAGTCGAAAAAGCTTGAAATCCAGCAATGGCCTTAAGATCCTGCTGGTCACCGAAGTAAGCAGAGCCATGGTGGTCGTACATGTGAGTCAACGACGAGTCTTGCGTCTCCGTCTGACTATCGGAGTATCGCATCACGGCGGAAGAGTCCCCGAGAAAGTCCTCCAGCTTCGGCGGAGGCGCGTGGCTAACACTCTGAGTCTGCGCCGATTCCATGAAACTCACGTTGCTATGGTTTAGATTCTGCTCCAGCAGAACCTGAGACTTGGGGTTCCCCCACCCTACAACAACAAA
Organism: Abrus precatorius; assembly: GCF_003935025.1. NCBI lineage: Eukaryota > Viridiplantae > Streptophyta > Magnoliopsida > Fabales > Fabaceae > Abrus > Abrus precatorius. The sequence goes on along the minus strand of NW_020874406.1, from coordinate 24,285,595 downwards.
AAGAAACATTTCAGCGACTTTCCACGTGTGCACCAGTGATTATAGTGCATTACACTCACCATTGGAGTACAAATTATCGAGAAAATAGTTATGAGAGGAGGAAGAAGCGGAAGCGGCGGCGTCGTATTGAACAAACTGTGGTTCGGGGTTTCTGAGCATTTCCATGGGAGAGAGCGAAAACGACAGCCAGTTAGTGGCAGGAGCCATTGATTTTGATGAATGTTGCTAAGTGCAAAATGAAGGTCTGAGCTCAGCGTTTCTGAAAAAGCAGTAATAAATAAAATCAAGAAAAGAACAAAAGAGGCTTCGGTGTGCAGAAAAAAGGCCCAAAACTGAAATAACCTCTTTATCTGGCGTGACGTTACTCTTTGGGCCTACAGCTCTACTTCCCCATGCGGGTGTCGTGATGTTGTTTAATTAAGGGAAGAAGAAGAAGAAGAGGAGGAAGAAGAAGGGAAGAGTGCATGCAAGTTAAGCTTTGGGTTAGAATAGTTGGTCTTGACAGAGAGTTATATAATAGTAACAAGAGTTTCAGCGTAAAAGCAGAGGGTTTATGTTATAATGAGAGAAAATAATAAATAAAATAATGGCGAGAAGTGACTTTTGGCTCTGCGAGGAAGAAAATTTGTCTGAAACACGTCCGCGAAAGATCCGGGCTGGGGCTGGCGGAAAATTGAAGGATTTGTTTGATAGGTTTGGTTTGTGGGATTGGTAGTCAATTACCAAAGTGCCCTTCTCCTTGTTCTTGCCTTTTTTAAGGAATGTAATTTAAATGGGGTTTGGGGTTTGACACACTTGTCTTACATGCACCCACCTCCTTTCCTCAGATCAAATTCAATTCCGTAACTCTTCTTCCCCATTCCTACCAACCAATCCCTCTCTTTTTTCACATTCACCCATTAACGCACACTCTCTCTTCCTACAACTTTATATTTCATTTTTCTTTCTAAATAATCTCATTTTTGTATAATAAATATGTTCAATCTCTTTTTTAAACATATTAAATTCTATTTTCTGTAAATCTAAATATTGTAACATGTTAAATATATTTGCATAATTATAGTGTATTTTAATTTTTTAATAATAATATTAAATATATTTGTACATTGCATGAGTTTTTTTATTTAAAATAAATAATTAAATTAACATATAAAATAAATTTAAACAATTATTTATTAATTTAATAATAATAAAATTAAAATAATATTTTAAATTTTAAAGTAAGATATTAAAATAATGATAAAATTAATAATATAATGCATCTTAAAATAAATAAATAAGTAAGTAAACTTTTAACTTGACATTAACAAATATTTTATTTATTATTTAAAAAGTATATTATGGAGAATAAAATAATTTAAAAAATTAAGTATAAATTAAAAAATATTTTTTTATTCTTGTCAATTTTATTTTAAAAAAATAATAATTTAAATATAAATACATTAAAAAATATAAGGTATCACATGCAAATTAAAATGTATTATTTTTTTATTTTTATGAATATAAATTTATTTAAAAAATACCATACATGTTAGAACAATACACTGACAATAAAATTCGTATAATTTAATCTTTTTTTAAATTTATTTAAATTAATTTATAATGTTTGATAGACTAAAAAAATATTTATGATAAATATAATAAATTAATTCTAAATAACATAAAATTTCTTATTTCAAAAATTTAAAAATAAAATATATTATTTCATAATCTTATAATGTATTTGTCATTATAAAATTAAAAAAAATAGTTATAACAATAATTTATTAAATATAACAAATTTTTTTATTATGAATTATAAAATTTAAATAAAATATTTTATAATTTATGACTTATACATTTGTATATATTTGTTGAACTAAATTCATATAATATATTATTTATTTATAATTATAATTTTAAATTTTAATAAAATTTTTACTAAAAAATCATTAAAAGGCAGTATAATATTTTTTTAAAAAAGTAATTCATCTGATTCATAACAATAAAAATTTAAATAAAAAAATACAGTTGAAAATAAAATTGAAGTGTATTTATTTAACTAATGTGTGATATTTAAAAATTATTATTTCAATATAAATATATACAAAATGAAATGTTAATATTTAAAAATAAAAATATATTAAATTTTATTATTATATAAATAAATTACCATACTAATATATTATAAACAAAAATTAATAATAATACAATATCTATTATTAATTTATAAGTTTAGCTGTTGATCAAAAAAATAAATAAAAAATATATATAATTAAGTTTCTTTTAAAATATTAAATTATTATATATTACTTGATAAATTAATTAAATATAATAAAATTATGTTATACGAGTCATAAATTAAAATAATAATTTTTTTTATTTTTTATGCATATATTTTCAATTTTTAAAATAATTAATATAATTTTTAATTATTTATTATTTTAATTAAGAATCAATAAAAATTAATTTAACTATAAAATAATTTAATGATATAATAATTTTTTTAAAATATTAAAATAATAAATATTAATATATATAAAAATTTAATAAATAAATTTAAAATATTAAATAAAATAAAATATATAGATTAAACTAAAAATAAGTAAAGTTAAAATTCTATTTAATGATATATGAAATGTCAGAAAAAAATATATAAATATAATAAAAATTATTTTTTTACTTGTATTATAATTTAATTATTTGATAAATTTAATTTAATAATATATAAAATAAAATAATAATCTTATAAATATATTTTTTATTTAAAATATTATTTAATATTTAAAATACATATTTAAATATAAAATATATTAAATTAATTGATAAAATAATTTAAATCAATAACATTTAAATTTAAATATAACTTAAAATAAATTTATAATTTTATTTTTAATTAAAAGATAACTCGATAATTTTATTAGATTTTCGTAAAGATATTTTTATATAATTTAATAAATATTATTTTTCTATTTTAACACTTAACAATGAATTTTTTTTTTATATATAATAATTTTTAATAAATTTTTAAATACTACTCATAATAATTTTATTATTGTTATTTATAACATTATATAACTATTGATTTTAATAATTTTTTAAATATAATTTAAAAATAAAAATTATAAATTAATAATAATTATAATTTAAGTTATATAAAATGTTATAATTAATTATAATAAATTTTAATTTAACATAATTTATAATAAATTTATTTATATTTTATGTTAAAGTAATGTTTGTATCACTGACATTATAATTAGCTTTAAACATTCTAAACTTTAAAAATAGATGTGGAATATATAGAAGTGACTTTAAACATTTTAAATCATAATAATTATAAATTTTATTATAAATACATAAAATAATAAATATATAATGTCAAATTTATATATAATTTTTTTATATATATTTAATTTTAAATTTTAATACATTTAAATTTTAGTGTAAGTATATGTAATAATAAGTATGTGTAATATAAGTAATTTTAAATTTTTTAAATATTAATAATTATAAAATTTATACATATTATTATACATATATATAGTAATAAATAAGAAAAAAAAAAAATATATATATATATATATTCTTAATAGGATATTGGTTTGATAGCATTCTTTGTATAATGGTTACATTTGAGTTGATTAATTATTTTTTTAAAGAAAAAAATTACATTGCATTGTCCTATTTTTTTATTTTAAAATTACATTTTCTTTCTCTGAAATATTAACATGTACTATATTTTTAATTCATTTGATTGTGAATGAATATATCCCTGATGGTAAATAACTGTGAACGAACTTTTTAAGAATACTTTTATTCTCTTTATAGGACATTTAAAATTATCGACAGTTATCTTAAACATCATATTATTGATTTTATAATTTTAACAAGTAATATACTATTTTTGATATTTATAATATCAATTTTACATCTTCATTTCAATTTATAAATTTTTGAAGTCAATAATTGAAATTCATAATTAGTAACTGATATTCCTATGAGTTATATAAAGAAAAAAAAGTTCTTAAGATGTTCACTTGTAATAAAATAGACTAAAATGCAATACGTATTAATTTTCTAAAAAGGAATATATAATTTTAAAATGAAAAATAGTAATTTGAACTTCTTTAACCATAAAATTATAATTTATCATTTAAATTTAATATTTATTGTTCTCCTAATAAATACTACAAGGCCCCGCTTGATTAATTTGTTAGAATTTAATACAAGACAATTTATTCCTTAAGCTATGTTTCCATAAATTTAATTTGTCAAGTACTATTAATTGTTGCTCGAATTTTTTAAATAGTATATTTTGAAATTACAATCACATTGAATGAACTATTGGTTGATTTCACATCGTATTGCACTTGAAATAGTAATTGTTGTACATCATTCCATTGCAAAACAAGTTAAAATTATTTTTACAAGTTCTAATGTTTTATACTTTTTTATATGTACATTATAAAAAACCAACGCACAACCGTTTTTACCCTAACTTGTTTAAAATAATAATTAAAAACTACTATCTATTAATTTATGCGTAAATTATACAATATTTCTACTATTATTACTACTATAAAACTGTTACTAGTAATAATAATAGTGAAAGGATGTCTATAAATAATTATTAAATAATCATATTATTACTACCTGACCATGGATCTTTCATTTCTCATGACACAGGATTAATCTTCACCTCCAATATAACTATAACTCAAAATAATAAAACTGATGTTTAAATTAGGTGGTGATTCAATTCATTTCACTGGACCAAGTTGTGGTGTAAGTCTGTTTTATTTATTTATTTATTTACCCCAACAATTAATAAAACATTTTTCATACTTTTTCGTAACAGTTTACATATAGAGACTTAAAAATTAATGATTATATTTTAAGCGGTTGAAACACTCCACTTAAGCAAAATTTTTAATAAAATTGGATATTTATAAATAAAGTAAATTTGTGATTATATTGTGATACCAAATAGTTTCATTTTGGATAACTTTATATCAGTGGATTCCTAGCATTTTTATATGATTTGTTGTTTGGGATCGATTGTGTACGTAGTTTCAAATGCTAGTGTCGCCAATTGGTTAGGAGTCCTTGTCAATCCAAATGGTTTTTTAGAAAATGCAGGGTCACTCCCATTGAACTTTGAAGGTATAATATAATTTTTGTCAATTTTTGAATCCTATAACCCCGACATAGAAAATCTACCCCAACGACAGGGTACATTAGTTGATGTGGATGGAAGTTGTGGCTCTGTACATTATATATTTAACACTACACAAAAATCTCATCTATTCAAGACTTGGTGTTTTGTTTTATTACCTCTTGTTAACATGCTTTTTTAATAATAAAAAAATATTATTAGAATAACTGTTATGAGTTTATATTAATAACACGGTATATTATAGTAACAAATAAAATTATTAATACATCACATCAAATATCAAAATAGTTAATTTTTATCTGCGTAGATCATATATATGTAAAGGAAAACTTTCCCAACTTGATCCTTTATTGATTGTCACCGAATAGGTCATATCCTCCTAATGATGACAATTTTTACACGGGAATTGATCCTTCAAATCCGAAAAAAAAAATTATCGGTAAATTTGGAGATGGAGTTTACACCTCTAACTTCCTTGAAAACATTTTTAATTATATTTATATTTATACGTTAAAGTTGACTTAATTTAATTATTTATATTTTTATTTAACTTGATTTGGATTCGGACTGAACTTATATACTGTATACTCATATTTTATTTTATCATAAATTTTATAATTTTATAATTTTGAGGACTTAGATGGAGCGGGGAATGAAAACCCGAAAAAAAAAAAAAAAAGTATCCCATGGTAAAGATTGGGGATGGGAATTTGGAGGATAGAAAAACGCGGTAGCAGGGATGCCTTCCCTCCTCTAAAATTTGGACAATTAAATTAATTTTTAAAAATTTTAACACAATATTTATTTAGTTTTTAAAATACCTTTTAACACTATTTAAATTTTATAAAAAAATTAAATTTAATATTTTTCTTTAAAAATTTGATTTATTACTAAACTAAACTCCCAGGTTGTTTACCATTTTAATAATTTCAAGAACAAATTCTATATTCTTTTAATTTTTAATAAATTAATATAGTGATAAATTAAATATTTAAAAAATTATCTTGGTGACACGATCACACGATATTTAAAAGCCCAATACAATAATAATTTAAATTTAAAAAAAATTAATTTAGTAATTTAAATCTTTAAAAAATTAACTTAAATACTTTCATATTTTGACGACTGATTTGATTTTTTTTTCTCACTCTCTCTGTATATATATTGCAATACGTTGTGTTTTGAAAACAAATTACAGTCACTGTTTCAAACTTAATTAACTATTGATTCATACCTTCCTGCTTTTAGCTAATTGGACAATCATTCTTACCACTGTTTTTTCCAAGTTGGAGATGAGAACATATTTCTGTTCATCGAAAGAAACACCTCGTACCTTGTTGCATAGAATAGCATCATTACATTCCACTGAGCTTAATGCAAATATGATGATGAGTCCCAATTCAATCAAACAAAAGCGAAATTTTCAAAGCATTTAGTCTTTGAAACTTTTCCTTCCTTCTGATTTGTTTGTTGTAATGATACTTCCCGAGCACAATGAATTAACTAATCTACGGAGTTTTTTAATTAATTCATCTTTTTTTTTCTAAATAATCATATTCACTTAGTATGTCTTTAATTATAGTTTTAGAATTTTTTTAAAGATTTGTTTATTTGTCACAATTTAATTATTTTCAACCCTAAATTGGCAATATTAGTTAGTCTCTGATCTGTTTGTCAATCTTATGTTAATTTTGTCCATTAAATGTCATATAGTTAGTTATTTTCATTTGTTCTCTTTAGTAACACGAATTTTCCATTTTTTTTTATAGGCAAAACAAATCTTATTAAAAAGAGTTCAAGGGGAACTCAAAACCCATATACACAAAACTATATACTTATACAAAATTAAGACAGATGCAATTTCGTGGGTTCAAATACCAATCAGCTAACATAATAGCTTCTCCCTTACTAACAAGTGATAACAATTTTCAGGATCTCAGAATAATAGAATCTAAGACTTCCCTCTCATCCAAAACACCATTGGAAAATATAATTCTATTTCTATGCAACCATAAAGACCACACTGTACTTACCCAAATAATTAATAAGCATATTCCTTCTCTTTTACTACAGCCAACACCAACCCAAGAAAGCAAGTGAGTCGATAAATCTGAAGGCAAAACCAGTGAGAATCCAAGCCAACGCGCAGTAAAGTACCAGATTTGAGATGAAACTGAGCACGTTAAAAATAAATGAGTTGGAAGTTCCTCCAAACCATGACAGAAGCAACAAGTTATATCATCAATTTGAACACCATGATCAATCAGTAAACCTTTACAAGAAAGTGCATTCAACAACAATTGCCAAGAAAAAATCAGACACTTAAGAGGGACCTTCCCTCTCCATAGCCTTTGCAAGGCATCTGCCGTACACTGATCTACACTATTAGGACCACCAAAAAGTTCAAATAGCCATGAATACGCAGATTGCACTGAATAACAACCTGAAGAATCTGCCCTCCATACCCATTTATCTTCTTGTAGTAACTTAATAGAAACTCCATCCACAAGCTCCAACAAAAGATTAAAGCTCAAGATCTCATGTTGAAAGAGTTCTCTTCGCCAACTAACATTCCAAACCCATCTAGTGCCATCATGAAAACCATTCTCCAATACACATGATTCAGCATTTCTCGCCACTGCAAATAATCGCGGAAATGCTTCACATAATCGCACCCCTCCTACCCACTTATCTCTCCAAAAGAGAGTGTGAAAACCTGCACCCACACTTCTATCAAACTTCTCATCCAGCCATTTATATCACTAGCTTCCCGTTTTATGAATATTTTATTTAATCCCATGTAATAGACAAATAAACGAATGATTACAAATAATTAAAGCGTATACAAAATTACAAAGACCGAACTAAATATTCTTAAAAATAGAAATTAAAAATAATATTTAGAGAAATCAAATAATTAATTTAGTGATAATTACTTTTTTTTATCTAAATGTTTAAAATAACATTAATTATTAAGTAAGTATGTATTCTAATATCTGAAATTATAAGTGTCAATAAATTTATTTTTTAAAAAAGGTTTAGTTTATTATTTTTATATAGAAAATAATTAAAATAAATATAATTTTGTAAAATCATAGATCAAGTAAAAGTAAAAATTAAAATGATTGATACTTTAATTTAACTGACTTAACTAAATATTTACATATTAATAAATTATACCCTAAACTCGACGAAAAGGATAAATTAATTAATAAAAAAATATATAGCAGGAAATCACCTGATAATTCTAATAAAAATAAAAACATTTAGGGTGTATTTGTTTTTGGTAAAAAGAAAAAGACATTAAGGGCATATTTAAAAATACAATTCAATTAATTATTTATTTTAGGAATATTACATGAAAACCTGGGTTATATATTTAATCATAAAATTATTAACATAACTTAAAGATTATTTTCGTAAATTATACTGAGAAACTTACTAAAATAAGATAAAATAAAAATTATAAGAGTTATAACCTATCTTTATAAAATTCTCATATATTTTTACAAATATTTTCTAAACCTAGTTCGTAATTATTATAAAAAAATTAAATTTAAAGTGACAGATATATAAAACAAAAGAAATAATTATACTTGTTGTTGTCAACATATACACATTGCTCCCTTGGCGTAACATCAGGCTCCTTTTGAATTCAGCCTAATGACACATATAATAATTCATATTATACATAAATTATAAAGTACTCTATAAACTAACTGGAACAATTATTGTCAAAATATATAACAACTTTTCTCCTTTTTGCCTGCTGGTTCCAAAGAAATGGCAACATCAAGTTTCTGTGTACAAATTAAAAGGCAAAGTGCAACGCACGCAGCGCTATAGCACTAGACCAGTGGGCGAGAAAACGGGAGCATGAACAGTAAAATGCTTGTTTCATCACCCTCTAGTTGTGGCATAAGACCAAGTTGAATACACTATATGGATGTGCCACTTTTAAGATAAAAATCGAGTCGACCCGGGAAACATGAGTGCATAAAGCAGTGCCGACGAATACGCATCATCCTCTGCGTTCTACTACATCTAGACCGGCAGCACCTACGCATCCTCTCCACCCTCGCAAGCATCCAATGTTATATATTTCTTATTTACATTTTCTCTTTCTTCCCCCTTCATGCTGTAATTTTCATACAAAAACTATTCTACTCCTGCCAGTATCCTTCCCTCTGTACCACAACATATGTTAAGATACATACTCTCATAATGGCTACGTGCGATCAGGAATATTTATTTAGTACAGCTGCGCAGGCAAATTCCAAACATGGTAAATTCTTAATAGAATCTCAAATGTGATAAGTTGTGAATTTAAATCTCCACTCATCTTTTTAGGATGTGATAAATATAAATTTTGTATATGTCTTTAGAGTTTGTAATTTTATTTGGTTTTAAAATGAGACACTGTTCTTTTTTAAAAATTAATCATACAAAAAAATGTAAAATATAGTCATGGATTTATTATTTGATTATGTATATTACTAAAAACTTATGACAAATATTTGTCAAATAAAAAAAAGTTTTTGAAAGACATTATCAAGATACTTTAATGTAGTATTTTTATCTTTTAATATGATTTTTAATGAAAAACATTATTTAAAAAAAATATCTTAAATGTACTAGTTAGAAAGAAAAAATAATAATAAAACAAATAGTTACTTTAAGAAAGTTAAATCATTAAAAATATGAATCAATTAATGAAAATTTAGTGATACATAATTAGATTATAGTACAAACAAATTTTAATAAGATTAAGTTCAACCAACAATAAATTAAGTAAATTATGGATGCATGGAACTGGGAATTCTTTTCTTTACATTTTCCTAAGACCATAAGACACATAAATATACTTACCATAAGGAAATTGTACTAAGTTTTTTTTTTTTTTTGAGGTATACACTTAAGGCAAATTAATGCCTTAGTGGTATTATTAATACATTTTTATTATAATTCTGAATACTATTAAAATATTAGTTGGCACCATCGACCCTAAACTTTACTATATATGGTTGATAAAATTAAATTAATAAATTCAACCGCCCCTTCTTGTTTACGACCAGATCCATGCATACAGTCAAGAAATTTATGTTATCGATGGAAGTGATTATATGTGAGGCGTAATCGATTCATTATATAATAATTAACTGTTTGCATGACTGTGCGCTTTATTAGAATATTATAAAAGAATAATTATTGAGGTCCTAGAGAGGTGTGATTCGTTCAAAGCTCAAACCGTAAGTTTAGTTTCAACTTTTTGTTAATAAATAATTAAATAAAAAATGTGATTCAAGACTCTGTATATCTAATGCATATAATGAATGTTTGATCATGTTAATATTTGTTATTTTATATCATTTTTATTAATATTATCGTGCGTTAGTTGTGGTCGATGACAAAACCAATTAAATTATATCCTCTCTTGGTCATATAAAAAAAAATATATAAAATGTGATATTTTTATCCTAACTATGGAAAATAGAACAAATCAATATTAAAAATTTAATTACTTTTATATAATTAAAAATGATAAATTTTTTATTAGGATATAAAATACTTATTATATTAAAAATATAAATGTTTATTAAAAATTTACTATATATATCTCATAAAATACCTAAAACAAAATTTAAAAGATAAGATTAATAAAATCATTATAAAAATTATACTTTCATTTTTATTTGTATTAGTGTAAGATTTATATTAGTGAAACACTTATTCTCTGCTGGATGTAATGATTTTGATTATTTAGTATTATGAATATTTTAAAAGTATAAAATTATAATGTAAAGTAATTTTTTATTTGTACTAATGAATTTAGCCATTTATTTTTTATAAGAAAAATGAAAAAAAAGTATATAAATATTAATATTTTCAACTAGTGTCATAGGAACATTAGTAAACAATATTTATTTATTTTTTAATTATTTAAATTTTTTTATATTCTTAATAAAATAACTTTTTACTTTTTAAAATATTTTTTTCTTAATTAATGTAATAGTTTATAGCCTAAAAATATATAAACAATTTATTAGTGTTATTTGAGTTGACAACACAAGTGCTGATGGTATTTTCTTAAAAAAAAATAGAGTATTGAGTTTTTTTTTATTTACTTTTTACTACTTTTTCATTTTTGATTTCTAGTGCTTCTCCTCACCTGGTTATTTAATTCGTAAAAATATAGAATTTCTTCTCCTGAATTTTGATTAAAAACTGATAACGTAAAAAACTACTCAATTGATCATTTATAATTAAGTGTTCAAATTCTTTATATTTAATTATCTGCAATTTTTACATTATTTTAAGCATTGCATTTAAAATTTTGTAATGTTAATTCCATTGCACCGTTATTATTTTTATTTACGGTAACACCATTACCATCATTAGAAAGAGGGAGAAGAGGATACAATTAAAACCTAGTTTTAACAAAGCTGTGTGAAAACGAGTAGTAGTCACGAAATTGAACTCTACCATCTACCAGCAATAACTGCTTTTACTTGATGAACTTGACTTTGATCTTACTTTTTTCACGCAGAACATGACTCTCAAAATAAACCTTACATATATGTCCATGGTTCTCTCTCCTGTGTGCTGGAGACGAACAGTGCATACACACACACACGTAGATGAAAGGTGTAGAGATATATATGCACGTATTGGTGGCTGATTTGTTGGGTCTTCGGTGCAACATCGACGCAAGCAAAGTAGTTTTTTTCTTTTCTTTCTTTCTTTGACTATAAATTATGTATGTTTGCTTTGAGAGGGAATGGGTCCGTGTCCTTTATGCTATTACGCTATGGGAAACGTGGCCTCTCGTTGCGTTTGTTTGTTTTTATATCAACTTAGAGAGATGAAAATTTTATATATTATGGCACCTTCTCTTTGTTTTACTTCTTCCGAGTAGCAACTTTTCGTGTTGGTGATGTCTTTCATTTCCATGCCTAATCTTTAACCTTCCAACTCAGTATATATAATTGAAGTTCATGCCCATCTCGTTAATTACCTGCTAGCTCCTCTTCAATCATCACACGTACCGTGAAACACTGTCTGAGCTAGCTCTTATATACGCTCTAGATACTCTAATGCAATTCATCAACATATTAATGTGAACATATGCTTGGTCGTAGAGAAAATTTAGCCTCATCAATTATGTATGGAGTGAGGGATAACCTTTAATTTAATGCCTTTTCAATTGTCAGGGAATAACGAAAAGGATTTGATCGATCACGAGGAAGTTGATGACGATTAATTATCATGCACAACTGCATTTAAAAATATATATATATTGAACGGCAATACTTATATAAGATCGATGTTAAGAATATTACATAATAAAAAATTAAATGGGTCTGGGGGAAGAAAAAATCATTCCATTCCAAAATAAAACACATTATATTTAAGCCTCAATATACATAATTTATCATGAAAATTTATCTATGGCTGCATCACCCACAGATCATCTATCAACTAGACCTATTGTTACTGGTCTGTGAAATGAAATAAGACTTTGTTTTTTTAATTAATGATGTGATCCGTTGTCATATATTAATTTTTTTAATCAAATTTTTAATGTGTATCTAAACGTATGTAAAATCAAATTAATAATTGTATAATTTTATTAAAATTTTGTAATATATAATATTATCAATTCAAAAAAATTTCATTTTTTAATATAAATATACTATATATAAATTCTTATATTTTATTGAATATATGTAAAAAAATTCTTATATGGGGGAAAAACATTTATTATTAACAATATAATTCTTGGTTAGTACATATATATTAAATAAATTTTAAAAACGTTAATGTATATACCATCCACATGTTATATCATTAATGTTGGATCAAGTATTAGAATATATATATAACAAATTTAAAGATTAACGTTTTTATATAAATATTTTTTTTTGTTGTGAAAGGACATTTAAAGAAGTTATCATATTCTAAAAGAAAATATATTATATATGTGTTAAAATTGTTTGTTATACATAATTTGTCTATCATATACTTTAAAAATTTATATTAAATGATTTAAGTTTATTTAGTTAAAATATGTGTTTATTATTAATAGAGGTGGGTACGAGTAGCAAGTGATTTAAGATTATTTAAATAAGATTTTAAATTTAAATTTTTGTATATACAAAAAAATTTGTAATAATAAATTCATCTACTAAATCTAAATGCATGACTCGAATAAATTTTAATATATATATTTTTTCAAATAATGTAAGATTCTAGAAATATATTATACTCATTTCAGACAGTCTAGTTATGCTCATGATATTTCTTAAGCTGTTGACAACATTTTTGTTAAAAAAAATAAAGTTGGACCTAATTTATATATTTTTTTGGTCAATAAATATTTGCGTATGTGTATTTAGTGTTTTCTATGCATGCTTGTATAAAGTTGTGTTTAGATAAAAAAAAAAGTTTTTATTGAATATAAAATCAATAATAAAAAACAATTTAAGTGAAAGTAAAGTATAAAAATAGTTATAAATGATATTTGCAAATTAAGTATAGTAAATAATTTTTTTAAAAAAAATTGTTATTTTAATTAATTATATTTGACATAAAAATTATTGAATAAATATTCTATAAATATTTTTCATTATTATCTAAATATATAATTTGGTAATTTAAAGTTACTTTATCTTAATACTACATTAAGAAAATCACAATTATGAGACACTTATTGTAATCTCTAGTAAACTCAAAATCTTCAACTGCCAAAACATGATATAACAAATAACACGTCACCAGATGTATAATTTATTTTATAGTACTATATATATTAACTTCAACATTGAGTATTTTAACAATACACCATTCCCTGTCTCTCATGCACAAGCAGTACAGCGTCAGTTGTTGAAACTTCACTGAACCTAGCTACCTCTACTGAGCTCACTAAAAAATACCAAAAGATCATATACGAACTCTATTTGTTATTTAATTTGGTTGAAGAAAAGGAATTTCATATGTAACTTAATTTAAACAAAACAATGCAGAGTTGTCCATGACTAAATGAGCCAACTTAGAAAAAAATGTTATACTTATGAACGGACATTGACTAAAACTTTGTCGCATAGCGTACCTATAATTAAAATCAGCGTCAAATATGCTTGTCATATTATTGTCACACGAATGTAAACTTGTCATTCAACATTAAGTTTACTTAATTTTGTTTTTCAAAAAATTAGTCAAGCTTAAAAACAAAATTTAAAAACCAAAAATATATTTATACATGAGCACGTACCTATTATTGAAAAAGAGTAATGATACATGTGCAATAAATTTGTATAAAACAATATAATTTAATTTTCTTTACTTTTTATTATATCACTCATCTTATTTAAATAAAATTGTTTTCTGTCAAATTTTTGTTACAGTACATGACAAAAAGGTAGAGTAATTACGTATACGAGAATTCAGCTGATTAACTACACCTTAAATAATTGAGTATATTTTTTTGAAAGAGCAAAATATAATTAATCGCGATCTAATTATTCAATAACAATTTGATTTATATAGAGTTTCAAATAGCCCACGCTGAAAATAAGAGAAAAACCTATTAAAACATATTTATAATTTGCACCAAAAATATATATGTATATTGCAGAGCTATGATTGAGCACGAGTCGATTGTCGCTGGATTCGGGCTTATTTTTTTAAAACCGAAGACCCAAAATGCGCAAATTCATAATTGCTCTCATCCGTTAACTAGTTTGTGGGTATAATTTAGATGTAGTATACTTTTCTATTGAAGTTTTGAGTTTCATCTCATTAACTTGTCTATTAAAAAGATATGCAAATTATTTAAAAATAAAAATTTTGATTAAAAAAGATTTATGATATTACATTTAAACGTTGTATACTTACTCTATCAACTGTAACAATTTGGTGAATATAGTGTAAAGCGATGAATGGATTATTGAATTTATACCACAGTTACACAGAAATTAACACAGTTGTAGGGGAATATAACATAAAATTGAGTGGGAGTAGAACTTGTGTAGGTTCACAATTAGTTGCTAGCTTAGAGCAATTTGTAGGTAGCTTCTTGATTCTCTTGACGCAGCAACCTGCAAGTTGCAAATGAGGTGACTAACTTTGCTTGTTCTTGTCTATACCCTTTCAAAACGGCATGTGACATCACACGTGGTGCACCCAGACAAAAGGAATGTGCAAACTGCCTCTGCTCTACAATTTGAACAGTTTAATGTATGCATATGTTACTTTTAATATTCAAAATGAAAACGTGATTCTCTGTTTCACATTATCAATTTCTATTTCTATTTTGCACCAAATTCTTCTCTCAATCGTATCAGTCGTTTTTTTTTTCCTTTCAAGTAAAAAAATATAAAATCAAAGTTTTGAACAACCAAGTTCGGTTTCTGTTTTGGACTTGAGAAGCATTATAAAATTCCAAGTACACGTCTTTAAGCCAAACCAGATCGAATTTGCAAGTATGCCTAACTACAATGCCACTTGAAGTTCGACCCTTAGCTATCTTTAGACCACAGGAAAGGATGAGAACTAAAAATTAAAACTGTAAAGATAGATAAAAATTAGAGTAATAAACAATAGATATATATTTAAAATGCTAAACGTTATTGAAGATTGCTTGATTGAAATTAAAACAAATGATTGTTTTGAAATATTACCATTCTATTTTCCACAATGAAAAAGTTTGTTCAAAACTTATCTTCGTGCCACCTAGACACGATCTTAGCATCATTGAGATTCTTGAAACCCCTGATCATTATGGAGGTGTGATTAAAGTTATTGAACGGTGATGATGAGGAAGTAGATTGTTAACTTGAGACAGGGACCAAGGGATCCTAATCATCGTTCTCATCTTCTTTATGTAAAGATTAAGCCCTGGCTTTTGACCATTGACTAGGAGGCACGTGCACCGC
This sequence comes from Abrus precatorius, assembly GCF_003935025.1. NCBI lineage: Eukaryota > Viridiplantae > Streptophyta > Magnoliopsida > Fabales > Fabaceae > Abrus > Abrus precatorius. The sequence continues at coordinate 24,269,503 of NW_020874406.1, read as the reverse complement.
ATCCTTCTTTTCTTTCAAAATGCAGCAACGATGATTTCGGCGACGCACGTGCACTTCCTTGTCCCGACATGTACTAACATAATCATGCCTTAACTGTTCAACTTGCTATTGTTTATTGCTCCCTCTGTTTTTAATCTACTTTTAATATACCCCTTTCCCCCCTTAAATTAATCTCACGGTTAATTTTAGTGTATAGCCACGTTAATGATATTATATAAATTCAAGTGGTACCCACCATGCACGTGACATGCCTAAGCTGTAACTCGAATTTAAAGCTTTTTCTGAACCTCAATGGGGGAAAGCAAGTAGTGTATAGATTAGTAATTTATTATGACAACTGATATGTATCACAGTTGTTGCTTACTCGACACCGCCATTTAACATGCAGTGATTAAAAAATATAATAAACTGAGTTTGGTCGTTCAAAGGTTACTTTTACATTGATTTTATGTGTATAAAAGAATAAGAGTGATAGTTGTTTTAAAAGTGTAATATAAATTTTTAAAGTAAGAAAACGATGATACTCTATTGATTATAAAAATTCATGTTCATTTTTTTAATATGGGAACTATATATATAGTATATATTTTAAAATTAAAAATGATTTCAACTTATTTATTTTAAAATCAAAATAGATGTTTATATGATGAACGAATTGGGAGAAGAAACAGCATCGACGTTAATCATAGGTCACGTTTTAAATGGGAGTAAAAAAATTGAGGATACACATCTGCCAAACTTGTTTTCGTTTTTGAAGTAGATATCATCTGTCTTTTTCGTTTTTTAAACATTAAATAACAATGGAGGATTGTCGAGTGATTAAGTCTTCAAGGAGAGAAAAGGTGGTGGCCATAAGTAGCCCTTCCATGGGGTTTTCTCTCTTAAAAAATTGAAAATAAAATTGACAATCAATCTACGGCAAAAATAGACTAGGTTAGTCTGGTCTTATTTTAAATAATTGTGACTTGTTTTTCAAATATTGGGATTAAATGTGTCTTTATTAATTTTTTTAAGTCATAGCATAAACTTTTTAAACGTTTAGCTTTATTTTAAATTATCTATAAAACTTATTTTATAATAATAAAATTTTATCTCATAACAAACTAATGTACCTAAGCCTTACATAAATGAATGAGTATATAATTTAAAATATTATAATGAAATTTAATACGATTATATATTTTTTGAACATTTTCGGTTTTATATAAAAATTATTAAAATTTTAAATTTTATAAAAAAATTATTTAATTTCCTATTATGCTTTTCATCTATATTAATTAATATCTATGTGACGAAACTAGGTAGACTTCTTTGCATTCACTCCTCCACAAGTCAAGCCACTTGGGCTAACTCTAACCGTGGTAGTTTACACTCCTGTACATTTAACACATCTTGTTGGAAAATTTGCATCACTTGTTGATTACTGAAATAAGATGGTACTAAGATTTGTGTTATGAGTTTCATCAATAACAAAAATTTATACACGTTATTAAATTTAGTCAAATATTAAAATATCATTAATTACCAAATTGTTACAAGTTACAAAATAAAATAAAAATTAATAGCTTATAAAATTATAATTTTAGCTCGCAAAATGCTTTGAATTTGTTTTAATTTTGTTATTAACAACCTGACCTTATTAAAATGATATATCATTTTCAAATACTATACTTAATCTTTCCCTATCTTACGTTATTGTTTAGCAAGTGTCAATCAAGTGCACAAATTCTGTGGGTATTGTCATGCAGAGGTATCAAACACGGCCCAAATGTAAAAGACATAATGCAAAGTGAAAAGCCACAAAAACTGTAAAGCAGCATTGTTCCACTTCATTTGGACTTCATCAACTAGTCCTTATATCACAGACTCAGCACCGGGCTTAGTTTGCTGCACTGGACAATGTTTATACAATATGTGCCTTGTTTTAATCTATGATTTCTGACAAGAAAAAAAGAAGAAGAAGAAGAACAGTCTCTCTGTTTTTCAGAGTTTCATAGCTTTCCATTGACTAAAAAAATAGCAAGAAAAATCTAATCCATTCAAATAAAAACCAAGGACTTATAAAGATTTGATTACTTTATAACAAAAGCATTGTATCTTTTATTATTTTTCTTAAAGTTGGTAATATAATTTATTTTAAATACAAAATAAATAATTTAAATATACTAGATTTATGCAAGCAATAATTTTGTAAGACATGAAAAAGTGAGATTTTTTAAATAAAAAATGAAAAAAGAGAATTATAGAGAGAAAACGAAACGAGTTACTTACATCTTATCATGTCATGATAATTCATATTAACAAACAAAAATGAGTAGTATTCATATTAAGCTAGTAATTTCACAAGGGTTCTTATAATTCTGAACAGAACAAAAGTGAGTTCTTGGTAGAGTCATGTAAATTACGGCAGGGGGGATGATACATATATATGACCCCAGTTCCATTTGGCAATCATGACACGCCATACACAAAAGTCCAAGCTGGCCGTCCCCTTCGACCCTTCCCTTGGAAATTCCGATTAAAGTTGTAATATAATAGAGTTTAAACCAAACACTTGAGCAAATGGCATAAGAAAGCTTTGAAAATTGTTATATGCAACCCTTTTTTGTTTTCTTTTACAATGTTATTTTCACACTAAGCCTTTTCAACACACAATACAGAACTTACCTTATTATACTTGTACTGTGATATGAATTTCACTAGAATTGATCTTGCTTCTTCCTGATTCTGATCCACCAGATTGGAAGTTGTGTTGCTTGGAACAATCAAATGGATGCAATCCAAAGAGAGAAAATCTATGTTGCTGTTGGTAATGATGAGGTGGATGGATTTAAGACTTTGAATTGGGTTCTCCAGAAGTGGAATTCTCATCCAATTTCCGTTGTTATTCTCCATGTGACATACAATATTTCCAAGGAGTATGTTTATACACCATGTAAGTTGGGCTTGTGTATAAGCTTTATTTTTTTCCTTTGTTTGCTCGAAATTCAACTGGGTTTTACTTTTGTGATTCCGTTGCAGTTGGGAAACTTCCAGCAAGATCTGTGAATGAAGAGAAACTAGAAATTCTCAGGAAAAATGACCAAGAGAAAATTAACAAGTTGCTTTCCAAATATATTGCTTTCTGTGGCAAGGTTTGAACATTTTAGTGCTTTAATAACACTGTTTCAATTGCTCGGATCATATGAAATGAAATGAAGTACTAGTCGTTTATGCTTATTACAGGTGCCAGCAGAGATTCTCGAAGTTGAGAAATTTGATGAACCTATGCAAAAGCGCATCATAGACTTGATCTTTGGTCTAGGAATAACCAAATTGGTCATGGGATTTTCATTCATGAAGCCCTCCTTGTACCCTCTCATTTCCTTGCTCTTATTCTTCTAGAAAAATTTTGCAAGTCATGGTAAATTCTATAACTTTCCTTAATATTTCTTTTGTTTCTTGTTAGGAAATCAAAAGGTGCCATCAGTGGGTTGTTCTATGTTCATCAGCATAAACCTTCCTTTTGTGAATTGTTCATTATTTGTGGAGGGAAACAAGTTTTCCTAAGGGGAAGAAATGATGAGAAAATAATGGAGGATGATCATGGAGTCATGGTTGCAAAGATGAGAGATAAGTTAACTTTTAAAGATTGGCTAGACAAATTGTTCATTGACAAAACCAGTGATTCACAGGATAGAAGTGCATCTCTTTCCTCAACCAATTTGGAGTCTCATGGGAACCAAAATCAATGGGAATTTCATGCACAAGAAATTGAAAATTATTATCAAGAATTGTTGTCTTCGAAGTTGGAGGAAGGAAGCTGCGTGCAAGATAATGACGACTCACGGATTAGTCCAATTGAGCCAGATGTCACTGAACGGGACAAATCTAATATGGTAACTAAACAATGCCAGATATTTTCCTCAAGTATGTGGCCTTGATTAATGCTAATATTTATCTTCTTTGTTCTGTTTCGTTTGTTTGTTCTGGGGAGTTGTTAGATGATTGGTTTCACTGTATATATAATATACAAAAGAGCTTATACAGTGAAAATAGTTCTCCCAATTATAACTTTCAAGTTTGATTATATAATTTTAATTCTCACAATTTCATTATATATATATATATATATATATATATATATATATATATATATATGCGCGCGTGTTTTTCACTGTAAACTTTTAAAAAAGAGGGTACCTGTTTGTGAAAGTCTAAATTAGCCATCACTATTATAGTGATCTTCTAACCTTTAAGATCTCTCAGTTTGACTCTTTTTAGCATTTGATATATATAATGTAATATAAATTGATGGGACCATTTTAAATTGTGGGTTTGTTTAGGTTACAGGATATGGGAGCCATTTTCAAATCTGGATCTTGTCCTAAATCAGTGATTAGCTTTTTATGTTTCCTTTTGGACCCAAAAAGTTATTTAATAGTAACGTTTGAATTTTTATACACACTTTTTATGTAAATGCCTTTGTTTCCTTTTTGTTATTTCACATGGTGTATGTTTGTCAAACATTTGCCTAACTTTTTGACCGACCCAGATGGCAGCAGAGAAAATTGAGATCCTGAAAAATAAGCTGAATGAAGCTCACAAGACCACCCAATTGAAGAGGAAAGAAGCCAAGGATAACATAGAGAGACACGCAAAAGCTGAATGGGCAATTTGTTTATGCAATAGTCGGGTAATATTCAAAAACCAGTTAATTTGGTGACACATGCAAAACATTTTTCTCTTTTAATAAATAGTCATAATATAAATGATAAAAATCAAATTATGGTCTTTGAATTTGACCAATAAATACATATTTAGGGAATAATTTGTAACAATTAGCAACAAAGAGACTAATTTATTTTTTTCTAAAAAGCTAGCTACATTAACTTGTATAGTTCTATGTATATAATAAATTACCTCCTCACGTGTAAATTTTAGTAGTAAACTAGCCACATGTTCAAAGACTTAAAAAAAATTAATATACGATAAAATTTAAATATAATTATTTAAATATTTATAATTTTCTTTAAAATTACATTCAACAAACGCGAATCTCTGTTATTTGAATTGTTAAATTATAACTTTAACTAGAAAATAGTATAAAAAATCGGAATTATACTTAGTTTATTCCTTTAATTTATTAATTATACATTCAGATTATAAACACAATCTTTTCTAGTTCAGGATTAATTAAGTATTCAACTAACTCTATCATTTAGGAATTAATTTAACAACTCTTATATCTTTATTTTTAATTTTTCTTACGCTTATTTTTTATCTCTTCTTTTAATCATATTTCTCGCCACGTCTAACCCTCAACCTGAGTGTAAACATATAATTATCCTTAATTTATTTATTTTTCTTGCTTGACAATATTAATTTTTGTATGAAATTATAGGCTGAAGAACTTGAAAGTCGAATAAGGGAGGAGGTGATTGGAAGGGAAGAACTGAACAAGGAAGTGGATGCAGAGAAAGAACAAACACAGGAAATGAGAATAGACGTTGAAGAGAGCAAGAGGAGGTTAAGTTCACTGTTGGAACTGCAATCGGAGTTGTCGAATAGGCTTCAAAAATCGACGGTGGCAAAGACACGCGCTGAGACGCAGCTACAGAAGGCGGTGGGAGAGAGAAGCGAGATGGTGAGGGAGATAGAAGAGCTTCGGAGGCAGAGAGATGTGTTGAACAGAAGAATCGAATTCTGCAAACAGAAAGACGCGATTGGAATGGCTGCGAGGTTGAGCGACACGTGTTGTAGTTTCAGGGAGTACTCGGAGGAGGAGCTCAGGTTGGCCACCGATAACTTTTCCGAGCGGCTACGGTTCAAGTCCGGTGGGGATTGGAGCAATGTGTACAGAGGACGTTTCAGCCATTCCACTGTTGCAATCAAGATGCTCCCTTCTCTTTCTTCTTTCTCTCGTCAAGATTTCAAATCCAAGGTATAATGTTAAGAGGAGTATATAGTATATACACTTTTTTGTTTTTAATTTTTAAAGGTTAAACTTTATTAAAATTATAAAAATGTCAGTAAATGAGAATATAATTTATATAAATTTTAAATAAAATTTTAAAAACCAATAATAAAATATTTTTTTAAAATTATGTTAAAACATACTATCATTTCTTATAATAATGATAACAAGTTTATTGTTTTTTTAACTGCCTTAACAGTATCAACTACCATACCACATGCCATGCAACATTGAATTCAAATATTCTCTTCTTTATCCCATGACTTGGACTTAAAATAATTTTATGAGTTGATAAAATTAAATTTAATAAGCAAAACAATATTGAAGACTGAATTTAATAAACAAAATTTGAACTCGATTTAAAAAGGTATGCTTTTATATTATATTAAATCTAAATTATATATTAAAATTTTAATATACGAATTTATATAATATGCAACGATTAGATAATGATTAGTTCAATTTTAGAGAATCCAACTAAATTCAATAGTAGATATTAGGTAAAATAAAGTAGTAAAACTCGCTTGGTCATTCAATCGCAATATGTGTTAATTTTAAAAAATTATCAATTTATTATTGTTTTGCGTGTATTGGATTCACTAATTTGAATTTCTACTGCATTTTCAGGTGAGGCTTCTTGGGGATATTAGGCAACCTCATCTGGTTGCCATGGTGGGCTTTTGCTCCGAGCCCAAATGTATAGTTTTGGAATACATGCGCAATGGCAGCTTACGTGACATGTTATGTTCTAGGAGGAAAAACCGGGCCTTGAGATGGCACGATCGAATACGAATAGCCACAGAGGTATGTTCAGGCCTGGGCTTTCTCAATGCAGCTAAGCCCAGGCCAGTGATTCATTGTCATTTGACCCCATCCAACGTCCTCCTAGACCGTAATTTGGTGTCGAAGATAACAAATTTTGGGCTTCATGAATGCCATGATGAGAAGTGTAACGTTGAGTCAGATTTACGGGCCATAGGGGTTTTGCTGATGCAGCTTTTGACTGGAAGAAATTGGGCTGGGCTTGTGGAGGAGGCCTTGACAATGGATATGGATAAAGAGGCTTTTGTTAGAGTTCTTGATGAAATGGCTGGACAATGGCCATTGGATCTAGCGAGAGAACTTGCAGGGCTGGCTGAGAGGTGCATGTCCATCAAAAGCAAGCCCAACTCAGAATTGAGCATTGCAAGGGTCTTAGAGGAACTCAATGAGATAAGAAGAAAGGGTAATGAAATAATTGCAAAGGAAGGGCGAAAGGTAATCATTGGTGGATTTATAGATAGAGAGGGTTCAAGTGATGTGCCTAGTGTTTTTCTGTGCCCCATACTTCAGGTTGGTCTCTTGATCTTTTAATTTAAGTATAAGCTTCGCTATTTAGCTAATAGCTAGCCCTGTGTTAGTGTTGGGGAATAGGTGGGTGGTTGGAAGCGTAAAATCTAGCTTGTGATAGTCCTATTAGTATTAATGTTTTCTAAATTTGTATTTGATTAATATTTTCATGCTTTAAATTATTTAGAAACTCTTAGATCAAACAAATTAATCCGTTTAAGAATTACTATTATTACTGTAGTTGTATTAGATACTTATTATAACATAATAAAATCATATATTTACTAGCATATTTAACTGTTAACTTATGTAAGGGTTTGTGTTAGATTAGATCTTACAGAAAGTCCAAAGTCAAATAAATAAGCTAGACTTCGCTTTATGTTTGACAAATTAGTTAGACTTTTTTAGATCAAACATGATTTGACGCAAAGTACTATTTCTAGGTTGTAAAATTGACCCCCATGATATCGAGAATGATCATTTGTTGACTCCTGCACATAAAATATTGTTCGGACAGACAGAAGATTATTTTATGTGAAGTTACAATTTTTGTTCGGTAATAATCCTTGAACTTAAGGTTGTGTTACTGTGATGGCTGCAGGAGGTAATGAAAAACCCACACGTGGCAGCAGACGGATTTTCCTATGAGCTGGAAGCAATAGAACAGTGGATAAAATCGGGACGTGACACATCGCCAATGACAAATTTGAGGATGAAGCACACATTCCTCACCCCAAATCACACCCTTCGTTCCCTAATTGAGGACTGGCAGACCAATAGATCACCTAGAGTTGGACATTAATACCCTTTTTTTTAATTCATTAGATCATATGTACAGTTAAATTAAGGGTTGTGACTTATTTTTTCCTTCCCCTTACTTCCATTTAAAAAGCTACCAATTGAATTAGTGGGTCGTGGGTCGTGGGTCGTGGGTCATGGGCATGGGCGGGCTCAAGCCTAAAAACTTCGTAACTGACATAGTTGCATTAGTTTTTCCTTGGTCAGCGACTAGAAACAAATCTTACTTTTAGCTCAATGTGAAACTACAAAAAATAGAACATTTATTGATAAAAATAAATAAATATGCAAGTACACTTTTTTTCGGCAGATTTGACATCTGTGATTTTCCAAGCATAACTAATGTTTCAACGCTATCTCCCCCAATTTAATGTTTACTATAGCCATATAACATATCCTTGTATTTACTTTTGTCTTCGTGAGCTGCAATATCTTCTAAGCCTCTCACGGAAGAGAACAAGGAATAATAGACATATCCCACGAGTGACCATTTTGTGGAAGAACTGTTACCAGGATTAAAATGTGAGAGTGAGCCAAGTATTAGACTCCCAAACATTTTAGCCAACAACAACACCGGGCTACTTTCTTTGGCAGTGAATATTCGGATTGCACCAAGGGATCAGTGGCAATGTCTTCGGCTCGCGACCATATATACACCCCTCGTTCTTGTTGACTGCCTGGGACAGTGTTGTCCAGTAGGAATGCCACCAGCAGAGTAACCACCATGTTCAAGGACATAAGAGCATTGATTGCAAAATCAAGCTTCAACATAGAATACGACATGTTAGCTCATATTCATCAGAAGAGGAAAAAAGCTATATGGATGAATTTGCAAGAAAATCAAGCAAAAGTAAAGACTAGTTGTTTCTAAGGACAAATCTACGTGATGCCAGTTTCAATCAGGATAAATCAGCTAGGATGTTAGAAGCTTGCGTTGTGAATTAAGTCAAAGTTAATGATTGACATATTCATCTATTAGCTATAAAACCAGCCTCCTTTCTGTTTGTTCCTGTTCTTTTCCATTTTTTATGCGGAGGCAAAAGGTACTTACTTGTTTAATGCCTGAATGGAACGGCCCACTTGATGCAGCAGCATAAGGAACCAGATAACTAGGCAGAATCAGACTTGACTCAGGTTGGTATAGTTGAAAATAAGCAGGGATGGACATACCGAGGAACAATGAAACGCCAACTATTGTTATGTTCCTGAAGCTGCCTGATTGACTGTACTGTAAATTAGAGAGGCCTAATGCTGCAGTTAGCGCCCACATGAAACACAGTACAGAAGCAGCCAAGGCCTGCGGAATGGAAGCAAGAAGGGCACCCACTTTTCCTACAACATACATAAGTAAGGAATAGATTATTGAAAAAGACAACAAATTAACCTGTATATAGACAACAGATGTAAGGTACCTAAAGTTTTGTTAATATATAATGTCGCAATCAATCTTGACCAGTGTCAAAAGTACATGAAATATGTGTGTAAGCAACTTGCATCATTCATCAGGGTTCCACTAAGAGAATCTCACATAACTCATTTTCAGAACTGACTCAAATGCACCAAAACGAAACCACTGCACATCATAAGATCCAACCCAGCCAGAATGCATCGAAATGGAGAGGAATGAAAACTTAATATACAGAGATGGTTAAGATTTTTAAATTTAATTATGGATTTTTCTCCAAGCGTTGTTGTTTTACCTATAAGTGAGAAAAGGATCAAGAAAGCTGCTCCAACTTCCACTACCTTCCGACTGGCCACCTTTGTGATGTCAATGGTGTGCATGTTTTCTGTCAAAGTCGTTGACCCAGTACCTGAACCCCAAAGACCAGCCAATATACTACAGAAACCCTCAAGTGCAATTCCTCGGCTCACAACTCCAGGAGTCGGAGGCCTCAAATTAACTTGCATAGATGTAGTACGATAAGTTCCAACCTGGGAAAAAAAATATGCCATTCACAGTTACAATTACAGTTTTATCTCCTATTCATCTTTGATCCTTGCTTTCAAGATGAAAATCCATCTTAATATTTAAATATGGGATTAGCCACTAGGACCTTGAGTTTGCATAAACTCATATATATGTGAATAGTTGTGTGTGTGTGTGTGTGTGTATGTGTACAGGCACCACTTCAAGACAATTATCTAGGACATTAGTAAAGGTTTTCCTTTAGTGTATGGTGTGCATTTAAATATGATACTTACTGAATCCACAGAGGCAACCAGCGATACTATGACCATGATTATGGAAGTCCTAAAATGGAAAATAGGGATTCCCCACTGTAAAGGGTAAGGAATTCTGACCCATGCAGCAGCAGATAATGCATTGGAAACATCAGTCCTGCAATGCTTCATGGTATATGCATGTTTTCTACATGCATCCAACAAAATGTTTGAACTTGGTATATTTGGATTACATCCTTTGTAATTATATGCTCCCCCAGCTGTTAAAAAGGATGCATATATCCAAATTATTGTCAAACTCAGGGGAACCTGCAAATATTACAAAGTATGCTATAAGAATTTATTATTGTATACTGACATACTAAAGGAAAAGACTTAGCCAATATTGTCCACAATTACTAACAAAAGATTACAAACAAATCTTCTATTATTTCTCTACTCCCAAGCCCCTTTCCTCCTTGGACTTGGTTATCTTCAACACTTAATTGCATAGAGAATCACAAATAAACAAGTAATGCCAAGAAAATTAAAATGCTCATAAATTAATGTTCTAACAATAAATCTGGACTCTGTAGCCTTGCTGAAGAATGCATACAGCTTGTGTTAGAGTCACATTTCTAGGAGACTCCAAGACTATCTTTCTATGAAATCTGACTTCATTACTGACCAATTAATATTGAGACAAGTTCTTTATCCTAGAGTAACATTCTTTCCTTTCCTCACAATGTGTGGGACTGTTAAGGCCAGAAAGGATCTTATAATGTCCACACGTAAGCAGGATAGGTGGAGCCCTGTCAGAAAGTAAGAATCACTTACACGACTTCTAGCATGATATGTTAGAGATTCCCAAATATCAATAGTGAGGTATAAATTAATTACAGTAGAGTATTAATAGATAGATAGAACAACTAGTTAGATAGAGGTTGGGAGGACAGGGATTTAGCTTAAATAGGAGGAGGGGTAGAATTAGGGAGTGGGGGGCAGACTTGTTAGATTGAGAAAACAGAACAGAAGTTCAGTTGTAAGTTGGAAACCCTTGGAGAAGATTTCTCTCCATCTCTGATTGATATCAATCATCAATAAAGATTTGTTTGTTTTCTTTTCATCTTTTGTATGATTTCTCTGCTTGTTGCTTCGTAACATGATAGGGATTTGATAAATTGAAGAACGCAAAAATCAGAGAAAACAAAAGCCATAGAGTAACATTTTAATTTAAGATACTTACAGCATAAATTCGAAATAAGTGGCGCCCAAAGATAGATATTCCCCGAAGATACTTCAAACAAGACAAAAAGAAGTAATAACATGAGTTAATGAACAATGCTGATATCATTCAATAAAGAATAAAAATCCAAAAGCCCATGACCTGTTTACAACATGCAGCCCTAAATACAAAAAGTAACTTTACAAATTACAACAATTAGTATAATTTTCTGATACCATATATCCTGTGTATTGGAGCTGCTTAAAATGCTTGATGTGTGTCACTCACCAGAGTGAATATTAGAACCAACGCTATCTGTGGAATGGTAATTTCGGGGCAAGTGCCTGCTTGTGGAAAACCATAGCTGAAGAATGCTAAACCTACAGCAGCAACAGTTGGGGCAACCACAATTGGGTTGATTAACCTAAAATTGTAAAGAAATAACAAATGAGACTTGAGTCTTTACAACTCTCTTAGGATAAAAGTTCATTAGCTTCTATGACTTCATTGACCAATATAAGTTCCTTTTATGCATAAATTTATCTCATGTTAAACACACATTATAAACATTTAACAAGGCAACAGTGCAGCAAACTAACAAAATATAGAAACTCATCAAATTGAACAGCGAAGAAAGAGATTTATGAAAACAAGGAAGATATGACATGCAAGTGCAACTGCTTCTTACCTGAGTAGAATAGACATTAAACCACTAAATCCCAGGATACATTGGAATATTGAACCAACAATTATAGCTCCTTGGAGTTCCCTCATTATGTGTCTAAATTTCTGCAATTAAAATATACAAGCTTTAACATGTACGCTGAGAATATATCCAAACTAACAGATTCAAAGCCAGTGTTTAATGTGATTTGTGAATAACAGGTCCAAATTTTGTTTAAAAAAATTGACAAAGCATAAGTCTGTTAAGTGAACAGATACATAATAGCAGAAAGGATAAAGGAAAAATAATACTGGTGATTCAAATATACATAAGGTTAAGCAGTAAACAAGTCATGAGAAAATTAACTCCTAACATTATTTTCCGAAGTAATTGTATTTCAAAATGCAGATAGTGTAAAATGTATATAATTTTGTATGCCTATATTAAAAGAGCCTGAAAGTGATGTGTTAATGAATTAACATTTCGTGTCTGTCAACTATGCAATGAACTTACATGTTCAGTAAGATTCCGATATTCTTGAGAATTAATAATAACTAATGCCGGTGCTAAATACACAAATGAGCTCCCTTGAACCAAGGGCAGTCGGGTACCAAGATAGGAGTGCAGTATAGTTGTGATGCCAGAAAGAAACAGAATTGTAGAAATTACAGTGGCAGTATCCTTCTGTTGTCAGCAATCAATGGCAAAGCAAATGGATAAGAATATGACAAAAATATCAACTTTCTCTGAGTAACAAGCAGTAAACAGAAAATAACAGCGTGAGCTTACATCTGTTCCACCCATGACAGGTACCATGACTAATGGGATCAATACAAGAGAACCAGCCAACGATAGATAGTGTTGCAGGCCATAATAGATAAGAGATACTGCAGTTAAAAATGTTATGATGTAAGTCAAAACTTAGGTAGCAATTTTGGGCAAGTTACAGCAAAATGAATATGCTAAATAATCTTGCTAGTAATGACATAGAAATTAGTTAAGCAATGATATGGACAGAAAAAATATGTTCTTTCACAAAGACCTTCTTTAATTTCATGATAAGTTATCTCACCCAATTTGAAGGAGATCAAAGATTGGTATTCTCAAAAAATTTATTTCAAATAACATGTTGGTTGAGATCATGTTTATAAGGGGAATGCATGGAATTTAGCTTTTCATTCTGGGTAAACAGTTCCATAAATTTCTGTAAATTGTAGACATTTCTTCTCCCTCTTTTCTAATTTTTTTCATGTTCACAATTTTCCATTTTCCATTATGGAAAGCTTTGCAATCAGTCATGGAAAAGAACAGTAGCAACTAGAGATTAAAGCAGCTGACAGATTCATGCCCAAATCCAAATAAAATTCATGATATCCTCCCTACTCTTAAACATGACAGTAGTATACACGCCTACAGACCAATTTATGAAGATATAAACGAATCATGACTAAAACTTATTGACAAGCTTCCTTACATCCAAACATAGGAAGTTAGCTACATACCAGTCATATTGCTGAACATAAAGTATTAAGCAATTCAAAAAATATAAGTTAAAAAAGACACTCTAGAAAATAATATCTTGAGTAGAAGACTTGACATAAGAGTCAAGACATGAAATTTTTCCACATACATTCAAGTGCAACAACAAAACTAAAAGATCATCCAAAATTGGCATTCTAAAATATAAACTGAAAAGAGCCAAACGAACCGACACTGAGAAAGAACTTGTAACCGACAGAAAAGAAGAACAAACACTAACCAAAACCCGGATTTTCTTTGAGTCCACACTTCAATCCAGACGATCCCTGCCACCCTCCACCTTCATTTGCAGGCTCCTCCCCTTCAGCATGCACATTGACCTTCACATCCTCTTGGGCCAAATCACCCTCCTCCACCTTCTCCTCAGGAACAGGAGCAACTGCAGATATTCCATGTCCATTGCCATTGCCATTCCCATTCTCATTCCCATTCCCATTCCCATTACCATTACCATTCTCATTCGCTCTAAAACCAACTTTCCTCTCACCATCAGGAGCCAAAGCCACGACAGGCTCATTCTCTCTTCTCCCCCTCCCCGTATCCAAAAGAGTGCCATTCTCATTCCTCGTGGCTCCTCCATGAGAAGCTGGTTCGATCTCGTTACCCCTGTTGGGTCTTGTCCTCCCCAGAATCGGATCTATCTCTATCTTCGGAGAAGACCCTCCTCCTTTTCTCTCAAGAGGTTCAAACTTTTCACTGCCACTCGTCCCTGCTTCCCCTGAGTAATCAGACACAAAACCCGTTCTCTTAGCCCATGACCGTAACTCTCTTGGGTTGTGCTCACTCCTTGGCACAAAAGGTTCCACGTTGGCTGCAACAGCACCGTGTCTCTTCCCATTATTGCCACCCCTCACACTCAGAGCCACACCCCTGTTCGATGACTCCATGTTCGACTTCGACCGACTTTCCATTCACACTTTTACGCACTTATGAACCCAATTCAGTGGAAAGAAGAAAGATGAGATTTTTATAAGAAGCAAAGAGAGAGAGTAGGAGGGTGTAGAGGCACAGTGGAACTGTACTAGAAAATGGTGTGAAGACAAGGAAGAGAAGAGGTAAACAATGTGCTTTTGTGTGGGAGTTGAAAACGACCTTGGAAGGAAGGTACGAGTAGAATTACCAAAACGTCCCTCTGGAGTGGCCGTTGATGAGAGAAGTGTTGCAGCCGAGTGAAGAGTGAAGAATGAATCAGAAAAATTATGTTTTTTATTATTAAGTTGCTTTTTCGGTGGGGAACGATGTGTTTGGCTCTTTTCTTGTGTTTCAAGGATGTTTTGTAGACTCGGCGAGTGAAAGTGGAGTGGAGTAGTTAGATTGATTTATTACACGCTACATGGATGATGATGTCGTGATGGAAAGAGAAGAGCTAAATCGGTCCAATTCAAACTTTACTCATGCCGATAACTGACTATATTTGAAGACTTGTAGCTTAAGGTTATATTCTATTTTATTATATTTTTAACATATAATTTTTTTCTTTGAGGTGAAGAAATCATTGAGGCCTTTTTACCAAAACGGGTAAACCCCCAACAATTTTAACAATTTAGTATGACTTGGTTCATGCTGTCATTTTTTTTATAAGTATTTTGTGGCTGTTTTTATAGTACTTCTGGTCGTTTTATACTTCCACCGGAACTTGTCGCTTTAAAATGGCCAATCGCCATAAATAGTTTAGCAAAATTATAAGAGAATTACCCATTTACTTATCATCTGTGTTTAATTTTATTAGTATATTATATTTTCATTGTTCGCAAGCTATTCTTTATGACTATCTTAGTCAAATAAAATATTAACAAACATTACTCTCTCATGTTAACCATGATTAATTAAATTGATCTTTATTGTCAAGACAATGAAAAGTTCATTATAAGCACAAATCAATATTATCTTACAATATTTTAAAAATAATTCATTGTTGCCGTTAACTTTTGGAATTTTTAAGTAGTAATATTTATTTATTTTCTTTCATTGCATTTCTTCTCACTGTCGACGACTCGCTAAATCTCTTATTGGTTGCTCCTACATATAATGTTGCATCTCCATGCAAAAGCAGTCAATTTCCTACTCTTATATGACTCTTTCATCTTATTTATCTTTTCCTTCCTCTTCTCCGCTTTACTTTCTCCATCGCTCACAACTTTTCATTTTCATTATTTCAATTTTATCGATTTATTTTGTTTTTTTCAAATTGTGAGTACAAAAGTTATAGGAATCAGTATTTTGAATCAGTTTAAAGATTTTGAACGTCCTTACTAATGCAATTAAAGAAAAGAATAAAAGAAAAAAGAAGTACACAGAGAATGAAAAGTTAACATTCTATGACATTATACACTAGAACAGCTTATAAAAAATTTGACATAGTTGCTAGAAGATGAAAGTTGATAGTTAGAAAAAAATGTTACGAAAAAAGTTACATAAAAAAGCAAGAGAATAAGAAAAAAAAAGTTATTATTTAAAAATATTAAAAGTTAAAAATAAAAATAACTATTTTTTAAGGATCTTCTTTAAATTATTACTTTCTTATTCAATTTTAATATGTATAAACAATAAAGATTAAAATGGTTGAAGGTGGTTAATGTTAAGGTTAAACATTATTGTAACTACAATAAATGTTTACTAAAATCCTTTTTGATATCTATCACGAACTGCAAAAATTAAGTACTATGTAACTTTTCATTCATGCTACGTGTTTCCAACGAGATACAACCTAGAGGGTTTAAAGGGGTTTATGAGAAACTCCCCGGACTCGAACGAACATTCAAGAACTGTGAGCAAAGTAGCAGAGCAATGGAGTTTCCTTCTTCTTCCTCCTCCTCGATCTTCTCTCCCCGCGCATCAGACGACACCGTTTTCTACTCCATATACCCTCACTCGACCACCACCACAACAACCAGCACCCTCCAATCCCTCCACCTGGAAATCCTGGAAACAGTGTCACCCTTCACCACTGATTACATATGGCAACACCAACCCTTCACTCTCTCCATATCCGCTCCCCCAAACCCCTCATGCCCATGCCCCTCCTCCTCCAACCTCCACCACCTCCACGGCCACCTCCGCTACGGCGACAACCTCGACGACGAATGGTTCACAGTCTTCCTCCTCTTCCACATCTCCATCAACTTCCCCTCTCTCTCCCTCCGCGTCTGGGACTCCGACGGCGACTTCCTCCTCATCGAAGCCGCATTCCACCTCCCTCGCTGGCTCAACCCCAACACCTCCCTCAACCGCATCTTCCTCCGCTCCGGTAACCTCCACATCGTCCCTAAAACCCTCCTTCCTTCCCCTTCCCTCCTCGATTCTCTCAAATTCATCGCCGATTCCCCCTCCCTATCCCTCGCCCCTGACCCTGTCCAACGCGCCATTAAGAACCGCATAAAGGATTACCCTGAAAAGGCGCGGAAGAACATGCATAGGGTTCGGGTTAGGGTTCCCGTGTCGGTGGCGCAGGTTTTGAAGCACGAGCCGTGCTTTATTTCCCTGGCAGTGGAGGGGTTCTACGACAGGGACGTGGACACAATGAAGTTCGCGGCCAGGATGGAGAGGTTCTTGGAGAGGGGAAGGAGCGAGGAGCTAGTGATTGTTTCGGTGAAGATGTCGAGGGCCATGTACGCGCAGCTTGTGCAGCAAGCTTTTCAGGCTCCGAAGTGTTACCCGGAGATTCCGAGTCGGAGCGAGAGAGAGGCGTACGTGGAGGCGGAGTTGGGGATGAAGATAGCTTGTGGGTTGGAGATGATGTATCAGCAGAGGAAGCGTGATGGGATGGATGGGAAAGGGAGCACTTGGGAAGCGTTTAAGAAGAGCTTGGAGAGCAGTGGCTACTTCCAAGGTTTGCTGCCGGGTTCTTCTGAGTATCAGAGATTGATGCAGAATGCTGAAGAGTATTATAGGAACACTTCTCTGCACTCCAGCGCCAGGTTCGTTGTTTGCTCCTTTTGCTTTTAGCTCCATAACCGTTGGTTTTTGTTATTGTTTTGATGAGGTGAAAGTTTGGTGCAGTGAGTTAATGAATGCTCCTGTAAGACGCATAGATGAAATTCTCGCTTTGCCTCATTCAGCGGATGATTTTAAGGGTCAGGAGGTTCCTCCTTCTGATGATGATTCCTGGCTCTACGATGGGGAGGAAGAGTTGAACTCTGCTCTTATGGAAAGACAAAAGGAGATGGACCTTTATGACTTAAAACACCAAAAGAAAGGGAAAGCGAAAGAGGGTGATAATACTGGTGTATCGTCTGGTTCCAATGCTGGTGAGTTTGATCCTGTTGATATAGCAAAGACCATGCAGGCATTTGTCCATAAGTTGTCAAGTTACGAGGGTGCTGAAGCTCCTGAAGACAGGTTAGGTCAATGATATACATCGTCATTTAGTATATTATTTGATATGCATGCTTTAGACACCTATTGTATTGTATAGACATCTTTCCAGGGAAAGGATGTCATGATAATGATTTATTTTTGGCTATGGTTGGTTGTTGACGTGGATATGGATTCAGAGTTCCATAGTTTTGTAACAAAAAAAAGGCTGATTTTATACTGCACTTATAGTGATAGAGCATATTTAGGAGTTCTACTTATTTAAGTACTAATTGGTAAGGTAAGTATTGATATACCCATACTCACGTACATACATATATTGAAGAACATGTTCTATTTTTATTATTGGTTTAAATAATTATACTGCACTTATAGTTATTTGTCTTGCTACGATAGTTTTCAGTAATGCTGTCATGATAAGTACAGTGATACACAATTACACATTTAGGTGATACTTGATTTGATACCTTTGTGATTTCGCCATATTACTTCATTATGTTAATATCTCTTTATCTTGGGCACTTACCTTGTAAAGGAATAAGGAAGTGAACCTGGACGTGGATCAATTTATTAAAGACATGGAATCAATAATGAAACCTCCGGGTGGTGAAGTTGCCAATGGTAATATTGAGGAAGGATCTTCATCTGACCTGGACTTCGGTAAGATCTTCATTGTATTTTGGTCACTTGATACTCTGTAGTCATAAATTGTTTGGTTAAGCAAGTTTTCTTTATAATTTTTGATTCTTTTCTTAAACAAATCCTCTCATTAATTGTTATATGTTGAACTAACGTGTTGGCACTTATTTTCTGCAAATGGATTATTTTGTATAATAATTCTGTTACACCATTACATTAATACACTTCTGTTTTTACGATATGTCATGTATGTACACACATTTTGGTCCACATCATTTAGTCTTGAACTTACTTTTGGCCATTTTCTATTTTCACATTCTCCAACACTTTCCCTCTCTGAATTGTGGAGGATGAGAAGAATTAGAAGTCGTATGTGTGATTGTAGGATGTCTATTTTTAGCAAGGTAATTAAATCGAGATTTAAGTTGTGAATCTTAAAACTTATTTTTTAAATTGTGAATCGAATCGTAAGATTTAAGATCAATAATTTAAAATATAAAAAACATAAATATAAGAGCATTATAACATAAAGAAATATCAAAATATCTAATATATTTTGAAGTCAAATAGTATATAGTTAATAATGTAACACGCTTGTAAGCAAGTTTGGATTTAAATCATAATAGTGAGTTACAATAAAAAAAAAAAAGGTGATTGCTCAAATTCGACATATAGCCTTTCAAAAAGAAAAAAAAAATGATAGAAAATCACTATAGCAAGGTTTAAACATTTGTCTCTCTAAACAGCAAACAACCAAGGAGGAGAAAAGAAATAAAAAATAGGAACCGTTGCTAAGGCAGGGAACACCACCATAAATCTTGAATAGGGAGTGAGAAGTTGAGAGAAAGAACCATAATAATGCACAAGGAAATAAAGGGAACAACATCAAACAGTGCAAAGAAGAGGAAGAGCAAAGGTGGGAATGAGAAAACAAGGCTTTTCTCTGAATATAAACAATGGGTTGACTGGCAAAAGGAGAAACAAGTTGAAAATGTCTTTTTTGCACACAAAAATTAAAAAAGGAGGTTTTTTCAGGGGTTTTTTGTGGACCGAGTCACACTGACCTTACCTGATTCGCATGCTGCCCAGTTTGCAGAGAAATCATGTGCCATTGTGCACATTCACAATTGAGCCTTGATTTGTATGATTCAGTCGATTCCGACAATGATTTTGATTCTTTCACACGATTCATTTCCCTGAGTTAAGGAATTGTATTCTTACTATTGTATCACACAATACTAACTTCATTAATTTCTAGTAGAACAAGGGTAAATGGCTCTTCTGAGTCCTTTTCAACCATCCAGTCAATGATTTGTGACAAGTGCTGGTCATTGTGGCTGCTTTGATAGTACCTTTTCAGATTTTGTTGTTCTTTCTTGAGAAAGGTAGTACAATGTAAATCTCCCACATACACCCTCGTCCAACCCAAAAAAGTCTAAAACTATAATATGGTGTAGTGCTTGAAATAACAGATAATTCAAAGTGTAGCTTGTGCTAAGCTTTAACCCCCATTTTTAACAATACATAAAAGGGAATTGTTGAACTTAACTGCATCTCAAGTCAACTTTTATTGCGCGTGACATTCTCAAAGAAGTTTGAACACCCATCTGTAGCATAACCATCAGTATGACATAGACTAATAGAGTTATCTTTTGGACTTAAGCACGTTACCTGTAGCTGGTCTTCAGTGTGTTACTGCACATCGATTTCAGGATGCATAGTTGGTATCTTATTAATGCTGTTAAATATGAATGGTTATTTACTAAAATATTAGTCGTTACTTGACTAATCTAAAATTCCATGCAGAGGATTCTGTATAAATTAGTTTCACCAAATAAGTGCATAATAGTTACATGGAGTTCATTCTTGCTTGTGAGTACCCTGTTTTTTCTTTATCTATTCAAATTTGGTGTTACTCGATTGAACATAGATCAATTACCTTGGTTGTTTGTGATACTGTGAGCTGGATGAAATTTGCCACTATAATAACTGGTACTTGGAAGTATGCATAATGAATTAATTCTTGGAATTCAACCAAATATATTGCTTATTCAGTCAATTAGTATATGCCTTCCCCCTTAGTAAGTCCTGTGGGTTTTTATATTTTTATTGATGATTGTGTAGATGATTCTGATGAGAGTGATATGGCTGAATCTGCTGAGGATAATGAAGATGGAGAGGATACTTTCATGCAGTCCTATTCTGATGCTATGAATGAAGAAATAAATGCAACCACCCTTCAGAAAAGTTTTGTCCGTGCTAATGAACAAATTTCGAAGAAGGATGAGGTATTTTGTTTGCATGTGCATGATTTTTTAATGCCATATAAATATTGCTCAACCTCAAAACTTACGTGGTCATTTGAAAGGAAAGAAACAAATTATAAGTAGGAGCGATGTTCCATTTGGCAATACGTTAAATAGGCAAACTGTGGATTCAGCAAGTTTAAGTGCTATAGTGCAGTGGAACGACTACTGATTGTTTTGTGAATTCACTTTCAGGGAACATCAAGTGCATCCAGATATGTGGATGAGGAATTTTCTCCTGTAGATATGGATGTAAATTTAGTCAAAAGCTTTCTTGATTCCTTTTCTTCCCAACAAGGTCTTCCTGGTCCTGCTTCAAATTTGCTTGGTCTTATGGGTGTACAATTGCCAAAAGATGCCAGCAAGGGCAAGTGAAGATAGTGAAATATTTATCTTCGTTTTCTTAGTTTTGGGATTCTCCTTTGGTTTAGTCTTTAGATGACATGTTCCACCTGTTTAGTGAGATCATTATTCCATGGAGGGTAGACACCTGCTTAACAGAGGGCATATGGAATGCTTACAGATCATGACATAACTGGACCTTGTTTTGGCACTCGATTTGTATAGGAGCGTGTTATTTCCTTGCCTTGAGAGAAAAGCAAGATAACTTTCGTCTGTAGGTACAAGTGGCAAGATAGGTCTAGGAAATTGGGTTAATTGGATAACTATTATATAGCGAATCAATTTGTAACCAAAAATTATTGCCATTATATTGGGTTTTTTTGAGGCGATTACGGTTATATAGTTCTCACGGGTTTATGTTGAGTTTGTATCATCCACTGTGTTACCGATTGATGATTTCCCTCTTTTTTTTTCTTTTTTTTTTGGGGGGGTGGGGGGGTGTTGAATAAGTGATTGCCATTTAATAATGTTACAAAATACAAACTACCATTCTAGTTAAGACTGGATTGAAAGCCACAAAACTGTCATTGGCCAGTTACCCTAAAAGTTGCTCAAAATATAAAGAGAAGTGTAAACCAAATACTACATCTTATCATACTTAACCAACTTATGGACAAGAAAAAATGAAAAATGATTATCTTACCTTTCTGTGAAGCAAGGGCACTCTTAATACACAACCTAATATAACTGGCAAAAGAATTTTCAGAAAGAGATGAAAAATTAAAAAAAATACAGTAGGGAACTAAAAATATTTTACGTATGAGTTCTACTCCTAGGCAGCCCGGTATTTCCTATGCATTCCAGGGGTCATGCAGGAGAAAATAGATTGTTTCTTTGGTTTGGGGCCAAAGATAAATGACCTCAGAGGAACCTTGGCCCGAGTTTCTGATTGTCTCAGCTGGCCATTTTGTTGTCGCTTTGATGCTGAGAATCCAAATTGATCATTCAAGTTCACAAGAGCCCGTTCAACTTCTAGTTGGAGAGATGTTACAATATCTAGACCCACTTGAAGTTCATCAGCAACCTTGTTGTTTTCCTGTTTCATGTTCAAAACCTCACCTTGGAACTTGGCAGCTTGGTAGCTTGTGAACCTGAAGTCATCATCTTCAGCACTGGCTTTCAATGCTGCTGTTATCTCTTCTTGGATGTCACACAAAGATGAGAATTTACATTGCAGTTCTTCTTTCAGCAAGGCACTTTTTTCCATCCAGACTGTTATTTGAGTTTGGATATCTGTGAGGTGTTTATAAATCGGTCTCGCATCTGATTTTATAGAATATTTTATGCTACCACTGCCCTCTGATGATTTCCCTTTTTCCTCAAATTTTGATAAATCCATACGCAAATCTTTTATAGTGGTTTCAAACTTCTGTATCTCAGAGAAATAAGCACTGAACTTTAACCAAAAATATAAGTTCTGCTCTAGAATTTCATCCATATTTGACCGGAATTTCTCTTCAATGGCTGATGTACATTCAGGTTGTTGAATTTTAAAAAGTTCCTCAAAGTTGTTATTTTCTGTTGGCAATACTGAAGTTGAATCTGTCAAATCCTCATTTCCCTCCAAGCTTCTCTGCAGGAGACCTAGTTTCTGACGCAGAAGCCTTATTTCTTCATCTTTCATGGCATTAGCTGTCTTCAGTTCTTTCAGCTGCAAAGATGAACCAAAGTTGTTTTGATTTTTCTTCTCTATTTCAGCGAGCTTCTTCTTCACATCTTTGTAATTCCGAAGAGTATTAGTATACTCAGTCAGCAGAACATGTTCTCTGTCCTGCATTCCACTCATAAACAATTGTTGCCAATCAGGTTCATCTTTTTGTGCAGTTTCCTGCTTCTCGGGATCAATTTTGAGAGCATTCTCTCTCTCAGATGAACTTTGCATATCATAATTTTCTTGCTGTTTCTCAATACTCTCCGAAGAACTATCTGCCTTGTTGCTTGCCGGGTGCCGGTTGACTTCCTGATTTTCTGTAGTACTGCTCAGAGCAACTGTTGCTTTTTCATCATCATTGCCAGGATTTAGAGTCTTCTTTTGTTCTTTTAACCCTTTTGGAGATTTGTTTTCCAATGGGGATGCACCTTCCATTTCTGAGGAACTGGGGACCTTAACCTCATTTACTTCCTTCACATCATTTTCTGGTGAACCGGTGACCTTGAGTTCGTTAGCGGGTACACCATTTTCTGGCAAGCCAGTGACCTTAAGCTTGTTATCTGATGTTACATTATCTTCCACCAGACTAGCGGTGAGCTCCTTTTCTGATTTCATATTATTCAACAAGATATCATCTTGATTCAATGGAACTTGTCCTTCAGGCTCATATTTTGATTCAGCTTGGCCTGGTAGATTCTTTTGCTGATGTGATAAATCTGTGACCTTAGCCTCCTCTCCTGGCTGTACATTTTGGACTTTCTCTGAGAGATGATGAAGATCACGTTGTGCTTCGGTGAAATGTGTTTGGAGATTGCTATTTTGATCTTCAACAATTTGGTTTAGATCCTGTACTCCATGCACCTTTTCTTCCATTTTTCTCAGTTGGTCATTCAATTTATTTTTGTCCTTTATGAGATTTTCCTTATCACTCTCCAGAGTTCGGATCTGGTCATGAAGTTCATCAGTTTCTGATCTCAATCTCTTTACTAGAGCAGTCTGGGATGAAACTGCAGTTTCCAAGCTGATCACTTTGTTTACAAGCTCATCTATCTTCTCTGCCATTTCTGCCACACTGAGTGATGAATTGGGGGCAGTCTCAAAGTGCTCTTTAATGTTCTCCTTTAAATGTTGCAACTCCTGTCTCTGCTGAGTCAATCTGTCCAAATTTTCTTCCAAGTCCTTTGTTGCTGCTATTTCTTTTACATCTCTTTTGGTGCTTGGCTCTTTCGAATTGCTCTGATCATAATGGAACTCGTTCATGAGAGAGGCCAACTTGGCTTCGACATCCTTCACCCTTTTGGACTCAATCCTGGTTACATCAAGTGATATTTCCTGTTTCTCTTGCAACTGTGTCAATGCCTCTTGGCATGATTTAAGAGCAGCTTCTGCCATCAAATGGCGGGCTTCGTCATCTTCAATAACAACACCTTCTCCTAGTTCTTCTTGCAGAATGGAAACTCTCTCTTGCAATTCCTTGATTTGCTCCTCAGTTTCCCAGTACCTAGCAATGGCATTATCATAAGAACTCGTTACAAACTCTTTCACAGTTTGTAGAGCAAGAATCTGTTTCTGGAGCTTGTCAACCTCTCTAAGTGCCTCATTTCTGCTCAATCCAGATTTAGGAACTTTAGGAGTAGCAGCACCTGAGGTGGCTGTCTTCTTGGACTGAAATTTCCTTGTGGCTGTTGCTTTTGTTACTACGGTTTTTAAATCTTTAGGGGGAGGCTTTGGAATATTTGTTTTGAATCCTTCTGGTATTTTCCTTGGAGGCCTTGGTGATGCATCATAATCCTCTTCATCCATCAATGGGACTCGATCTGGAAAGACAGAAGCAATGGTGTTGTTGGCATTTTGCAATTCTGTTGATATGTGATCATATCGTTCAGCTAAAGCTCGGTAAGCCTTGAATGATTCTTCCACAAAGCTTATCAGCTCTGGTCTCCTTTTGTAATACATTTCTGCTCTCTTGGCAAAAGAGTCTCCTTCCTCCTCTAAGAGCTTCAGAACATTTTGCACCTTTTCCTCCAGATCTGCACTTTTGTATATATATTTTAGTTTGCCAGGTACTTACATGTATCAAAGGAATAGTCTAATTAACAAGGAATGCAAGTAAATGACCGTCCATATTTATGTACACATATAGGATAGTGGTAAACATCACTTCTAAAATATTTGGAAATGACTTCGACAACTTCAAGGAATGCAAACTTTGCCTGATTTCTCAAATCAGTACTGTTTAAAAAATAAAATGAAGCTGGACAACGTATCGGCGTTTGAAAGTAATTCCATCAAGAACAGTAGGGGTGAAAAATTGGAGACATTCTCTGGCACAAATTGGACAAAAGCAGGGTTATGTGAATGGAATGAAACATCGGGTTTTGGAATAAGACTTCAGTCCCAAAAACTCGATTTAAAAAGTGATAAAGTGTATACTTTTTGATTAGTTGAGGCCCAGTTTTGGAAATAAAAGTACGTTGAGAAGCATCTTCAGAATCATATATATAAACCAACTAAACCTCGAGTTTGAGTATATATCACAACATCAAATTCTTTTCCTTAAACCTCTACTCAGTAGCAGCTGAATTTCCTGATTAAGGATAAATATATAATATATAGCACCTTTTTCATGTAAAACAAACATAACTTGAAGGTTTAATTCCAGAATGAATTGAATTTATCGTCAAAACTTGATATATTTTAAGCCATTTACATTTTTTCGGCAGCCCATTTAAAAGTTGATCATGTTTTATTACGTGAAAGAGAAAATGATCACCTTGAAGGTTTTGCTCCATCCATTTTGATTGCTTTGTTCTGATGTGGCTAGCCCACCACCATGAATAAGCATTGCTTGCCGCTCTTTGCAACATGTTGATGCTTTCTTTTTGTTGTTGTTGTTGTTTGCTAATAATGTATGTCTTCACCCCGTGGTCCTTGATATTAAGATCTTAATAATGTGAGAGTCAAAAGCATGCAAACCGTGTTTCTCCTTTTACTCTTGCTGTTCAGAGAAACATGGTTTCCATGATGGTAAAGGAAGGGACCAAGACAATAAAATAGAAAGAAAATCAGGATGAAGAAGAAGAAATAAAAAAGGAAAGAGAATCAACGAAAGAATGAAAAGAGATTCTGAGAGAGAGAGAGAGAGAGAGAGAGAGAAAACGTGGGAACTAAGAAGATGTTGTGGGATGATGGAGGGGAGCAAATTTCGCACGAATTTAATGTCGAAACCTTTCTTTTGAAAAAGCGTTGCAATAAAATGAAATAAAGAATAATAATATGTGCATGACATCAACAACGAACCACCCACGTGCCCGTGGTGGCACTGTCCAGCTTTGCCATCACCTACCTTGCCACCACCACTTCCACTTTTGCTTTAGTACCCCCTCTTTTCATCTTTCTATTTTCTCAATCTAATTCTTTTTTTAAAAGTGAACATATATATAAAATCAAAAAGTAAATATGCATATCATTTGTTTAAATTAAAATATTTCTCACCCTTTTAAATTATCATTTGATTTTAAAAAAATGATTTCTCAATGTACTTTTACTTTTTCACTTTATAAGTTAATTTAAACATAATATAATGGACTAGATTAAAATAAAATTGAGTATATTGAAACACAATATTTCAACTTTAGATGTGTGAAATTAACTTTTATGTTTCATCCATTGTCCCTCAATTTCGGATGGAAGAAAAGTTAATAAATATAATAGGCTTAAATGAATTGAATTCTATTAACTTTTATTCTATATTTTATTTTATAACTTAATAATAATTCATGCATTTGTTTTATTTTATTAATCAATTCAAACATAATTTATAGAAACTAAATCCCCTAAATTATATATGTTAATAATTAGCCACAAAAACACACACACACAGATATATATATATATATATATATATATATATATATATATTATAATAAGTAATAGTCTTAATGAGAAAACCAAAGAATTTTTTTTGAAGAAGATAGTAAAAAATATTTAGATAAGTGGGTCATCTTCTCAATAATGTGAGATCGAAGCTCAAACTTTCAACAAATATACTTGTTGGGAAAACTTTCTGGTAGTAATAGTATCGAAGTGTCAAGACATAATTGGTATTATCGTGAAACAATTATTTTAAAAATTCTCTAAATTTTTTTTAAATTTTTGTTATATAATCTAATCCAAATATGTACTTAATCTCATGATAAAGCTGTAACAAAAACAAATCTCAAAAGTATTAAAAAGTGTCTTTACTATTTTAAAAAATTAATTTGTATATGTTATTATTATGGTCAATTTTTTTAAGTTATATTCATGCAAAAGTGATTATTGAATAGCACCATGCGTTATTTAATAAAATTTCTACTATTAAATAGCATCCTGCAATCTCTACTATTCATATCTTATCATGTGTTATTTATTTTTTTATAAATTATAAAAATTTTATATATGACATAATATGATTGGAAAATGGTCTCCACCATACAATTTTTTTTCTAATTATGTGAAAGAAAAGAGTACATTTAAAAAATTCACGTCCCTTGCACATAATTTAATTAGAATAATTTGTCAGTTATATTTAATATTTTTCCTAAAAAAAAAAAAAAAACCCTACCTACACGGCACTCGCTTGTTGAAACTTTTTTTGTTGCAACCATGTATTCATGGCATCATGAGATAACCTTTTTCAAAGCAAATTACTTCTCCTTCTACCAAACTTGTATTTACACTGCAGAAATAAATAGACTCAAGATTGTTTATTAAAGCCCTAACATGTGACGTTAAATTTTTAATCTAAAATTAATGCATAGTAGAAATTATTGTATATCTTTTCTTTTCTCCTGAAAAAACAATGTTGTATTCAGAGAGTAGTTTCTAAATTTTATCGTACAAAAAAAGTTGCTTAGAAAAGCTGTAATGTAAGGTTGGCGATGGCCGACTTTTGTCGCGGAAAGATGACACTTTGTTACAACAAAGTTTAGCGATGCGCCCCAAATAGAAAATTCAGTATTTCTGTTGTTTTGGTGGCATTTTCTGTTCACTACTCTATAAATATGTTCTTCCTTTCTTCTAAAATAAGAAGATTTGGAAAGAAAACCAAAATCTTTTGAAAGAGAAATTTTATCCATCGTCCTACCACCTAGTTACATATTCAAGTTTTTGTTTGGCCTTTTTGCATTCCTGTCAATTTGGGAAAAAAAAGCATATAAAAAAGTTTCAATAAAAATAATACGTATATTTGATTAAAAATTGTTGATATTACATAATTATGAGAAGTCCATTCTTCTATGGACATTACAAAAACAAGCTTTACTCGTTATCCTTATTTATGTTTGTGAAAATCTGCGTGCCATTTTACATCAGATCAATTTGATTTTCGTAAATTTAAAAATTATAATGTATTTTGCTGGTGTAATATCCGGAATGTTTGTTACTTTTGAAAAAAAAAAAATACACTCGTAAGTGGGAATTTTTAAAAAAAATCCATGAAAAAAGAACCGAGTAAAACGAATCATTTGAAAGGCAGAAAGTTAGAGGGGCACATAGTTTATCAATAAAGTAACGTCTCAAATAATCAAGAAAGAGAGAAATATATGAAGATTTTCGTCCTGTATATAAGATTAGAATTCATTTATTAAGAGGTTAATTTTTTTAGCACCTTCGCTTTTAAAAATGATACGGTGTTTTCAATTCTTTAGTATAAATATATATTTTAAAGAATTTAGATATTTTTAAAGTTTATTTAAACTAATTGCACACTTTTTTATAATTTTAAATACTTGTATTTATTTATTTTTTTCAAAGGCCAGCCATCTTTAAAACATTGCTTGATACCCATTCACCATAATTTTCGATATATTTTTAATATCTTTTATTTTCAAATTCCTTATTTGCGTCCTTAAGATATTAATTAACAAAATTTTACTAAAGTTCAAAAGTATCCATACAATGTGATACTTACTACCAATATTAATATTTTGTTTGCGGCGTTTTTAAAAAATGATAATAACATCATCAACGATAACAATGAGGTGACAATCAAATCAACCCATGGTTTTATCATCAAAGACTTTGATCTTGGGATAGGAGGATACCTTTCGCATACCTTTTTCTTAATGTAAGTTTTATGTAAAGAACAGATTCCTTTTACTTTCATTTTCTTCATCTTTATCTTCATACTCCGAAAAAGGAGGAAAATGCTATTTTTTTATTTTTTTTATGCATATTATTACCTTATCAAATCATTCACTGTCTTTATCGCTTGTTTTATTTTC
Source organism: Abrus precatorius (assembly GCF_003935025.1). NCBI lineage: Eukaryota > Viridiplantae > Streptophyta > Magnoliopsida > Fabales > Fabaceae > Abrus > Abrus precatorius. The sequence continues at coordinate 24,240,251 of NW_020874406.1, read as the reverse complement.
CTCTTCCCATGGCATAACTGATTACTCACTGCGTTATAATTTCAAGGTCGAAGTTCTATGTTTCGTTGTAACTTATGCACAAAGAAAGAAAGGACAGAAAATAAGGGAAGAAACAACGGGAAATTGCAGAGACAAACAATTCATTTTATCATAGTTTATACCGTCATGCACAGTATATGGAATGTAAATATAAATAACACTTCTATGAATTCTAATTTCTCATAAAACTTCAATTCCTTGGCATAAAAACAGCCACGCATTAAAGTCAATCCTCAATGCTAAGAAGAAAGTGTCATTTTCTAAATCAACTGAGAAAATATTCATCAAATTTATTCTCTTGTTCCTTTCTATATTATATGGTTCATCGTAGCGTCACACTTTCATGTGGTCCAACACTTGATATAGCGGTTTTGAGAAAAGGGTTCTGCAGATTTACAGCCAATAGTCTCGGCAGGGGATGTGGGGAAATAAAACTGAAATTGGAATTAAAAAAAATCAAAGAAAAAAGCAAGCATGAAAGAAGAAAAGAATAAGTTAATCGGTTAGCGATGCATAAGTGAATTGTATTTTTTTCTGTAAGTTAATTGTATTTTTTGCTTGTCCATTTACATTATACAACATATTTTAAATTTTATAATTTTCTTATTATATGTCTAGACACGCGTTATAAAATATTAAATTTTAAATAGGTAATCAAGACTGTCAGTTGCATTATCCCTTTAAAATATTTTATTAGTTTATAATTGTATTCAGCTGCCATGGGCAATATATTAGAGTAAAAAAAACTCATCTTATTCAAAATATGGCTCAAGCAATCCTCAGCTATAACTCCATATCCACATGAAAATCGTTTTTATTACAGTAGAGATTGATTGGCCATATATAATTTTCTAGACCGAAAATTTCCATTTCAATTGAAGTTTTTACAACAAGAGGAGAAGAGGATTCTATGTACAAAAAATACACGGGATGGATAATGGATTATTTTGCCTCCTCTACTTCTAGTAGGATGTCAGAAAGGTCCTTAGTCATAGATGAAGCAGAAATCTACGCTTCAAAATTCTGAAGAGAAGCCAACCAGTGTTCCACATAACTGTTGCCAGCTGCAAATTCAATCAGTATGGAAGATGTTATATTACAGATAAATGTATCAACAGATCATAAGAAAACTTAGCACTGTAAAGGAATGCTTTCACTCCATTGATTTCCAACAAAAGTACAACGTAAAATCACAGCCATCATTCGTTACATGACAACTTTCCCAGTTTTGATTTACAAACAGCGCAATTGAAAATGGTAGGCTTTTATTTTAAACACAATAATACCCAACTTACAGTTTCGAGTATGCAATTTTTTCAACTTCAATCAAACTTGATCCGTATGTCCTAGGCTATAAGTTGTTTTAACTATAAGCGTACATTCAACCATAAAAATATGAAAAACCAGGACTCATTTTCCTAACACAAAAAAGAAACAGGTATGAAATATGACGGATAAAAGTTATTCAATTTTAAAAGCAACTTATTAAGATAATATCATATAGTATTCACTTGTCTTTTATTTCAATTTATTATTGAAAAAAAAAAAGGGTCGAAGAAAAGATCTACAAATCCTACTCAATAGGCCAGAAGATCATGTGCCCAACAGTCAACGCAGTGTAAGCAATCCAAGAACAAAAGGCCAACAATGAGAGAAAAGTATGCAGTCACTAAGCTATTCAGGGCCATATGTTAATTGGAATCAATCTGTGTCGTACAAAAGAAGTCAGTGATCATTCGACTGCGGCTTGTACAGGGGAATTTAGGACTAATCAGATTGTGAATTTGAAGTTACTTAAGTGCATAACTTTTTCTCTACGATGAAAACTACTCAGTAAAAGCGATTTACCGCCTTCAGCAAAAATTTCAAGCTAAGACTACATATATATAAAACAGAGAAGATACAAACAAACAAAGAAAATTAGCTCAGAAAAGCAAAGACAGTATCTTTGCAAATCAGGCAAGAAAGCATCCAGAAAATAAAAGAGGAGCCAAAACCCACAGGATAGAAAAACATGCCCCTATAGTATATGCACACGCCAAAATATAAAGAATAAATAAATAAAAGACAAAGGCTTCGTAGATCGATGCATTTGAAGACAATTTTAAGAAATTTGTTCTATATTTATGTATTTCCCTATTTGGATTTACCAAGCCAGAACCCCTAATCACCCTTGTACTTGAATAGTTATTAAGCGGTACATTAGCAATAGCATGCTGAGTGATAATGATAGACACACTTTTCCATTAATAGCAGCATACAAAACAAGGCCAAAACAACCAACTAAAAAATTATGGATTATGCGATACACATGAAAAACTTTAAAAGCACCTGAACAAATATTATTTGACTTTAAAGAACCAGCATAAAGAAGTTAATCAACTCAGAAAAGCTAAACAGTGCCAGGAGTTTCATAGAGACCAACATAACTCACTGAAAACAATATTACATGTTTCAATAGTACGTTTTAAATCTTACCAGAAGAAAATTCATTTGGAAGGCTCTTGATGGCACTCAAAAGCTTGTTGTTTGAACCCTCCACCTCCTTGCAGGCATGCCTATAGCAACGAACCAACACAGCAAAACTATTATCTGACTCATCATCACTCTGAAAATCAGAGCCATGAGGCTCCAACCACCCAATGGACCAGTCAGAATCATCAGATTCAGAGCCTGAGAAACAACCATCGTCATCAGATAGCACCAACACAACATCATACTCTCTATCAACTCTCCTCTCTTCCCTGCTCCTCCATTTCCTTCTATCCTTCCTGTGAGAAGGAGCTATCTTAGTTCCCTTAACCAAAGGGAACTTCACAGACTCTCTTTCCTTCAAGTTAAAACCCCATTCAGAAGATGAATTCAAAGGTGAGCCACTAGAAACAGGCTCTTTCTCCTTGCCACCCCACAACCACCAAGACAAACGTGTCAAAGAGACAGCCATAGTTGCAATTCCACTAGCAAAGCTAAAGGGTCACAATGAGTGAAGCTCTTTCTGGGACCAAGGATTTGTGAAAGAATGAGGGAAAAGCCACAGACTTGGAAGCCAAAAAAATTGAGACACGGAATGGCCAGTGGTTCCTGCCTGTAGCAGTAACCACTATATTAGGAAATGATCCATTCATTAACAGAAGGAAATCAATTGGAAAATTGGGCACAGAATAAATTCAACCCAGCAAAACTATTAATATAAAAAACAATCAATGAAAAGCCAAAACCTTTTTATTTTTTAAAAAAACATAGGCACTTATGAAACTGAAGCTGTAAATTTATCAAGGTTTCCTCAAATATCAAACCCAATTTAGCAAGTTAAAGAACTTAGCCTAGATTTTCTGCTCCATTTACCAAAAATTGAGTGTCAGCAAAAATTGTCTTAATAGATATTACACTCCCAGAAAAGCATAAAAGAAAAAAGAGATCATTATCCGAATCTCAAAAGAATAATTTTTCTTATTTTTTTATATAAAAAAATTTCAACCCCAAATCTCAATCACAATGACACACAGTCATGCTCGGTCTTCTCAACCCAAAATCGAGAAGAAGAAGAAACCCAGTAAAAAATTTGAGTAAAAACCTTTGCTTTAGGTCAAAATCGGGAATTACCCCACACTCAATTCATCAGGAATCACTGGAAAACCCCATACTCCTCGCCGGAAAACCGGACCTTTCAAACGACTACGCTATCTAAAACAAAAGCAGGGGAGATCGGAGAAAAAGTTTTCTCCGGCGAAAGAAAAAGCCGGCGACACAATGCAAAGACTCAGTGAGTTGAATTCCAAACCCTAACTCGCCAACTATCCCCCCTTTCTCTCTCTCTCGCTAATCGTCTTCCTCCTTCTGCTTCTGTTTCTGGGTACACTGAGAAACAAACCCAATCACTCAGAAACTCGTCTTCTTCTAAATTTATAGACCAATTTTTATTTTTCACTTTTCTCATCCAACGGTCCAGATTGCACCGGTTATTCTGATGTACGGTAAGAGAGAGGGTCTTACACTCTTACCGTGCACCCTCGTTCGTCTTACAGTGATACATTCCGGGCTTATATATTATATGGTAGTTAAAAATTCAACAAAAATATATATGCTTTCAATCAGAAAATATTGGACGTTGATTCGGTGATGAGAGAGAAATAACCGTCCAAAGTGCTGACGTGGATGACAATTACCCCAATCATGGGATGCATGTGCGGTACATCTTGTCAACACGTGTCAACGACATTAGCCTATGGATATTGAGAATGTTAATTAAGGAACTAAGGAATAATTAATGTTTTTTTATCGTAGTTAATGATTAATGATTAAGTTAAATTAAAGGAGTCTTGTTTTTTGGTACTTGGTTGTTGTTCCACTTGTCAAACATTTATTACTGGCAATGGAAAATTTTAAATATTTATTGTAAAAGTTAGCATATTTAAAATTTTTTTAAGAAACATGGAATAGTAATATGACAATACTTGGAGAATAAAACAAAATATTGTGAAAATTCCTTGAAGATAAATGAGAAGTCAATTCAATTTAATCTTCTCCCAACTAACTTCTATATCAAGTGAGAAACAAGGAATCTCCTTGACCAATTAACGACATCAATGTCAGAATACATTTTACCATTTATATATAAAAATGGTATAGTTTTTAGTTATTAAATTGGAAAAAAATCCTATATAAATCATTGACGCAAAATTAACTTAAATAATAAACTTTCTAAAGTTAAACACTAATTAACTATAGTAATTAATTTCGAATTAAATGAATTAATTATGAAAAGTTAAAAGATTTAATCAATGAGACAAACAAACAAAAGGCAAAGTTGAAAAAGAAAGATGATTAATTGGTTACCATTTTGATCCCACAAACTTGTACGAAATCGATTGAAGTCAGTCATAATATTTTTCTACGGATGAACTGAGAGGTGGGTGTGGATGGAGATGGAGTACTCAATACTCAAAGCATATAGAATATGGGAATTAAGTAATCTGAAAAACATGGCATTGCCCAAACGATGACAACCATTGACGTACCCAAAAAAAAAAAAAAAACTGTTTTCTCATCGGATTTTCTTAGAAAGAGCTCCTTCGATTGTCTTTTGCCCCCTTCATAAGATTTAGATCATTACCGTTTCGCTAACGTTATTTTCACTGATAACAGGATACTTTGGGTTTGGGTATGTTTGAATAATGGATGAAATCAAGAAAATTATTCAAGAAAAAAAAAAGAGTGAAAATAATATATTATTTGAATGAGAACAAATATAATAAAAATATTTTTTATTTAAAAATATATATCTATTTGAATGCTCAAGTTAATTTATCAAACGAGTTCGATTTAAGATTAAGTTTAATATATTAAAAATATTGAAATTTATACTTATTAGTTGTTTATTTTTCTTATAAGCTCTGAATTTTTTTTTTACTAATTTAGTACTCAATGGATTTTTTTAGTTAAATGTAAAATAAACTAGTTGTAAAATATAATTTTATTTGCATGAAAATTGTCCTGTGATTTGTTTATTATAAATATAGTATACTTCTTTTAAAAAAATTATGGTCAATTGTTTATAAATGTATATAATTAAAATTTTAATTTTAAATAAACGTAATAAATAAAATTATATTTATTTAAGCATGCATATCTATATAAATTATTCACAAAATATCAATACTACACTTATAAATTCTGAGCTTAACTCGTTTAAATAATTTAATTTAACTTTATAATAAAGTTTGATTATTAAATTAAATAAATAAATTTAAATAAATATTTATTGAGTCAAAATTTGATAATTCATGAATAATTTAACTCATTTACATGAAGGGATGACTTCAAGGGATGAGTGAAGAGTTTTAATTATGCCTAAATTTTGAGTCTAAAATAGTTGACACTTTTATAGTGACTAGGTATCAAATAATATGTACTAAAAACTGAAAATAAATATTTATATAAATAAATTATTTATAATAATCATAAAACTTATTTAATTTTTTATTATAATATATTTTATTAATAATTTTTTAAATATTGTATATATACACAACTCTAGTCCTTACTCCTCACTTTCTCCCAATTTAGGTTTTTGTTTCACACATTCACACACTAAACCTTCCCTCTCTTCCCCCTTTTTCCTTCTATCTCGTCCATGTCGTCTCCTCCACGAAACTCTAAACACACCCTTAAATTATTCAGTTGCGAGATTTGATGTTTAAATATAATGATTAGTGTTCGTCTATAAAATGCCCGTGTGATACACGGTACAAATTATAACTTTTATTCATAATTCATTTATATATTATATTTTTTTTACTAAAATTTTCCTATAGGATTTTAAAAAAATTAATTGCTAAAATTATTTTTGTTTATTACTTTAACTAATTTTTAACTTTTTATGACATAAAAAAAAGTAAAAGAAAATTTTGAATATTATATGTAACAAATTAAACATAATAGTTAATTAATATTATATGAATATGTATATTTTATTTTTCTCTATTTAAAATTAATATTAATAAAATAAAACTTTCATAAATTATTAAATATTAATATATTTCATTGCTATTTATTTAAAATTTTATTAAAAACTGACAAAAATTTAAACTTTAAAAGGCTAGAAATATGAAAATTTAATAAACCTGAAATAAAATAAAAGTTGGTAAAATTAATTTAAATGGGGTGATTAAATTATACATTTTTTAAATAGAAAATTTTTAAAAAATCCTTGTGCTAATTTATAAAGTTCTTTCACCAAATGAAAATGAAAAAAAAAATATTTAAAGGATTGAAAACATGAAAAGTTAATAAATATATGCATGAAATAGATAAAAATTTAACAAGGTAAATAAATTAAGAAAAATTAAAAAAAATATGTGCCAAATTTATTTATTGAGAGAACTTTAATATCATATAAATAAGTGTAGTTATAAAAATAAAGTAAGGTTCTCATAATAAAAATACATAATAGTAAGGGACGTTCAGTCTTAACTTATTTATATCGTTTCACCAGATACAATTTATATATGTTAAACGATGCTATACACATATATATTACTTCCTGTTACACCATCTCATATTTATATAATTTAATTATAACTATGTTTATTTTGTCAACACACTCTAATTTTATGACTTTATTATAGTGGAAAGAGATGTGTTTCAAAGTATGTGGGTTGTTATATGTATTGTATGCAGAGATAACCATTTTGTTTGTTTGTTTGTTTTTTTATCTTAACTAGGTTTTTCGCCAAACCAAGATTGCGCTGCATATGCTAGAAAAACAAATGATATAAAAGTTTATGCCTAGAAAGAAAAAATTGAATTGACGGTATGCCATTGCTTCAAGAAACTTTATATTATTTACTGTTGTTGTCTAACTTAATATGAAATCACGTATTGGAGATTTTCGCTCTTGCAGTTTTCTGAGTGGAGAACGAGAGGATAGTTTTAGAACTAAAAAAATATATTGCTCAAATTATTGAGAATGCCTTGACTAAGCCCACCAAGAATCGTAGATTCACTTTCTAATCTTATTTTTAAAAGCCATCCCCAATTAACCTCAATCAAATTCAAAAGATTATTAAAGACCGACTTGGGACCTATATAAGATGAATATTAGAGAATAATGCACGGGTGATTGAAAAGAAAAATAAAAACGTTGTAAAATGAACTTAATCATTAATCATGCCAATCACTCTTTGGGAAAAGCAACATCAAATTTTCGTGATAACATATTAAAAGGGTCGATTTCCCATTTCATTGGCAAAAGTATATCATCATTCAGTCACAGACTAATCATGTTATCATATTACCATTTTCTCTATTTTCTCGTGCTCTCTTATTAATCTTTTCATTAATCAAACTCTGTTGCATTCATGGTTGGAACAGTTGAAATTATTAAATGGGTTATCTTCAATGATGTTCCTCCCTACGAGGTGTAGTTATTTCTCATATCTCATTTAATTTTTAAATGATTTTGTGCTTTTTTAAATATTGATGCTGTCCTATTTACCCATTGACTCATACCAGATTTTTTCATTATATCCCATGCACTGGTTTTGCTGACGTTGACCTTTGTATGGAAAATCATTTTTACACGATTAAGGATGCTCAAACCTTTTTCATTCAATTTTGTTTCATTCCCTTTGATGAGCTGTAGATTAACTAGTTCATGATAGAACATATGATACATGATCACAAATTTCAACTATCCTCATTGCATCTTCACAATATAGGCTTACATGAATTGAATTAATCAAATTGGCTGCAAAGTACAATTGTTAACTTAAATTGTGGCCACTTGCATTGTGGCAAAACATGGTTGTGGGACAGACCTACCCACTTGTACTTGACCTCATGTTAATTAACTTGCAGGTGAACCCTTTACCTTTCCCACTTGGGCACTCCATGTGCCTTAGACACCAAACGACAAAACGAAAGATATTTATTTTCTTTTTCCTTGTTGCTTCAGCAAATTGTTATTTTTTTTCCTATAAGTTCCTTTAGCTTTGTTAGTGCTAGATTTTTTTGAGAGATCTTGTGAATTTACATAATATATGAGTTACTTCTCATGGACAAGTGGAATACTTATATGTTTGCTGAAATTTCGGAATACAAAATTAAACGTCAAGACAAAGCCACCAATAGGAAAGAGGAAAAAATTGTGTTTCTTTTGAAAATCCTGTAAAGCTCACTAAGACAACCAATAGTGGGATAAATTCATGATAATATATGTATGATCTACCCAACTGATCAATTCACTAACACTTATTTCAAATTATTGATTAAACAAAAAAATGTTGATCAATTCTGTAACACTGATATGTTGTAGTTTATAGAATCTGCAGAAATTAAGCATTACAAGATGGTGATTATGACCACCATATGGGAATATATTGAATGATTTCTGACTTTATTTGGATCATTATGATTTTTCTTTTATGTTCTCTCCTTAAAAGACAAAAATGTTGGAGCACTGAATTTTGTACTTATATGATGTTGTCGTCTTTATATGCTTGCAACTTGCGTTGAAAAGAGACCCAGTGTCTCACCAATTCAGCATCTTACACGTCTGGTTAAATGTCGTAGCTAGATGCTCGTCTTTATGCTTCTATCTTCTGATTCATATGAATAATACATGAACTATATATGCTCCATGAATTGAGCAAATTAAGGAAAACCTCTTTCTCTCTCCAATTATACATCATGAGTTAAGTTGAGACTAAACCAACTAGTTACTGTATTTTTTGTTTACGTGGATGATATGAAAAGAGAGCCTTTAAATTATATTCTAAGGATATCCTAGAGGGGAAGAGTAATACCAAAGATGGTAGATTTAATAACAGTGAAAAAAGGGTGATATGAATTTATACAAACGACAAAATGTAAGAGCATGTTTGGCTAATAAGAAAGAGGGTTAATGCAGCCAAAAGGGAGTTGAAGAGATATTGGTAAAAGAAAAGGCAACTTCAGATAGAAGTATATGTGTATCATTGTATGGTGTTCAGTACTCAGGTAGTCACTTGTCGTCCCAATTTTTTTATAGCCACTTTTTGTTACAATTGGGTTAGTAAATTACTCACATCAAACTATGTAAAATAGCCGCTACATGTAGCTGTGGGCTGTGGAAGCGTGCGGAGTAGTGAACTATTCTCTGTAGTGCCTTGTGCCTAAACATGGTTTCTTGGTTTGGGCACTATCATCCATCTTTTGTCCTTTCTATGCAGAGCCTATCAACTCTCTGTTGTGAAATTCAGAAGAGAATTTGTAATTGTATAAAAGTTGTCCAACAGAGAGAGATAAAAAGAAGAGAGAGAGATAAGATTATTAATTTGATGGAAAAAAATATATTGTAAAGCATTATATAAATTTATTGTATAATCAATATAACTTAATGTAGAAAGGTTTTAACTCCTTGTCTATTTGGGTTGTTCTTGGAAAATTTTGGACAGTACAACTGAAAATAAATTACTCCACATGGAAAAACTACCCATGATTAAAATTACTTTGTAGAATAAAATTGGAAGAGAAAGGAGAGATAAAGAATGAACACTAGTTGACAAACAGGTTTATGAGTGGGTTATACAGGTTAGCTAGCCCCTACACTGTCTCATTCTGCAAAAGTTTTGTAGTTAATCAGGTCAAATTGTATAAGGTTGCATTTAAACGAACTTATATTTTATAAGTTTTCTGAAGTTTGTGGTTAAACAGGTGAGTCAGTTCACAAGTTGATCCATATATTTTTAGATTTTTTATTTATTAATGTTTTTTACTTATATTTCATTATTCTTATTTTAAAATAATTTGAGTATATATAAGAATTATTTTTATTTTAAAATATTAAAAAATAATATTTTAATTTTGTGATAGGTTAAATGGGTTGATCAACGAATTTGTGAGTTATACAAACTAACATGCATTTAAATGGGACACATATTTTTAGACTAAAATCTACTAAATTACAAACTTCTTCATACCAACCCGCAGAACTAAAGCTCATATACTCAATTTTAGTTAGATCAGAGATCTGAGAGTTGAAAGAAAAGAGGAAGGCTTTTTTCCTACATAAGCATATCCTAATTTTATTTAAGCTTCTAACTCCCTGTATGAAAAAGAATATGAATAAAATAGAGGTAAAAATTTATGATGGAGTTTAAAAAACATCTCTAGCATTTTCACATTCCCTTTCTTCACATCTCCTTTTACATCGCTACTTTTTAAATTTCTTTCTTCTTTTCCAATCAAAATTTTGTGTGTATGTAGTATACATGTGAAGCAATCTCTTTCCCTTAAAAATTAGGCAGCATCACAAAAACACACTATTCGGTGAGGATTTACCATTATTTCAGGGTTTCAAAAATCGAGTGTCCTCATGATTGAATCCTGCAAGAAATTATTCACAATTTTGTTGATTTCTATCCAACTATGAGAGTAGTGTCAGACTTTAGCAAAGTAGTAAATTCGCATGCTGGACCACTAGGGATTGACAATTTCAGCTAGGATCAGGCTTTATCAGAGGGGTTATGCTATTATAAACTCAAGTTCACAACAAATTATACTATATACGCATAATAATATATCAATATCTATAAACATACGCAAATTTTTTATTTTAAACCTACGTTTTCAACAATGAATATGTTCTCACGAATCAACCTATGAATTTTCTAACCAGCGAGACATTTTATTTATGTAAGAACGGGATCAAAAGAGTTAAAAGAAAAAAAAAACATTTTATGCGACTGCGAACTGGAATAATAAGAATAGGTAAGTGTATCCTCGTATAATAAATATATCGGTATAAACCTAGTTAATTTTGTCTTTCATAACTTACTCTTTAACCCGATATGATATGAAAGCATTGAAATTTTTAATTTTTACACACCCGGATGAAACTTATATATACTCTCGGTTCATCGAATTTTAAAATAAGGGAATCACTCAATGACATGTAATAGAATAATTAAATCGTAATTTTTTATGAAAGATATTCAATCACACGTTTTTTGGGTCAAAAATCTCTTCTTTTTTCTGTATTAGTAAATCTATACAAACTATCAGCAAATTAGTTGGTGATGCAAAGACTTTGGCCCCAAAAAAAGATAGATGACAGTTTGGGTTGGGCCTTGGAAAAAACTTTCTCAAACATAATTAATGGTTAATTCACCATCATTTGTGATTAGGAAAACAGTTAGAGTGTATTCTATTATTGGTTATGAAACGTAATATGGAGTCACCACCTCCCCATTTCTCTCTTTCTCCGATTTTCCGTTCACCATTTTTACCCAACACTTTGCTCCTCAAACTCAGGTCAGTTTCTGGGTTTCACTAGCTTCCTTTTTTTTTTTTTTTTACCCTCTAACTTTTCTGGTTAACATGTTGACACATTTTAGGCCATGCTATTGTATTGTAATGTAACCATTGTTTAATGCTGAATATATGGTTCAATGTTATGTAAAATGAAATATAATCAAATGATGAAAATGAAACTTATTTTTTCCAATTATGAGGGTACCATGTCATCTATGCGAACAAATAAATTAGACATGGGAATTTGGAAACAAATAGAAAATGACGGTAGCACTATGTTAAGGGTGAATCAATCAAGGTTGTAGAGGGAATTATTAGATTTGATATTTTATTAGCTTCTAATGATGGATTGTATGTAGCCTTGATGATACCATAATTCTTTCTGATGTTCCTTTTCCTATGCTTAAGGCGTACGATAAGAAAACCAAACAATGTGTTTGTAACGTCTCTGTCTCTTTTTTATATGTAAACTGCATTGTTTTTCCGTTTTTGTCTCTACTTTTCTTTTTCCTTTGTTTTTCTCTGTGTTCATGTAGCTTTTCTTGTCTTTTTTTTATTCACTGCATGGAAACAGGTTTTTTGAATGTCATACGTGTAAAATACTAAACAATGGACGTTTATGAAGAACTGGAAGTAGCTAAAGCTGAAATTGAGAAATTGAAGGTAGAACTAAGAGACAAGACAAATTCACTTCAGAACTTGAAGAAATCCTATGATGCACAGGCCAATCACATACAGAAAGCAATTTTCAAAGTTGAGAAACTGAATCAAGAACTGCTTCAAAAGGCAGAAGAAATAAATGAAGCAAAGCAGATATATGAGTGTCTCAATGTGAATTTAAACTATAAAGAGTCCAACATCAAATGTCTCAGTGCCGCAAATGACAAACATGGATCAGATTGTGATGAGAAAGCAGCATGTTTGATGAGGCAGGTTGAGTTCTATGGACTAACCAAGGAACTGCAGCATTTGCCACAAAATGAACTTGACATGCACAAGGAAATGCTGGAAGAATCAACCAGGTGTCAATCTCTCCTCAAAGAGGAGGTTTTGCAGATGGAAATTAGTTTCAAAGAAGAACTTAAGAAAGTTTATGATGCTTTAGAGAGGGCAAATATTGAATTGGATGAGACCATATGTGAAAGAAGTGAAATGGAGTTCGAATTGCAAATATGGAAATCATTTGTTAAACATTTGAAAAATGATCTTGAAGAAAATCATGTCATGCGTAAAGAACTGGAAAAATCACTGCTTTCACAAGTAGAGTTTAGTGAAAGCCTCAAGCTTGAGATAGATAGCTTGGTTTATAGGTTGGAAGAGAAAGAGAACAAAATAGATTATCTGAAGCAACATGTTTTCCTATTTGAACAAGAACCTAAAGTAAAGGAAACAAAAGCTTTTGTTCCAGCAAGTGAGGAAACAGCTGTGTCCTATGAACCTGTTGAAGGGAGATATCTCCAAATCATAGAGGAGAAGGATAGGATTTTAGAGGAGTTACAAAAAGTGATTCTTAGGTTAGAACAAGAATCATTTAGAAGAGAACTTGAAAGTGATGTAATTGCAAAAGGCCACAACATGGAAATAACCAATGAGCTTGAGAAAGAGAATCCTATGCATTTTACAAAGGGAGAAAGTATGAAAACAGATGATCTCATGCAGCAGGTGAATTCACTGGAACAAAAGTACACTAGCTTGTTGATCTCTGTTTCTTCACAGCTTGCTGAGAAACAGGCTGAAATCAATCAGGTCCAAGAAGCTTGTGATATGATCACAGCAGCTGAGGTTCTAGCTGCGCTTGAAATTGAAGAGAAAAAATTGATGATAGAGGAACTAGAGGATGATATCCATGAAATGGAAAAGAAACTAAAATTGCAGGAGGAAAACTGGAGTCAAACAAAAGAGTTAGCATTGGATATTGAAGCAGAAATGGATGCAAAACTGTTAAAAATAAAGGAGTTGACTGATCAAATGGAGAACAAGCTCAGAGGCTCAGATGCTTTTCTTCAAAAAATCAAGCTAGAGAATAGAAGTTCGCTTGAAAATGCCACAAGATTGTCATCAGAAAGGGAAAATTGTCATAAAATGTGTGAGTGCACTACTGCAGACACTCAACTAATGGATACATTGAGAAGCTTAGTGCAATCTTTTGAGAATGATTGTCTAGGAATGAATTTTAAAAAGGATGATGACTTGCTTGTAAAAGAGAATATGATAATGCATTCTCCCACAGGGATAAAGAAACCTGAAACCTTTTCTTATATAAGGTCACCATTAAAGGAGCCCAACAATTATTTGCAATTGGGAAAATATTTTCTAGCTTGATAGAGGAATGGAATATGCATCTCTTAGATTTTAGCAAAAATGTCATGCAGCTTTTAGTATGAACATTACTAGGTTGTATATGAAACTCGTTAAACCTTGTGGATTATTTTTTTGTTGGGTTTCAATGCTATTCTTCAACAAATTACACCTACAACATTTTATAGAAACCATGTTTTCCACCCTCATGAGACATATACAAGGTATATTATACACCAGCCTTTGATCTATACTCACAAAACCTTTTCTCTTTCATAGAATTTTACAGTTTGTAAAACGTTTTCGTACTTTTTAATTTTAATCACAAGAAAATATTTAACTTTTTCTTAACTTCATTCCAAAACATACAAAACTCATTTGTTTAACTAAAAAAAATTCCTTTATTCTTAATAAATAGTCAATATCACATCAAGTCAGTATACTTGGATGTATACAAACTGGTCTTATGAATTAATTATTGATCCTTGATTTCATTCATTACATGTTTGGCTGGGTTAGTGTTTTATTTTTATTTTTTTAAGTATACTATTATTTTACAGATTAATCTTTGAAGAAATAAGTACTTTAAGAAAAGTAATTAACAAATTAATAAATAAAAAATTTACAATATTGCATTAAAAACCACGTATTGAAAATCATGATTAAGTTATATTAGAAATCATAATAGAACATACGGATATTACTTTTCTCTAAAATTTTGTATTCTTCAACCAGTATTTTAAGATAAATTATTAACATTTTTTTAAGCTCTTTTTTTAAAAAGAACTAGTATAATAACCATTAATTTTTTTAAAAATAAGATAAACTAAATATGTAATAAATATTATTCTTTTTTGGGGGGGTAAGAGGAAAAGCCACGGATAGGACCAAAGATACTGCAAGATCTAACCGTCTCAGCAGGCGATATTATTATCTTCAAAATGTATTAATCAATTAGAATTATTATCTCTAAAATGTATTAATCTATTCCAAAAGAAAAATAAGAATAAGGGAGACCGTTGGTGCAGAGGCAGTGTAGAATTGTGCAAGTGTGAGAGGACACGTGGAAAACAAAACCATGGCTGACATTACAACATATATTAGAATTTCTGGCGCACAAATGCAAGCATATGGTCGGGCCCACAAGAAAATCAAATTTCAATTTAAATAATAATAATAATAAAGGGTGTGTTGTTGTGTTGTGTTCCTGTGCGTTGCGCCCGGTAGAAGCAGGGAGACAAAAAACCATTCTTACCGTGGAAGATTTGAGACAGACCCAACTGCTTCTTCTCCGTTAGAGGTAACCAACCCTTTCTTCAATTCTTCCAAATTTCAATTATTTTATTATCATATCTCAATTTCCCCAATTCAACTTATGTAATAAGTAGAAGTACAAAATCCAAGCTCTATTAATTTTTAAGGTGTAAAGGGTTTTGATACGAAGTTGTATGGTGGTGCTAGGGAATCAATTTTTTAGGTGGCCTAAAACTTGTACGCTTAAAGCTCCTTCATATGTAAGATCATTAGAGATGTGGGTTTCTGTTCTAAGTGTTATGAATTATGATGCCTTACTTCAAGAGCTGCTTTCACTCATTCAGGAGCTTTACTATTTCTTTTTGTGGAATTAAGGCTCAGAAATATGTACTCGTTTGATATACTTAACCTTTGTTGTTCACACGATTAAAATCAGTTGAACTGCAGGAAGCTGAGCGGAAAGATTATTAAAGTCTATCAGCACCACTTAATCTCTATAGAGCGTATTGAATTGTGTCAAAAATCTGAAATACTATATTTATACGTTCTTCAGCAGCTAGTGAGACCTTCTTGGATACCTGTTTTGAGACAATAATGGCTCTTCCTAGTTCCCTGCAGTTGTCCCATGGATTGGGACTGTGCAGGAACCTGGGCTGTAATAACCATTCGGTACAGAAATTTCTTTTAGTTCTGTATTCTTTGTCCAAGGTTCATTGTTTTTGCCTCTGTTCTCACTTTCACTTTCATATCACTATATGGTTTACAGAGGGTGACGGGATGTGGCAACTTACATTTATTGAGTGCAGGTCCTTTATATCCCATTTCGGTGCGTTCTTAAAACATACTGATATTGTATTGTTGCATGCTATTAACTGAACCTGTAATTTTGTGCCAAAGTTTTCATCGCATTGTTGTGAAACTATAGCATGACATATTGTGGTTCCTGTTAAATTACGGACTTCTGATGCAATATCATGTTTTTTATCATTTGTTTGTCTAAGGAAATATTTTATTAGTTTTGATCTATTATGCACATAATACCAAAGGGTTTTGTGTGTCGCTTAAAATCTTAGGTTTTCTTTTTACTTCAATAAATGACTTTGGCCTAGTTTGGATTAGCTTCTAGCTTATGAGAGAGCTTTCAATTATAAATCCCTACTATTAAGACTTTTATAACATAAGAATACGGAGCTTTATTAAGTTTTTAGGCGCTTATGAATTAGTGAGATGAGGGAGCTACTAAAAGAGTTGAGGTGCATCTACGCATAAGTTAATTTTAACTTGTATGAGAAGTTTGATTCATTTGATCCAAATTGACCCTTATTCATTAGCGTTTTATCAGTTTCTGCTATATTGAATGTTTACTTTATAATATTAATGATAATCTGATAATGTCTTTTCAAAATTAAGAAATTGCACAGCCATTTTCTTTTCATTAGAATATACTGTAAGAAAATCTTCTATTGCAGTTCATGAAACAGGACTGCAGGGGTTTTCAACACCTTCGTCATATAAACAGAACAACACATACATTATCTTGCAAATCCTGCTCTTTTAAGTGTCATTGTTTTTTAGTGTCTGGCCAACCAAGTGAGCTTCCTGCTGTTAAGGTGGCTGCTACAGTGTTGGCAAGGTAAATTTTGTGATTTACAGCCAATAAGTGTACAACTTGAAGAAATCTACATTTCTTTTTGTTATACATTTATCATTTATGTCCTTTTCTGCAGGTCTTGTAATGTGTTACAAAATAGTCCTGTCTTAGTAAAGTTGATTCCTGCAGTTGGCACCATCATTTTTGCAGTGTGGGGTGTAGGTCCATTATTGTTTCAGACAAGGAAATTATTTTTTCAGGTCATATTGCAGTTATTCTATTTGTCATCCTTGTACGAATTGATTCAATGCTTTTGATACCTATGTCTGATATTCCACACTGTTTTGCAGAAGAGTGATAATAGTTGGAAGAAAAGCTCCACTCATTATATAGTAACTTCCTACATTCGGCCATTACTGTTATGGACTGGAGCAATACTTATTTGCAGGTTTCTCTGTTATGATAATAATTATTTTATCAGAGGATGCGTACATTAGATCTTTCTCTGATGCACCAATTCTCCACATACTAAAGTTTTAGCTAATTGCAGAGCATTGGAGCCAGTAATTTTACCTTCAGAATCTGGTCAGGTTGTTAAAGAACGGCTTTTGAATTTTGTAAGATCATTGTCAACTGTATTGGCCTTTGCCTATTGTTTGTCAAGGTGTGCCTATTTCCTTACCTTCATTTGATCTCTTGAAACTGTAAATGTTTGGGTGACTTAATGATGCCCCATAGTGCTTGAGCTTTTTGGGCTTTTCTCTTCCTCATTTAGAGAAGAATTTGTCTGATTTTCTATTGTTTTGAAAAAATTTTATGCCTTACATATTTATTGTCTCACTGCTTTTTATTTGATATATCATGGGACCATTTAACTCTAATATTTTCAGGATTGTCATTGTTGTAACCAGCTTTTGTACTTCAGTCTGATTTTTTGTTCAAATTTTCAGTGCTGACTAAGTTTTCTTCCATAAACTAATTGTGCAATACTCTTGTGCAGTGTAATTCAACAAGCGCAGAAATTCTTAGCAGAGGGCACTGATGCAAGTGAGGCGAGAAATGTCTGTATCTTTTCTTTTTGTATTGACAACTAAAATTAACATTATAGTCATATGAAGTTTGAATCTGATAAATACACTATCAATTCCATCTAGACTATTACCCATTGGCTTTCATAATTTTAATTGCAATTATGACTCTATTGAAGATTGATTTCTCAGTCAGCCACCCAGTGACATAAGTTGGGCAATATAGCTGTCCAGCCATATAATAAATAGTGTGAAAATTTTCCGCTTTTGGACTTACCATTTCTCCCTATCAATTTGTTTTACACATAGTGAAGCTTAGCAATCCTCTAAATTATTTTTTATCTACAGAAAAACATGTAGAAGTGAGAGCGCCTGAACATATGATAGCTATATCTTCTCCATGTATGTAGGCTAATAGAAATCATTATGACTGCATGTATTTAGATGATATATTTTTTAAGGCAGACCAGTTGCTTAGCCACTGCCATGCATTGAAGATAATAACAGTAAAAACCTGGATTTTGGTGTATTGCCTGTTTATTAGTTATGGTTCAATTTCAATGACATAATAAATTGTCTGTTTTCGTCAGATGGGATTCCAATTTGCAGGCAAAACTGTTTATTCTGCGGTATGGATTGCTGCCTTTTCATTGTTCATGGAATTGCTGGGCTTCTCCACCCAGAGATGGGTTACTGCAGGAGGTCTTGGGACAGTTTTGTTGACCCTTGCCGGTCGTGAGGTGTGGGATTTACTATTACTTCCAATCATCCCAATTCCCTTTTATTTTAATGGTAACAATGATGTTGTGGCACTCATTGACGTTAAATGTTATCTATTTAGATATTTACAAACTTCCTTTCGAGCGTGATGATTCATGCAACTCGGCCTTTTGTGGTTAATGAATGGATTCAAACAAAGATTGAAGGATATGAGGTTTCTGGTACTGTCGAGGTGTGTTCAATTGCACCTTTTAACTTTTGGACGTGGGAGTTCTATATTTTATTTTAAATATGTGCCATTCTTTATATGTAATAATTTAAAAGAAGGAAATTGCAAAATATGGTGTAATGCTTTTGAGATCCCTCAGTCATTCTTTTGGGCATTGATGTTTTTGCGCTATGCAGCATGTTGGCTGGTGGTCACCGACAATTATTAGAGGTGAAGATCGTGAAGCTGTTCACATTCCAAACCACAAATTCACAGTGAATGTCGTGCGGAACCTTAGTCAAAAAACACATTGGCGAATCAAAACCCACCTAGCGATTAGTCATTTGGATGTAAATAAGATTAATGTGAGAAATTGTTTTGTTGTTTACAGTTAATTCACCAATATCAAGCATTTTATGACAATTTTTCCCATGACATAACAAATGGTTTAATGCTTCCGCAGAACATTGTTGCTGACATGCGGAAAGTATTAGCCAAAAATCCTCAAGTTGAGCAGCAGAGGTTGCACAGGAGAGTGTTTTTGGACAACATAAATCCTGAAAATCAGGCTCTTTTGGTTAGTATGAAGTAGTTAATCTTGCAAATCAATGATGTTGTGCTATTGATGGGGATCTTAAATAACATTTTTGTTAATTTAGTTTCTTTATGAAACCAAGACTTTCTTCCTCCTGTTATGCTTTATATAATTTTAATGATTTAATCTAGTTTGAGGTTTCATAATATTATGTTTAAATACTTAGGATATTTTTGTTAATACTGTATTCACTGCCCCAGATACAGTAAATTGAACATTTTCATCTCTAAACCTTAAAATAGCTTAATGAATGCTTAAACCAAATGAGTTGATAGTCTATACAGTTTAGTGTCTAAAACCTTA
This sequence comes from Abrus precatorius, assembly GCF_003935025.1. Lineage (NCBI taxonomy): Eukaryota > Viridiplantae > Streptophyta > Magnoliopsida > Fabales > Fabaceae > Abrus > Abrus precatorius. The sequence goes on along the minus strand of NW_020874406.1, from coordinate 24,220,422 downwards.
TCAATGTAAAGGACTCACACCACTCATTTGAACAGTACATTCTATCCTTATGGTGGAGGAAAGTGAATAAACTTAGACCTGCTACTATTACATGTGCATATAGCATGATCAATTACATTTTCATATACATTTGACAGTTTGGAACTTTCATCAATCAGGATATAACTGAACTATGACCCATGTTTTATATTTATATACAGAATTAAATGGTAGCATTATATATTGATATACAAAATTACATTTCTTTTCTATGATTTGCACAGATTCTGGTGTCTTGTTTCGTTAAGACCTCACATTTTGAAGAGTATCTGTGCGTTAAGGTAAGAACACTTTATTTATTTATCTAGAATATGACGCTTCATGTGATACTTTCCTCAAAGTCATAACTCATAATTTGCATGTAATATAAAAAGTGGCCTTCCAAGATACAAAAGTGGAATTCTTAGATTATCTTTCCAGTAACTGATGAAAGGGGAGAGGGAAGCCAAATGTTATAATTATATTGTTATGAAGCCAGAAACAGAATTTGTGATTTTGGAGAGAGCTGAAAAATCGAAGGAAAAAAATGGAAGAACACATCTATGATGATAAGCTGAATGACAAACTGAGAAAAGGAGAGAATACTCCTTCCGAGGGTTTCCCTTTTACAACTAAGCTAATGCTTGGTTCTCCTATGCCAACATCTTAGAATGGATTTTTCTTCTATTCCTCTACTGCTATTTAAGCTTCCACATCTTTCATTCGTGTCATGGGTCCTATCATATTTTAACTTGCTATTCATGATCAAAAACACCCGAAAACTTGTTGCAAACATATTTTTGCACGGACAGATGTTCTACTTCTACAGTATGTTAGAGATAGACAGATGTTGGGCTGTGAAAGATAATATTACTTTTAGTATCTGGCAGTTCCACATAATTGTCCAATATGTATTCAACTGGATATTTGATGTGTTTGATGACATCCTGCACTATTGAGTTAGAATTGTTTTGATGGTTCAGGACCTGTAGACTCTAACCTTGGCATTTTCTCTCTAGAACTTTGGGAGTTTTAGAATACAAATCACTTGGCTGCTAAAAATAGCCTTGATTATCAATCTTGTATCAGATGCTTGAAATTTTTGTAGATAATTAATAATTTTTAAAATGTGGGTTAAACAATTTTGATGACATTAACTGAATGATCTTAATTTTGGTTAGCAGTTTATATTTTTGTTGATACTCCATCTGCTTTAATTTTCAACTGCTGTGTGAGATAAACATCTCATAAACTAGTTCTTGGTCCATAGGATTTCTTTGTACTTAGTGATATTATTCAAGTATTTTACTAATTTTCCATCCATTGGATTTTGAAAAATAGGAAGCTATACTATTGGATCTTCTTAGAGTTATTGGCCACCACCGAGCTCGGCTTGCAACACCTGTCCGTACCCTGCAGAAAATATACAGTGATGCTGACTTGGAGAACATACCATTTGCAGATTCCACATTTAGTCGTGGCACTGGAGCAGTATCTAACCGTCCGTTGTTAGTGATTGAATCACCTTACAAAATCAATACAGATGATAAGATGAAAGCTCGATCAGCACGAGCAGCTGTTGATCAAGATAACAAGACAACCATGCGAACCAAACTTGACACCAAGGTTGCATCAATAGGAGAAGCAGACACCAGGGTCAGAGGAGGAACCCAAGACGACTCTGAGGCGGATACCAAAGTTGTGACTTCTAACTCTGACGCAAATCAAAACTCTGGGACGGTTGTGACACCCAGACCTGATCCTGATTTGGTTGAAAACAAGCCACTGAAATCAGATTCAAACAATGCAAATGGGGAGGTGCCAGAAATTTCCTCTAATTCCAAAGCAACTGATTTAGTAGCATCGGATAATTCAGCTCAGAAGGACATTCATGTTAAACAATCCAAGGGTAAGACCATTAAAAACATCGAGCCAAGCATTGACTCTGAAAATGTAGTTTCCACATCATCAACTAGCATTGCCGACAAAGCTGGTGGAGTTCCTATGAATATGCCAACAAAACAGCAAGGGGAAAGGAAACCTGCTGCATCCAGGCCTGTTCTTGAGGACAACATAGTACTAGGTGTTGCATTGGAGGGATCAAAGAGGACCCTTCCCATTGATGAAGAAATTGACAATGTGACACCTCGAGAGGCAAAGGAAATGACTGCATGCCAGGGTGGAAATGGATCTCCAAAGGCACCAGATGGGAATGACAAGTAATATTGTAGCTCCAAGTGAAATATTTAGTCAACAGTGAGTTAAGGCTCTGAGTTCCCAGTCCAGTACCCTACTGACTTTGATCTAGTTTCCCACCCGTAGAAACTGTAAATATAATCACTTATTGTGTCATACACCCCTTCTTACAAAAGTCTCGAGCTGTTATAACTTTTCATTAATTCTGCTGTTACAGCAGTACGTAGAAAAGGGGAATTTGCTCTATGATTTGATTGTATTTGTCAAATCATTGTAGAATTTTATACTAGGAGAACTAATCTTTATCTCACTTATTATATGAATCATACGATTAATTAAAAATTAAATTCTTTAAAATATTATTAGACGTTAAGTCTTTTAATAATTTTTTTTGTAAAATTCTTTTAAATTTCTTTCTATTCATTTTTATCGAATTAAAAGTTATTTGTTCTTTTATGATGTTTTTAATAACGTGTTCAAACCATCTTAATTTTGTTATTTTTTTATAATAGGTATTATTCTAATATTATTTTCATACATAATTTTTATTCTATTTCATTCATTCATTTTAGTATTCTTATTTTTGTAATGTTTCTTTAAAATTTAATGTTCACTGTTATATAGAATAGTTAGTTACACAGTATTATCATAATTTTATTTTTATTTTTATTGCTTAATAGGTATTTTACAATTATAAATATTTTTTTATGTTTTTTTATTTTAATTATTTAACTTGTATTCTATAAGTAATATATCTTTTTTTTTTATCATTATGTAGTATTGATTCCAAATACTTAAACCTGGAGAAGTGTAATGTTACATTATCTCTAATTTTAACTTTCAGTGCATAATTATTTTTTGTTAAAATTACAATATATGCTTTATTTTAATTCTATTCAAGCAAAATTCTTTAAATTTAAAAGGATGAGTCTAAAATTTAAGTTTAAAGTAAATATTTTTTTTATTTCTCAATAAGACTATGTTATATATATATATATATATATATATATATATAAAAGTTATTTTTATAAGTATTTTTAAGATTAAGTTAAACAAATAAAAACTCAAAACAAAACCTTAATATAAATATATCCTTATAGAAAAAGTCTTAATTCACTTCTAAAAGTTCTTACACTTATAATTACTCTATGATATACAATTTTATATATCTTGACTATGTGTTACACTAACTTTATTTTCTTTTTAAAACCTTCTACAATATTTTTCATAATACATAGTTATGTCTTTTTAAAATTAATAAAATTTATATATAAATCTTTTTCTTTAAAATGATATTTTTTTATCATATATAATTTATGTTTTAGAACTTTTTAACATAAAATTAAATTAATTTTTTTTATAATCAAATTTTCATAATGTGATTTATTCTCTAATAAAATCGTTGTAGAAATCAAAACTCTTCATCTAATTATTTAATATAATTATATTTATTGAAACTCAAATTTAAAACTACATATTATTTAAAACTTTATATTAAATTATAATAATTAATTCACGTATTCAATCGTTTATTAACATAATAAATAGTTATAATTTAAAAATAATATTGAATCAAAATTCTCTTTATGCTCTATTAAGACATACTTAAATATTAAACTACGTCTTTGAAATTTTAACGTGTACTTTACACGTAAATAAAATAATAATTGATGAATATTACTCCTACATCGTTTTTAACCAATTGGATGAATGCCGTAAACAATCAATGAACAGAAAAATAGTTAAGACGACGACAATACATAGTTATCAGAGTGGGGCAAAAATGCTTCCAAATGAACACTAAAGATAAGTCTTCATATCAAATATTCCATCCATTTTGAAACACATCCAAACTCTAGACCCGACAATAGCTAGCCGCATGTGACATCCGCAAGACACGTAGTGAACTAACAAATAACATAGTTGTTTGTTTGATTGCCATTACAAAAGTGATGAATGATATAATTAATCCAAGTTCAAGTAACATCACTTCTGTGAAAACTACATTACCCCCTAATTTATAATAATTGAATGGAAAACAGCAAAATGGCTCCTGTTATTGAATTATAAATAATATTGCTCTTGCTAAGAATGCCATCATATGATAAATACATCACCCACACAATACAACTATCAAGCACTCTTATCAAGAACATCATATCATAACAAACCCCATATGAATAGAGTGGAAATGCTTTTTATTTTCACCAGATACAAATGTCAAATAATAAGACACCGAACTATAAAAATACAGTGGCTACTCATCCGTGAATAATATTTTTAGTATACTACTAAGCTTGGCACATGCAATCAGGAGCTGGATATGTATATATGGACTGTTTGGGCTTTCTCAGCCTGAATTGACCTTGTCTATTTTGGTGACCTTCAACCACTGCATGCTGAAACTCTGACCACTCAATGGTTTTATTCAGGAATAGCTGACCCATCAATGCCATATTTGGCCTTATAGTCTTTAAGTTCAAGTAAGTGCGGTGACCAACCTATCGTAATCAAAACATCAATTATCAGCTATAATTCAAAAAATAAAAATAGTGATTATATTTATTTAAATTTTGAAAACAAAAAGCTTTCTTAAAGCAATCAGAATACCCCAAGAAACATTTATTCAATCACAATTCAAAGACATTTATTTGAACGAACAGTTTCAAGTAAATTTTTCTTTTTTAAGTAAAATTCCAAATGATAAATTCATTAATATCCTTTGTTGACATGGGCCTAAAGCACCGCATAATGAATTCTAAATTTATTTTGGGGTCAACATGAAATAAATGGAAAGGATAAGTTCAAGCCCATTATCATTATTATTCTAGAATAACCAATTAGAGCCATCTAAAAAGCATCTGGCACAACTCACCAATGCATTGTGCATGTTTCCTGGGGAAGCAGAGATGAAGATATCACTATGCAAGCCAACATAGTAGTCAAGTGCTGCTAATAGAGAAGCTTTTCCTTTTATCTGAGATCGCTCGTCAGATGAAGCAATGCTCTTTTTGTCTTCCATCAAAGGAAATAATTGCCTCAAAGTTGAAATCCTTGCTTCTCCACCATAGACCTGGAAAATACATAATCATTTTCTTAATTTTAGAGAACATAAGCACTAATTTAAATGAATGATTCTATACTGTGTCAAACTAAGCAACATGATTAATCACCTTGTGAGATGCAAGATATAACCGAGTGCTGTTGTCAAATCCCAGAGCTGCTAGCAACAATCCAACCTCTTCAGGAGTCATTGGGCAACGGCCCTGACTCCTCAACTCTTCATCAGTAAATTGGGAATTTAGAACCCTCCCCTGCCAAATCACTTGTCTATACTTTGCAAGGGCCAATTTTTCAGCTTTTCCTCCACCAAAATCACAGGCTGAATGGGCTGCCATATCCTGCCAGAAAACATTTTATGCACCATGATTAATAAATTTACATACAAATTCCACAAATAAAAGGATACATGAAGATGTGAAATAATTGAACACCATGGTGTAACTTCCATTCAAATGTTCTATCCTATATCGTGAACTACGAATAATTCTGATTTATGAATGTGCCAATTTACATATTGTGACTTGTATATAAGGTGTGTCTCAAAAGTACTTAACTATGGTTGCTACACAAAATAAAAACAAGAAAAATACAGAAACAAGCATTACCTTGTCAAATCGGAGGTGTAGAACAACAAATTTCCCTGCATTTTTACTAACACCTGCACCAGTGACCTCTTGAAGGTAGTTGGAACCTGTTTCCCCAGCTGAGCCTTGAGGATAGCGAAGGCGGCTGATAAGGGCATCTCCAAGTGTTCTGATATGAGGAACAAAGATTAAAGCTTGAAAGTTGACTTTGCAGCGCAGGTGTTGAATATACGTAGGCAAGTTGTCAAAAGTCAGTCGGTGAGAAAATGGAGAGATTGCAGCAATACCATAACTGCACCAAAGAAAACATAATTGGTTATTACAAGTTCATAATTCAGAGAATATACTATGATGACATCAGTACAATATACACCTTAAATTCAATCATATCTTCACAAATAAACCAAGACTACAATAGTACAATACTCCACAACCAAGACTGTTTTACATTCTGAAAATGTACCCAAGACAGAACACGAATCATTCACATATCATCACATCTTTGGATCATATATGAAGAGCAGCTTTGGAGAATGCTTGGATTCACTACCCCCAAAAAGATTTCCATGACATGCTAGAATCCTCAGAAAGGAAAAGATTCAGATGTAAAACTGAATGATTTTCTTATATGGTTTGCTACAACTCATCTGTTTGACATTATTTCTCCCAAATTATACAAAATTTCAAGAGAATAAAAATCAACAACAAACAAGTAAGTAGCACATTTTACTAGTTAACAAAAAAAAAAAAAAAAAAAAAAAACTAAGAAGCTATTATTTGGGTGTGGAGGGGGCAACAGTAAATGCTTTACGTTCAAACCAGCTTATAATCAACGTTTACATAGAGAACTTGAAAAAAAAAGATTTTTCCCTAAAAATTAATCCAAAGCCAAACATACTCTTAGTTCATAAATCTAATTAGGGCAGTAATTTGTTACTTTTGAAAAATAACAAGAGGTATTTTATACTGTAGTTTTAATATCAAGCAGAGAAAAGTATTGCAACATAGCTAGAGCAGTTATACATTTATTCAAACTTAGAAAATTACAACTGCCCACCTCAACCTTGTTTTATTTTTGAAAAATAATTTGAGCACCATACAAAAATGATGGTTGTTACCACGCTGCATACTACATTCAAAAATCAAATGATTATAAACATCATTTTAGAAGTGATAATCTTCCAAACCGTGTTCAGCAGAGGTTCTCTGTTTGATTATGTTACATAATCAATGCTGAAGTAGTTGCAATTGTGAACTAAAATGGTCCAGCTTCATCATTGAATCAACTATCATAACAATTGGGCCTGAACTTTCATATCATACATAAGCATTTTAAGCAACAGATTCAGGTAAATACCAACCTCTGTAGGACAGGCAAAACATTTTCCAGGTACCAGTTGGCTGATGCATGCACAGGTGCAGCCTTGATACGTGTTTCTCGAATAGCCATGGCATAGAACTCCCTTGTGCTCCAGGAGTACTCTTCAGGCAGCTCTTTAACTATAGAAATATCATCCTTCAATACATCAATGAAATGATCCACATCAAATATATCTGTGAAGGAGCTGCAGAGAAAAATATGCAAACACAACATTCATTACATACAATCCATCGGACAAAAAAAGTAACAAAATGCAATGATCCTTTCTGCAATTACCTTGAATCTCTCCACACAGGATTTAATTCAAGATATGGAATCACTAGAGTTGCATTCAGTATCTTTGCAACGGCAACTGCATCACATATCTGCACAAAATAATGAAACACTAAATACAAATTATACGTCTTTCATGCAAAAACATGAGAAAACTTATAATCTAATTCACACGTTTAAATACCTACCCCCATCCTCTGTTGGTTCAAACCTCCATCAAGAAATACCTGGATGTATCCCTCGGACTTCTCTGGTAATGCTGCTTTAATTCAAGTGCCAGTCACAGAAAGATTAAATGAATCGGTAGATATACCAAAATGTCAAGTGTTGCTAAAGATACATACAACAACATAAAATCAATTATACTAATTCCCCCTACTTGGCTTATTTCTGGATTCAACGTTCCGTTTCCATGCTTGGCTTTCGAGAGGTGACCATAGCTCAGAGAGCTGTGATGTTGGCTACACAAGGAGAAAATAATAAAACAATATAAAATGAGCAACCACTGCTAACACATGCCAGTAAAAGTCATTCGAAATGCATTCACTGGTCAATGAATTCTTACAGTTTCACGTTGCACGGCACTCCTGAGAAGTCGTGAGTGCCTAGGTTTAATAGGATTATATTCCTGCATATAGTAAGTTGCTAAGTTTAAGGCACTAGACACCAATAAATTATTAAATAATGACACATTCAGGTAACAAAGAAAAACTAGGAACTGCACAGCATGAATATAATTATGTTCTGGAGTCTGGTTCATCCCTGATATGATGATCATTCTAGTGGCATAATAAATTACAGATCGTACGAATTAAGGGACTCTTACAAGGCAAGCAAACTAGTAAACATAAACAGTAGAATAATTAAATGTTATATCACTCAGAAAGCCCATAAACCAACCGAGCATTATGGAATTCAGTCAAATAATAATTTGCTTTATTTAAGGTTTTGTTGGCATCATTCCTTAGGGCTGATAAGTATCTTAAAATAGTAACTGTTTATTAGAAAAAAATTATTTATCACACTTTTATATTTTTGATGATTTTTCATGTAATACAATAATTTTTTCCTAATAAAAAGTTAACATTTTTAGATGCTTAACATTTCCCTTTTTTCAATTTGGATTTGCTGAAATTTCTAACGAGAAACGACAAAGAATCTTCGAAAAAATGAAAAACGCGTGTACTGAAACCTGTGATCTACAATTAATAGCCTCTAAATTAGTTAGACGAGTTCAACCAACCAAACCAAGCCAATTGAATCCATTAACTAGTACATTAAACCTTCACATGTGTTCCTTCAAGCAGCCAATACGTTCATCAAAACGAAGAACATCAAAACGCCAGCAACTTCGACTTTTATTTTTCTTCTTAAACACTAAATTCAAACCTGAACACAAGATTTTTTTTCCCCCACTCCCACAAATAAATAATAAATAAAGAGTGATCAAACTCCAATTTCTAAAATAAACTTCAGTATGCAACTCAAATATCACCGACAATCAGCAAATAACTACAAAACAAAAAAGAACAACACAATACACAAGATGAGGACTCAGTTCCATGAACAGTGATTAAATACACATACGGATGAAAAAGTTGAAGAATAAAAAAATAAGCGTTATTGACAAAGAAAAAGTTGCCAGGAAAAAACACTCCTGTTCCACCAAAATTAGAAATAGGAAAAACTTTCCATGACCAACAGATGAAGCTAGGAAGGGCATGCCACAAAAAAATGAAGAAAAATAAATAAATAACTTAACTTACCGGATACACAGAAGAAGACATGGCATGAGTTAAAGTAGTGAAGAAAACTATTGTGAAAAGCAACAGAGAGAAAGTAACAAGTGTTACTCCTCTAGAAGGGTACCCAAGCTCCATAATCATGGGTAGAGGAGCTGGACCTCGGATCTGGAAAGTGACCCCTTTTGCCCCCTCAGAAGTGTGAACTAATGCAGATGAAGAAGAAGAAGGGGAAGGAAAAGAGAGAAGTGAACAAACCCCATCACCATAATGATCCTTTTATATATATATGAACGTATATGTTGTTTGGAGGATTGTGAAGTGAATATAGGGAGAGAGGGAGAGAGAGAGAGAGAGAGAGAGAGAGAGTAAAGGGAGTTCACATGGACACCTGGCCTTGGTGACCGAATTGAATAATGATGAGAGGTGGCGTCTTTTTCAAGGGGACCCCAATAGATAAAGGTAACAAAGTTAGGATTTTTACGTTAACAAAGGTGAGAATCACGAAGAAAGAAGAGAAGGGTCACAGGTGTTCAATGCTCATACTCACGGAGGTAGATGAGACCGTTGTTGCCATTTGCAATGCAATTTTGCAATTGCCTTTTTCATTAGCCACCCTTTTTATTTTTTGTTTTTTGTTTTATTTTTCTTCTGTGACCACCGACAACCTCAAAGGTAAACTTGGGTCCTCTCTTTCTACCCTCACCAACCAAGAGAATCTACCTTTACTCCCAGCAATCACCCAATTTCGAGAGTCCCTCACTGCGTGACTCACTGTTGCTCCTGTTTCTCCTTTTTTTGTCAACAAAATTAATTCACCCATTTGCTTCTTTTTTCAAGTTTTCTTATAACTTTCTTTTGTAGTATCTCTTCACGATAAAGCACAAACATATGCCTTTCAAGCGTATAAATTAATTATTAAAGCAATTTTACTTCTTTTGATTTTTTTTCAATATAAATTTAATTAATCTGATAAAAAAGATCTCACCTCTGCTAAATTATATTATATATTTAAAGTAATATTTATCTTCTTAAATTAAGAATTTTTTTATATTTATATTTTACTAACCTTTAATGCAGAGACAAATTAAGTTTTTTTTTATAAATGAAAGAGATGTTGAAGGTAAAATTATAACGACATTTTTAACATGTACTGAGGAAATATAATAATAAATAATATTTAACATTACTAATATATTTGATTCTATGATATGTTGTAATTTTTAATTAAAAATATAAAATATTTTCTTATATAATCTCTAATTTTATTTATCTGTTTAAAGACAATAAATTATAAGTATAAAAAATTAAAATAAATTAATGTAGTGTTGAAATTAATTGTTAAAATAATAATTTTTTAACTGTTTGACTATTCAAATAATATAAATCTTATAGATAGACATATTTAATAGTAATAAAAGAATAATGATTATAAATTTTTTATAAGCAAATAAATAAAAATATTCTTTAAACAAATATATAAAAATAATAATATACCATTTATTAATGTTAACAAAATATGTTTTTAATTTAGCCATCACTCCCTCCAGTTTTTCAGTGGTCGTGGACACGAGAAAGGTGTGTGGATGTGGACAAGAAAAACATAGACCGAACCTTTCTACACGGATGGTTTCAGAGTCAACAATACACTAACAATAAAATAAATATATAATTATTGTGTTGTTTAGAAAATAATACATACGTATTTCTCTATGTCTATACGTTATCGAGCAAGCAAAGAATTTTCGAAATTCCAAAATATGTACAAATCTCAAATTCAAAAAAGATATTTACAACCGAAAACATTTAAATCCTAAATATATTGTTGGATAATTAATATAAAAAATACAAAAAAAAAAAACATTGCATGTTTTGTTTTCACCGAGTTAAATCAATCATTTGCCTCATCTCTTAAAATGGTCCAAGCTGAGTTTCAACAATGAGAAAGGAAATAAATAAAATCAGGGAATATTTCAGTATTTTGTGCATTAGACAACAAAACGAGGTCAAGATCTTTCCCCATGCAGAAATAATATAATAATATTGGTATTAATATACTTAAAATGAAGGTACATGGTACATAGCTAACGAAGTTCCATGAATACCCATGTCTACAATTGTCAACATTATGGAATTGATAATTATGTTATTAAATTGGCACATTTATGGCTTCATAGTTTCTAGCTGTGGTAAAATCTGCCGTCACCAGTTGACAGTTGTCTTGTGAATTGTCGTTTTTGTTTTAACATTATCACGTGCGTTTAAAGCCATTTACCTTTTAGCCACACCTCTACCATAACATTCATAGTTTTTCTTTTCAAAAATTAAATAAAATGACTACTTTTAACCACAGGCTAATTCATGAATTAATTTATGTTTGTGTTTTGTACTTAATTGCTTTTTAATACTCTGTAACATAAATTCCTTATATATTAAGAAATATCCAGTTTGGGTATCACATTATTGGATTTGGATTAATTTGGTTTTTTATTAGGATGCCATGCCAATCTAATTTCTCAATTATGAAATTTGACATTCAAATCCTTTATATTTATATAAACTGCAATATTACTGTGACTAATAATTATTTTGTATACTATGAATGTTTGTAAACACATTTAAAATGTAAAAGAAATTATTTGAGCAAATAATGTTTCAATTTTAGATTTTTAATTTTACAATATAAATCTTAGTTTAATTGTTTTTATAATTTGCACAAAATTTGTTGTGTTTGTTGTTGATTGAATAAGTTTAAACATTGATTCCAGTAACTAAAATACTAAAAACATCTTTTAGTTAATTATTTAACTAAATAAAAAATTTCTTTTATTTTTTTGTATAAACCCTTAAGAAATACATCACAAAATGAAAAGATAATGCGTATAAAAAATGTTACTTTAGATTGTCGGTGAGACTAAATTATGTCGTTTTCTATCTTTCAATAATAAATTATGTCATTTATCCTTCGTAGACCAAATTAGTATAAATGCGTTTTTTTTTCAAACGTTAACATATTGATTTATTCTTTATAAATTGGATGTGAAGATTATATATATATATATATATATATATATATATATATATATATATATATATATTTTAATTGTGCTAGAAAAACTGGTTTTAATTCTGCTTTCTATTTTAATGTTGTGTGAACTTTATTCAATACAAGGACTGTGTTTTCTAAATTATTATAGGTTATATTCGGAGCTAGAAAAATATACAAAATATCATGTCATATTTTAGGCATATCAAACATATGTTTAACATTTTGAAAAAAAAAAAATCAAGTTTTTATGAAATTTAACTCTTAGAAAACAAAATCTTCAAAAATTAAAAATTATTCCTTTCGGTCATTTTTATAAAAAACAAAAAATTAAATCAACAAAATTAAAGAAAGCAATTAATTATATTATATTTTTTAAAATATAAATTTTATTTTAAAAATATATATAATATTAAATAGTATAATTACTAATTTGTATATTTAATAATACTAATAAAAAAAATATAAGAGAAATTTAACAATTAATGCATCTTGAATTTATCATTTGTTTCTTTTTATAATAATGAAAAAAAAAGTTCAATTTATTACTTATAAAAATAACAGGAAAGAGTATTATACATAATAAATATTTTTTAAACATTTTTTTTAATAAATACATGTCAACTATAAAAAAATAGTAAGTTCAACAACTTTATTTATTTTAAAACAAAACATTATTTCATTCCCTAAAAATTTTATATAAAAAAATATTCCCTTAAAGTTAGGTTTTAATTGAAAAGGAAGTGAGGAAAATATTATCTTTTTAATAGATAACTTTAATTTGATACTTTTTAAAATAAGAAAATTAAACTAATAGGATAATATAATTTTAAAAATTAAATTTGAATACATGGTTAATATACAAAATTACACTATCAACTAGTAAAATTTATTAAAAATATAATATTTAAAATAATATTTATAAAAATTAATACCTGTAATTAAACCATGGCATGAATATTTTTTTACTATTAATGTATTATAATTTAAATTTAAAATTTAATAGAATAATTTTTTTATAAGCTTCATATAATTCTTTTTATTTTAAAAAATATATAATGTTTAAGGTTAATTTTAGTGATGTCACCATTAACACTCAACATTAATGTTATATGATGGTAGGTAACTTAAATAGGAAAAGAAAAGTGCTCTATCAAAATGTTAAATATGACATTACGTTGATGTCATTGAGTCTTCACGTGACATTGGTAACATTAGATAACTAAGACTGAGCTAGTATTGTTTAAACGGTGTTAATTATAAGTACTTAATAATATTAATAAATTATATTTTATTTTATCGTATTATCAATTGTATTTATTTTTTCTTATTTTTTATTTCTTCTACTACTTTACACACAAAAAAACAAGTAAGAACAGATAATTTTCCTTAAAATAACGAGCATGTGCTAAGATACGAAATCACGCTAAGAATGTATCAATTTCTAAATAAATCTTAATAGATCTTAATTATTAAATAGAAAGATTTAATTTTTTAAAAATAACAAGTATAAAAAATAAATTTTTACTGATCATTAATTTAAAATTAATTTATAAAATATCTAAGTTAAAATTACATAATATTATCCAGGCACACTCCTATTTTAAACAACTTGAAAAGGCGCCACATGATATCTCAATACATGGGACATCAATTCCACTTAATTTTTTTATTAGATAACAATTTAGTGATGACAAAACAACACGGCATATTCTGTAGCTTTGTCTAAAACCCAATCCTAGTTAGTTGTACAAGACGAGTAAAGACATACATGATTAACTTAAATTATTGAATTGAACATATTATTTATTATGTTGATTATTGTTAATATATTTTACACAAATAAGAGATTTTAAAATAAAATGTATTATACAAATAAAATTACGCATTAATCACGATAAACATTCGACAAACACTATCATGCCTTACTAAAAAAACACTTCAGAAAGTAGAAAACCCTTAAGTGCTGTCAAGATCATCACAGCCTCCCATTAAGAATTTTCCTGCATTACTTTAGCACGACGTGTCCTCCTTGAGAACTTGTCCTTCGTATTTTTGTGAATGTCAAATTATTCGTTATCTTTAAGAATCCATGAAAAGGAGGAACATTTTTCTTTATTCTTAATTGTTAATACTAAACGCCTCAGATGCCGACAAATGCATGGTTTAGTGGAATTTGCTACAAAAAATGTATATAATAAAACTACATAAGCTCACCCTTTTTTTTTACACTGTTAAATTTATTTGCGATTCCTTAAAAATGTATACTGTATTACTATTTTTTATGAATTATTTTGTTACGAATTCTGACAAATTTAAAATTCTACATAAAGTGCGTGCAAGTGAATAAAAAAAAAAGAGAAATTAAAAATTAATCAATCACATTTTAGAATGCCACAATATCAAATTCGTTTTTATACGTAAAATTTGAAGTTAAAAAAAAAAGTTACATTTCAGTTTTTCTTTTATATGCATAACTTGGTTAACATATTACGGTGGAATATATCATTTAACACATTATAATTTCCTTTTCAATTAATAAATAATAATGGTTGAGACTTTTTTATTGTGAGAGAGAGATTGAGACTTTTAATATCGCAACAATGTGTCGTCCACAATTTAGGTCTCTTTCATGCATTATAAGCAGTTATCAATGTTACTTTCTTCATAAAAATTATCATTAGGAAGTTATGACAAGATGTGAGCTATTTTTTATATTTATAGTAGCACTAAGAGGAGTGAATAAAATTTTATTGGGAAACTATGTAGGTGATCTGTCCCACTCACTCCATATCCATGTAGGAAAATGTAGCATTTATAGCAGATTATGTGATGATGCCATTGTTTCTGATTGATTGGAGTGGTGAAACATCTCAGCATCAAAAAAATATATATAGTGGATATTTTTTTAATATCTTTTATTACATAAATTAATATTTATTACTGATATAATAATTCATGATTGTACAGTAATATATTATTTTTAGCATAAGTAATTGTTTAAACAGTTTTTTTTATTGCATCTGTATTTTTAAATTTTATTTTATGAAAAATTGTTGAATTAATTGAATATTTAAGAATCTATAATATACTCTTAGTTATTAGTTAAGATTTATTTAAAAATATAAAATTATGTACATTTTACATTTAATATAATAATTTTTATTTTTTAATTTAATTATTTTTGTATGTTTAAAATTAATTTAATAAATTTTAGCTAATAATTAAAATATTTTAGAAAGTGACGTGTTACAAAGTAAACACGTAACACTCCTTGTCTAGGTAATCATCGTAGACACATTTGTCCAATTAACAAGTTTGAAGGAGTAAATATTAATTTTTTACTTTTTTTTTTATCCATGTAACATTATAAAATTATAAAAAAATATTTTTTTATTAAAAATTATAAATAATATAATTTTTAATAAAAAAATATTATATATAATTTTCTTATTATAAGTAAAATTTATAAATTAAAATATTATTAAATAATTATTAAGATTTTGTAAAAAATGTATAAGTGTAATTCAATAATTAAAATAAAATTTATATTTTAATAATATCAATATTTAAAAAATAGCACCTAAATGGTGTCATTTATAAAACGTCAATTTAGGAAATAAAAAAAAGAAGAAAATACAAGTTTACTTATCAACAAATAAGGATAAATACTACATGACAGTGATCAAAAGTAACGTGCCTCTAATGAGCAAATAAATTAAATATTGAGTTATTGATCTGAATAATTTAAATCAGCCTCTGTTCTGTGTCAAAAATGATTTTAAACATGGTCAACGAAATCTGTCCATCGTATTTTATGGGAAGAAATAAAAAAATTAACCAAAAGCATTTAGATTATTTGAAAAGTTTTAACTTTAAAAGAATTGTAACTTTTTTTGAAAGAATAATTGTAACTAATTGATTACTGGTACCCTTTATAAATCATATAGTATGATATATATTAGGCGAATGATTTTAAATAGGATTGACCCAAAAACATCTTATAAGGGTTTTACTTGATATTGAGAGAGCAACTGTATTTATATATAACAGGAAAACTGTCATGCCCAAAAATTTAGTGCCTGTATTGAATTGTCTCAAATAAAAAATACATGTAATATCAATAGATATATAAAAAAATTAAATGAAAATGCATGTACTATAGATAAAAATAAATAAAAACATAAAAAATCTAAATGATAAATGTTTTGATATCATCAATTCAAAAACAAAACAAAGGAGTTAAAAATAAACAAACTTCATATATTAATAAATTATAATATTATAGTCTTTTATACAAAACATGAGAATTATTATCATTTTAAAAGTTGAACAATGCTAATAAGTAATTTACTTTTAAAATTATTTCAATATTTATTCTTAAATAAGAGCATAATTAATTTTTTAATTTATAATATAAAATTTTAATTTATATTAATCTTAAAATCCACATTATTAATAACGACCCAATGAAAATATGAGCTAATAGAAACTAATTATGAGTTTGAATCCTTGAATGTAATTTGATTAAAATATACGAAATGGGTATGAAACTCAAATGTGCATGCAGAAGGATTATCGTAGATGTAGTAATCGTGTGGATATTGATATATAAATATATAAAATATTGGAATGTCGTGTCCTTTGTGTGTTTTCTTTTTGTTTGTGGAAGATTTAGATGACATTATTCTACACAAAACTATAACCTTAGCTGAGAGAGATGGGTCCTAAGTCCTCAAAGTAATCACTCATCGTAATCAGCATTCATTCGAGAGGTTGATGGGTCTATTTGTAGCAAGCTGGTCTCCATTGGCTGTACTTTTTAATGGACCATCAATGCAACGCGTTATTTAACTAAAATTAAATTAAAAAAAAATAACTTAAGAGTGAGAAATAATATGTTTTATATATTTTTTATAAATTTTAACTAATAATAAATAGCCTAATGTCAACACCAAAATTTTGATTTAATTTTCTTTTATTTTAAAAAAAATCTGAATTTTAATATTACAAAAGGATAATGGAAACAAAGAGTTTTAAGGAAAAAACAAAAATTTATCTTAATAAAATAGAAAAAATTCAGAATTAATTTTTTAAAAGGAAAATAAAATATTACAAATAATTAAATTCTTGAACCAATGCTATTTTATACAAAAAAAAAAAAAGAAAAAATTCAGAATTTTTGACATTTTATGAAAACTCTAGCAATAAGAGGATTTTTTTTTATTTGAATTATTAGAGGGAAAACCCTAGCAATAAATTTTAACTAATAATAAATATCCTACTAATAAGAGTATATCAGACATATTATTATATAATTTTATAAATTTTAACAAATTTTAGTCAATAACAAAAGTGGGTCATAAAAAATTAATTTAAAAATAAAAAATAGTAAAATTTATATAACTTTTATTTACTCAATTAAACTTAGCCTTAACTATCAAAGTTTACAAAACTTTAAAATTAAAGTGGTATTATTTATGTTTTAAAGTTTTTTAAAAGTTAGTAGCAAAATTTATTTATTTTTACTCAATACAATGTTATAATTCATCGTGTCAATCTAAAAAATTAACTATGTTTTAGAATTATCAAATATATTAACATGAATTTCAAAATACGGTTGCATCTCGAAACTTGAATTTAAGAGTTTTTAACACAAATTTAAACATGCCCCGGTTATATTTATTGAACTGAAATAAGTTTAAAGAAAAAATTCGTTAATTTTTTGTTTTACATTATCGTGTGATCGATTTAGTTTAAAATATAAATATTAAATAATCTAACATGATGCATTTTTAATCGGCTCAAAATGAGTCAGATTTTAATATGCCAGAATTTTTGAAATACAATTTATTATTCTTTTTTATTTCTTTGATTTGATTTTTTCAACACCATACCAATTATCTTTTATACAGACAAGAGTTTATTTGACCGTTGCTGCTTAAATTTTCAATACAGTGGTAGCAAATTAAATCCAATTCCGTGTTATCCTTTGGAATAATTAAAAATAAACAAGTTATTTAACTTGAATTAATTTAATTATACTTGAGAGTCAATTTTCTTTCATAAACTCACAAGTCATTTCAGTTTAACCGGTAATTTTAAGTTTTAGTTTCACTATATATAATTATAATTAATATTTTTAAAAATTAACTTTTATTGCTCACGGCAATTTTAATTAGCTCAAATATAAATATTTCATTTAAAGAATATTTTCATCTAGACAATAAAAAATAAAAGGTCATTGAAAAAATTAATTTTGATTTCATTTTAAATCTTGTAGTATTGTTGTTTAAAATTTGATTTTCTGAGCAATGAATTCCGGTCAAATTTAGAGAGGGATTTATATTCATATGCAATTTTTTTTCAAATCAAATCTCTTAAAACATCTTGATTCCAAACATTTTAAAAATTGGATCAATCAAGGTGTTAAATTTTACAATATAATTTTTACATAAAAAAACAACAGATCGGTGGGATAACAAAATTTATATGTACAGGGAAACCTCACAAATAAGTATTGGAATTCGTTATATATAAAATATATATTTAACTGTTAAATTTATCTTGAGTGTGAAGATATTTAAAGTAAGAAGTAAGAATTTATCTATTATTAATTTCAAATAATATAATTTATAAATATAACTAACTTAAAAATAATAATAAATAAAACATTATTTTTATTTTATATATATATATATATATATATATATATATTTTTTTTTTTTTTTTTATTTTAGAAGAGTTCTATCTCTAATTAATCGTTATCACCAACTGAGGAACTAAAGAAGAGGAAAAAGGGCCCTACAATAGCGACATCATAATTCTTACTACTATTATGTTCAAATCTTAATTAAAGTTGAAACTGAATTATAGTAGCTTAATGGATGATTTTTTTTATTTTTTATTTTTTGGGTTATATCAAACATGGTGCTTACTAAGAATGGATGAAGTTTAAGGACTCGGTGTTACTTAATTTTGGATTAGTGTAGATGTCGTTAATTATTTTCCTAAATAATGTATCTCAAATGTTGAATCCATTTTAATATCTTAAAGAACTAATTTCGGTTAGATTTGGGGAACAAAAAGATTATACAATCTCATCAGAAAAATCATTTTCATGAGATAATCAAAATTGTTTATCACATGGGCTTGTCTTAATTTTGTGGGAGACATGTCACAGATGATAGTTTTTTATTAGACTAACATTTTAAGGGTTTAAGGATATGCTTTGTTGTGGCTGTCTAAATCACTTGAATTAGAATGACACTATGATTCGCAGCATAAATAGTATGCATACTTAAAATCAAATTAATTTATTGTACTTAAATACTGAGACGAAGAACGTCATACTGCACAAACATACACATTTATTAACACATATTGAAGCAAAACGTATTCTTTATATTTTCATGAGACAAATCCAGATTCATCAGTCATAGTTTATCACATTCTTTATAAAAATAAAAAGATTAAATATATCATATATACGAAGAAATCATCATAATTCTGGAGAAGAAACAAATCAATAATTTAAGACCATTTTAAAATCAAACCACAATTATTTGAAACTCTTTAGGTTAATTACAAAATCTTTCACGACTAAGCTTGAACAGAAAAGAGTGCAAAAGAAGTTTGGTTTAGATAAGAGTTTTGTATTCCTACAGTGTATTATTTAGTATTTTTTTTGCTATATATATATAATCGAGTGTAAGTTTTTTTAAGATCTAGAGCTTATAAATAAATAAATATATATAATAAATTTAAAAAGATATAAACATAAAAGGTAAAAAAAATAAAAGAAATATTGATTTTGCATCTTTTGCAACGTTACAAAACCTTTCAAGCCCGTTGTCACCGTTTAAAAAGACATTAAAACGCAAAATTATTGTCAATGATGTTTCTTTATTCTGTAGCCCTTTGAAAGTGCACGAGTTTAGCCATAGTGTTGTTAGCTTTGGAGGTAAAATTGGTATCGAATTAACTCTATTGGTCGATCAGAAAGAGAAAAGGAGAAAGTGTGGTATTCAAACACAATTTTGGAGCTATTTTCTGTAACCTAAATAGTAAAGAAAACATGAAAGGGCCACAAACGAGAGATGACTGACCGCAAGTTTTTTATAATACCATTAACGTAATTCAAATTTATGAAAAAAAGAAAGGCAAGTAAAGAGATTGTTTTTATTTAAATAATTGAGTTTTTTTATATAAGGATATATTTTTTTGAATATAATTAATCTTTCTTTCATTTTGCTTTTATTTTTTCCTATAAATATAAATAATTTTAAAAATATTACATTTTTACTCACATTTTATATATTTCTCTTTCTTGTTAAGGAAAGCATTAATATTATAACCAATTTACCTAATTTGGATTTAAAATGAGAAATTTTTTTTCCAAAACAATTAACTCTTTCCTATTTCTCCCAACTTTACAAGAAAAGAAATTGTATAAAAATTTTAAAATAATAGGCATCCAAATTAAACTTTCTTTATACACACACATTCCAAAAAAAATATAAATAAATTTCATAGTTTTTTTAAATAATGGAATTTAAAAGATCTTATAAATCAATAATCAAAATACTAACTAAAACATAAAAATTTACAAAAAAAAAGAAAGAGAATCTTTCTCAAATATATCAATAATTTGTAGAAGTTTATTAATTATTTATGTTACTGTAACTCATAATTTTCTTAAAATTAATGTTAAAATGTCTTATTTGCATTCAAATATATTTCAGGGAAGATTGAATAATATAATTATATTATCAACTAAAAAATTACTTTATAAACTCCATTATACAAATTAAATAACTGATTTGTATTACAAAAGATAAGAAAAGTAAATTTTGAACAATTATTAAAAATTATATTCCATATTGTTAAAATGCTCTATAAGAAATTTTATTAAAGGTCATGTACCTTTAAATTGACTTTCAGCGAATCCAACTTCTGGCAATATAGCAACTTAACTTCAACTTTAAGAACCATTTCAACCCACTAGATGTCTAATCGATACTTGTAATAATGACCCTTAATGAGAGTTGCAGATCTCCCCAAGGTTTTTAGGTAATAATTCAAGTTATACTTGAAAATACTACATAACAACGTTAATTATCCCGATTATGCTGGAAGATGCAATCAACCCTATTTAATCTAAATTTGCAAAACATGAAAAAAATCAAATGATTAATCTTATAAGAGGTTTCAAGAAATTAAACATGAGAACTAAGGACATGGCTATTGCGTATTCCCGTTGGTAATGGTATTAAGGATTGAATGGCTCAAACCTCATTACAAGGCTCGAATCTGGCTTCCCACAGATTAACAATTGCAGCAACAACTGACACTTTAGATACATTACAAGCCTTGCACAATCATTCATTATAATTTTGGGAAATCATTTTATAACTTTTCTAGACAGAAAATTATAATTTTTTTAATATTTTAAAAATTAAAAAATATTTACATTTTTTCTAAATAAACTTCTAACCCATTCAATGTTGATATAAAATTAATGGTGACAATTATAAAAATGACCTATTTTACGTACCTCTGGTTTATTACTAAATTATCAAAGGAAGGACAATATATATACACTATGAAGTGTACATATTTTAGTTATTGTAAAATAATATCGGTCCAAAGTCCAAACCCATAGAAATAAGTCTGCGCTTTCAGCCCCTTTCATTCATTAAATGGGTTACATGAGTTTAGGCCCATGCATTCAATTTTAAGAGACATGTTAAGTGAAAAATTTTAGTTATTGTAAAAAACTTAATCAATAATAGATTAACAGTATTTTTTTAACTTTAAAAAATCATACGAGCTCTAATTTCATTAATTATTTTAAAAAAATATTTAAATGATCTAAGAAACAATCTTTTTTAAAATAAATTATAATGAATAAATTGAAGGGTTTTTAAAAATGTTTTACGAGTATTGTTCTCAATCATGAAAGTCAAGGAGGCTTGCTAGTGACCGGAAGGTCAGTGACGTTTGGATATTGTGATAATATTACGGATTTGTTTTAAGTTTGGATGAAAAGGTGTAAAAGATTTTTTAATTTTTTATCTTTTTAAATTTGTTTAAAAATAAAAAATTAAAAGCATGCTTAATTTATATTTAAAAAAAATTCTATTTTTAAAAATCAAATTTAATATAATTTTGCATTATATTTTATTTTTAAAAATAGAACAGAGAACTATTTTTAAAATAAAAATTAAACATGCTCTAAATATTTTAAATTTTCTATTTCCATTTTTATAAAATTCTCACTCTAAAAATTATATTTTTTAGGAAAAAAATATTTTTTTTATTATTCTACTTTAAATAATATTAAATATTTAATCTAACAAATAAAAACAAAACCTGCTCTCCTAAACATTGAAATCATACCAAAGTCAAAATTCACAAAGCACAGTTCGAGATGTCGAAAAAAACTATATATGCAGGACAAGGTGACTAGAAGACACAGTATAACACAATTCAATACTGTGCCATGCGCACCCATGTTTGGATACATGTTTGCCTACTTTTAACACATTAAAACTACTTTTTCTCCATGAATTTTTGCTTGAAAAATGTTAGAAAGTGATTTTACTTTTTATATGGACAAGCTCAGTTTACATTGTTAACCAAACAGATCCATAATCATTTCAACAATTCTAATCAAAGTATACAACGGGAAAAGAGTGGAAGAAGCAAGGATTACACGGTTAAAATGCAATTAAAAAACATTACTTGGCACTTGGAGTTACTTTTTTAAATCAATTGCTAAGTGATATTACCCTACAATAGCCACGAGTCAGTACTAATATATACTACCACCACTCCACGGGGACATATTAGTCATTACCATTAACGAAATTTAGACCATAATTTTTGTTGATCTTTTCTAGTAAGTTTTAACTCCGTACACACTTCCCCTTCATCCGTTGTATGGAAGCCTGAAAGTACACGAAAGCGTTAACTTAAGCAAAGTTAAGATATTATATTATATATATATATATATATAAGCTATGTAGTATTGCATTATAAATTTTAGTTAAAAAATAATAATAGAAGAACTTCCCATGTTTTCTGATATAAAATGATTCAAATACACTTTGTGCAAGTTTGGTTAAAATTATTATTAGAAAAAGTAATCGTTTCGTTTTAAAATTCTCTTCATTCACAAGAATTATTAGCATTGGTGACATGATATATAGCAGAAAGTAGAATAAATTGGACGAGTTTAGTTTGTGATAAAATGAATGAAGACTAACCCCAATTTGAGCGATGTGTCTGAGCTTTCATAGTCCTGGGGAGGTCCAGTGGAGTTGCACACGTTAGTGACAGACTCTGAAGATTGACCTTCATCCATAACCAAGTTCTCTGAATCCGCACCACCAAGCCTTTGCCCATTAATAGTGCCCGTTACCTTGAGTGATACACACAGCACACACACATACACAGCTTAATTTTTATTTCCAGTTGCAGAAACTATATAAAGGGAGGGGAAAAAGAAAAAGGGTATCATACATGACGCTTTAGTCGCTCGTTCTCTTCCATCAATAGCATTCCCTGCAGGATCAGTGGGATATTGTTAGTTGATTAGAAAGAAATTAGAACTTAATTTAACAAGATCACTGATTGACAATCTAATGATTTCATGAATCCTGTTAATTAGTAAGCACCAATAACAATATCTATATACATTATTTACAACATTTGAGTAGAACGTGGGACTCAACAGTCAAGAAGCGGGAATGCAAAGAAGCCCCGTATTTCCTGTTTGAACAGCTTTATATATTATATTGAGATTACAAAATTCTAGTCTAATTTCTAATTCATTTCATATTTTCACAAATGAAGTTGCTTCACACAAAAATTAAAAATCAAAGATGAAGGTGAAGACATCAAACAAATCAAAGCCTCAATCAAGGCATTTTGATTTGTGATATTAGAAACACAAACAATTGTGTCTTCAATTACGAGATGAGTGTTCCGTGGCATACAGGCATATATGCAAACCAACATAAGAACTATACTGATATGTCTCATCATTAACGTATGGATTCTCAAAAATGACAATGGAAACTCAAGTTTCTAACCTTTCTTTGAAGATCAGTGATCTCATTCATGATCTTCTCTCCCTGAAAAGCACAAAGATTTTATGTCTTAATTAAATAAAGTCACGAAGCAAGTTATTGTACATGAGGGCACTAGAGAAAACACGACAATTGAAGACCTTCTTTTCTATTACACGGCCCAACCCAGTTTCGAGAGACCTCTCCAGTTGTTGCAATTCTTCTATGTTCAAACCTTGAAGATCCTCTCCTCTCAGCTGCCTGCATTTTTTATCATTGTCAAGCCTTTACATTTCAACAAACACCACAAACTAATCCGTTACGAAATTGAGAAATTTGCACCTTAGTTGATGGCTTTTCTCAGCAACTTCCTTGCTCAATCTGGAACAGTTGCTGTTTTCAACTAGCTGCAATCAACATTTAAGAAATTAATGATTGATTGTCATTAAAATTTCACTCTTTATTCCACTCAAAATTGGTTGCAAAAGGAGTACTGTATTACAAATTAAACTAAACACATACTAACATCATTTTTGCGAGCAAAGCTCATAGCTTAAGTTACCCTGAGTCTGCACTTTAACTCTAGGTCAAATTTTATTTTAGCTTATTATTCATTTCATTTACATCAAATCCCAGTCTTCCGTGGAGCCCTAAAAATAATTCGCCTTCATATTAGAAAATTTTTACTCGTTTTTATCACATTAATTAACCGAAAAAGCCTTGAGTTACATTAAATTTTGAAAAATACTAACCCGCGTCATACATAAAATTGGTTTAAAAGTTTCAATAAAAACGTTATTGTATTTATTATTATTATTATATTTTTAATGAAGAAATTAT
Source organism: Abrus precatorius (assembly GCF_003935025.1). Taxonomy (NCBI): domain Eukaryota; kingdom Viridiplantae; phylum Streptophyta; class Magnoliopsida; order Fabales; family Fabaceae; genus Abrus; species Abrus precatorius. The sequence goes on along the minus strand of NW_020874406.1, from coordinate 24,195,205 downwards.
TTAACTATTTTTAATTAATACTCCAAAATTTAATGAAGAAGAGTACCAATCAGCGGGACCTGAAGTTTTACTTGCTTTCTCTTCATTCAATAATTGATTATCCAGATCAAGCATGTTTCGCAAACATGGGACATTTTCTTTCTTTCTCATGGAACCTGTCATTTCTGGTGGTCCTCCTCCCTTTTTCCCCATCCTCCAAGCGAATGCTTATAGAATTTCTTCTGAGAATGTTTGTTTAATTTATTTTAAGCTTTGACCCCATTTAATATAAAAATCAATCAATAAATAAATTATCATAGATTATTTAATTTTAACTTAAGGTGAGCTACGTTGCAGGAATCCCATTTCAGATACAGACGGGAGCGGAAAACTTATAAATCAAAGATACAAGTGTGCTAAAAAAATTTTACATAACAGAAATAAAAATATAAAATATTTATAAACTGTTCAGATAATATCCATAATAAAAAATTTAACCAAGGTCATATCATACATCTCATAAAAAGAATGAATGAATTTGATTAAAAACATCAGCTAAGCCTTATCTTATGATCTGAGGTCAGTTACACAGAGGTCAATTAAATAAAAGTAAATAAATCAATAAATAGCAAAAATTTTAGCTAATATTTGAAGTATAACAAACCGTATCTCACACAGTTTTATTAAAGTCATACTTAAGCGGTATTCAATTATGTTTAAAAAATAATTATATCAAGTACCCAAATAACTACTAAACATTTAATACGAATACATTCGACAAAATGCAACAATGGGGTTAATAATTCAGAGTTTATGTCATTTTAAACTACCGGCATTGCATGCCTATCCAGTAATAGATCTACCGATACACTTTGATATCACATGTTATAATTGTCAAAAGATCAGTCAAAGTAGATGATTGTCAAAAGATAGAAGATTAAGAAAAAGACGCAAGAATCACACACATTTATAAACTCCCACTTAAACGGGATTACACCAACCAAAATTTTCCAATCATTTTTTCTTACAAAGTTCAGAAGTAATTAAATACCAACCTGCAACTCGAGAGACGGTTGCTCCAGCTTTGCTAGGTTCTTCGAGTGCAAATGATGCCTTTCAAGAATTTCCTTCATGCTTCATATGATAAAATCAAAGTCACGTCAAGAAGAATGCCCCCAAGAAAAATAAAAATTACAGACAAGATTGATGGAATGTGGATATCATTTTCAGATTGGAATAGCTGTCCTTTACAATGTTTTAAACAGTTGGGAAAAACATAACTTGTGGATAGGCCATATTTGTACTGAGCTACGGTACCTCTTGAATTCTATTAATTAAGGATTAACGATATTATTACATGTTGTCTTAGATGATAAAAAACACTCTATGTTACTTCTAATATTACACAAATTGAAGATGTAAAACACAGGGTTCCAACGAAGATTATATTTAGAGAAAACTAAACAGGCGAAAAGAAAATTCAAAAATATCTGATCATCAAATGTGTAGGAGGGTCTACACATCACGATGTGTCTTTTCACTTCAACATATATATATATATATACACACACATGTTTGAGTTGTGATTCGTGAAACTGTGGGGTGCAAGGAAACTAGGAAAGAAAAAGATTGCTTTTATTGACCAATAATAAGATGCTCAAAGAACTTCCGAAGAAAAAAGAGTTCTCTTTTCAATGTTGCCACCCCACCCAACCTTAAAGCTACTTATATTCCATCTAGGCCTCTAAATCAAGAATGAAATAAATTGTGTCGAAGTGGTGATATGAAATGTTGCTTACTGAACAGTGAATAGCCATCCCCGTGAAACCAGGATTAATAGTAATATCCATCAAGTTTCCTTCATATAATATAGCTTCTTCCTTATGACCACAAATGTAGCGATAGAAAACCGAGAGGGGGAGTAGAAATATACTAGTATAACATATATAGCTCCATACATAACAGCTTTTATCTTTCCAAAAAACAAATCTTCACAAAGAATCATAACGAATTTATTCTGTCTACGTGCCTTCAATAAGAAAATGTTAAGTTTTAGAATTTAAGCATCTTAATAATGAGATTTTATTAAAAATAAAATATTTATTATAATTTTAATCTTTAATATAATAAATATATTTATTTTCACTAAATTGTATATAACATTTAATGTTTAAAATTAGTTTTAAAATTTTAAATGAACATAACCTATATCTATATAATTCCGAAATTTTTGCATAAAAACAAATGAAAACTGAACGATTCACATTACTTTGTGCATTGGAATTATGCAGAGTGATACGATAGATTTAGACCAGTTAAATGATCTGAGATAGGCTGGTTTGGTCCAAACAAGAAATCCTTCTTAAAGTGACTGTTTTAGTCAGTTCTCTCAAAATTGTCAGGTTTGATTATGTACCTTTTTCAGACAAATTATTGTGTTATATATAGGATAACTAATTTTAAATTTACTAATTACATTCTTTACACCACTAAATAAAGACTCACTTCGGTTATTATTTTGATAAATTTTTAGGAAAATATTAATATAAAATAAATAGTATTTTTTTAAAATTAAAAATAATTTATACTCGTAAAGTTTTAAAGACAGTAACCAAAATAATTTATTAATTTATTTTAACTTATTAGAGAAATTTATTTTATTTTAATACTTAATATTTTACTTTTATAAAAACTTATTAAAAAAAAATCTAAAATCATAGTACAAAGCATCTATTATGAGTGGAACAAATTAACGTATCACAAAACGCAGTAGAACAAAATCTGTAGATTAATATGCTTTAGAATAACAAATTCAACATTGAGTTGAGTTAAAATGATTTTATTCATTCAAGTGGCATGTTTAAATTCAAAATTTGATAAAAAAAAAAAATAGGATAAGTATAAAAATTTATTATAAAATTTCTTATTAAAGTAGCCTGTAGTTCTCAAGATATAAAGAAAATTTAAGTAGTTATATGTCATGAAAGAGTTTGCAATTTCATCTTTTCAACAATTATACCTAGAAAATTTGTAATTTGATTGGGCCAAAGATCTCAAAATAATAAAATCATATTAAAAAATTACAGATATAGACAAATAGTATCAAACTTGTTAAATATTTGTGTTGTTGTCCTTTTTTCTCTTTTTATGTGAGTTATTTTAGATATAAAGAATGCATAAAACCCTCTTTCTCCAATAACTCTTATCAAAGTATTGATGACTCAACTTAAAACAAACTTCTAACTTATACAAGAAGATGCAAAATATGAACAATTGAGAGTGCATTATCATCATTAATTGAAGAAAAGTCTATCTAATAGATTGAGTCCTAAAGTAAGAGAGAATTATAGTAGAATTGAAGAAGATTAAAATAAGAGTTGATCGCAAAATAAATATATGTTAAATTTGAGTTGGAAGGAAAATATGTTGGACTAAAGAAGATTAATTAATTCAATTCACATCCTAAAACTTGGAAAAGGAAATGATAAAAAAATACTAAAAAATATGAAGATTTATTATAACCTTGCTTAGAAATAATATTTAATCCTTTGAGTGTGGTGAAAATTTGAGCAATTATGGATGAAGATAGGGTTTGCAATTTTATCTGATAAAAATTATAAAATAATAAAATTATGTTAAAATTTTATAAACATAAGCCAAATCACATTAAAGATGTATGTCAATATTTTTATTTTGTTTTTTCTTTTTTGAGTGTTCCCAGACAGAGAATACAAAGAAATGTCTCTTTTCCCAACATAAGGAACACTTGTACACAACCCAACTTTTGTTTAAAAAGCTATAAAGCTAGCGTAATAACTGCACATTTTCCATACATACATAGACCAAATTTTTATCTAATTCAATGCATTTTCAGGCATGGTCATCGTTTTCTTTCTTCATCTAAACTCAAATAACTCACGAAAGGTCCGAAGGATCAAATCAAGCAACAAAACTACTATAACAAGGAAGCAAAGGAGGATTTCTAGACAGTAAACAGAAATAGAAAGCAAACACGATAAGCTGATAACCATGCTTGAAGCAAACCCACAAAAATGTTTAAGAAGAATTATATAACCGCATTACAACTATGAACAATCTCAGAAGTCAGCACTGACATAACACAGCTTCCAAAACAGTGCCGTCTTCGTTTTTTTTTTCTCTCTTTTTTTTTTCCATTAACTAAACAGATTAAATGAAAACTCACTATCTATATTTACCATCCATGGCAGAACCAACTTAAACATACATACCATCACGCTTAGTATGCTACAATGTCTTTACATATGTAACTTAGCTGATTTAATTCTTGTTAACCAAACCATAATATATAAAGCCTAATCTAAATTATCAACCCAAAACAAAACAAAAAAAATTCCAAAAAACACACGATCTAACACTGAAACCCCATCAACCCTTTTCAGTCATAAAAAAGAGTGAGAAAGAAAGCGAGGGAGAAGATGTAAATAATAAAGAAAAGAAAGACCTTGAACTTGAGTACTCGAAGAGCTTGCCAGTAGAAGAGAAGATTATGAGGGCTATATCAGCATCGCACAGAACCGAAAGCTCCTCAGCTTTTTTGAAGAGCCCTCTGCGTCGCTTGGAAAAGGTTACTTGCCTGGCCGTGGCGTTGTCGATCTTCCTAATCTGAATCTTCTCCCTCGCCATTAATTTCCTTCACCTTAATCTAACCCCATTTGGTTAAACAAGAAAACAGAAAAAGAAAGTAAACAGCTTTAGCCTCTTTGATTACTGGGTGCGTTGCATACGAACCACGGAACGAACCAACATATAATTAAAGAAACCCACCTAAAAAAAGGACGAGTCAAAAGCAAGCGAAGGCTGAGTCGTTGACTATATATGGCGTGTTTTATGAAAAGCAAAAGCAAAGGGTGTTTGTTTAGTGTGAGGGTAGCAGAAATTTTAATAGGCAGGCATTTAACTAAATTTAGCTTTCGAGAAGATGGAGAAGAAAATTGTGGAGTCCTGGGAGAAATTTGTGTGTGTGTGTTATACGGTGAGATGTGAGAGTTTAGGTGAGTGAGGAATTGGTCGCTGGATTGTACTTGTGGATTTTACTTTCCTTATTGGGGGAAGGCGTTGGTTTTGGTGCTTGTTTGGCTTGTGACTAGTTGTGAGAGGTTTCCAGCTTTGAGAGAAAGCCACCAATCAGAGTAAGAGAGAGACAATGGGAGTGTGGAAAAGAAAGTTTAGCCATTTATGGAGAACAAGTGTCCCCTCCTCATATCCCAAAGGTCATAAGGGTATTACCACTTAATGTATGGTTAATGAGGTGAGTAATACGGATAAAAGGAAAATTCATGTACGTTTGAATTCCTTTTTAAAAGTAGGTTTTTATTTTTAAAAATAAATTGTAATATACATTAATATTTATTTTTAAAAATAGAAAATTATTTTTAAAAATAAATTAAATATGTTCTCAGTGTTTTGTTTTTATTTTTTCTTTATTTTCGATTAATTTTTAAAATTTTATTTTTTTAAGATATTAATCAAATAAGTTTTATAATTATATTTTATTTATTTATTTAATTTTTAAATTGATACTATTATTACTTTTTATATTTCATTGAATGATTGATTTATTTAATTAAAGTTAGAAAAATTATTTGTTTGATTGAGGTTTGAAAGGTGAATTATTTTTTTATATGTGGTATTTAAAAATGGCATATATTAAAATATGATACTCTTAGAAAAATTATAAAAATGTAATATTTAAAAATTCAGAAAGGGAATAATATAAAATTATAAACTACTAATTTTTTAAAAATATTTTAAAATTAAAAAATCTAAATTCGTTCATGGTGATTTAAAAAAAATAAATCAATAAAAAAATTATTTTTTAAAAATATCAAAAAACACTATTAATATTTTTTGGTAAATTTTGAAATATTTGTAATTTTTTCTAAAATATTATATTTTGGTAATTTTTTACATATAAACAATTTTAAAAATTAAATTAAATTAAATAAATTATAATAAGAGTTACACATTTTAAACAAAAACAATTTTAGTATATTACTAATGTAAATATTTTTACATTATTAATTAATAAAATTATATTATAAATATGTTTTAAAATTACATTAATAAAAAATAAAAATGTATTGATGTGATAATTTAGTTATTTTTTACATTATTAGTATTTTATTATATATTTTCATTAAATATTTAATAAATTCCATTAATCAATAAAAAAATTCATAATATTTTTCAAGATTCACGTTATTTAGTAACAAAAATGTTGAAAAAAATATAAAAAGAGAAACATATATTATATATTATCTTGCACTTCTATAATCTATATTCCTATTTTATTTTTGTTTGGTGCAATTTTTTATAAAATTATATAACTAATTATAGTCAAACTGGGTTAATAATAATAACAAAGATCAATAGATATTGATCCAAATGTTAAATAGTTTAATATCTCTTAAAAAAAATTAAATTTTAATTATTTTATATGTAAAAAATTTTAAATAATAAACTCGTCTATTACATCCGTCAAATTAAAATTAAACTAAATAAAAAAAAGTTAATAAAAATTTATTTAGCTAAATGATCTATTTATTCTGAAATAATACATAAGTTTCATTATAATTTTTCTTTACAATTAATCTCTTTTAATTAAATGAAAAGTATATATATTTTCTCATCACTTTTTATATTAATTGAATGGTTTATTTATTTAATCAAAGTTAAAAAAATATTTATTTAATTGAGATTTGAAAGGTAAATTATTTTTTTAATATGATATTTAAAAATGACATATATTAAAATATGACACTTTTAAAAAAATTATAAAAATGTAATATTTAATAATTCAGAAAGGGAATAATATAAAATTATATTATAAACTACTATTTTAAAAAAAAAAAAAATTCGCTCATGGTGATTTGAAAAAATAAAATCAATAAAAAAGTGTTTTTTTTAAATATCAAAAAATACTATTAATAATTTTTTTTCTAAAGTATTATATTTTGGTAATTTTTTACATATAAAAAAGTTAAAAAATTAAATTAAATTAAATAAATTATAAAACGAGTTATACATTTTAAACAAAAATAAAATTTGTATATTATTAATGTAAATATTTTTACATTATTAATTAATAAAATTATATTGTAAATATATTTTTTAATTAAATTAATAAAAAAATAAAAACATATTCATGTGATAATTTATAGTTGTTTTTTTTACATTATTAGTATTTTGATATATTTTTTATTATTAAATATTTAATAAATTCCGTTAATCAATAAAAAAATTCATATTATTTATCAAGGTTCACGTTAATTTTATTTAGTAACAAAAATGTTGAGAAAAATATAAAAGAAGAAACATATACTATAAATTATCATTTCACTTGTACAATCTAGGTTCCTATTTTTTTTTGTTTGGTGCAAGTTTTTATAAAATTATATAACTAGTTATGGTTAAAGTGAGTTAATAATAATAATAATAATAACTAGCGGAGTTTGAGCTAAATGTCAAATAGTTTAATATTTTTTTAGAAAATTTTAGATTTGAGTTCTTTTGTATAAAAAAAAAATTCAATAATAAATTTATCTATTATATAAGGTTGAATCTAAATTAAATTGGATGAGAAAGAAATAATTTATAAAGATTTATTTAGTTAAATGATATTTTTATTCTGCAGTAGTACATAAGTTTCATTATAATTTTTCTTTAAAATTAATATCTTTTCCTAATCACGTTAAATAAAAAGTGTATATATATCCTCTTTAAAAATCCTATTAAATGATAGATAACACACACGTTATTTAACACGGTTCACGTAAATTTTAATATTTTATTCAACAATTCAGCAGTGTCAAAAGACATGTAAAATATATATTACTATCATAAATAAACTAATTTATTCAAGCATAAATTTGAATTTAAAGTTAATTTGCTTTTCCATCGGTACAGTTCTTTTATAAACCATGGTTGGAGTAAGGTGGTAAAGGTTACTTAATCACCTAAACAAATTTGTGTACTCTAGAAAATTACAACTTATATTTATAGCTTTATTTTAATTTTCCTGTTGAATTAACTATTTGTCCTAATGACGTAAGATGAATAAAATCACGATCTTTCTATGAAGAAAAAACAAAAAGAGAGACGCACTAATGTTTTATCTTTTCAAATTTAACATAGTTAATTAAAATCTTTAAAAAATATAAATACCATTTTAAGAAACAATTAAACGAAGTGATTTCAGTTGATTGTCCATTTAGTTATAAAGCTAATTTATATAAAAAGAATTAAAAAAATTGATACAAGTGTTTATATGATTGAAAAAGTAGAAGAGAGTTTTTTGTTTTTCTTTTTAAAGAAACAGATGACATAAAAGTTATTTGTACTAGAAAAAGGGCAAAGAATGGTGAGGGAAATGAGTGATGATATTATATCACCTTTTGACGGGAAAAATGGCTTTCCGTAGATGAAAGGGGAATAGGCATATAGAATAGGGATTAGGGAGGGTCTCGGGTCACATGAAAGACTCGTTAACAACCATGCCCCCGTGCTATTCTGTCGTCTCTGCACCCACATTCAAACCATTTGTTAACTCCCATTTATGGTACATCATTTTCCCTTCAAACTTCTAAACATTCATAACTCAAAATAACTGCTCCATCACTCATCACTCATCACATCCTCTAATGTGATAGACCTGACGTTAATGAATTATCAAATCACAACAAATTCTCATACTATACTTTTAATATCATCTAATTTATTAAAAGTAATTACGATACATACAAATAATATAAAAAAAAAACTATGACCTCAATAAAGTTTTAATTTTCTAATAATTTTAATTTCTCAAAAATAAATTTTTTATTTATTTCCTATATTAGTTTGTTTCATTATTTAATTAAAACTAGTGTTATTTATATACTATTATTACTTATTTTTATTTCATTTTATTATTATTTTTCATTATTTTTATTTCCAATGGTTATTTATCCTGTTCCAACTCCACTTACTAAATGTTCTGTAATGTGATGCGATGAAGGAAGGGGTAAAGTACACAACCATGGCAATGTCTTTACTTATTTGGGTGAAATACTCCGTATTATCTAGACCAAAATATATTCGTTGGATTAAATATGAAACTAAGAAAGTGTTAAAACGTGTCAGTCATTCATTAATCATCATCCAATTGGCAGGGAATACTTATAGGATATCTAACACGTGTCAGTTTTATAACAATAAATAATACTCTACATGGTTCACACGTAATCATATCTTATCTACCAAAAAACACGTAATAATATCTTATAACTTTAATTTTTTAATAATATAAAATATTTAATAAATTTAATTATTACAAAAATAAGATATAGATTTTTCCTATTATATAATTAAAAAATCTCTTACAGTCCTACCTCACCTCTACGATTTGTACCCAAAAATAAAAACTGTATCTGACACTAGCAATGCCCTATAGATTAAAGGTGGAGTAATGTAGGTCAAATGATGTGGGGAGAGACGTTGTTTTTGTTTCAAGAGATTAAATTTGTATATTTTTATAATAACGTTACTATAAAATTGTGTTATATAAATAATATAACTTGTTCATTTTTATTAGAACATGGGGAACCGAAATGCACCCCTTTTCTTGTATTTGTATTTGGAAAAATGAGATGTTACTTATTCTTGGTCAGACGTGCACTTTGGATTGGATGGGTTTCACGAATTGGCACTCTGTAGTTGGTTGCTTCTGGAGAGTGAATGTGTCAGAGCAACAGTTACCTGACTTGACTTAACATGTCAGTTATGAACCCTTCTTTAGCTGTTACCATCTACTTATTATGCTAATACCCCTGTCAGTTATGAACCATTCTTTCTTTTCGCAATTTTTATTTCTGCATAGTTTCACAATATTTTTCAATTATAATATTTTTCTTACAACGAAATATTTATATATATATAAGATTTAGAAATTATATTATATTAAAATATTATAGTTTTGAAAAAGTTATAGCATATAAAATTTAAAAATCGTTAATGATAATTTGTAAATATAGGTAAAATAATGAGAATTTTTAAAATTTTAAAATTATACAAAATTATATTTTGCCGAGTTTTTTTTTTTTAAAGTAAAGTATCATAAAAATGTCACTCAAGGTTTTAGTTAAAAAGTTTTTATATTTTTTACTTTTTAAAATACTATATTTTAATAATGCTTTTATGTTTCTATATAAAAAAGCGTCTAATATTTCAATATTTTTTATTTTTTTATGAAAGTATTAATTAATAGGATAAAAGAATGTTTGAACGGAGATACTATAATAATCATGTTAGGGGTAAGTGAATTTTTTCAATATTATTAAAGTAAAAAATTATGCAATCAATATATGCCAGTTAGAATTTTTAAATTAATTATTGTAAAAATAAAAAAACAATTATGTGATAATTTATAACTGAATAATAATATTAAAAGATTTTATATTACCAGTATATTGTAATTAAATTTATAAAATATCATATTTTTTTAAGGAAGTGGTCTTTTAATGTTAAACTGTTTTAAACGTTGACTTTGAAAATAACTAAATATTATGCTAAAATTATAAAAATAAGAAACAATTGAGAACAATGTGAGAGTCACGTGTTAATATTAAAATAGAAAGGGATTAAATTAGAATATTGACCATCAATTTTGACGTAAATAATATTAGAAAATTAAAAGATTAATTTATTGCTTGGTATAGAATTAGATAATGGATTTGTTAAACAAACACATCATTTGATTTGGGGGGTTGGGGGTAGTGAATAAAAAACAGATAAAGAATAAATGGAGAAAAAATAAATACATTTCAAAGTTTTCTAACACAGAAGTGTGAAAGAAGAAGAAAAAAAGGTCGCTCCACCTGTTTATTCAAACATAATGAAATAAATAAATGAGCATTTTTTCTCTTAAAATGGAGTGATTCAAATAAACATGATGCAGATAAATCAAGTAACCCAATAAAATGCATGTAAAGCCGTAAAACTTAATCTCGCAACACATTACTTAATTAAATTTTTATAGGTTTTGCTAACTTTAATTTTTAGAATTGAGTTTAAATATTTACAAAAAATAAAAAATAAAAAAATACATAATTACTGTATTAAAATTATAAAAATATAATAAATATTTATATTTTTAATAAAATTTTATTATTATTAAATGTTTATTCTTAAAGAGCTGACATTAACAAAATTTGTTTTTTATTTATTTTTTTCATACTCATATTTTTTATTTTTAATTTGTTTTTTAACTAACTTATTATATTTTTATAGTTATTTTTATTTATTTTTGGGAAAAGACTGTAAAATATAATATTTTAAAAAAGTATAAAGTTGTTATTACAATATAAAATAGGGAAAATTAAATAATACACAAATCATGGAAAATTATTGATTTTGATAATGTTTTATTGTACACTAAATTTTTATTTAATCAAGTATTAAAATTATCATATTTATTTAATTAATTAATTTTATATGAACTTATTTTAAATACAACAATATTTGTTAAAATTAAAAATATATGTAAGTCTTAATTTTAAAATATATTTGAATACTTCATACTGATAGAATTGATAAAATGAATTGACCACGTTTAAACATGCTAAATTATTAATACTTTAAATTTTAAATTTAAATTATTATTATTTTATTCGTTTGAGCTTTTCTTGCATCAGATTTGAACTAATTCAGCTAATTTATGTGTAAATTAGGACCTATATTTAAGACCCGCATAAAATGGAGGATTTTGTTTTTTGCCCTCCCACTTAGGGGTGTCCATTGGATCGGGTAAACCAATAAACCCGATAATCCAAACCGATCCAAACTAAAAAAAATCCAAACCAATGCTTAACGGGTCTGATCTGAACCAAACCGATTAAACCCGATGTGGTTTGGTTTGGATAACGGGTATTACTATATCAACCCGATAACCCGTGTTTATACCCGATGAACCCGAGCAAATTCACTTTGAAGAGCGGTTCAATTTTAACCGCTCTCAGAAGTGACCTTTGGAGAGCGGTTCCAATATAACCGCTCTCCAAAGTGACCTTTGGAGAGTGGTTCAATCCGAACCGCTTTCAGAAGTGACCTTTGGAGAGCGGTTACATTGGAACCGCTCTGCAAACGTTGCACCCCTTAACCTAGTTACGCCGCTGGTGAGAACAACCGCCATTAACCTGTTTTGTTGTTCCGCTACAGCTCAACTTGGATTTCTCTCGCTTCCGCATCTCAAATCTAAATCAAAGTGAGTATATGTCTAATTTTTTCTCTACTTTTTCTATTTTTAATTTTTACTATGCTCTAAAATCTGTTTATGCTTATGATTTTGCAGCCCACAAATGGCAAATAGCAGTGAAACTGCTGAGAATACCCCAACAAGCTCAAGTGGCATGGAACTACAGCAAGGTGGTGTAGACACTCCATTGCTGCAAGAGACTCCTACGCAAGGACTAGAGACTCCTACACAGGGACAAGAGACTCCTACGCAAACTCAAGGACTCAAGGTATTAAAAAGAAAACCTAGTCGATCGCCATCCAATGCTTGGGAACATTTCACTAGACAAAATGATAAGGCTATTTGTAACTATTGCCAAAAGTTATATGTATCTAATAGTTCTACCCATGGAACCACAAACTTGAATAAGCATGTTTTGTGTTGTCCGAAAAACCCAAATAGGATAGTTGATAAGAGACAAAAAACACTTGCACTTGGAAAGGAGAGTGAGGATGCCTCTACTGTTAGTTTTAAACTTGTTGATTTTAATCAAGATCGAACCCGGGCAGCACTTGTTAGGATGATAATTATGGATGAGCAACCTTTTAAGTTTGTTGAGGGTCTCGATTTAGAAAATTTATACTTGAGGCTCAACCGAGATTCAAAATTCCTTTTCGACAAACTATTGCTAGAGAGTGCATGCTACTGTTTGAATCAGAAAAGGAGAAGTTGAAAGCTATATTGTCTAAAAATAATCAAATGGTTTCACTTACGACTGATTGTTGGACTTTAATTCAAAACATGAATTATATTTATGTGACTGCTCATTATATTGATGCTGGGTGGGAATTGAATAAAAGGATATTAAGCTTTGGGTTGATTACTGACCACAAAGGTGACACTATAGGTAAATACCTAGAGAAATGCTTGAAAGATTGGGGGATTTCAAAGATTTGTTGTATAACTGTTCATAATGCAAGTGCTAACAACTTGGCTATTTCATATTTAATTAGGGGCATGAGTGATTGGAATGGTAGAACTTTATTAAATGGAGAGTACATGCATATGAGATGTTGTGCCCATATTTTGAACTTAATTGTTGGTGATGGTTTGAAGGAAATTGATATCTCAATTGCTAGAATTAGAGCTGCATGTAAGTTTATTAAGGGATCTCCGCTTAGATTGGCCACTTTTAAAAGGTGTGCTCAAGAGGCAAATATACCTAGTCAAGCATTGTTAATTGTTGATTGTCCCACTAGGTGGAACTCCACTTATTTAATGTTAGAAGTTGCTGAAAAATATGAGAAAACATTTAGTCGTCTTGAGTATGATGATCCTGCCTATTTAATAAATCTTGAGAGTGAAGGGAGGGTGTCCTAATAGCGATGATTGGACTCGTGCACGCATGTTTGTGAAGTTTCTGAAAATTTTCTTTGATGCAACTCTTTCCTTTTCTGGATCATTGCATGTTATATCTAATACTTTCTTCCATAAGTTGAAAGATATTAAAAAAACATTGAATAAGTGGAGGCAAAGTAATGATATTGTATTACAAATGATGACAAAAAATATGCAAGTCAAGTTTAGCAAATATTGGGAGAATGACACTATAAATTATCTCCTATTTGTGGCTGTTTTCCTTGATCCTTGCTATAAGCTTGAGTACCTTGAGTTTTGTTTTAAGCGGATGTATGGTGTAGAAAAATGCAATGAATTGATGAAAAAGTTGAAGGACCTCATCAATAAATTGGTTGAACTTTATATGACACAGTATCCTATTGATGAATCTAGTAGTGTTGCCTCTCAGTCTAATCTTGATATTAGCAATGATGGTAATGATGATGATGATGCATAGGAGGATGAATTTAGAATGAATGTGAAAAAAAAGCAAGGTCAAGTGAAAAGGAATGAGATAGAAAGGTACTTGGAGGATGATGTTGAAGACAATGCTCCCGGATTTGATATTTTGCAATGGTGGAAATCAAAGTCCTCAACGAAATATTATGTTCTTTCTCATATGGCTAGAGATATATTGGCTATTCTAGTGTCCACTGTATCCTCTGAGTCAACATTTAGCACAGGAGGTCGAGTTCTTGACCCATTTCGTAGTTGTTTAAGTCCCACAACTGTTGAAGCTTTAATTTGTACCCAAAATTGGATAAAAGCTAGCAAGAAGGTTGATTTACAGGCTGAAATGGATCAACTTACGATGCTTGGAGAAGGTAATGAACTTGTTAATTTTTTAATCTATATCTTCAAAGTTCTATATTTATTTCGTTTTGAACTAATTTTTTTCCCCTTTTTATGTTTCTGTTTGAATTATTTTGGCTTCAGAGATGGCTGAGGCTAAAGCATTTACAGATGTTCAAGTTCAACCCAATATATCCACTTCTTGAATTTAATTTTTTTGTTTTGATTGAGACTTATTTTGAATTTATATATTTGTATTAGAATGTTGTGTAATTATGTTAAATTTATGTGTAAAAAATTATTCAAATGAAAAATATTTATATTTTTCTATTTTTTTTATACATATTTTATTTTAGTTTATTTAATCGGACAATCCGATGATCCAAACCGAACCAACCCGTTCGTGTTTGGTTCGGTTTGGTTTGGATTTTCAATTTTTTTTTTACAAATCCAAACCAAACCAAACCAATCAATTTTTGATCGGTTCGGATTTTTTTTTCTCCTAAACCCGAACCAAACCGACCCGTGGACACCCCTCACTTAACAAAGTTCAAAATTTGACGTGGGTCGTAGTTTAGATCCTCTTCATTTTTTTTTCTATTTTTTTTTGTCTAATCATTAAAACCATTATAATATAATATAATTTTAAAATTATTAATGTTTTTAAAATTTTTAATGATCATATTGTGTATATTTTTTTAAAAAAGTTGAGATTAATCATTTTTGCAGATCAAATAATCCGTTTTACTAATTATGTGTGCTATTTAAGACACTTAGATTCAACGTGTCTGGCATTAGACAGTGCTAAGATAGAACTCTGCTAATCAACTAGCCTTTTAATAAACATAAATTAGTGATACACGCTAATTTGTTATTCGTTTAATTGTTTAAAATTATTATTATTATTTTTTAAATGTAACAACTTTCACAAGTTTCCGAAATTTGTTTAAGCATCTTGTATTTGATTTAGAAACGGCTGAAAATTAATATATATATAGTGCGGCTTACTTAAAAATACATTTTATCCTTTGATAATAATAGATATATTTAGTATTTTTAAAATAATAAATTAACTTGGAATTTTTTTCACAATATTTTGTAATTATTGTAATATGACATTTTAAAGAACGTTTATAATAAAATGAATGGATATAAATTTGTTTAAACTGTTCAGATCTAAATGACTTTAAGGCGTGATCATGTGAAAAGGATTTTGAGATGTGACTTTTCTTCGTCTTTTTTTTAATTTCTTCCGTGTTTTTATAACTACGGGATTAACTTTTCATAATTATTTATGTGAAAAGGTGAATATGTTAATTCATATATATATTTTTTAAGTTATGCTTCCCTGTCCTGTACGTTCTGTCAAGTTTTTGTGAAGCACGGGAAACTTGTTGATTACTAATTTATTACAAATTGACATGTCATATTGTTTTTTCTAACGAGCAACATGAAATCGAAATTGTTTGTATTAGCAAAGCTATGGTACACAATTTATCGGGCATGATGACTAAATATACTATATAAATTAAGACACACTTAAAAAATAAAGCACAACTATTGTCATTTGTGACACTGTTTGAATTTATGTGTAACAATCCTAGTTTCTTGCAATAAGTTTTTTGTATTTGAACAATTTCTACTAATAAACACGTGGATTCAAACACCAAAGCGTTGGATGTTCAAGGTGTGGTATGCTACCATTAATTTTTCACGGTATTGTGATTTGAATACTGTACATACAAAATTATGTCATGGTATCAACTTTTAATCTTTTAGGAATTTTACGAAGTCTGCTAAAAACTCGTTATCTGATTATGAAAGCTTGATGATGAAAATTATCTTGAGATGAAAAATCTCGTTTCTCGTTATTTTATTTTAATTTCATTAACTATGGAAAATTTTAAAGAGCACGTTCTAACGTCTCATCAATGACTACTAATTGTTGATTTATTTTGCTTTTATTAACGAAGACTCTACCAAATGTTTATTACAAATGTCGGCCACGAGTTTAGGTTGGTGAACACTGTGAAGTCTTTTCTTGATCCCAAAACAACTTCAAGGATTCACATGTGTAAAAATGATGGTATATTCTACTATAATTTTATGATGGTTTATGGTGCTGGCATCGGCACCAATTTGTTTTCATCCTTTCAATACTCGAAATTGTGGGATAAAGAGACTGTTGCCTTAGATTTAATAGAGAGTCCTACAAAAATGTTGAATCTATCTAAACATGGCATCACAGCACTGATACCACAGGATATTCGTGTTAAAATTGTGACGTTGTAGAAGTAAAAGACAAGATTGATATTTATGTAGATGTGTGTTGAGATTTTCTGGATGTTCATGCAGCTAATAATAATTCTATCTAATTAACAAAATAAATCACAACAAAACAAGGAACTCCTAAAAGATAATCCAATGATAAAATAAAATTAAATATTTTAAAAATTCTATATATTCTAATACTTTTTATCAAAGCGAGGTTTATAAATGCCGTCCCATACTTTCGTTGAGGCCGTAACTTCTTCATGACAAAATAACGAGAACTTGACCATGATAGGATGAAGGAATAATATGATATTATGGGATGCATTCTTTGGCAAAGTTAGCTGGCTTTGTCTCAATGATCGGTTGCACACCAGACAAAAACTGCAAATACGACACTCTTAGTAATAATATGTTAATGGCTTCTTGTTCTATTGCCATATAGTTTTAAAAGTTTTTGTTAAGTAAACAATTCAACATTAATTTGTCTGTATAAAGCTTCTTTCAAGCTTAAGATTCACGAATTATGCTATCATCATACGTGAAAATGATTGATGTTACAAAATTGGTCATGTTTAAGTTTTGTTGGCATACTATCTCGCCACCTCTGTTTTCTTCATGCGAAATCTATGATTTCATCTGTACCGAAAAAAAAAAAAAAAACAACTATAATTTCATGTGTGAAGAAAGTTAAACACACCATTTTTCAGACTTCGAAAAAAAAAAAACACATTTTCTTACACTTTTTTTAATTATTTGTTTAATTTTACATGTTTTTATTAAGCAGAAAAGTAGGCCTGGATTATTTAGGAATACACGCATATTTTTTAAATAATTAAAATATATAGAATTGTGTCATCAATTATTTATTTTTTCACTGTCTTTCTTTCTCCTGCTATAGGAGCTGTCGGAAAGTGATTATGGTTAGAACCTGAAATCCTTTTTTTTTTGTTAACAGTACCATCCTAAAACTTGAGAATGTTTACGTGGGCCGAAAAAGCCCAACAGTGACCATTTTCAAAACGACACCGTCTGAGGGCGCTCTAAAACCAAACAAACCCCGGCTTCCTCCCTCTGTTATTATTACAGGGCACAGCCAGTACCGTACTGAATGATAATGATAAAAACCAAAAAGCTCTTGCCATTGAGCCAGTGTTTTCTTTTCATTTTTTTATTATTTATTTTAAAAAATCGTATTAATTATAATAATTATAATTATTCCCTTACATTTTCTTCTGCTTCGATTTCGAAGAGGAGAGGGAGGAAATCTGAGAGGGTTTTTGGTGCTTTGTGGCAATGGCGGAGGAGAGGAACCGCTGGAGCTGGGACGTCACCGGCTTCGAGCCTTGGAAGTCGCCGTCTCCGTCGCCGGAACAAGACGGTCAGAAACATACTGCACCGGTGAGGAGATACTCCACTTCCTCAGTTCCTTCGCACTCCGTGGCTTCCAAGGTTCAGGCATTGAAGGACAAGGTTAAGGTAATGCGTTTTCATTTCCACGTTTATCGCCTTCTTCTTCTTCTTTCGAATTCGGTTACTGAAATTGAAATTGAAAATTTGGTTCTGAGCTAATTCGGTGAGAGTTCTAGTCGTTACGGCTTCCGCATCGGTTTATATGCATGTTGAATTTTCGGATTTTTTTGGTTGGATAATTTCAGTGACTAATAGTGGCGATGGATTTGACTGTGACTTAGTTTTGAAATTTGAAATGAAGTCTGCGTGCAGTGGAGGAAATTGTTTGCCTAAAATGGCATGAAATTCTGGCAAAAGTGGACATGTTGAATACCTTTTTTTGTCGTTCTATATTTGAAAAACGAAAAACAAGATCAAATGCAGTTTTTACAAAAAGAAAGAAGAAGAGTTACCTGCTCAAAATAACATTCCATTTTTCCAAAATTTGTTTCGTTGTATGTAATGCCTTTGGAAGAAGACAGCCAGGTCTGCGTTTTTTATTGTTGCATAGCGGTTTCCACTTCCAGTTGAAAGCTACAGGATAGAGTATACACTCTAGTATAGAATGTGAGGGAAGAAGGGATTCGCTGTCCTTATTGAACTAGCATATCAGAGTGTAGAATATATTTGTAGTAGGTTGTAACTTCACTCAACAGTTGCTTGAGCGCATCAGGTTCATTCAGCATAAATTAAGATTCCGGATTTAAAAATTTTCAATTGATTGCCTTTTCTGCTTGGTTTATTGCAATGCATGGCTTTGCATTAAGGTGCTGGTCAAGCTTGTACATTTCTTTTTGTATTAAAAAACTGCATAGGATTTCATAGAGTCAGGTGTTTAAAATACCTTTTCTGTCAGTGGTGGATCTAGACGTTCTAGTTAGTGAAAAAAATAAGTATTTGAGTTTTTATTGAAAATGATTGCTTGTATAACATAAATGAAAGTTAATGTGAAAAATTGTATTCATAAAATTAGTTTCAGACTAGTTTGTGCATTCTTTACGAAAAGAGATAAAAGGAAACTTTAATCTCCCTAAATTCATAGTAAACCAAGAGTAATAGGATGCATAATAACAAGTGATATTATTTTCTTAGAGTAAAAAAGATGTTATATGGCCACCGGTGTATATACACAACCTTTTGCTACTTAATATACGGTAGTATCTGAATTCCACTGCATCCATGTAAAACTTGAATCAAACTGCCCCTGCATTCAGTTTAAATTTTTTAAAATTGTTCACATCCTTATATGTTCAAATCTGAATTCCTCTTTGCTACCATATAGTTCTACCTCTGTTTTCAATTCTACATGTCAACCAGTTTGGTTGATGGAATATTTGGTATTCCTTCTTTCTGCAAACATCAGTGTGGACAAATTCTCTATTGTTCTTGAGTGAACTGAGCTTTTACAACTTGTCATGATTTTAATGCTTGGTAATTCTGTTATGAAGAAGGATTAAATGAGTCGTCTTTCCATTTCAATATTATGAATTCAGACCATAGGCATGTTAGTAGAGGCTGTAGACAAGTATGATCAATAAATCTGGAAGGTAAAATTTAGGATCAAACCCAGTGCTAATTTTGATGGTTTGAAGATTTGATGTGCAAGCAAAGGATAAAGGATCATTGTATATAAAATGGAGTACAAGTTGTCTTCTTTTGGAAAAGTTCCACTTAGAATGGTCTTTTTGGATTGCCTAGGGTTAATGGGTTATGTATAAAATTTTAAAGATTTTAAATAATTTGATTTTTGCATATATATGGTGTCCAACAAATATAAGGAAAGATGATTCTTATGCATTATATAATCGTCAGATATAAAGCTAGGTTGGAGAAGGGAACGTTCATAAACAATTGAAAATAAGCAAAGATGGTTAGATGTGCAAAGATGATTCTTTTGGCAGTTTGTGGTAGCCTGCCAGGTGTCAGGTTCAGAACTACATGAAAGAAAATGATGGCTATAAGATGTGCTCTTCTGGAATATCTTTTTATCCTATTGACAGCATTTTTACAGTCTTACAAGCCAGTCTTGTTGGTTGGGATATATGTTTAATGTGGTATCCTTGTCAATCTTTGTGGGTCATGGCATTTTTGTTTAGACACATGTTAACAATCACATCAGATATTTTGCACAGCTTGCTAGAAATGACTACTTGCAGTTAAGACAAGAAGCAAGTGAACTTCAAGAATATTCAAATGCAAAACTTGATCGAGTTACACGATATCTTGGTGTTCTTGCAGAGAAAAGCCGCAAGTTAGGTAACACTGTTTTGTCTTGACTTGTTGTTCTTTAGATATGCAGCTGGTTTTGATGTGTCAATTTTCTTAATTCTTTTGCTTGATTGAGTCACTTAGACCATATTTGGATAATTAAATTACAATAAGCACTTATTTAAGCAGAGCTAGAACCAGAAATGTCAGATAGACAGTATTATTCACTGTAGCTGTGCTGCTGAGATCAGCATGGTATCAATAGCAGATGCCTGCATTCACAAATCTGTATGTGAAACTGTGAATCTCTCAGAAAAACAAGGCAATTAGATGTAGGCAAATTCATATAACATAGGCATTCAAGAGGCATGGACTATCTCTTCCTTTCCATTCACTTGCCTTTTCTCTCTCTGTCTTTGCCTCTGCTTCCCTTTTTATCCCCCTTCTTAACTAACTGAATCTTCATTTGATTTCCTGCTCCTCTGTCACTCATGTATAGTGTTTACTTTTATTCCCCTTCGAACATTGTCAGCATGACTCATGAGTGCTGATTTACTCCTACCCTCTCTATTCTTCCTATGGTAGCCTGGTTAATTGGGTTGGATAAACACTTCTGTGAAGTGCTTATGAATGAATTAGGGGTTTTGATAATTCTAATAAGGTCAACCTAGTTGGAAAATATTACAAACTCAGATACTAGTCAACATGTTTTCAGCTATCATAGATCTTATTTCCATAAACTACAACTTTAGGTTATGAAAATAAGTCCAAAATACTTTTTTTTCTTCTCAAAAGCTGTTTTGATAAGCTCATTTAAACAATCATGAAGTTTTTCTCTAGTACCTGTTGTAGCAGAGAAGGCCAAATAAGCTATAAATAAGCTCATCCATGCAGGACCTTAATTTCTGTGCCAGCATTAGACTTCTCTAAGTTCATGTTGGAAATTGTGTGGTTCAAACCATACCAAATGTAACAGTTTTATTGAGAATCTGCTTAATTTCTTGTAAGCATGAGACTTATTCTGTTTTCAAGTCTTAAATTTTGTGGTGCATCTGTGATTGTCAGATCAAGTTGCCCTTGAAACTGAGGCAAGGATATCTTCTGTGATCCATGAGAAGAGAAGATTATTCAATGACTTATTGACATCAAAAGGTGATTTCTATATGTGTTTCCTTTACTATTTCCAGTTTCTTTGTATTGACTTTGCTTTTTGTTCCTCAATGATGCTCTTAGTACGTTATGTAACACATTAACTGGAACTTAAGCTAGTTAAATATATGTCCTGCCTATTTTTAGGCATATCAAATCTATGTTTTGCTGTGCTGTAAAGGTCTATCTAGCTGTTAAATTAGGTGCTATTATGGCAGGAAACATACAGGTATTCTGCCATGCTAGGCCATTATTTGAAGATGAAGGTCCCTCAGTTGTTGAATTTCCAGATAATTATACTATCCGTGTAAATACTGGAGATGAATCCTTGTCGAACTCCAAGAAAGATTTTGAATTTGACAGAGTCTATGGACCTCATGTTGGACAGGGTAAAATGGTTCTATTTTTGGGGATTCCAAATTTGAACCCTGGTAATGGTCTGATTTGCATCTTAATTATCTTACCTCTTATATTTGCAGCTGAGTTGTTCAGAGATGTTCAGCCAATGGTGCAATCAGCTTTGGATGGATATAATGTTTCATTATTTGCATATGGACAAACACATTCTGGAAAGACACACACTATGGTTATTCTTTCTGCCTTTCACTGTGTGTTGCCGTTGTTATCCCACTCTTTTAAAAGAAATATAAGTTGGATGAGGGTCTAGAATTCAGTGTTGATTTAAAATTGAAATGCCTATCCTGTGGGTGAACTTAATTATTTATACATGTTCTTTTACTTCTTGAGTCAATAATGCCTGATAACTTGCATCTGCAAATTGTTCTCAGGAAGGATCAATCTATGATCGGGGTTTATATGCTCGTTGTTTTGAGGAGGTGTTTGATTTAGCCAACTTGGACACGGCTGCTACTTCTCAATATAAATTCTGCATTACTGTTTTTCATCTCTATAATGAACAGGTGTCTTTCTCTTTTCACTTACTTCATTCATCCTTTCTAGTGGGTCTATAATTTTCTTCTTGGCTTAGGTTGATTTAAGATTATAAAGATTTTCATAGTCTCTTTATATGTTGTTACAGATACGGGATCTGCTCTCGGAGTCAGGGAAAAACTTGCCCAAAATCTGTTTTGGATCACCTGAATATTTCGTAGAACTAGTTCAGGAAAATGTTGATAACCCTCTGGACTTTTCCAGGGTTTTGAAAGCTGCATTCCAGAGTCGAGGAAATGATCCATTAAAGATTAATGTTTCTCATTTGTATGGTCTCTACCTATAGTATGCATGGTTATTGGTTGTTTTGCAAATTGGCTTTATTTTTTCTTTTTGATGTTGCATGATCCATTATAGACTTCTATCAATTACATACGTTCTCCAATTAGCTGGTGATGTCAATGCATTAATCAGAGATCGTGTTATAGGATATCATATGCAAAAGATTTTTTTTTTTTTTTTACTTTTGCTTTTCATTCTACATATCTTATTTTTGTGATTCATTAAAGTGACAATAGGAAGCAGACAATATTATTGAATATTAAAAATTTATGGGCTTATTAAGGAACAATATGCATCAGTTTGTCTATGTCTTAATGTTTCTTAAATTTATCACGACCATGATAATGTTCTCTCAGAAAGGTTATGGTAGTTGTTACTGTTTTGATAGTTGTGTTCATCTGTTCCATGCAAGTAGATGTTTTCTGAATGCTGAACACCAATTCAGATAAGTGAATTTCATTTTATGCTCTCTATTGTCAGGATTGTTACGATACACATATTCTATAACAATTTGATCACTGGTGAAAACTCATATAGCAAACTCTCTCTGGTTGATTTGGCTGGAAGTGAAGGTCTGATAACAGAAGATGATAGTGGTGAGCGTGTCACGGATTTGCTGCATGTTATGAAGTCACTTTCAGCGTATGTTTTTTTTTTTTAATTCTTTACAATTTTCTTCACCATCATCAACTTTATGTTTTATTTGGTTAGTAGTCAGCAGGTGTTTTTCAATATGTTTGCAAACCATGATCCAGATAAATAAAAATGCTGATCTAAGTCAAAGAAGCTTGGGTATTTGATTTACCTGGCTCTGGTAGGGATAGAGTAACAACAAACATTACAAATAAAGAATTAAAATATTAACATGACACAAGTCCCTTGCATTAGCTTTGCTACATTAAAGGAATTAATAGTCAAAAAGTTTGAATGTTATCCACTAACATGTTAAGTTTTATATTCTATCAATATATATATATATATTTGAAAGTTCACATGATTATAGTAGTTTAAGTATTTCCCCTAGAAGATAATCAGTAAGATAAAGAGAACAGAAGTAGAAGGAATTTGGAGGATAAGGAATCCTTTGTAGCAAAAAGAGGGAAACTAAAACATCAGGAAAAGACAAAACATCAATGGAACAAAACTCTCTAATCCCTTTTTATACCTATCCAGAAAAAGCCCTTGAAAGGATCATCACTTTTGTACCTCTCTTTTCTATCTGAATAAACTTTTTTCTCATACAAAAAAGAGCACGTGCTTCAAACCAAATTGAAGCCATTCACCTAATCACATCCCAGATTAGCTTTTGAGCCAATGAAACTTCCTTAAAAATTATGAGTTTGTTGGGTCTAGGCCAATTGGGCCTCCACTCAAGACATATAGAAGGAGGAAGGGTAAAATGGGAAAGATGGACCAAGAAGCCGTTACGCGAGATTCTAACTGATTAACAAATTAGCATAGGTGGCAAGGAGGCATGGATTTTAAAGGGAGGAGCAGAGGACAAAAGGGAGGAGGAAAAATCTAGGGAGGAGATTTGGGAGGGGTGGCTGAGGCCATAGGAGTGTTATCATGTCTGATATTGAGTTATTTCAATTCCTGTTGTGAGTCCAGGGTTATTACCTGTGTTGTTTCTGTTCATCACATAATACACTGAGTTTCTATCAAGTTGGTATCAGAGCTCCCGATCCAGGGAGCGCCTGATGGTAACCACGCGAATGGAAAATCGATTGGAGAGCGTTGAGCGGAGATTGGAGGGCATGCAAGCCTCCATTCAAGAGGAGTTTAGGAGGCAAATGGATGAAATGCTATCAGTCATGACAATGCATTTTGAAACTGCTCTGCAGGTTGTTCGAGCAGAAAGGGAAGGGGATAATAACAATCAAAACGGTGGCAATGGGGAGGGAGCGCGTAGAAAAGAGAGGAGAGAGTGCAGCGAGTCGAAGTACCTTATTTCGCTGGAAAAGACCCTTATGGGTGGGTGTACAGAGCGGAACGATATTTCGAGATAAATGGCATACCCGAGGCAAAGAAGGTGGATACGGCGGTTGTATGTTTAGAGGGGAAGGCTTTAAATTGGTACCAGTGGTGGGAACCAAGGGTGCCCACGCCTTCTTGGCTAGTGTTCAGGCAAGCGCTCATGGGGCGTTTCCGGTCGTCCGTGTCGGAGAACCCGTATGAAGCACTTATGGGATTGAGACAACGCGGGATGGTGGTTGAGTATAGAGAGCAATTTGAACTACTTTCAGCTCCCCTTCGATTTGCAGATGAGGAATTCATGATTGGCGCATTCTTGAATGGCTTAAAAGATGAAATCAAGGCTGAGGTGAGGTTGAGGGATTCAAGGGACCTCTGTGCGGTGATGGAGATGGCTCAGAAGGTGGAGGAAAAAAATAGAGTATTGGGCCTCACGCTTGGGCCCAACTATTCGCAAAAAGGAAATGAGTCAATAACACTAAGGCAAGGTTGGGCTAGCAGAAATGGGGCCTCCGATATGCTTAAAATGAAGTGGGCTGGGCGTAATGAACCCACTTCTTTTGCTGGATTTAGAAACCCAAATCGATCCCATGGAAATCGGGGCGAGACCCCAGTAACCCGCAACCACTTACGTGAGTCATATGCGACGAATTCGAACAGAAGAGGAATAGGGTTCAAGCGTCTTACGGAGGAGGAAAACGAAAAAAGGAGGAAGGGGCTGTGTTTCCGGTGCGACGAACGGTTTTCTCCCGGCCATATATGCTGCAACAAGCAGCTCCATGTAATCGTATTAGGGGAAGACGAGGGGGACCCAAGGGAGAACGACGACGAGGAGGGTGACGATGAGGAGGTGAACCTCCAGTTGAACGCGAGCAGCATAGCGGGAATGACTTCCAAAAATTCTTTGAAGCTTTGGGGCACTATTCTGGGAAAGAAGGTCATAGTAATGGTGGACTCTGGTGCTTCCCATAATTTCTTGTCTTCGGGCTTGGTGGAGGAACTGAAGATATAGATTGAGGCAACAAGGGGGTATTTCGTTGAGGTTGGAGATGGCCAAAATTAGGGAGTCAAGGAGTTTGCAGGGGCGTCATACTGGAACTACCAAATCTGCAAGTTATCTAAGATTTTTTTCTGTTTGATTTGGTGGGAGTCGATGTAATTTTGGGGTATGAAGGGAAATTTAGTGTTGACTTGCGACAGCACTTGATCGAAGTTCAGAAGGATGGAAGGATTATTGAGATCAAGGGGGATGTGGGGTTGTCTAGAACCGTGGCCTCACTTAAGGCCATTTGAAAGGAGCTGAGAGGAGAAGCAGAGACCTACTATGTTGAAATGGACATGATGAACGTAGGTTGCACTGGAATGCCCACTCTGATTTCCGATGCAGCACCTGAGACCTTGAGGGAGCTATTAAGAGAATTTGGAGAGGTGTTCAAGGAGGGAACCTCCCTCCCACCAGTGAGGGAGTGTGACCATGCGATAGTCTTGAAGGAAGGAGCTTTGATCCCTAATATTTGACCTTATAGACACTCGCATCATCACAAGGAGGAGATTGAAAAATTTGTGAAGGACATGCTTTCAGCAGGGCTGATCCGGCCAAGCACCAATCCTTATTCTAGCCCTTTGATTTTAGTTAAGAAGAAGGACGGGAGTTGGCGTTTTTGTGTGGACTATCGCGCCCTCAATAACATTACCATCCCAAACAAGTTCCCCATTCCAGTTATTGAGGAACTCTTGGATGAATTAGGAGGGGCCACCGTTTTCTCCAAACTCGATCTGAAATCCGGTTATCACCAGATACAAATGAGACCAGAGGACATCCCCAAAACCGCATTCTGAACACATGAAGGGCACTACGAATATGTAGTAATGCCCTTCGGGTTAACCAATGCTCCTTCAACGTTCCAAGCACTAATGAATCAAGTTTTTAAATCGTATTTACGTAAATTTGTATTAGTGTTTTTTGATGACATTTTAGTGTATAGCGCAGACTACGCTTCCCACATTGGTCACTTGCGCTTGGTTCTTCAGCAATTAAGAAGCCAGAAGCTGCGGGTTAATGGAAAGAAGTGCAGCTTTGGAGAATCAAGGTTAGAGTACCTGGGTCATGTCATCTCCTCTTCTGGAATTTCTGCTGACTCAGAAAAGGTCTCTGCCATGGGACAGTGGCACAAACCCAAAGACCTGCGGAGTTTGAGGGGTTTTTTGGGTTTAATAGGGTACTACCGTTTGTTCATACGCAATTATGGAATTATTGCGCGGCCCCTAACACAATTATTGAAGAAAAACAGCTTTAAATGGTCAAGGGAAGCACAATAGGCATTCGAGAAACTCAAAAGGAAAATGGAGGTCTTGCCTACTCTGGCAATGCCAAATTTTGAATTACCATTTGTGGTGGAAACAGATGCTTTGGGGTATGGTTTAGGCGCTGTTTTGATGCAACAAGGCAGACCTTTAGCCTTCATTAGTCAAGCCTTATCCGATTGAAATAGGGTGAAATCGGTTTCTGAATGAGAATTAATGGCAATTGTTTTTGCAGTCCAGAAGTGGCGACAATACCTGATGGGTCACCGCTTCATTATTCAGACCGATCAAAAGAGTCTCAAGTTCTTGTTGGAGCAACGGGTGTGTGCGAGAGAGCAGCTAAAGTGGGTTACCAAATTAATGGGCTTTGACTTCGAGATCTAGTACAAACCAGGGCTGGAAAATAGAGCCGCAGATGCACTGTCCCGAGTCGTGACTTGTAATGCCATATCAATGGTCACCAATTCTGATTTAATAGAGTTGGCAGAAGAAGCAGCAGGAGATGAGCAGTTAAGGGGAATCATGCAGCAAGTGGTGGCAAATCCTAGTTCCCATCCCTAGTATGCAGTGTTGCAAGGGTATTTATTATATAAGCAGAGGTTGGTTCTACCTAGGGGCTCTACCCGAATTCCCTTACTGTTGGCAGAATTTCATGCTTCGCCTTGGGTGGCCATTCCAGAGTGACAAGGACCTATAAGCGGCTAACTATGATATTCTATTGGGCTGGGATGAAACAAGATGTGGAAAGGTTTGTAGCTGAATGTCAAGTGTGCCAAAAGAATAAGCATGAGACACTGAAACCAGCAGGACTTCTGCAACCTCGGTCGATTCCAGAGCAAGTATTGGAAGACATTTCAATGGATTTCATTGGAGGATTACCCAAGACTAGGGCTGCAGACAGCATCATGGTGGTGGTGGACAGGTTGAGCAAATATGCTCATTTCATTCCTTTACTTCATCCCTACTCCTCTAAGGACGTAGCTGCTGTTTTTGTGAAGGAGGTCGTGCGCCTACATGGATTCCCCAACTCCATTGTGTCAGATAGGGACAGAATTTTTATTAGTTCATTTTGGAAGGAGCTTTTCTGTCTCTTGGGCACAAGGCTAAAACTCAGCTCCGCATACCATCCCCAAACGGATGGCCAAACCAAAGTGACGAACCGCACCATTGAAGCCTACTTGAGGTGTTTTGTTAATGATTACCCTCGTCAATGGGTGAAGTGGCTGCCATGGGGGGAGTTTTGGTTTAATTCCTCCTTTAATGCATCCATTAAAATGACCCCCTTTAAGGCATTGTATGGGTGGAATCGTCCTCTAATTATTCCCTACTGCAGAGACAGCACAATTGTGGCTGAAGTAGACCAGTTGCTACAATATCGGGACAGTATTATAGATGAGCTCAAACAACACTTACTTAACACTCAACTAAGGATGAAGGAGCAAGCAGATAAAAGACGCCGAGAAGTGGAATTCCAGATTGGGGATATAGTCTATCTAAAGGCCCGTCCTTACAAATTAAAGACATTGGCCAAAAAGATCAATGAGAAGCTTAGTCCAAGATTTTATGGTCCATTCCGAGTAGAAGAAAGAATAGGAGCTGTTGCTTACAAATTGCTGCTGCCAGAATCCGCGCGTCTGCACCCCATTTTTCATGTGTCACAGCTCAAGAGAGCCCCCCCTACCAGTCAAGCTAGCCAAGCATTGTCACCGTTTCTGACCGAAGAACTGGAACTACAAGTGGAGCCGGAAGAGGTGCTAGAAGCACGCAAATTGTTGAATGGACGCTGGGGGTCTTAATTAAATGGAGGAGTTTACCTAAGGAAGAAAGCACTTGGGAGGAAGTTGATATGCTTCAAGCTGTATTTCCCAATTTCAACCTTGAGGACAAGGTTTTCCTTAATGGAGGGGGTATTGTTGGGTCTAGGCCAATTGGGCCTCCACTCAAGACATATAGAAGGAGGAAGGGTAAATGGGAAAGATAGACCAAGAAGCCGTTACGCGGGATTCTAACTGATTAACAAATTAACATAGGTGGCAAGGAGGCATGGATTTTAAAGGGAGGAGCAGAGGACAAAGGGGAGGAGGAAAAATCTAGGGAGGAGATTTGGGAGGGGTGGCTGAGGCCGTAGGAGTGTTATCATTTCTGATATTGAGTTATTTCAATTCCTGTTGTGAGTCCAGGGTTATTCCCTGTGTTGTTTCTGTTCATCACATAATACACTGAATTTCTATCAGAGTTTAACTGTTAAGATCATATCAAATGCCCCAAATAATACTATAGATTGCACATCGCATGAAAAATTAGCTTGCTTACTATTGCACTAAAGCTAATCAGCAAAAATTGGTCCAAGGTCCTAGGACACAGTCAGCATTAATGAAAAAAGCTAGCCAATCTATGCCAAAAGGAGATAGTCGCTGCTGCACAGCAAGGGAATGGATGAGGAATCAATTCTGATCAAGCACCACAAAAATGCAATCACGTAATGCTAGATGATTTTGAATATTTGTAAATAAATCAAAGACATAGCAAACCAAGAAGAGTTTTTAATTTAAATGTACTACGATCCCAAAATGCAAATGACTAAGCATAGTCCCTTGTATTGAGAAGTATAGGCAGTGCCATACCTGTATGTATCTGGACCTGTTTGTTTTGAATCACAAATTAGTTGACACTAGTTTGAATAAAGAAAAATTGAAATGCAATCTGATTTCTCCTTGTTAAATTTATGAACTTTCTTTTTCATTCATATCGGTGTTTATAACAAATTGAGTGTGAAGAAGAAGGAATATATATGTGTTGGAAATTTCTGGGTCTAACTTCTTTCTGCATATAAAAATGTCTTTACAGGTTGGGAGATGTTTTGTCTTCTTTGACATCAAAAAAGGATGTTATTCCTTATGAAAATTCAGTGCTAACACAACTGTTTGCAGATTCACTTGGTACTGTTTTTTATTCCATCTTTTTTTATAAGCTTATGGTGACATCTTTTTGGTCTGAGTTGTTGTATGCTGGACTATTTGTTTCTTGATGTAATAATGACAAAAGAAAATTGCCTGTGCTCTTATGATGCTAATAAGTTTTTACAAGTTGGGTGTGGCATTTGTGTGCTATTATGTTATCTAATGAATACTTACTCTCCCCAGTTTTTGCTGTTATTCTTCATCTTTTGCCAATTGGATTGTTGTTACAATTAATCCAATCCTGGTTACCATGAAGTAGCATCTGTCTTATTCTGACTTCATTTCTTTGTGTGTTAGTTTTCTAGCATAATTTTGAACTGTATTGAAACATATATGTATTATCTGGTGTTGTCACCGTTTTTTGTTATCTTTGTCTGCTTTTATATGTTTATTTCAAAACTGGTATCGTATAGGCTTATAGCATATAACTTATGAGGACCATCTGTTGCTGGAACCGTTCTTAATTATATTTTTGGTTTTTGATATCTGTATGCAGAGATTTTTTAGTTGTTTTGTGCTCAAGGGAATTCCTTTTTTAAACACCTACAAAACAAAGAGAGACAATTCTTTTTTTATTTTTATGTATCCCACTGAAAGGAAAGTTTAGGGGAAATCATATGAAGTGGAGGGCAAGGTACCCTCTTCCAAAATTATAAAGGAGACCAATGAGCAGATATATAAGTTGATAACTGGCATGAAACTTCTCTCCATAATAAGAACATCGGAAGTCACTTCCGTAGTTCCATTAAGAATAGTGGGCTTCTTGGCTGTCATTTTGGCCATTATAATATTATTGAACTTGCAATCCTTCCTCTTTTTGACATCACCAGATGATTCCGTTAGACACATTTTTAAGTCATCATTGTCAGTAAAAATATATTTTTTTCTAAGATACAAATAAAAGGTAACTTGAAGCTTCTAGAACAGCTAAGAGCAATGCTATAGAACCTAAATTGGCCAATCCATATATGATATACTCTTTTTCTTGGGCCTAACTTTGGTGTGACAGTGCTAGTAAAGTGAGTTTCTAATCTATTGAAGGCTTGTCAGTTATGAAATAGCTTAACCATCAAATTATAACTTCAGTCCACATAGTTTCCATTCATTTTCAATTTAATCCCTAAATTGGCTAGCCTGTATATGATATACACTTTTTCTTTGCCCTAATTATAATGATACCGTGCTAGTAAATTATGTTTCTAATCTATAAAATATTTGTTTGTTATGAATTAAGTGAAACTGTTAAGTAATAATTTAGTCCCTTTAGTTACATCCATTTTCAAAGCAGTCCCCACTGTCACTGCCATTATAACATCAATTAAGTTTCTACTGGACCTATTAATGTTAAAAAAAAAAGGAGCATTTAAATATGTACCTACTTAACAAAATAGCGCATGCTCAGAAGAGTTGAGTATCTAAAGGAGCTCCTGCTAGAATGAAGAAGCATCTATACAGGATGTTTTACAGAAAAAAAGAACATAAAGGAGCATCTATTTGATAGAGAAACACTGAGTTAACAAACTGACAGTGTTAAAACAATGTGGATTGTTTTGAAAACATTTGAGAGTTTAAGGCTAAGGACTGGTTTGAAAAGATAAAACTATTGTGGACTAAATTGAAAATCAAGGAAACTATACAGTCCAAAATTTTAAATTAACCTTTGAATTATTATTTTACCAAAGGATAACTTCTTGTCCTTTGCGGGATAGAAAAGCTCAGGTCCATAAAAAGTATGAGGTGACACTGAACATTTAACTGCATTTCTTTATATAAAAAATAGAAAGGATTTACCTCTGTTCATGGTCATTCTTGCTTTTTTTTCCTTTTTGTCCTGAAAAT
Source organism: Abrus precatorius (assembly GCF_003935025.1). NCBI lineage: Eukaryota > Viridiplantae > Streptophyta > Magnoliopsida > Fabales > Fabaceae > Abrus > Abrus precatorius. The sequence goes on along the minus strand of NW_020874406.1, from coordinate 24,163,396 downwards.
TTACTCTCAATGTAATTGTGTGAGGGCAAGTGTGCACGTGTGCATATTTATGCATGCATGTATGTGTGTATGTATTGTTTCATCATAACTTGGAATTAAATTATTTCTGCTTGGTTTCTAACATGTGATTACATTTTTATTGTAAATTTTCTTGAATGTTTTAGGTGGGTCTTCAAAAACTCTGATGATTGTAAATGTGTGTCCAAATGTTTCAAATTTATCTGAGACATTACTGTCTCTCAATTTCTCTGCCAGAGCTCGAAATTCTACATTAAGCCTTGGAAACCGAGATACAATTAAGAAGTGGAGAGATATTGTAAGTTCTTCGTTGATCCCATTCCTCCTTTGCAAACTATAGTATTCTACTTCTGATCTGCTTTTCTTTTACATCTGAAAGATATTGTACGGACCATATAATGTAGATTATAGCATTGAACCCCTCCTTTTACTCGATTCAAACAGTGGTTGCTAGTTTAATTGAAAAAATTACTGAGATATGTAAGATTGCTTCATATGTAGTGTAACTTAGAAATTGCTTGGAGTTTGCAATGTTTTTTTCGTTTTAGTCTGTCGGTATTCATAGGAAGTTCAATTTTACTCAGTTTACAAGCCACTTTCATCAGAAATAGATATAGTGGTAATTGAAACAGACTTCAAGATTACAAATTTACTATTTATTTTCCAAATATAAGTAGTCATGGACCTCATGGTTGTTATAGGCAAACGATGCACGTAAAGAGTTATATGAGAAGGAAAAAGAAATTCAAGATCTGAAACAAGAGGGTTTGGGACTCAACCAAGCACTTAAAGATGCAAATGATCAGTGTGTTCTACTCTTCAATGAAGTGCAGAAGGCATGGAAAGTTTCTTCTGCATTGCAGACAGAGTTAAAGGTTTGGTTCTTTTTCGAGTTGGGCTTAATTTGACACTTGTATATAGCGACATGATACTAAATGGTTTGACAACTCTGTTTATCTTCATGACATGCTTTCATGATGTTAATCCATTGGCTAGTTCTGTGTTTTTTTCATGTGGCAAGGAACAGAAGAATGTTTATACTGTGGTTAAATAATTTTCTTAAATGGTTAAAACTCAATCCAATGTTATATCAATCTCTTCTAGCATTTTTTTTTATATAATTTTTTTTGGTTTGGATTTAAGGTGAGTGTTTAGTCAAATGATCCAGTTGTTTGCATGGAATGATAAAATTCCAGCTGCAGCTAATCAGCTATGTGATTGTCTTTTCCTTAGTGTGCTAGAATACAATTTTGTTACATTTTGTTGCTATTGTCTCTTTGTTCCTATATTGTGAATAGTGAAGTTTTTTAGTCAAGTGATATAAATTTTGAAGATAGATACCATTTGACTACTTATTCTCATTATCTCAATTTGGATCTGTTCTCATACTTTTTTCATATTCTGTCTATTTGAAAGAGTTGATGTCATATGTACCTTTGTGAATGTTTTGTACAAAATATGCCTGATGTACATGTATCGTGAACATTCACACTGTGCTGCAAGACTTGATTGTTATCTTTGAATAGAAAGCTTGCTAGTGAGCAATATCTTTGCTTTATTTGCTGCAGTCAGATCATAATTTGCTGGCAGATAATTATAAGACGGAGAAAGAACAAAATGCTCAGCTTAGAAATCAAGTTGCTCAAATGTTACAGTTAGAGCAAGAGCATAACTTGCATATACAACAGTGCGATTCTACCATCCAGGGTTTGCAGGTTAGTATTTTGTTATAGTTTACATAAAATGTTCATTAGGCACTCTCGGAATGGCTTATCAAGTTCATTTTCCTTAATAATTTATATAGCATTGTACTGCTGTTTCCTGATAGCAATTTAAAATATTCTAAAATAATGCTACGTGTGCAACGTTCTAAAATAATTACATAGCAGGATTGATAGGTCTCTGTCAGTTAAAATTGTGTGTCAACTTGCAAGATCATATGATCTTACAATCTTTCACGTGGTTTACGATCCTGATCTCAGCTGTAACTTGTTTTTTGCTGAATTGGTGGTATCGTGCCATCCCACTGCATTTCTTGTTAACCCATCTTTTATTTAAACCTGAAAACCCATGGGTAACCTGTTTTAAGGCCTGGTTCCACAGAAACCCAAAAGTACTTCTCCAGTTTGTTTCAACTGTTCCTCTCTTCTGGTTCTTCTGCACCTGTAGTTCTTCCTTGTTCATCACTGCATCTGCCTCTTCTGTCTTCTCTCATCTCCTTTGTTCCACAGTTCTTCCTATTTATGCCATCTTATATCCATATTCCATATATATGAGTTTATATGCATGTATATATGAATTTTATGAATTTTGTTGGCTCTCACAATTCGTGTAACAATCTCAACTTCCTTTCTTGATCCTAATTAAAATCTCAATCTTGACTACCTATGAATGATACCTACCAGATCAGAGGACCACAAGTACGATAGTGCTGATAGACAGTCCAAGATAGTTTGGTCTTTGTGGCTTTAGTATTCAGATAACGTGTTTCCAGTTAGCACATATAGTGGTTGCTAATGCTAAGTTTGCCATATAGCTGGTGGCAGCGGTACAAGTGTGCCATTCAACTATCACATGCCTTACTGCAGACCATGGCATGCTACCTTAGCTTTGTGCTATACCAACTATGATCTTAGATGCACATGAACTGCTTTGTTTATGGTTGCCGGCAAATGTGTGTGATCTCTTTTTATCCTTTCTGATACAGACTAAAATTGGAAGCCTTGAAACACAACTCAAGGAAGCCCTTAGATCGAGCAACACTGGGTCAAATGTTGGGCCAGAAACTGCATCTGGAACTCTATCAAATTCCAGGGAAACAGGGGATGTCATGGATACAGCTGCAGTAACCAAGAAACTGGAAGAGGAACTTAAGAAACGTGATGCTCTGATTGAGGTCTGCTTTACTTATCAAATTTCTGTATGATTTAGTATTCTTCCAATTGTTGTTTCCCATTGGATTGTGGTTGTTGAGTCCAACTCCAATGTCTTTCACCTTCAATTTTTTTTAGTCATTTATTTAATTCAGGATAGATTAGCAAACAAATGTTCCATTGGTAAAGTGACTGCGACTCCCTAATCTTAGGTGCCCATGTTGAAATCCTTTCCAACCATCTTGATACATGTTATGAAAAAGGGGAAATGTTTCATGCCATAAGTTCTGAATATTAATGTTGTTGATTTCTTCAGCTGCATTGAATTATTTTATGCTTTAGTTTCATTTTGTACTTCTGAGAAACTCAATTCCATGTTTTGCAGAGGTTGCATGTAGAAAATGAGAAATTATTTGATAGATTGACTGAGAAAACATCTCTGGCTGGATCACCTCAGGTAGGCATATTTTATTTTTTACCAGTTACTTCTTAACTTATCATTCGATATGTTGTGTGTGTGTGTGGTGGTGGGGGGGGGGGGTTCCATTTGCTTCAAGAGTAAGTCTTAACTCTCTCCATTGAGAAGCTATTTATAGATGCTTGATTTTATCAGTCAATCATTGAATTATGTTCAGAAGGTAGATCAAGCTTATGAAATTTCATGGAATTTTAAAATTAAGTGGTGATTAATTTAACTACTTTACATTTACATATAAAATAATTTGAGAAGTATGTTAATGATTAAATATTTTTGTATTGGTGGGTTCCTTTTACTAAATCAAATCATGCATGCTTCTGTACAGTCAATGTGGTGTTTGTATCTTTTTAAGATTTTCCATTTATTTTCAGCTGTCAAGTCCATTATCTAGGGGATCAGTCAATGATCAGCCTCAAAATATGGGAAGGTATAATTTTACTTCATGTCCTATATATTTTGCAGTTTTATTTTGTTCTTAAGCTTATGGTTTTTTGCTTTATTCTCATTATTTTGAAACAGGAACAACACCGGCAACAATGCAAGAGCTCGTTCTATGGATGTGCTTCCTTCATCTTTGCTGACAGATACGAATGATGGCACTGTTGCTTTAGTTAAATCTGGTTCTGAGAAAGTTAAGACTACCCCTGCGGGTGATTATCTTATTACTGCCCTGAATGACTTTAATCCTGATCAATATGAAGGCCTTGCTGCCATTTCTGATGGTGCAAACAAGCTTCTAATGCTGGTATGGATCTTGAGTGTTTAGGAGTCAGTTTATTGAAATTATTTGAATTGTAACTTTTGTGCAGAATTGTTCTTTCAATTTTAATTTTGAGTCTTGTTTGGAAGAATGATGCTGTCCTGATCATACTTATAAAGTTGAAAAGTTTGGCATGCTCTGGCCTCTTCTGCTAGTTACTGACCAGATAATACAATGACATGGATGCATTGAAGTTTTTTTCACATTCAAATTGTGTGTTTTGTTTTTAGTGGCCACAATGTGGGCCAGACAATGCATGCTCTTAAATTTAATTAAGTTTGACAATGTATGGATTGGTTATAGTTTTGAGTTAATTTGTGGCAATATATTACTAAAGAGATAGGAGGAAAAGTGCATCTGGTGAGTCAAAAAAAATTGTCTCGAAAAGGAAAAATAAAATAATATTGTGAGATAACATTGCTCAAAAATGCTAAAAATTTGTCTAATATCTCAGCATGCTGGTAATAGAAATTCTTCCCTTCAAACAATCATGTGCACAGCATAAAAGACAGGCCATAAACACAATTCTATCCCATATTAAATGCTAGAGAATAGGCAACAAAAACAACAATTAAGCCTTTTTCCACCCGACAAGGTCAGTACATGGATTGAATTGAATGGTGCCATAATGTTTTGTTGTAAATCGTGTCTATTGACAAATTGTTGACTTTTAAATCTTCTGTATTATTTAGCCTACAAAAAGTAAGAGCGTGGACACTTTTGAGAAAAATTGTTTTAGGTTGATTGCTCGGCATCTTTATGAAGTGCCTAGACCAAATCAAATACATGTCAGACAGACACAGTAATAGCCGTTTCCGGATGTTAGATAAAACTATTTATGAGCTGCACCTAATTGCTGCAGCTTTTGGCATGGTTCATGACACATTATCAGATCTCATATGGCCTAGTGATCTAGGGTTCATTCCTTTCTGCCAGCATTCTTCTAAATAAGAAAGTTTGAATTTCAGCATTAGTTAGGGTGTGCTTGTGCATGTCCACACTTCAAGCCCAAAAGCCTCTTGTTGACGGGGGCATGTCACATATAAACGCTCAAATAACTTAAGCTCATGGGATAGAATTTTACAACAATTGTTCATATTGGTTTCAGGTACTGGCTGCTGTCATCAAAGCTGGTGCCTCCAGAGAACACGAGATACTTGCTGAAATTAGGGATGCTGTTTTCTCATTTATTCGTAAGATGGAACCAAAGCGAGTAATGGATACCATGCTTGTTTCCCGTGTTAGAATCTTGTATATAAGATCTTTGCTTGCCAGATCCCCCGAGTTGCAATCCATTAAGGTAGCAGGTTTCTGCGTATTTGATGATCTATTGAATCTGGTGGCCATACCTTTTTCTAATTTTGTAGATCTTGCTCATTGGATTGGAAGGTCATGCCAGTTGAATGCTTTCTTGAAAAGGCTAACACTGGGCGCAGTAGAAGTTCCAGCCGAGCGAGTAGTCCTGGAAGATCTCCTGTGCAATATGTTGATGAGCAGATCCAAGGATTTAAAGTGAATCTAAAACCAGAAAAGAAATCTAAATTTTCATCTGTTGTGTTGAAAATACGTGGGATTGATGAGGTAATGATAATGTCCTGTAATTTTTCTGGTAGATGCTGTAGAAAACTATCGAGCATTATACAGTTTCTCATGTTTTTCTCTTGAAAATACATGGGATTAATGAGGTAATGATAATATCCTCTTATCTCTTGTCTCTACAATTTCAAATAAACTGTGCAGGATACCTGGAGACAGCAGGTAACTGGGGGAAAGCTTAGGGAAATTACTGAGGAAGCAAAAAGTTTTGCCATTGGAAACAAGGCTCTTGCTGCACTCTTTGTACATACTCCAGCAGGTGAGCTGCAGCGGGAAATTAGATCCTGGCTTGCAGAGAAGTTTGATTTTTTATCTATTGTGGGAAATGATGCACCGGGGGGGACAACTGGTCAGTTGGAGCTTATTTCAACTGCAATTATGGATGGTTGGATGGCTGGACTTGGCGCTGCTCTGCCTCCCCAGACTGATGCCCTTGGCCAACTATTATTTGAATATTCAAAACGTGTCTATACTTCTCAACTGCAACACTTGAAGGTATGCTTCATCTTAAATTTGTCTAGAATTATTATTTAAAATGAATACTATTTAATATTCTTGATTACTGGAAGAAACTGTGTCCTCCAAGGACTATGTGCCAAGAGATGATACACATACAAGTCATGTTTATTAATATTCCCTTAAGTACATGAAAAATCATTATTTCCATAGTTACCATTCCTCTTGATCTACCTTAATATTTTTATTTTCTTTAATTTAATTTCACATTAACCTTTCAATCTAAACTCAATGTTAGCTAAAAAAAAACTACTGCCCAAAATTTTGCAATAATATTAATATTAAGAATTTAAGATATCTTATATTGGCTAAAAATATGACCAAAATTCTCTTTATAAAGCTTAAGCAATCTTCTCACCTTGAGCTAACTTTTCGTGTTGAGTTTGGCATTTCATTTCTATTATGATATTGGAGCCAATTCACTCTTGATTTTGAGCCACCTGCATATGCCTGGAGCCCTAGACTAGAAACTTTGTGCTCTAAATGTTCAGTTTGAGGTGTGAGTAACTGTGTTTAGATGTTTCACATTAGTTAAGAATATGACCAAAATACTTGTAAAAGGCTTGGATCATTTCCCCCTACCCTCTTCCGAACCAGCTTTTGGAGTTGGGGTACATCCAGTCCATTTCTAATAAAATTCTCTATAATTTTTTGAAGTCTTCCATTCAAATCAGCTACTTGCTTTGCTACATGTGAGAGGTGTCCATTACTATCTATGGCTTGTTACATTTGTGTGTTTTACTTAATTGGGTTCAATGGTTTGAATGCATATCCTAAACCAAAAAATGAGTGAAACTTCTTGTTTGACTTGTTTTCATGTACCTGTTAAATTATGAGTTGATCCTTGTTTTCTGACATTGAGTTGTCAGGATATTGCTGGTACCTTGGCAACAGAAGAGGCTGAAGATGCAGCACAAGTGGCCAAGTTGCGTTCAGCTCTAGAATCTGTTGATCACAAAAGAAGAAAGGTGCTTTGTTTGACTTGAGATGGATCAAAGGATTTCTGAATTGCTTGAAGTAATCCTCAACATGATTAATCGTATATGCACAATTCACAAACTATTAACATTAGGAAACTAGGAAATTGGGAAAATGATACAAGTCAAATACTAATTATTTACAGAAAATAAACAGACCCTAGATAGGAGATATTTTCCCTGAATTGGAGATATTTTCCGACAGTCTTATTCAACTGTTATATCTTATGCATGCATGTATGTAATTATATAAAATATATCTTCTATTTGCACAAGTCTAGAGCTCCTTCATGAGTTGATGGTTTTGTCATCATTGCATATTGCATGAGAAAATTTAATGTATCCTTGATTGTAATGCATCATCTTTATTCTGAAACATTTTAACTTCATACTTGGAAAATGGCTATGATAAGAGGAAATTTAAGTTCCGTACAGAAATTCCAAAATTGCTTGTTTAGTAATTTGCTGGGTTATACTTCTGTTTGCCGTGTCTTATTGAGCACTTCTGGAGGACCATCTTGTATAATTAGGAGGTAGATATAAATTTAATGTCTTCCCCTTCTCAGTACTTGTATATAGCCAACACTATTTATGACTATTGAACTCAAGGGATTAAAGTGCAGTATTGCAGTCCTGGGCTACAATTTTGCTAAAATTGATTCCTAAAGGAGGGGAAGTTTTCTGGTAACCTTAGCCTTCATTCTGAAATGAATGTTCTGTTGATTCTGTCAAACTTGTACTCTAGCAATGTTAACAGTAGATCGAGTTTTAAAGAGCAATTAAAGAAGTACGCCGATGCTTAATTTTCTTCATAACTGAATGTCTATTTATCATGTGCTTGCATTGATTTCTTATTATGCTCAGATTTTGCAACAAATAAGAAGTGATGTAGCTTTGCTGACATTGGAAAATAGTGGTTCACCTGTTCAAAATCCATCTACAGCTGCTGAAGATGCACGATTAGCATCTCTTATTTCACTTGATGGTATATTGAAGCAAATCAAGGTTTTTTTCGTTCTTGACATCTATTTTTGAAACTTTAGTTTAGTTTTCTAATAGGAAATACTAAGTCAATCAAGGTATAATTTGAACAGGATATAACTAGACTTTCGACAATGAACACCATAGAAAAAAGTAAGAAAAGAACAGTGCTCTATTCTCTTGATAAATTGACAGAACAAATGCCTTCGCTTCTTGAAATTGATCATCCCTGTGCTCAGAGGTACATTGCAGATGCTCGCAGCATGGTTGAGGTAAGCAAATTGATGCTCTGTATGGCTATATTGTATCCGAATTCTAAAGGAAATCGGATTATGCTTTGAACTGTGTTGGCATATCTCATCATAATGTTAATGACAATAGTGTCATTAAGGAGGTTGTGGGGTTACTGTCTTTTTATCTAGGAATGTGGTTGTATTGTAATAAGTTCTAAACATTACCATTTATTTACTCTCTTGTATACCATTTTATGGTAGCCATGCTATCTGTATGCTTGTCCAAAATTTATCTGGTTTTCTATGTATTTGACTATTTTCTGTCACAATTTATTGTTAACATCTTTTGTGCAGCTAATTGCCATTATAACCCAGTTAAATATTAAGGAATGTCGTACTCAAAAGAGAAAAACTAAGGAAGAAACAGATGAAAATAATTTGAAATCATTCTGTCTCATAGCATGTGTTAAATTTAGTGCTTCTGTTCTGATGCAGTCAATTCCTGAAGAAGATGACCGCATTCAAAATGTTTCCCATCCTCGCAAGCCATCAACTGATATGGGCTCTGGATCTGTAACTGACGTGGCACAGTGGAATGTCCTTCAATTCAATACGGGTAATACCTCACCATTTATAATCAAATGTGGAGCAAACTCAAATTCCGAACTAATCATTAAAGCTGAGGCTCGAGTTCAGGAACCTAAAGGAGGTGAGATTGTGAGAGTTGCCCCTAGGCCATCCATTTTGGAAAATATGAGCTTGGAGGAAATGAAGCAAGTATTTTCTGAACTACCTGAGGCTCTAAGCCTGCTTGCCCTGGCAAGGACTGCAGATGGAACTCGAGCACGGTATTCTAGACTATATAGGACCTTGGCTATGAAGGTTCCGTCACTTAGGAATCTAGTCAGTGAGCTTGAAAAAGGGGGTGCACTGAAGGATGCTAGAACATAACCTTCAAAAGGAAAGATGATTGTAGACTATTTCATTATATGCCTCGAGTAGCTTGCATTTTAAAGGCTTTGGCTTTTGGGGGTTGATTGAGTGGTGGGGAACCATTGTATGTATTATGTACAATCGTTGATCTGTATGCACGTGACGTTGTTGTATTTCGTTGTAATTATTTTAGTATATTTTTATCGATTTTTTTTAACGTGTGTTTAAGGACATAATAAGAATATATATATATATATATATATATATATATATATATATTAAGTTTTTGTTAAAAATCACATGATATAATATATTGATATTATTATATATTATATTTTCAATAAAAAATTACTTTTTATTGATTTTGTATTGTGTTCTTGGACATATATTAGAAAAATAATTAATATATCAGATGTGATCAACCTAAGAGCTTGAGTCCGCATTCTTATTTATGACTTGATGTTCGTTTGGCAATTAAATAAGTTTAAACAGCATAATTTGCTGTTCATTTAAACCTCTAAGTTGCTGGTCCAAACCACTCAATTATTTGGTTTAATTTGGATCGATTTCATAAATGTATTTGTCATGTCTAAAATTAACTTGATCGACGGTTGGTTCGTCGTGTCATCGAGTTTAGTAATACATTTTCCTTTTACATGTTGCTCTCATTTTTTAATGACTCTTGAACCAAAAAAAAATCCGAAGCCAACCTATAAAAATTGTAGTGCTAATTTGATTTGAGGAGACATTTTTGTTTACTAACAATGATTAAATGTCATTTTTTTTTTCTTTTTAAAGTTTAATACAAGAAATGGCACAATAGCTAATAGCCATTGTAATTATTCATGAAAATAGAAAATGATTTATCAATTCAGGGACATCAGTTTTAACCTAAATTAGCAAGTTATTTCTTACAAACACATGCACGCAACTTTATCATCGTCACAGAAGAATATCATTTTTTCTTAATATCATTTAATTGAAAAAGGAATGGACACTTTTACATGTTTGGTTTGAAAAAAAAAATGCATATAACATATATGGTAGGGTTAACAATAACAATAATAATAAAACTTATCAAAATTTTAAATTAAACATTGACTCACTTTTTTTAAAATAAGAATTAGTTTTAACACGTTATTCATCTGTTTCTCGTTGAAAACACTAATTCTTATTGGACTTGTATGTGTAAGTTTTATCTAAAAATAAATTACAAAATTTTAGGAGAAAATTATATTTTGATGTTTGATTTGAAAATTTAATGTTAAAGATATAAGCAGTTTTGCATTATCATAACTAAGTCTAAAGTTAATAATATCTCTTTTGTGATCAGGTGAGATTTAAGTTACTTTCTTAATTGTTAGTAGGTGAAAAAATTATATTTTAATGTTTAATTTAAAAATTTAATGCCATCGATATAAGAAGCTTTGCATTATCATGACTAAGTCTAAAGCTAACAATAACTTTTCTATTAGTATATATGAATTTAGTATTTAATTTTTTTGAGTATCAAAATATTTATTGTACATTATTGTAATATTTTCATTATTTAGTATTCTCAATTTTATGTGTTATTGAATAATTTATTTATAAAATTTTGAAGAAAAAATAAAATCCTCAATTGCTATCCTCACATGACTCTCTAAACTACGATCTGCTAAAAACTATTTTGAAACGAATCACCTAAAATTACAATTCTTACAAAACACATCTTCGCAGGCTAGAAATGAGTTACACAACTGCTTGTTTTATTATCACATCACCTAAATAACTGTTAACTGATTATATTAACTTTTATAAAATTTATACAAGCTTAATGTCTATAATCGCAATTAATCAAAAGTTCAAGATATATTCAAGTAATAATGCATGTGTTGAAATTCATGCTGATATATTTTTTTTCTTTACCATAATCTACATACATTATTTTACAAAAATTATCCATTCAAAGTTTAACTCTTTATTTTAGTAAGATGCAAATTTATTAAAAATCAAGAGAGAGTGCATCAATGACAGAGGAATGGCCATCCAAAGAATGGTATTATCAATATTTATACCAAATTTTGCTAAAGCATGAGCAATTCTATTGTGTCATTTTGTCCCAATGAAAGATGTATGAACTAAATTCTATACTTTGCTATGATATCTTCCAATAATAATCTCACTAAAAAAATGTAATTCTTTCATTAAATGCCTTGATAATCAATTAAGAATCTCCCTTTATCTATACATAATTGAAGTTTTAAGTTGACGAAAAAATCTAGACTTCTCTTGCAATAACTTCCAATGAGTCAATCTATAATATTATTTCATATAAACTTGTTCATTCAAAGTCAACTTCAGTTGATGGTTAATATAAGTAATAATATTTATTAAACTTTTAAAAATGGGACAACGGATCTTTCTTACTTTAATTAAAATGATTTTTATATTAAAAGTATAATACATATTTTTTAAAGAAAAAATATTATTTTAGAAGATTAAAATCAGCTTTAAAAATTAAGTAAACAATAATAGTTCTAGAATTAAATTTTGCATATAATTTTGAAATGAGAAAATAGGCCACGATAGCAGTGAAGTATTTTCAATTTTTTCTCCGGTGCTTCTTGTGCTTTCCTCTCCGGGGCGTTGTGGATACAACAGAAAACGAAATGTCTTCAATTTCTTGCACTAAGCTCACACTATTCAGCATCGCAGCAGTTATCATTCAGTTCATTGGTCTCAGCATATTCGTTTTCGGTTTCTTCCCCGTCAAACCAGTTCTCTCCGGCCACAGGTAACACCTCCAACCTCCAATCTGTAATCATATTTTCCATTCCATCTCCTTAACCTTTCTTACTTATTCATTACTTTACTTCCACTTTTCGTTAGTGGATCCGAGAGTTTCCGACGACCGACCTGCAATAACAACGGCGTCGCAAATCAGAGCGATCCGTCTCTGCCTCCAGATCGCCTTAGGTTTTTGTATCAGGTTGTGGCGGTGAATGCGAATTCTAAGTTTGATTTTGGTATCTATATGCTTTATGCTTGTTACGAATAATCATTTGTTTGATATCAGCTCACAGTATAAAGCATCTTAATGCCGTTCGTATTTGTTGTGAATTGTAGTCTGCTGTGATTGATTTAATTTAATTTAATTTAAGTCGTTTTTGCTTTAAATTTTGTGTTTACTTATGAACTTACAGAATGTTGCTTGTGTAGGAAGTATCTGAGATCCTTCCTTTATATGATCGACTCGTCTTAATGGTATGTATGATTGCCAGAGACATCATATTAGTTGATTTTATGATTTTTGGTTATTTATGTGTTTTGGTTGTTTGTGGGCTGAGGTGTACGATTTTGTTGTAGGTCATTGATGGTCTGCCAGCAGAATTTGTGCTTGGTAAGAAGGGTCAGCCTCCTAATAAGACTTTTATGGAAGCTATGCCTTATACACAGTCGTTGTTGGCAAATGGCATGGCTGTTGGGTATCATGCAATTGCTGCTGCTCCAACCGTTACCATGCCCCGATTGAAGGTTAGTGTTGCTTCCTGTTTCAAATGTGGAAGTACGAAAGGAAAGCTTATGATCTGTTGTTTTCCTTTCCTTTTTGTGACCTATGCTTATATATATTTTTGTTTGTCATCCAGGCCATGGTTTCTGGAGCAATTGGGGGTTTCCTGGATGTTGCTTTCAACTTTAACACCCAGGCATATTTAGATGACAATCTTCTTGGTTAGTTGTAGCAACCAATGTTGGAAAATTTGACTATATCAATTTTTTCCCTGTGAACTAGTATTGATTTCATTGTTACTTGCTTGTTGCAGCACAGTTCTTTAAGATTGGATGGAAAATCATTATGCATGGTGATGATACATGGCTCAAGTTATTTCCTGGTTTATTTGAAAGATATGACGGAGTTAGCAGTTTTTTTGTAAGTTTTTTAATATATATATATATAGAATAAAAAGAGTTTATTTGACCTCTCAATCCATTAGCATTTCTCGTTAATAATAACTTTGTATTTCTCATACAAGGACAAATGGTTGCCTTATTATTTTACATTGTTTTTATGAAGCTTCTTGTTACTACAGGTTAAAGATACTGTACAAGTAGATCAAAATGTGTCTCGACATCTTGGTGATGAACTTAGCAGAGATGATTGGAATTTTCTGGTAATTAATTTTGATCCCTTCATAATTTGGTCCCCACCTAATAAATTTGAATTTCCATTTTGTGATAATTTTCACTTTGCAAATTTGTACATATTTGCATGTAGAACTCGGTACATTTTATTTGACTCCCCTGCCTCCTCTCATTCCCTGTTCTTTTTCTGGCCAAAGGGTGGCAGTTGTTTTAGTGATATCATGTTACTGATGAATATTGGTGTTATGTATGGCTTTGTTGTGGTTCTGAGTATTGGATTTCTAGTGTCAACTTTATGATTTTCTTATATCTATAACTAGTGCCAAGTATTACAACTATTTAAATGGACTTAAGTGAAGGCTTATTGTATTACTACCTCTTTTTATCAACTATAAGTCGGTTTGGCTCTACTTATACGATGACACCAAATAGTAAAAAAAATGTTTGTTTTGGTTTTCACTTTTCAGTGAAAGTTAAGACTTAAGATATCCATTTGTAGTAGAAGGATTCTTCAAAATTGTTATGTTAACTTAGTTTTATTGTATGTCAATAGTGGATGTTTTGTCTAGTTCTAAATGATATGATACTTTTTTTCAATGAAGATTTAATTTTATTTTACTGAATTTATTTTAGATACTTCATTATCTAGGCTTGGATCATGTTGGACATATTGGTGGACGCAACAGGTATCATCATTATCTATTTTCTCTACATGACACGTAATTTCATTCTATCCTCTAAGCTTCACTTGGACATTTACTGTTTCAGTGTATTAATGGCTTCAAAACTTTTTGAAATGGATGAAGTAGTGAAGATGATCCATATTAATTCTTTGCGAAATCTAGAAAAGGATCAAGGGCAGACACTTCTGGTTTGTGACTATCTTTTAGTTGCTTTCTTGAATTGTATACTACAGAATTCATATGACTTGTTTATTATGGTGTGGACATTTCTAGTCATTAATATGAACACAATTACCCAAGAGTTCCTCTGTTGCATTTAATCTATTTAGCTTCTTAATGTATTCAATACTTGTATGACTTTAATTAAGGATGCATTTGCATGTTTGAGCTTGCATACATGCTTGTATAAGTAAATAAAAAAATTGCTTGAATTCTAAGAATTTTTCTTTAAAAGTTAATGATAAACAGCCATTGGCTTTGTGAGTGAATTGTCAATTTTATAGTGATCTGAGGAAAAAATAAATGAACTTACCATTATACATACTGTCATTTATTGAATCTGGAATAATTGGGACTGCAGATTTACAAGTGTTAGTCCTTGTGTTCATGAATCCATAGTATATTCTCATGGCTTTCAAGTCTATACTTTTTGTTGCGTATATATCTACGTGGATAATAATTTTCATTTGTGTGACTTATACCTATGATATTTATTTTGAAATATAGTTGACGTTTTCCATTTTTTTTCTTTGGCTATTTTAAATTAATTATTAATTAAAACTGTAAAGATTGAGTCCACTAAAAAATCCAAGTTTTAATTAATCTCTGCTGCAAACTGTTATACAGGTTGTGGTCAGTGACCATGGAATGACTGAGAATGGGAATCATGGGGGTTCATCCTACGAGGAAACAGACTCTATAGCTCTATTTATTGGTCCAAAAACCCATGCCTCTGGCCAGGCATCATCCAATTATGACACAATTTTTCAGGTAATGAAACTATACTTCATGCTTGTTGGCTGTGGCACACAGGACTAACTATTGTTGATGATTTTCTTAACCTCTCTTAAACTTGAATGTGTTCTCAAAACAGTTTGCTACCATGAATGAATCCTCTTGCCTTGAGTATGTTAGTCAACTTCTGTTTGTATGCATCCATTTGTGGGGAACCTTTTTGTGTTTTACATGAATTTGTTGCCCTCCAGGTTGAAACTTATTTTTCTATTTCAGTACTCTTCTTGTTTTTCTTGTTTGCTATCTGGAACCAAACATACAAGTCAACCACTGTGTCACTGACAATATACCATTGTACTAAAGATCCTGGGTAGTATGTGTGGTTAAATATGAATGCAATTTACATCTTATTATTGTGCACCAGGTTGATATTGCACCAACATTAGCTTTACTTTTTGGCGTGCCAATTCCAAAAAATAATATTGGTGTTCTGATCTCTGAAATGGTTGACTCTCTGACAGGTTAGTTCTCTTTCTGTCTATGCTTGTCTATTTATCAGACAAATGAAGCAGAAGGTGATATGACATTTTTTTCCCAGTTGTTTTCATCGAGCACGTGTTGTAACTTGTAACAGAAAAAGTATGGAATTTTATCCTTTCCTTTTTCTTCTTTGGTGAGCTAGATGACCAAAAGTTGAGGGCACTGCAGTTGAACTCATGGCAGCTATTCCGATTACTTCAAGCACAATTGCCTGGTTTGTCTTGCAGAAATTTTCCATGTGATGCTTTTGTTACTAATAGTGGACCCACAGTTAGTGAATGTAAAGGTAGCAAGGAGAAATTGTTTTGTTGCTTGTATTTAAATGCTGCTACTCTTCATGATGCCTGGAAGGCTAAAGTCATCATCAGGTATGTGATAATTTTGTTGTGCCAGGTTTTGAATAAATTCCACAAGAAATATTTATAAACATTTTTTATTTGGCTTTTATTTCTTATGGTCTAATAGTACAGAAGGCTATAACAGCATCGTTAGAGCATATCATGAGTTTCTGAGCATGGCAAGTGAGTGGCTATCACACAAAGCAACTGATGTATGTATGATCTTCTTAGTCATAATTTCTTAACCTTGCTAAACCCAGAATATTGTGTGAGAGCATCAATAGCCAGTATTGAGGGAATATTGACATCTTGTTAATTGATTTGTGTCTTGAAAGCTTCTATTAAGATTTCTTATTCTGTTCTTTTTCATCACAATTGTGTTTATGCAGAAACCAATTAATTTACTAGTTTTTGGAGTTGCTGCTTTGATCATATCATGCTTAATACTTCTGAGACTTGTATTTGTCATCCACAAAGAAGTTCCTGCTTTGGAGACACAAAGCATTGACAATTATTCAAAGCCATGGAAAATGGATGAGGTTTTCATTTTGTTTGGTATCCTGATCCTTGTCATCAGTATGGGATCAAGTTCCATGATTGAGGAAGAGCATTATATCTGGCATTTCCTAACATCCACAATCACCCTGTTATTTTTTCGGAAAGCAATACAGTCTTTGGACCTTAATAAAGCACGTGATTTTCTCAGTTCAGTAAAGGAACAAAACAATACATCAGGATGCCAAATGATTTCACTGTTTCTTATTCTTCTTTCTGGGAGAATTTTGAGAGGCTGGCGTCAAGGTGGTGTAAATTGGACTCACCTTCCTGACATTTCTAAGTGGCTAGAGCAGGCTGGCAGCCAATATATAAACTTGATTCAGATAGCATCATGTGTCATGGTCATCATTTTGGGCATACTTATTTTGTTCTTACTGAAATCTAAAACAAAAGTTGTAATGGTTTTTGGGTTCTGCTTGTTAATGTCTGGTTTTTTGGTATTACGACACTTTGTAAAACATCAGAACATGTCTGCCTCATACAATAAGGATGCCAATTTATCAGTACAACTATTCTATGCCATTCTGGGAATCACCATTATTACAGTTGTATTGGTTTTGCCATGGATATTGCCTATGCAAACTCCTGGAATGTGCTCAAGGCAAAACTTATACAAGTCTGCTTCTGCTCCAGTTGAAATTCTAAACATGACACCAATTTTTGTATTAAAGGATTCCTTGTACATTGCTGGATGTGTGTACACAACTTCTTGGTGTCTTCTGCAGTTTTTGCTTCAAAAACCCGTAAACGTGATGCCTATGTTGTTGCTCTTTGTTCAAGTCTTGGCCAGCATACTTATTTTTTCTTCTAGTGGGACACGTCATAAGTGGGTTGAGGTTAGTTACAAGATGTCACAATAAGTGTTGGATTTTATTTTATATGCTGACCTCATATTGGTTTGGGGTCCTAAAGTTTAGTGCTAAATTTGAAAGTGATTGCCCTGGAGTCTAACTGAGGGTAATCTAAGTTCACTTTTAATTTTTCAAGTGTGTTTCTTTGTTTTGAAAACTGGTACTGATATTACTATGTTTAACTTTGCTTTCTACTAAAATCCAATGGTTGTAAATTTATGAAAATACTTGGTTGATGCTGAAGTTATTGCATTATGATGATGCCATGTTACACATTCTTGTTTCTACACTACACATTATGCATTTTCTTAAACGCACAATGAGTATTTGAATGTGTTTTAAAATGCTGATCAGTTACTTAACACAATGCTTTTATTAGATTACTGCTCTGTACAACCTGGGAATGGCAGGCCATTTTGCTCTTGGGAACAGTAATACGCTGGCTACTATTGATGTGGCTGGAGCTTTTATCGTAATGTCTTCTATTTCTCTTATGTAATTATTTTCAAAAGAGCACATTATTTTCCGTTATGCATTCAAGATTTGAATTGTTCATAAATATCTAATTTCTCAGCAAGTTATTACCTTTCATTGGCAGGGAATTTCAAGTCACTCAACCTTCCTTTCAGGTCTTCTAATGTTCATCATTACTTATGCATCTCCAATGTTATTTTCTCTCAGTATGGTGCTGTACATCTCTGTGAAGGTCACAATCTGTCCACTAATTACCAAGGATGGAAATTCTGGAGAAATTCTCAAGACCCTTCTTGGTTTTCCTTGCCTAGTACCTCTCAGCATAAATTCTGTTCTCTTGACTGCATACACGATTGTTTTGCTGTTGATGAGAAATCATTTATTTATTTGGAGTGTCTTTTCTCCCAAGTGAGTGTTCCTTGAATCTTGTGTTTAGTAGTTAATGAATAAAGCAAACACAGATTATCCTTTGTGATTGTTTTTATTTTGATGTTGAAGTTATAAGGATTTATTCTGATTTTCTGACATTATATTTAATTATTTATACATGTCATCATTTAACCTTGCAAAACTAACATTATCAACTGTTCTGTAGGTACCTTTATGTTTGTGCTGCAACTGCATGCGTCTATATTGGGGTCTTCATTGTAGTTGCTACTGTGATTCATACTTACATTGTGCTTTTTGGGCTGAGAAAGAGTTTCTTCACACGTAACAAGGAAAATGGTACGTGGTGATCCTTTGTTAAGAACAAATTAGTATTGAACTATCAAAAAGCAATTTTAATTCTTCTAACGGGCTTGATTAGTAATTAAATAATGCTTTTATTTTGAGGGGTAGAGGGGAAGCAGGTGGAATATAGCAGTCTGATACCCCTCTGTGCCTGCCTCTGGCTAATCATTTACTGTTGAATTCTTATTCGTTGATGAAGTAGGATATAACCGATTGGTTTCGCACACTGATTGAGGTATGCATATCTACACCGCAAAAAATGTTTTTGAAGAAGTTTTAGGATGAGTTTGAAAACATAGTTTAATTAATTGTTCATTCAATAAGCTATTTTTACATGTGGGCAAAAAGCTTATGAATGTATATGTTATTTGCCTAAATTTTTCATAAACTCTTTCAAACATGCCTTTGGTAGCAAATGCAAAAATCCAATGGCTTAGTGGGGGTAAATATTAGTTTGGAAAAAGATTCATACCAGGATGGTTTGGTTTATCTAGAATTGAACGGATAGGACTTGTGGTGTAAACGAGTAGTAGGTATAGGAATTTGCTTCTCTGGGTCTGTGCTTGTCCCTTCTCAGGCTAGAAGTGTACTTTTTAATGAGCTTTTGGCAAAATGGTGAGAATTTGCTCTTCCATGAACCCATACAATAAGCCATCTAGCCTCCCCTCTACCCATACAATCCGGTCATTTTAGAACATATTTGGCGAAGATGATAAGATATAAGAATTAGATAAAACAGTAATATGACAAGCGTGAGATAGAATTCTTATTTAAATAAAATGATAAAGTAGATAGTATTATGTCTTTTCATCTAACATTTTAGATATATACATATATATAAATTACATTTAAATAATAAAATAATATTTTTTTTATCAAAATATAAATATTTTCTATAACTAATTTTTAATTCAACTTTTTAATTTTTAAATAGAATACATATATATATATATATACATATATAATTAAATATTTAAAAATATTTTATGTACAAATAATATTAATTTTATATTAAATTATAATAATTTTCTTAAATATTAAAGTTTACAATTAAAATTTAAACCTTTTTTAATAAATTTTTAAGACTTAAAATTATATTTTATAAAATGAGTAAAATGATTTTTTATTAAAAAAAGTGTTTTTCAAAAAATTATTTAATAAAGTTCATATAGTTTGCTTTAATAAAAGTATTAAAATTATATTTCTAAATTATTTTTTTTCTATAAAATATTAAAGTGAGGTATGGATAAGAAAAAAAAGAATGAAGTTATCTTATTCTAATGATTCTTAATTATTTACCTTTTTCATAATAATATTTGACCTATCAAAATAAAGTTTGATAATTCAACTAGATAAACTATCGTATGATAAGTTATCCAGTCCTCCCATACATGCTTTATTGTTTTTTTTTTTTAAAATGAACTGTTGTTTGCTTTTAAAGATGATACTACTACCTATTCCTGAAATATTTGGGACCAATGATGAGTCGCGAGGATTTATGCGAATTGAATGTTTTTCGGACGTTTAATTGAAGGCGATCAGTTAAAAAAAGGGTAAAGAAATAGTGTAAAAAAAAAAAGGTGTGGTGTGACTATAAACTACTTTAAATTAATTTTTTCTTGTAATATTTAAAAAATGTATATTTATTAAACAATTTAGATGCATGTTTGTGACCCAATTTAATGTCTTATAATGAAATAAATTTTTAGGTAAAATAAAATCTTTAAAAAATGTTATATATTAGATAAGTAGGTTAAAGTTTGAATATTAAAAATAAGATAATTTCAGGTCTCGCGAAATTTTGATCCAACATAACTCATTTTTATCCTTAGATATGTGATAACAGATAGAAATGAGTTATTTATAATTAATATTTTAAAATTATATACTTATTAATTTATTTGGTGGTTTATGTTTTCTTACCTAAATGTAAGTGTAAGTTCCCTGATCTGTTTAAACATATATATATATATATATATATATATATATATATAATTTAATAGGTTTGATAATCAAATAGACATTTAAATTGGCTTTTGGATCAGGTTAAATTTTAAAATAAAAAAATATTAAGTGATTATACTTAAACTGTTGGAGTCTGTCTAGTGTAAAAAAATCGAGAGAAAAGAATAATGAGAGAAAGAAAGCACATATTTCTAATTTTTCCACAGTTTGGTATTGAGTATAACGGAAGAGAGAAAGAAGTTTAGTTAGGGGATCCATTTAAAACTTATCTCCCCTAATAGAAGAAGAAAATGGAAGAGAAATGGTACCATTAATGTAACTTTCCATTTTATCCATAAAACAAAATGTTATAATATATGCATTTTTCCAGAAGACATGAAACATTAGTATCTGTTGGTGCAGCATGGCTATCATGGCATATAATAGTGATTATTAAATTTTATTTATTTTAGTTAAAATAAATATTTTATTGTTTTTATTAAAACTTTTTGTTTAAAAAATAATAATGATTAATCATTATTTATTATAAATTATTTTAACAAAAGCTATATTTTATAATTTGAGTGTTAATAATATTGAAAAATAGTTTGAAAATTTTATTTATTCAAAATATGTTACATCAAGTACCATTTTATATGAGGATAAAAATATCTTTTTATTCCGATATCATTTTTGTATTCATTTTTTTCTTATTTTCTCTTATATCCAAAAAAGTGTTAATTTGAAAAAATAAAGTAGATTTAAGTCTTGTAAATTTTACCCTAATATCTTCATCCTTTGGCATATGGCAAAACAAAGATGTTTGGGGAATGACACCACACTCTGATTCAGAAGTGAGAGAGATACCAAATCTAAACGAACGCGTATCGTGCCTGACTGTTGTTGAGTCGTTGACCACCCGTGTAACATATAACGATAATCAATAATCATAATCATCATCAATCAATAATCAATAATCAATAATGGACATAAAACCATAAACAAAATCAAATAAAGAAGACAAATTGCGGAGCAAGCAAGCAAACGGTATTCAAATGACATAAAGAACCCTTCGCCACCCATCCTTTGTCCCTTGATTTTCTCACTTCTCACTCACTCACTCACTCACTCACTCATACCATCAACAAACACATGCGATGGATACCCCAATAGGATCCGTGCCCATACCGGAAAACAACCCCATCGCCACGTGTGCTTCCATGCTCTCCCTCCGCCACTTTCTCGCCTGCCGCGATTTCGCACGCCGCCTCCCCCACTCCGAGTCCATCTCCCGAATCCTCGCCGTCGCCGACGTCCTCTCCGCCGCCGACTTCTATTCCGTCCTTCAGCTTCGCCCCTCCGACGCCGCCAACCGCGACCTCACCCGCCACCAATACGCCAAACTGGCCCTCCTCCTCGATCCCACTAGCGCCGACAAGTTTCCCTTTTCTGACGAAGCCCTCGCACGAGTCCAAGAAGCTTGGCACGTGCTCTCCCACCCCGAACGCCGTGCCCTTTACGACCGCGAGTTCCAACGACTCCGGACGACGACGTTTTGGACCGTCTGTCCCTACTGCTGGAACCTCTTCGAGTACGAGAAGAGATACGAGGATTGCTCATTGCAGTGTCAGTGTTGCTCTAAAGCCTTTCATGGCGTCGCCATGAAGCCGCCGGAGAAGGTGGGTGCCACGGTGGTAGAGGGGAAGGAGCTCCGGCAGTACTATTCTTGTCAGGCGAGTGTGCCCTTGATGTATTATGAGGTGAAGGAGAATGAGGGTAACAACATTTTGGGTGGACAAAGTAACAATTTTGTGTACATTTCTGATGATGATAATGCTGAAGGGTTAGAAGGGGTGGAGGGTGATGTGAGGAATGAAGGGTCTGGAACAGTGGACTTGCAAGGCAATGGGAAACGGAGGATGAGAGTAAAGACTGTGGCAAAGAGGCCTATCAGGAACAGGCACAGGATGAGATGTCTTGATACTGATAGTGACATCGATTTGGATTTGGATGTGCATGATGGTGAATTGGAGTTTACAGAAGCAGATGGTGATGTCTTTGTTGGTGTACGGTTTGACAAGTGATGGATGTTAAGGTGAATATGACAACTTTACTGCTTTCTTTTCTTTACTAATTCTAGGAGCATGATATAGGCTACTGGTAGTGTGTAGTGTTTTTGGATAGTGTTGTTGTGCACAGATTATTTTTGGGAGCAGAGAAACAACTGAAAACAGCAACTTGATAGTTTAGTGGTTGATTCCGTGCTTCCTCACTTTGGAAACGAGGCTTTGCGTTGTTTATATTTTACCATTTTTGTAATGCCTCTTTTGTCTTCACCTTTTGAAATTGAAAAGAAAATATTTGGTCTCCCTTCTAAGATTTGTGTGCTGATTTTAATCTACATGTCCGTACATTGGAAATCTTTCTTTTTGTCTGATAGTTTTGTGGTAACCGCAAAAGAAATGTGTTCTCTTATCAATACAACTAGGCTTCTCAAAGAACATGTTTTCCTTTGCAGTTTTCATTGTTTATCAATCATCATTTGGTCTTGCCTGTTAAATTGCTATTGATGGTTAGTAGGGTCTCCAGATCACCAGGACATGTAAATGAGCAGTTTCACCACTCACCTCAGAAATGATGGAATTATAGTGATTTTCTTTCGAGTGAATATTTTTTAAGCCAAACTTGTTTTGATTTAGTTTAATTCAAAATGGAATGTATTTGCTGGACCCGGATTCCCTGCTGTAACTGATTACTGTAGGGTGCAGTTGACGCCAGAAAATGAGAGAATTCGAGGCTGTATTTGCTTCAGTTCTTATGGAACCCCCCCCCCCCCCAATCAAGACACCAGATAACGATCATATAGGAATAGTTTCTTTATTTGGTCTTGGTACCGGACAACAAATCAATAAATAAAACGTTTTTATTAGAAATTACATCAAGGTGTATTGAAAATTTGGGGGAGAGTGCATTAATAACACTATTTAATTATTATTATTTTTATTACATAATGAGTGGCCTTAACATTTACCCTTTTTATTTTCTCTATCCTGGACAGTTGTACAACAGTTTACTCTCATCATCCTTTGTTTTCAGTCATTTTATACGTTATGTGCCTTGTATCTTTCAATTCATTGCAAAATCACTTCCTTCTGCATTTTTGTTTTTTCCTGAGTATTTATGGAGCAGTGTAGCTTTGCCAATATTTGCTATTTGAATTAACTGCATATGGAAGAATGTTCTTGTTGAATCTGCTGTCCCTACTGAAAATGGTTGCACTTAAATCAGTTTTCTTGAGAGTCAATTTTTGTGGGGAGGGAGGAAAAGGAAGGAAGGAGAAGACTTATTTGATGACAATTCTTGTTTGAAACTTTTTAAATTAAAGAGGGGTTTTATAAAATTCTTCAAAATTCTCCTATTTCCATGTTTTTAAGTTTTCTTAAATTGAGAAATTTTTTATGAACTTTATTTCTTCTTCCCTTTTCTTTTCCTCTTTTACCCTATCATTTTTTCTCCCTCGAAACTTCCCTACAAAGCCTAAAGGACCTAACAATGGTGTCATGTCAAAACTGATAAAATAGATAGCTAATCTTTACAGCCTGACCTTAATCAAATAGATATTAGTGTTTGATCTCTGCTAAAAGCTCTTTGATGATCTATTAGCAGAGTACACATGGGCAATAGCATTACTGAAAAAACTGTTGATTTTCTTCATAATATAAATGAATTATATTATTACTTGTTTTGCTTTGGTACATGAGTAAAGTATGATTCGATAGGCTTTGCTTCAGGCATTCAGCCCATCTTATTAGTATTTATTTTCTTTGGTCAAATTAGTATATCACCGGGTTTTTGACTAGGGTACGCCGTTGCGTGATGCGCCGGGCCCATTACTTTTACAACATCTAGATGAAGTAGGATATGGTCTACAAGACTGGTCAACTATCTTAACTCCGCTTTGTTGGAAAAAGTAGTTATTTTGGTAAAAATTGCGGGAATTTCTTTTAAGAACATAGAAACAAGGAAAGCCCAACATTGTAATAGGCTTACGGGCTTAGCATTTCTGGCTCAACCTCGACTTGTTCACGCCTCACATCGTAAAGATTCAGACCTGAATGAATATGTAAGCAAAATATTAAACTCAGAACGTGCTTCATATTATACTTGTAAATGCTTTACATATATTAAATTAATATATTTTAGTGATTCACTGCCAGTACTATTTCCATTCCAAAATACATATCAGGTTAGTTGGTAAAAGTATAAAAAGAAGATAAATGATATTTTTGCTTCACAACAAATTTTATGAACAAGAGATAAAGAAAGAAAAAGTATTATAAAAAAATAGAGAAGTCAGAGATTAAATAATGTGATGAAGATATATAAATGAAAGTAATATTATTTCAAAAAAGTATTAATCTATATATTTCATGCAAGAACACATGCTCATCGTTAAAGTAATAAAATTTAATGCAATTTCTATTTAGATACTTATGGATGCTATACTTTATTCTATTTCAATATAAATGAGTCTTTTAAGGGACAGATGGTCTTTCTGCTATTCTTAGGATCCTTGATAATTGGTTTTAATCTTGGTTATTCACTTTAGAATTTCAAAAGAAGATATAAAGATTTTCAGTAAATTTAGATATACTTAAAAACTTCATTTCATCTTTTAGAATACCAAATTTTATAATAAGATATTTAAAATTAGCTTTTGGTAATGTTATAAGTTACAGAGGGGGAAATGCCTCTAGGAGGCTTGTTTTAGTTGATTACCTTTGTTATCTTATATTAATTATTAACTAAATTATTATTTAGACGAGTGGATTGTACGGCTTGTTGACACCAAACCCAGGATGATGGTGAGCTGTCTCTCGGTAAAAGTGAGAAGCATATATATCCGTTAATTATATAAAGATTTGAGTTTCATTTTAATACATTATTTTTTGTAAAACTTTTTACACTATTATTAATTAGATAGCATTTAAAGAATGGCTTTTAAAGTAATTATATAGAAATCAATGATTTTCAATAATATAACAATTTATAACAGGTTAATGGTATAAAAAAAATGTTTACTGTTAGGAAATCCCAATTAAATTTAAGATTTAATTTTTTAGCTCTTAAAAATATATTTTTTAATTTGTTTCATATATTTTAATTTTATTAATTTTAGTTCAAACATTTAGCAAGAACACTGTTTTTTTTTCTTTACCACTCAGCAAGAATAAAGTAGATGATATTTTGGGTCCTTTGGTTGCCTTGGTTTATTTGTGACATAGATTGTGAGTGTGCAGGATTGATTTTATGAAATGCATTATACTCTTTTCTTACTTTTTCTTCTCCCTTTAAAATGAGTGAGTGTCTATGACTTTAAAATGTATATTATCAAATTTCATTGAGATTTTTATTTAAATATTATAATTAATAATTTAACTAACTAATAAAAGAGTAATTTATATAAAAAAATATTTTAAAATGTGTGACAATAGACTTACCCTTAAAACATACCATGAACTTTCCTTTGATTGAAAAAGTGCATGATTTTTGTAATTTTTAAGAAAGAAAAATGAAAAAAAAAATAGAGATTAATTTTAAGAATGATTTTTTAGAGAGAAAAATATATTTAAACAGGTAAACCTTGTATAAATGAATATAAGACAAATCGAGATAAACGAGTATAAGTCATATCAAGTCATTGTTAAGTTGCTTTTAGCGCTTGGGGTCTTGAAATGCAGACATGCTGATACAGTACATACACATTAAGTGTGTGCCTTTCACCCTCGAATTTTCTGACTTTTTCTTCTGATTACCGATCACACAGACGTTTTCAGTTTTTTTCCGACTGACTGATCATCGAGCTTGGGGTCTTGAATAAATTTTTATTAAGAAAAAAATTATAATAAAAAATATTTTTTAAATTAATATTATTTTTTTACAAATTTTTTTAATGTAATTTAATTATTCTTTTCATTTTATGGTTTATAACAGTAGAGTTCATGAAAAACACGATCACCCTCGTTCGGAAATAAATGTACAAGTTGCATGCTACCAAACTCTTCCATAACGGTACTCCTCCCTTCCTCTGCATGTTCTATGCCTTCTCTATCCCTACTATTTTCCTTTTCTGCATGTTCTCCTCTACCCATTTCTTCAATCATGAAATCTGAAACGGAACGAAAGTTAACAAGCAAATAGCATAACACTAACGCAAGTGGAGCTAACTTTAAGCTCATCTTCATAACTGTCACCAAAAAACCTCCAACAAAGAAGTTGAAGACCCCAACTTCGAACCCAAGTTGGAGTTGTCTCGACAAGCTCAAAGCCATGATGGCAAATGCTCCAATTGAAATCAGGTTCATCATTTTGCCGTACCCTTTTTCCACCCTCCCTCCTTCTTTGCGATCTTCCAAAAAAGACCACATAGAAGTAAACAGTTAAGACAAGAAAACCCACCTGTGCTCTCAACTAGAAACTCCTCGCAAATCCCCACTTTAATCTTTTCACGAAGAGCATTAAGATGCATAAAGGAGTGGTTACCGCGCTGTAGAAAAAGAGCTTCAACGAGGTCCAGTGTCCGAACAAGTCTTGGAAGGAGGGGCTCAGTGCAAAACAGCTGAACCCAACTATGTTTGACACAAAGCCCGCGAGTCTCCATAGCAACGGGTGGATTAGGAGTTTTGATATTGAGTTTGGGAAGAATCGAACTTTGAACATAGATGTGAGTGAGAGGAATTGGTAAAAGTTAAAGATTACAATTTAGAAGTGATATAAGAATATGGACTTGCTATAAATGATGTCCTTCAGTCAGAGTCTTCCTCATTTAACAGCTAGCGGAGGTGGAGAATGAAAGTTCCCCGATCACGTCTCTCTGATTAAAATTATAAAAAGGTTGTTGGGGGGGGGGGGGGGGTGGTGTGGAGGGGATGGGGGCATGATTTACAGCATAGGTGGACATTCAAGGAAAATTATTTGTTCACACTCAATTGGAGCTTTTGCCATCATGGCTTTGATAAACAAAATTATATGGTTCATAATATAATAAAAAAATATTAAAAAAAGCAAAAGTGGTATAATTAAAGTTAGAAATTGAAATCTCCGGAAAGATCTGTTTATATGTATATAATTGAGGCCTTGAGGATGAATTAGATCTAAGGTAGTATTGGGCTACAGAGACACGAAGGTGCGTATTATGTTATGTTAGTGTTTTGCGCAGAGATAAAAAAACGCGTATTATGTTTTGTTAGTGTCTTGTGCAGAGATAAAAACACGTGACTCAAATTTGATAATTTTAACAAATTACATAATTTTAATAAATTGCATAAATTATCAGTATAATTTTTATATTTAAACATAATATACAAATACAAATATTAGTGTTTTTGTATTGTCTAAGTGTCTCTAGTGTTAAAAGATGATATCCAAATGCTATATAAAGTATGTGATTTAGGAGCCTCCCTTGGGTTTGCCGCATGGAACCACACACGCACTTGGAATATACTGTGAATGGACTTGACTAATTTTCCTTTTCTTAAATAGAATGTATTTTCAGTTTGTCATTGGCTTGGCGGCTTAGTGGTGTCAACTGTCAAAACCATAGACGAGGTGGCTTTGCTATAATTTCAGGAGTTGCTTTGAAATACAAGCTATGGGGTTAAAGTTGTTAATGTGAAAGAGTGTGGGTCGCATTGAAAAGGGAGTTACTTATACAAGCAATTGTTATATGTAAGAAAATGGGACACACATATATATGTTGAATCAAAATTCAGTTTTATATGGTAAAATTTATTTTATCCAATAAGATATGCAGATTCTCTCTGGTAGATGACATGAGAGCAAATCAAGGATTTTATCTTAAAGATCTTAAAATTAAGTTTTAAATCATGCCTCTATTAAATGCTAATAATGTTGTGATTATCTTCCAATTCTCCATAATTAGAAATTAAAATTTTCCTAGTAATATTAAATTGCAAAAATATGTCATAGACTTGCAATTACATCATTCATTATATTCATCAAGGAAGATTCTTTCCCTTCTTATAAAATAATGGAATAGTTGTGACCAAAGGCAAACATCTCCCAATCTTGCTTGTTTTGCGTTAGTTGCACTTTACTTACCTCTTTTGGCATAAAAGCTTCCACAGGAGGCAAATCAGTTGAATACCATGGTTTTACTACGACAGGTAATAAGGTTATTACAAGTTGTATTGTTTACGGTTAAATTAAAGCATGTTTTGTTATTTGTGTTATACTAATTAAAATAGTTATAGCAGGGCATACAGCATGTTCGAAATTACTATAACTCAGAAGCTCAAATGATAAGAAGTAGCTTTTCTCGGCCATTCATCTCACAGACATACAAACAAGGTTTCTCAAAGCCAAGATCAAAGGCCGAGGTCAAATTACTGGCTGCTAAGAAACATAGTGAAGCAGAAAAGAGACGTAGAATGCGAATCAATGGTCAATATGAAACCCTCCGCAACGTCCTCCCTAACTTGATCAAAGTAAGTGCCTATACAGTTTATTGTGCCTTGGATTTTATTTTTTTTTCTGAATAATATATTAAATTAGTCCTTAAAATTATCAACACCATTGAATTTAATTAATAAAATTATAAAACTACAATCATTTTAGCCTCTAAAATTACAACAATAAGGACTAAAATGACTTATAATAGATAAATTGGAGGACTAAAATAGCATTGGTAATTTTAGGAACAAATTTCAGGAATTAATTTAGTGTATTCATCGATTTTTTATGGTCCATTCCTAAAAATGAAACCGATCATAAGAAACTGAAATTTGCTTACTTCTTTTTTATGTTTATTTATAATTTCCCGCATTACAATTCTGTCCTTATTTTGATTTTTCTTGACAAGCTGCTGATTTAAATGCTGTTATCAACTAACAGAAGGACAAGGCAACAGTGTTAGCAGAGACTATCAAGCAAGTGAAGGAGCTGAAGAAAAAAGTATCAAAACTGGAAGAAGATAGTCATGGTAACCCAAAGGAAGTTAAGTTTCCAAGTGGGGCAGACAGGTTGAATTTGGAAAAATGTTATGATTCACAGGGCCTAGTGAAGGCCACATTGAGTTGTGAGGATAGGCCAGGATTGATGTCAGCTATAACAAGGGCTCTGGGGTCAGTGAAAGCCAAAGTGGTAAAGGTTGAGATGGTGACTGTGGGTGGAAGAACAAGAAGTGTGTTGTGGGTTCAAGGTCATGGAAATGAAGGCCTAGGAATGCTCAAGAGTACTTTGAAGGTTGCCATGCACAAACCAGCTTTTAAGATGCGGCGGTTTACTCAATAACTTTTTTGTGTTGTAGGATTCCCTGGATTTTGACTTCTACCGGTGGAGGAATGTTGACGCAGTTAGGAGCTATAGCAAGGGATAATAACAAGTTTTTCTAGGTTTGAGGATATTACGGAATAATAAATTAATAATGACTTTAAGAACTTTGTACACCCAAGGGTTCCTTCACATTTAGGATTAATGTGTCTCTTTCTGCAAGTAAAACTAAGCTTTTACATTTTAGTTTTTGTATATGGATATCATGTATGACTCTTCGTATGAAGTATATAATAATGTGACGGGTTGACATGGAATCACTTTGTAGTTTGTCCATGTGATTAGTTGGTAAGCCGTCTCGTGTTAACAATCACAAGTTGGTAAAATCCAAAGTTTTATTATAAAGGAAAGAAATATCATTCAAGAAATATGGATAAAGAGATCACAGAAGAGTTACACGCCAACTGACAGCTCCTAAGTACAAAACGTTACTTTTGAATCTCAACAATAGACACTAATTCTCCTTATAACGTGTAAAGTGATTATTAACTTGGAAACCGTGATAATAAGTACTTATTTATCACTTATTTTCCTTTATTACTTCCTCATTTTGTTTATATTTGTTTTATATATTATTAAAAATAAATAAAATAATTCAACTACAGAATGAACATTAAAGAAAGGTAATCCCCATTCTACTTGGATGAGAGAAATGCTGATTTTCACTATACCAAAAATATCCAAGAGATTGCTTATATCTCAACTCAAACTCAATAAAACGTTTGAGCTGATGCATCTCTACTTGTTCTCACATGTACACCAGAATTTTTGTCATAATGGTTAGCAGTGAAATATCTTTTAAAGTCAATTCCCCTACTGCCACTCTGATTTTTGTTTTTGTTAGCATACAAAACTGCTTTATCTTCTGAGTCCTGCCGGAGCCTCCTACTCGCATCACTATCCACTAAGAAATCTGTACTCAAGTTATCATGGGAGGAAGAGGCCAAAGAGTTAGATGAAAGCCCATAGTGACTATACCAATTGGGTCCCACCTCACCAAATATGTAATCCGAGAAGTCAGCAGAACTGGCTGAGTCCTTGATACTAGCAGTACTGCAAGAACTTGCATCTGAAGAGCTGAAAAGTGAACTTTCACTGGAAGAATCCACCATTGCATTTCCACCCCCATACTGGAATCTCCATTCTTCTGGATAAGCAAAATCATTGCTTAAGGAATCATCAACAGCATTCGAGTAAGGGTACTTGACATGCTTTTGCTGTAGGGAAGGAGAATCACCGCTTGTAGCAGTGGAATTTGATCTTGTCTTAGAAGTAGCAGGAATGGCTTCCAGGTTCCTCCTCTTGAACTTTCCAGCAGATGAGATTGCATTGCTACTTACTAAACCCAGGGGCTTTGGAGAGTGCCTGAAGATTTTTAACATCAGCTTAAAGCAAAGTTAGTATTACTGCTGAGACATTCCACAGAAGTAATAAACATTCTAACCAGAAATTATACATCAACATCCGCAGGCCTATTACCTTGCATAAAGAAGCATGTATGCCCTTTCTGACAAGACTCTTGACAATTCAACAGGTTCTACCTAAACAGAAGCACAAATGCCATCCTCAGTTTACACACAGAAATCATAAATAAAGTATGCACACTTGATATTGTCAATGCTTCTACCAAAGGAGTATCTTAAAAATTAACGACACAAGTTGTAAGAAATAAACTTCCAATAGTATTTCATTGCAATTTTTTAAGAAGGTTTCGGTGTTTCTTTAAATTTGAAAAACAAAAGGCACAAGTAGCTTTCAAAAACATTTCTAATTCTTAAACTCAACAAAAAAAAATTATTTTAAAAAATATCTTCCAAGGAATTAACGAAACCTTTAAAACCTTGTACTACGTACCAGATGCTTCAAATTTAAAATTTAAGCTTATTTATGTGTGACTGTGGAAGGTGCTGAAAGCATTTTATTACCTCAAATTCAAGCAACCATTTTCTTTTCCTTCATAAACAAACTGCGAATGAAAATTCAGGACCAATCTCCAACTCAAAACCACTTCTAGAAAACTTTTAAAAATTGCACAAACTTCTACAGAACAAGAACAAAACAGGATTTTCTTCCCATTCATAGTTTATTTCTATTGATTCTTCACGTATTGAAAAGTCTTGTTCTTAACATAATGAAGATGAGAAGTGGATGCCTTTGTTGTCGAATAAAAAGACAAGCATATATGAACATCAAACCCAAAAATCATATGAATCAAGTATTTGTAAAAAAATTTGGGGAGGTGACTAAGGGAGGGAAGGAGACATTCAGCCACAGAAAAGGTATATCAGGATAAAAAAATTCACCCTGCTGTCATCAGTTCTGAACCATTCTCCATGGGTGTTCTTCACATAACAGACATAATGGCCTGAAAATGCAGCATTCATGATATCCAAATGAACAACCACTGCATAGAGGCTATATATTGGAGACTTATCTTTCGTTCCACTCATATATGGAGCCATATTAAGGACCTCAGGGAACTGAATCGACTTATTCAACTTCTCAAAGTTACCAGACTGCCAAAATCAACAGCAGAATATGCATGAGGTACGTAATATAAAACCAAAATTACACTCAAAGAACAAAGTAACTAGATAACACGTAAAACTTCAAAATCAATACTGAAGATGTACCTGAAACCGTTTTAATACAATTGTAAGTATATTTGGTGCCTCCAATACTGTCAACTTCTTCCTAGCTTTCTCATAGGATTTACATCTAGATAGCAAGAAAATAAAAGAACAATAATTTCATAAAGATGGTGTCTGTGTCCCCCACAAGAAAGGAAAAGTAAATCTTAAATACCATTCTTGCCCCCATGAAACTGCATAACATTTGTCTTTCATAGCACTACTTCAGTATTCATAAATCAGCATAAAGAAGTCCACATAAAATAACAAAATCCAGAGGACAGACTAAAGATTGTGCTCAGAACCTAAAGCTCTGAATATCTAGTACACAATATATATGGGCAAAACAATGACTGTGATCACACCTTTAGTTTAATGAAATTACATTAGCTGAACATGTCCTAAGAAGTTCCTAAATTGAAGCAATAAATTCATCAAACAGATTAAAAACAGTTAAGCTCAATGACAAGGTCCCACATAATTCTTCTTCCACACACTCCACAAAGTATTTTGAGCAAACTTCTCATTTTTCTTGTAACAGCAGCATTCCTTCTGAGAGGATCAGAAGAACCATGAAAAGATGAGTCATTTCATAAAGGCCCAAGTAGGCCAGCACTACACCATAGATTCCCGTCTGAAAAACACCTGTCCACTTCCACAGCTTCCAGTCAATTTAGTCATGTTAGTAATTTATTCGCCTCCCAATAAAACCTTGAACTTCAGGTTTAGGATCTTTTCTTCTACTTCTAAAGCTCCACAAAGCTTTAAAATAGTTTATCACTTCATTCATAATGGAAGGATTGTATCTTAGAACTATAGTGTAACTAACTATTCGTTCTAGCAAGAAAGATTAAATCAGCAATTACTCATCAGATTAGGAATTTAATTTGTTAGTTAATACTCAGAATCTAAATCTTGACAATTTTTACTAGGGATCTTTTCAAGTCCAATTTTAACTGGAAAATAGAAATTGAATAATAGTTTTCAATTTTAATATTGATGTGCCATTCAACAAAATGGAATAAAATTCAATTACCACATAACTTAGCTACAACAAAAGTGATGTTTTATACTGGCTAGGGAAAATGAAAAGAAAACTAAGCACAGGGTCGTTATAACTGAAAAACAATAGACAAGAAATGGAAAGAAAATTAACAAACCTGCTGCAATTATACTTATTATCTTTATCCAAGATTTCTGGGGCCGTAAATTGTCCAAGAGCCTCCTCCAAAGTTCCAATATCCCCATCAATCTCAACAGTGAGATCCATCATTCTCTCATACCTCTCAGATTTCCCCAGGCACCTTAAGCACTTTATCTGCAATTTGCAACAAATAAATCTTAATACATAGGGAAACTATTTTTTCTCACTCAATTAAAGCTGAAAATGTGAACCACAACAAAATAATACTCTCTTAGATTGGAAACAACCTTAGATCGTAGATAACCACCAAAAGTGTAACCAACAAGAGTTGTTTCTTCTGCCAAAGGACTTGAAACACCAGCTTCCTTCAGGCAAATGGATTGCATCGTATCAACCACACACCTGCCAGTTGAATAATTTATCACATAGACAACTTGGCATATAAATTCAAGACGACTTCCAAGCCTGATGTGTGAATCATCTTTAGCAATTATTTGGCTCACCTCAAAAATTCATGTGCATCTTCCTCCCTTCCATGCCCTAGATGGCTTCCAATCTTGTGTATCTTAGATAATATCCCAATTGGTGAAAGTGGAGAATTCCCTTCTTTCGCCTTCTGAATTAGATATTCAAACTCACATGTAAAACACCATCCCTTCTTCTGACCTAGTTAAAGCATTATGAAGATTTAATTAATTGCAAGGCCCCAATAATTAGACAAGTTAAAGCATGAAGATATTATTAGGAGGAACTTGCATCGTTTTGAATGGAACCCTTGAAAAAGATATGCAGTCAAAGGCCGAGTATATGCCAAGCACTGGAGTACTGCATTAGCGTAACAGCTGCAGGAGAGGCATTTCAATTATAGCAATAAGGTAACTAATGTTGAATAGGGAAAAAAAAAAAAACATAAACAAGCAGTGGATATCTCCCTTGAACTACATAAAAAAACACAACATAGAAACAAGAAGTAAACCTTTATAGGCATCAATTATTTTAGTTCTAGACTTTATAAAATCCACACTTTAGTCCCCAACTCTACAAACAGGCATGTTTTAGTTCTTTTTCGTTTCATTTTCTACTGTCATTTTGCACAAAAAAGACTAACATGAATGACATTTGACAAAGTAAATGACTAAAATAAGGATTCCACAACTAAAGTGACCAACATTTAAATTCCACAACTAACATGAATGGGGGTTTAACCTAGAAAAAAGAAAACATTGAATACTATTACAATTACAAAAGCAGCCAGCCAGCAGCAATAACATTTTCTAGATGTCTGCTCAAAAGTTTCCTAGAGGCCTACCCTACAACAACAACCAAACTTTATCCCACTTGATGAGATCAGCTACATGAATTAAAAAATGCCATTGAACTTGGTCATAAACCAAATTCTCAGAAATCCAAAGGCCCTACTCTACTCACAAAAGTTTCTTTCATCACAGGTATCACACTTTAATCTTATAATTCTAGGACTATGCTCCACGAGAGAGTATCCAAAGAAGAAATGAAGAAACATAAGGCTCCAAAACAAAGTAACAGACTCATCACTCACTCCTTCCTCCTCCCTGCCTCTCACTGGAGCAGTTACATAGCCAATAACATATTATATCAATCAACAGGAAGTAAAAGGAACTCTGCAATACCTGTTCCCACAGTTGGTAAGGCCAAAGGGGAATAGTTTCACCTTGTCATAACAGTAAAGTTCCGTAAAAAGTTCATAGGGAAAGCCCATCTGTCAAAACATACCATTTGTAAATCAACAGAGACAAAATTACTGCATAATAATAATAGTTATTTTCTAAAGAAATTAGTCAAATATATTCCCAACCTCACTTTCAACGAATATTGGATTGGATTTTGACTCTTTTGAGCTTCTAAACTGCTGGACAACTTTCTGCATTGATGTTTTCAAACCATTACGAACATTTTGTGGCAGATTTGGAATGGAACTAACTTTTGCAGGCAAGGTGTGATAATTGTCAGTTTTCGTAGACTTGGACTGTGAAACCAAATCCCCCTTAGTTGCTGAGGATAGTCGTTCACGAGAACTAGATGATGATCTTCGCCCTTCTTTGTATTTGGACAAATGAGATTCTTCTACATCATCAGTTACAGTATCTTTAATTGAACTACTCAAGGAAGGCACAGTTCTGCAATTAGAGGTGTCTGTTACCGAATTTTCAACTATTGTAACTTTTCTTCTGTGTTCATTGCCACCCAAATTTGCTGCCACATCATGAGATGCATCAGATTTAGTTTTTGGAATTTTTGATTTAAATCGAGTCTCATCAGTAGTGTTGCCAGAATTTGTCTTGCTTCTTTTACTTGCACAAGAATCCTTAACTTCAATATTCACAGAATTTTTAGATTCTGAGGAGAATGAGGGGGTCAACACAGTCTCTTTGTTATGAGAGGAAGAGACACATGTATCGTCAGCAGTGTTATCGCAAACAGGTTTAGAAAATCTGCTGCGACAGTTCTCATCAAATGATAACCTTGCAGCAACAGAAGGATTAAGGTTGGAAGATGAAATACCAGCATGTGTTCCTTTAATTTCTGCAGAGAATCTAGCTAAATTATACACCATATATGATGCATCATGCATGAAATAACATAATGAGACTTGCAATCAAAACCATTACCATGAAGACCAGACTTTGATTCAGATATGGATGCCCGGCAAGAAATATTTTCATCTAAGAGCTCCATGGTGGTAATTGCAGGACAACATTCATCCTTGTGACCTTGTCTCCAGTGACTAATTTGACACTTACCCGAACTACAAGAAAGCATGCTTGTGAAAATGAATAACAACCATTGTAACATAATAAGAGGCCGAAATGATGGCTTGAGACATGTCACTGAACAGAGAAGAGACATACGCAGAAGTAACTACAGATTTTCAGGAATGCAGCCATGTCAAATCATTAGTAAAACTACACGCTACAATAAAGATGACAAATCAAGCTCTAAATAAACAAATACAGTTCAATTTCAAACACCCAATAAAATAAATAAACAAAACCCTCAAAACATTCATAATTTCTATGTTGACAAGCAAAAGGAAAAGAACAATGGCTCCTAACTTCAGAGGAAAACACCTTACTTAAACAAAATAAAAAAGTAAATAGGTCTGGTTAGAGAATGCAATATACAAGGTGAACCAATAATATTTAACTTAACTCTCCCACTCAACAACACAAGCAGAGAATCTCAAGCCCATTTCTTGAAGAAAGATACAATTAAACCAATTCAATAAATTTTCACCAAGCTACCGCGCAACTATAGTCTCAATGTTGCTTGAACGTGAAATAACAATGTTGAAACCGAAGCACCAAATCTAAATCACTAAATTCACTAAACCCCTCCCACTGGCAGTGCATTGGCATCAAACCCATTTCTTCTGTTACCCTGTGAGGTTACTCCAAATTCCCAAATTAAAAAAAGAACAGAAACTTGGAAAAAGAAAACGAACCAATATCTAACGGCCTTGCAGCGAGAGCAGCGCATGGTGGTAGGGGAATAACACACTGCACATTGGTACCACCGAGACACCGTAATCGGAACCGAGCAAGAGTACTCCACCGAGGACGCAGCCGCAGCAGCCTCCATCTCTGCCATGGCAGCATCTTCCACCAACCTTACGATCTCCTCCTTCTTCGCCTCCGCATTCTTCCACACCTGACGAATCACCACAAAACCCAACACCAACAACGCATACACCAAACTCTGAAACCCTAAAATCCCGGGCACCAGCATCTCTCTACCTCTCTCTCTTGTTACCTTATCCGGCACCCAGGACCAACCCCGAACACAGGATCCACAGCGTCGTAATTTTGCTACGCATAGATAGGGTTTCCTGCGGCGGCGGACGGCGGCGGTGGGCAGAGAAATGAGGAAATGGGCGGCAGGGGCAGAATGGGAAAATCGCGGTGAGGTGTGAGCAGAAGAAGCAAGAGCGTCTAGATTCCGCGCGGTGCGTTTGGCTCTGAAATCGATTTTTTAGTATGGACTCAACTCAGACTGTCGAATTGCGAATATGCGACACAGCGATCTGTTTGTCGTTTCTCTTGTCGTCCGGGACTTGCCGTTTCCACATCCTTCTCTCCTTCCATCATTCTACATCAACGTTTCAACTCTCTCTTGGTTTTTAGTATTTATTATTATTTTACAAAAATAAAACTAAAAAAATGTTGGGTTGAGTTGGTAAATAAATAAATAATATAAATACTCGCACTTGCAACGTTGGAGGGTTTGTGTAGTACTGTTGCTGAACTTTGAACTAATGGCCTTTGGGGTTAAGATGAGATATGAGAGGGTAGGGTAGAATCTCTGTACTTGGAAAGTAACGGTGGAATCTCACTTCATAAAAGAAAACATCAATGTGCTCTTTGCATCCACTAATAATATTACTTTCCAATGCTATCGATGCCAGTTCAGTGCCACAACAAGGGTTGGGTTGGCTGTTACCAATTCAATTTGTGAGGATTTTTGGGACCAAACACAGTCATAATGTAATAACTCCGCGCCTTTGATGGCTTGCTAATAGACATAATCTAGGTGCAAAATTATAAGCATTATCTAAGCTATTTTTCAATTAAAAATAAAAAATTATATTACTTAAATATTAATAAGAAATAATATAATAATATACTTAAATTTAGTCTTTAGCAAGTCAGTTCCCTAGTTAATAATGATCAAAGAGGAATGACAGGGAGGGTACTCTCCACTTTTTCCCTCAGCTAACATGTAGGTCCCTGCTCTTCCTGCTAGCGAGAGAATAAACGACAGACTTACTTTTTAAACAATTTCAAATGTACGAAAAGTTACATTTTGATATTTTCAAATATCATCAAAATATTTAGTCGGAATAATCATATGCATATATTATTTTCAATTCAATGATTATTTCATCTTAAACTCTAAGCTTCGAGTGGCTATCCTAAACACTGGGAATAACAATGCGTAACATCATTTTAAGGTTTTAAATATCGGTAGGTTTTTGTTTGGAAATAACATGCTTGTATTAGCTTAATTTTAAGAAAATAATTGTTTTTATAATATATTTTAAAATTAAAATAAGTAAATTATTGTTTTTTAAAAGTAAATAAAACTAAACATGTATTAAGTATTTTAATTTAAAGTAATTTGGATTCAATTCTTACATGTACGTCTTATAATAATGTTTATGTTGGTTATTTTAGAGTGTAATTCGATGTTTGCAATGTCTTTTTAATTGTGGAGTCTCTGAGGGGAACCAAGAAGGGAACATTCTTCACTTTAACGGTCGAATAAAAGGGCATATCTTCTTCACTGGCAGACAATCTGGCTCTTGTGTAATGGGCTGCCAATATCTTGGGCCCAATACGATGTCCAGTCCGTAATACGAATAATTATGTTTTTTTTAGCTGGATACCATTTAAAATTCACTAAAACAAGTCAGCTTTTTTGTTTTTTGCCCAAATAGAGACTCATATCAGGTCTAATAAAGTGGAGGCAATGAAGGAAATAGAGAATTAGAAAGAATTAAGCACGTTGCTGGAGATCGAATTCATTCACTTATTATTTCTCTCAGAATTTTTAATATTATTTAACAGTCATCTTTTATAAATTATTTACATCATAAAATTTTAATATTTTTCTCGAAACTAACTCTTTTATTTGATATTAACTCTGCAGTACAACTGTCGCTTTGGCCGAGTGGTTAAGGCGTGTGCCTGCTAAGTACATGGGGTCTCCCCGCGAGAGTTCGAATCTCTCAGGCGACGGTTCTCATTTTTCAACATACTTCCTTTTGGTTTTGCAACTTTCAAAGAAATTTCCAAAGTAGGTCCCACATCGGTGAGTTGGAAACCAGGGAAGGTCGTTTGCCTTCTGCCTGCCCCGGACTGCACCTCTCACCTAAATGCCCCTGTTTTCTTTCATTTCGTGAATCTTTAATATCATGCAATAATTGTTTCTACATGTTTGTTTAAGCATTCTTATCTGAATAATTATTTTATTTAAAAATTTTAATAACCACTAATGTCTATATTCAAATTGTTTTACACGATATTCTTATTGTCTGAAACGAAGCCTATTGCGCTATTCACTTGGTCATCACCTGAACCAGTCCTTCCCATGATGTAGGACAGGTGGAGGGGCAAATGGCACGCTTCTGGAGGAAAAAATTTGGTTCCCATTGAAGAGGGCAAACTGGAAGAGTCAAGATAGAGAATAGCATTTGATTCTCTCCAATGGACGCTTTTAACCACTGGACTCTTAGGTAGGGTGCTGCTTTTTTTCAATTTTGCTTACTAATTCTCCTTGTGCAAGTGGTTGCCCTTCTAGTAGATATATGGCATTTATGTTGGACGGGTATTGATTTGTATGTTTTTGTTTTCGATCAAGTTGAATTCAGGTGATTCCCTAAAGTCTACCATTGACCCTTGTGAAATAATTACCACCCCTGGACATTGATATTATCAACTTGTTGCATGCAATGCATTAAAAACCAAGCCAATTATTCAACTGACTATTAGTCTAGTAATAGTTGAATTAGTAATATATATGTTTTGTTTAGTGAATCCGATACTTAACAGGTAAACAGTTTGTACCAAAACAAAAGGATCTGTTCCAGAGAAAAAAGCAGGTTAGCTCAATCAATTCGTCCAATTTGATTTTTTAACCAATGGTTATATGTAATTCATGTTGAAGTTGTTAGTTTTGGTCTTTTAAATAGGAGAATGTTTGAAAATCATTCTTTTCAATATACTTTTTTGTTGTAAATGATGATCCTGCGTTTAAACTTGTAATCTTATACAAATTATTTATAATTTCACTGTTATTTTTTTAAAATTGCTTAAATAATTATTAATTATAATTTTTTTATTTTTCACTTTTTTCTTACAAATTTTCACACGCTCTTTTTAAATTTATTTAAACATTTTCTTTTAACTTGTCAAAAATATTTTTTAGTTTATATAAAAAATGTGAGGATTCAATTTATATCATAAACTCTTCCATAATAATAATAATAATAATAATAATAATTTTTAATTAAATTACGTATTCAAACATAACTTAAATCAAACACTAACATAATCCACGATATTTACTCAACAATTGCTTCTAAAAAGTGGTATATGATATGCTGTTAGTGTAGATATAGAATGAATAGAAATGAAAAACAGTAGTTTTAAAATTGATCGACATTTTTAAACGAGCGTGGTTTACTACAACATTTTATTTTCCTTTTTTCTTAATGGAACAAGTAGTGTTAGCTCTGTGTAATTCAATCAGAACTCAGAAGCAATGCAATCCTAAGTCGAAGCATTTATGACGAGACCGAGTCGAAACCTAACGCATAACGACAAGTCACCGATGCTGACTCTAACTGGTCAACTCTAATGTTGAAGATTTGTTTGTGTGTTGTAGTTCCAAGCATTTATTCAATGGTAATAGTCTAATAAAGGACTTTTCTTTTTTATTGAGTAGTTTTTATTTTCTTAACATTTTATAAAAATAAATAAAGTAAAAACAAATATATTTAAAAATATAAATTTATCATTTTTATTTTATCTTTGACCAAAAATTCTCAGAGGAAAAATTGTGAGATTGATCAGTATGGGTAATGACATCAATAATTGATACAGAAACATAACCGAGCGTTGGTTTTTTGTTCCTAACTTTGTGGACAACACAGGCTATTTTGATGCAACATAAGATACGGTGATAATTTGAGCATTTGAATTTTGAACTATGTATGAATATTGATAATTTCATAACGAAAATGGCAACGCCCTTGAGACTTTTACAGAATAAATTTATTAATAATTCACCAGTCGAATGATGGAGAGTTTAAAAATATAAATAATTTATACAAATAATTAAGTTAGATAAAAAAAAACATATCAAGCATTTTAAAGAATGAAAAAATATTTTTTAATGTCTCTTTCTTTTTCCTGTAATCTATCTATGATATATACATTTGACTCGTGAAAGTATTTTATAAATCCAATTATGGCTAAACTGGTGATAATCAAATATGAATATATGTTTTAATTTATATAATATATTAAATAAAATTTAATATAATAAAAAATAAATTAAATTCATATTAATTAATTTTATTACATATTAATAATAATAATATATATTTACTATATAAATATATTTTGTATATTTTAAAAATTTTATTATATTAAGTTTACGTTTTAAAAATTCTGTTACTAACTGCTAAATTTGGGAACATGGCCTTAAAAATAATTGAAGCTTATCCTCAGTCCTATAAAACAACACTACTTTTTATCTAATCTCTTTCCTAAATAATAATTAAATATGTTTAATTTTTTTTAAAGATACAAGATATTAATTTTTTTTATTATCCATTAAATACAATTTCAGTCGTTACGAATGCACATACATTAAAAATTTGGAGAATATATTTTGTTACGGTTAATGATTATATTTGCATTAACTTATATGAGTCAAATGTTTAAGGTGATATTGTTAAGACTATAAAAAGTATTAAATGTATTTATTTGTTTATTTCATGTATTTTTACAATTTAAATGAGTATGTTTTTCTAATTTTTTTTATTTTTCTCTTTTTAAAAAGTAAATATTATTTCAAAATAAATGTTAATAATACATTATTTAAATATATTTTTACTGACTGAATTATTAATTTTTTTAAATTATGGGAGTCTTATTATTACTAATTTTATAAATTTCAACAAATTAAAAAGTGTTAAAAATAATTTATTATTAACAGTTCTTTAAGTTTAGAGATAAGAACACATTATATTTTTTATGACACATAAGTTTATCATTATTTAACATTTATTTATAATTACTTTGAAAAAAATAATTTTCTGTATTATCAATATAAAAATATTTATATTATTAACTAACTAAAATACACTTGAAATACAAAATTTAAATTAAATATTGTAAAAAATACTTGTTAGTACGAAAATTTATGGTCATCAGCACCGATACCGCAATTTAAGATTAAATAGTGTATTTCAATTAAAGTCTTAAAAAAGTCACTGATTGACAAAGTATTTGTTAGTTTTATTTTACAATTTGAAAAAATAATAAAAATATTATTAGATAGATGCAATATATTTCTATTAATTTAAGTTAAGATGAATTAATGATGTAATTGAATATTGATATTGATTTAAAATATGGAAGGGACCTGACGAGTGACGAGTGACGAGTGACGAGTTAACGCCGCTAGGTAATTTGGCTTCCAAAAAGGAAGGAGTGAGTGAAGGAACAGAAGCGCGTTAATAAATGAATTTGGGGAGTGGAGAGGAGAGCTTTCAAATTCAATTCAAATCAATTTCACAACTTGGTGCGTTCCGTAATCGCGTTGAGCTCATTCAAAGCATAACCTAAGTACTATAAATAGCCCTCTCCCATTCCACACTTTCTCCGCAACTAAACCAAAACACATCGTTTCAGCATATGTCTCAAAGGCCCACAGTTCCACACTCTTCTTCCATAGCCTGCGGCCTCCATTCGCATCTCCTGGTCTCCAGTGAGATGAACCCTAATTCCAATTGGTCCTTCTCTCTTCTTCCACATTAATTCAATCGCATTCTTTCTTTCGATTTAACCCCAACCTCAAACTAAACAACCAAAAAACACCATGGGACTCAAAGGTTTTGCCGAAGGAGGCATTGCTTCCATAATCGCAGGATGTTCCACTCACCCATTAGATCTCATCAAGGTTCGCATGCAGCTCCAGGGCGAAACCAACGCCCCCAAACCCAATCCGGTTCACACCCTCCGACCG
This sequence comes from Abrus precatorius, assembly GCF_003935025.1. Lineage (NCBI taxonomy): Eukaryota > Viridiplantae > Streptophyta > Magnoliopsida > Fabales > Fabaceae > Abrus > Abrus precatorius. The sequence continues at coordinate 24,119,915 of NW_020874406.1, read as the reverse complement.
GCTCTCGCTTTCCAAACCGGTTCATCCATCCACGTGGCAGCTCCTCCGCTTCCCCAACCTCGTGTTGGTCCCATTGCCGTTGGCGTGCGCCTCGTTCAACAAGAAGGCCTCGCCGCTCTCTTCTCCGGCGTCTCCGCCACCGTCCTCCGCCAGACGCTCTACTCCACCACCCGCATGGGACTCTACGACGTCCTAAAAAACAAGTGGACCGATCCCGTCGCCGGAACCATGCCGCTGAGTCGGAAAATCGAGGCTGGACTAATCGCCGGCGGCGTGGGCGCAGCCGTCGGAAATCCCGCCGACGTGGCCATGGTCCGAATGCAGGCCGACGGGAGGCTCCCGGCGGCGCAGCGGAGAAACTACAAATCCGTGGTGGACGCTATCACGAGAATGGCGAAGCAGGAGGGCGTGACTAGCCTGTGGCGAGGCTCATCGCTTACGGTGAACCGCGCGATGCTTGTGACGGCATCGCAGCTTGCGTCGTACGACCAGTTCAAGGAGATGATTCTGGAGAGGGGCGTGATGCGTGACGGCCTCGGAACTCACGTCACGGCTAGCTTCGCGGCAGGGTTTGTGGCGGCGGTGGCGTCCAACCCCGTGGACGTGATAAAGACGAGGGTGATGAACATGAAGGTGGAGCCTGGGGCGAAAGCGCCTTACGCCGGCGCGTTGGATTGCGCTATGAAGACGGTGCGTGCTGAGGGTCCCATGGCTCTTTACAAGGGCTTTGTGCCTACGATCTCGAGGCAGGGACCCTTCACTGTTGTGCTGTTTGTTACGCTTGAACAGGTTCGCAAGTTGCTCAAGGATTTCTGAACGAGGTAGATCGATGATGACGACGAAGATGTTTCTTTCGTTTTCAATAAGCTGTGTTATTGTTTGCTTTTATGTTTTGGCAAGTTATGGTAATTTTGTTATAACGTTACTTATCAATGTTAAATGAGAATTATTCAGAAGCAGCGTTTATTTTCTGAATTGAAATTTTTACACGGCAAGCCAGCATCAGCTTTTACGTTTACGCACTGAATGTGTGAAAATTCTGAGATCGTTTAGAAATCCACGATAGAAGTTAATAATTTTTTTACGTCTACGCAATTAATATACTAAATATTATGACACGAGTCTTGTCTTTACATGGTTATATTGACAGAGGAAAAATGGGTATTTGATTTGATCGGGGGCATAGTGAGTGTGAGATGGACAGAAAGAGACGATGAAACGTTACAGTCTGAGATGTATCGGTGACAATTACAACAGTGACGGCGCCACTATTTAGCAATTAGCGGAGTAATTTTTGTTCTCCAAATTTCCTCAATTCCAGGGGAGTGTAAGACGCGTAAAGCCGTAGAGTATTAAAAAAATATGCTTATTGGAGGGGATACTGTATATCTTCTCTATCTATATGATATTTACAATATCAGCGTGTGATCTAAGTACAGAGGAATAGGTATTATTCTTTCCTTTATTCTAACTTCTAAGTTCTAATGCCTTCCCTTCCCCCAATTTGAATGCTTCACCGACTGAAAGCCTCCATGTCCCTGCAACTTATTTTACAATAATCCAATCCAAGCTTAGCTGGAAACACCTTGAACCCAATATTCCAATAATGTACTTCTGCCATCAATAATTATCCTCGTATTTTTCAATCAAAAAAGTGATTATAATTCATTTTAACACATCTACTTTTAACGATTTAAAAATAAATTTAACACAAACGAGCCTTAATTACCTCCACTAAAACAAAATTACTAAGAATTTGTTCATTTTCTGTTTTTAAAAACAAAATTTTCTTTTTAAAAGTAAAATAAAATAAAATATATTTGTTAAATTTTAAAATTATTTTTCAAAAGTTAAAAAATCAAAACAGAAACAAACTTAACATATTTTATTTTTTAACTTAATCTTATTGTTGATAAAACTAATTTTTGGGTTAGATAATTTTTGTAATCTTTTATTGATTAAAATTGATTATAGATACTATATCCATAAAGTTTTAAAAAACGTGTATAATGCTTAAAACTGAAATCTTTCCTTTCCTCTAGAATGTCCTGTACCGAAATGAACTTCAGCTTGGGTACAATTTCTGCACCATAAAACGGACCAACAAAATAGGGTTGGATACGTGCAATCGGAAGGGGAACTTTTTGGGTACACATGCTTATGTTAGAGTTTTGCAGTAATAAAAACTAACAATTTATTGAAAATTTTAAAAATTTAATTTTATCATATATTTATCGCCTTTGTCACATATTAATGTGAAATAATAATTGTAATCTCAAAATATCATGACAAAACAAGTGGCTATTTAGAGTGAAGGAAGTTTCTCAGAGGTTACGTGAGAGATAAAAACTGCTGGCCATTTACTAATCACATTTATTTTCAACCCCGTGAAATTAACCAAAGTAGTAAGTAAACTACACAGGAGGTGGAATATCAAGTGGATTCCACGTTATAATAAATTTCGGATGGGAATTTTGCACCAGTGGTGCAACCTACTCTAAGTTAAAGACATTATAACGGAAAAAAAAGTTAAGAGCAATAATTGGGCACGAATCAACACTATAATTGGAGCTAGGACTGAAAACACTTCCAATTTGGCTGCTAGTTACATAAAAAGCCATAGAGTATACTTATAATCAACCAGAATATATTCACTCACATGGGACCATAAGTAATCTGGTCCCTTCAAGGTGCGTTATTGAATCTGGTTTACAGGCTAATAAAAATTCCACTCAACACAAAAGATTAGAAAGGGAGGGTATAGGCAGCAATTTACTCCACTTAGGTTACTCAAATAAAAATTGGTTCGGTGGTTCCAAAGTTACATTTGCTACGCATTTGGCACCGTGCAAAATTGTATGAGGACAAAGAACCAGCATACCCATAATCAATAATGGACCTATTATATAGCAGTTTGGTGCAACATCTCGTAGAAAAGATTACACAAGGTATTGTTATACCCACACGTTCCATTTTGTTTGACCTCTAAGCCTGTAGACTTACCCCCTTTATATTTTGGCTGTCACCAATATGGAGGCCTAAGTGTGATGTTCTCCTATGACATAGGCATAGTTCTCATCATTATTAGGAAGGCAAAAATTCGATATGTCAAGTCAGTTTCAATCTTTGTGTGCAACATATCCACAATCTTTTTTATTGAATTGGAAAGAGCTCCTAACTGCAATTTATTTTTACTATGTCTATAATTTTACATTCCACTGAAAGAAAAGATCATGAAAGGAATACAAAATACAAAACTGCATATCGTTTGAAAAATTCTGCACATATTTTAGGTGTCAGAGTGTCATTCAATGGACATAATAGCATCCGCATATTTGTCAAAAGTTTTAGGTTTTTTGGTCAACCAAAAGCTTTTGAAATTTCCTTTCCATACCTGTGGTGGGCTTTTTCAAAAACGTAAACACAGAAACTAATCAACCCATATCAAGTCAGGATGTTGCATAAAGTCCAATTTTCATTTGCCATACAAATTCCAACCAAACAGGATAAAATAGAAAACTTAAGAAATATAGGTAACTACCATACAGTTTTCAACAAATGCGAGTACTCTGGCCAGTGAGAAAAGTGATAGTTTCATATTCTTCAAGTGTACATGTCATTGATAAGTGGAACTGTTGATATTTCATTTATTTCCTTCAAGCTTTGCTAACGTATTTATGTTAATATGTCAGAGCAGCTTAAAATTGACATTTTGTAAGAATGGATGATATCAAGGTAGAATTCTGGGAAAGCATGAAGGAAAAAGTATTAGAAATTTGATTATCACTTACTAGCTTCCTAAGACCAACGGAGCTGAAACATTTGAGTCAATAAGGAAAAAATGTCTTCTAGAATAATTAGTATTTTCCCAATATTTAACCACTCTCAGCCAAAGAAGAGTCTATAGAAAAAAGCCAACATCAGGTTATATTCCACAGCCCAATAAAAAGAGAGATTGATCAATGTTTATGATTTGAAATAGGGGAAGCGAAACCTTCTCTAATATACACCATCGCAGCCAATCACAAAACTTATCTTGTATCCAAATGCTTTTTATATTGACCTAACTTTGGTTAAGATTGACCTAACGAGTCTATAACCCACCAAAAATGGCGGGTCGAGGTGAAAATTTTACACTCCTTAACTTGTTTAGCTTATTTTGTTTTAACTTGTCAAAATAATAGGAATCAACCAACCGATAGCATCCACTCTTGTTTTAACCTTAATTCAAGTGTGTCTGGAAATTAATTGTCTCGGATAGGATTTATTCGAAAGAATTGGTTCATTTCTACCAAGCAAACAGACAGTATTCTGTTTTCAACTATCTGCATAATTTTAAGTACGCATTAGAAGTCAGAACTTGATATGATAGATTGTGTAAAAGATCATATAACTTGATAGCAGGTGTCAATGCAGAAGTAAGTATTCCAACTGTGGTTTTATAAACATCCTTCGTGCCTGATGATGACGAGTCATGCAGGACTATACTCACTATAGTAATTTATAATTCTCAAAGAGTCAAAAGGGCAGAGGCCCAGAGCAAGTATCTGAACTTGATTCTCAATTTTTTCCAACACAAGCTTCAAGCCTAAGGTTCATCAATCATTTTCAATTAACAAATCTAAACTACTACTAGCATGCATGGATGAAAACTTGTCCACAAAACATATAAGACAATTTTAGTGGCAGAAGCTGTATTACATATGATTGAGCAAATATTTGTTATCTGTAATACCGCAAGGAGATCAATTTAGGAACAATACACATTATAACGATAGAAAATACAATTATTGGAACAACATGATACAAACACCTTAATCCTTGGATCAGTTGATGGAAAAAAGAAATTGTAGCCATCTTCAACATAAATAGTTCAGCTTTATCTCTGCAGCATATGACTACCTACCAAATAGTTTAAAAGAAAAATTACAACTATCGTTTAGATCTCTGGATAACAATAATTTTTTGTCCCAGCAAGACATTGGTGATTGTGGGTTTCTTCTATCAATTAATTTTGAATCCTGAAAACTGAAGTTGTTGTATTCTGATTCTAAGCCGAAAAGGTCGCATGATGCATTGCAAATAAGCTCATTTGCTTCTGCCAAATGCAATATCGTAAGGCTATGGGATCTTGCTCTGCAAATTGTCTAGAGATGCCGGAGCTAGACAAACAGTCTATTTAAAGACTGAACCAATGGTTGTGCGGAAAAACATTGTAAATTCACTTTTTGGTTATGGTTATGCTCTCATGGTGAAAACCTAGTACTCACATTATTAAAATTGGCCTACTACGTTTCTTCCTATTTATTACATTCATTGAGACTTTTGAACGTGATGCTAATAAGAATTTGACCGGTAAAAGGAGTTGCAACGAGGAGAAAGCTACAACTTGATTCTCATCAATCTTGGCCAACAAGGGCAGCATGCAGTTCTAGCACATTAGACCAGACTTACATATCATTTTAGTTTTCAATTGAGAAATCTAATTGAACATAAAATCAAATAGTATCTACACCAGAGATTAAAAAAGGATTAAAAAAGAAAAGGCAAGTTCCTGGTAATTGTGTTTCACTTTAGGAAACCATCCCCTTAATTTATTCTGGTTTTGTAAAAAAAGGCATCTTTCAGCCATTTTCCATTCCCGTTAAACTGTCAATTCTGTGTCCCACACGGAGGAAGCGTTTTCATTAGGGTGTCCCCTCTCCCACGGCCTTTCATCTTTTTCCATCCACATTAAGTATCCTATGTCCATATTCAGTTTTTAATTAGTTCTTCCTCTCAAGATCTAAATTGAACCTACTGTTCTTCCTCACAACAATGGTTCATTTTCAAGCGTTCCAGAACTCAATATCAGAACTCCTAATCCACCCACTGCTATGGAGACTCACGGGCTTTGTATCAAGCATAGTTGGGTTCAGCTGGTTTTCACTGAGCCCCTCCGTCCAAGACTTGTTCGGACACTGGACCTCGTTGAAGCTCTTTTTCTACAGCGCGTTAACCTCGCCTTTATACATGCATCTTAATGCTCTGCCTCTTCGTGAAAAGATTAAAGTGGGATTTGCGAGGAGTTTCTTGTTGAGAGCACAAATGGGTTTTCTTGTCTTAACGGTTACTTCTCTGTGGTGTTTTTTGGAAGATCGCAGTGAAGAAGGAAGGGGGAAAAGGGGGACGGCAAAATGATGAACCTGATTTCAAGTGAAGCATTTGCCATCGTGGCATCGAGCTTGGGTTCGAAGTTGTGGTCTTCAACTTCTTTGTCGGAAATTTTTTGGTGACAGTTATGAAGATGAGCTTAAAGTGAGTTCCACTTGCATTAGTGTTATGTTATTTCCGTTCCGTTTCAGATTTCACGAATGGGAAATAGTAGGGATAGAGAAGCCATACAGCATGCAGAGGAAGGGAATATAAGGTTATGGAAAATAATTTATAAGAATCATAAATTAATTTTTTAAAATCATTTGGAAGTTCTTTCAAGTGTATACCTTATACCCAATCATCATTCTCGGTGGGAAGTGTACAAGATTTCTCCCATGCTACTTGGTAATGAGATAGACATTATAAGTAATAAAAGTTATTGTAAAAAGGATAAAATTATGTTATTATTTGTTTTATTAATTAAGGAAATCAGGTGTTGAAAGTTATGATTTGTTTGTAATGAGGTGTAAGGGAGGAGAGCAGAGAAAGAGAATGTGGGGATACAAATTACTTTAAGCTATGAGTTTTTGCTTGCTTTTATATTTTGATAAATAACTTCTAAGTGATTTATGGTTGAAAAAACGGGTTGGATTTTTAGTATATGGAAAATGCTCCTTTGGCACTCTATTTTTTTAATGTATACTAGCCCACGCCCCACAGGTGGAGAAAGATTTTTTTTAAAAATGATGTGATGAATAATTTAATATTAAAAAAATCGCTATTAATAATATATTCTTGAACATACCCTTGTTAATAAAAATTTATTCAATATTAAATGTGTGTTTCGATTAGATTATTTCAGTTGATTATTTTTTTAAAAAATCTGTAAAAGATACTATTTAATCTTATTTAGTACTTTTAAAATATCAATTTATAATATTTTATTTTTTTATAAAGAGAAAAAATCATGATAATAAAATTAAAATATATAATAATTAAAAGCTGTCAATTTATTTTTTAGTTAATTTTTATTTTTATCCTTACTAATAGTTATTTTAAATATAAAATTAACTATCATATATAACTTCATATTCATTTTTTGTAATCTCATCTAAAAAAAATATTCTTTTATACACTCTAAAGACAATCAATTATTGAAAATCACTTTTCACGTCCGAACATAAAACAATTTTCTATATAGTCAATTATAAACTTTTTTTACACGCTAAGTGACATTTTTTCAACTATGATGTATAAACCCTCGGCACTATTACTAGCTCTTTATTAGTGTCACATCATACTGTCAATTGCATTTATCAATTTTTTTCTCTCCTTTATTCCTATATCTCTATGTGCATAGAAGTGTCTACCAAACAATTTCATTAGTGTTGCATCTACATCGGCAGGATAAGCAACTATATGATCACATCTAAGTGTGATCTCTGATAAATCTGAAACAGCAAATGCTTTCATGACTGGAAATTTATACAAAAACATGTATTTCAAAAAGCAAATTGTATTTACACTGAAATTACAGCTTAAACACAAACCAAATGGGAAGGACACAGATTTAAAAATAAAACACTATAGAATTATATTAAAAATTACATGAAATTATATTAATATTATTTTGGCATAAAAATCTTTCACTTTTAATTTATCATTATTAATTTACCGTTAACACACCAATCAACATTTGCTAAATGAGAGAAATGGGCAGGTATAATTGAGTGAAGAAATTTTAATAAGGCCTCGTGGTTGGGAAAGCCACTCGCGCACTTTCTTCTCGATTTGGTCAAAAAGTCGTCTTCTAGCTATTTTCCATCTCCACTTACAGTGTTAATCCAGTCCCACAAGGAACGTTTGAGTGAGGTTTTCACCCTTATTTTTTACTAGCCAGATTAAGGATCATAAATCAATCCATGTTCTTACAATTTCTTCGTTGGGTGTTTTTTGGTGACGGTTATGAAGATGAGCTTAAAGTTAGCTCCAGACATTCTTATGCTATTTGCTTGTCCGTTCCATTCTCCTTTACGTCGAAGAATCTTAACATTCTAAAAAATTTAAAAGTAAAAAAAACAAAAATAAAATGAAATTTGAGTAAAATTACTAAAAAGATTTCAATTTTTCTTAAAATAAAATATTTAAAATTCTTTTTAATTAACATAAAATTACTTTTTTATTATATATTAATTGTAATAAATTTAAAATATCCTTTCTACACACTACCTTATTAGAGTGCGTGAACATATTGCCACCCCCATCATGCAGACGATAAGAATACTGACTCCGTCGGCCAAGATACTAGCGCGGAAGAAATTGGTGCCTTCTATTCTTTATCTTTCAAAATACATTCTTAATTTCCAAGGAGCTAAACTCGTTTATCGAGTGTGCTTTTGAGGAAATGAAACGTGTCCTTCAAAAGAAAAACCGCAACGTGCAACAGAGCAAAACGAAAGGATAACTACACTGCTCTTACAGACAATTTGGGAGTGGCAATACCCTGAATAGGTGAAAGCTATGGCTGAATGGTGACTATATTTTACTTAACCAAACCTAATCATACAATGTACCTGCATGTCAAAGAAAGTGTCGGTATCAACATATTCCCTTAACTAAACAAATGGTAACTGTACATTCGTATTAAAGGGGCAGCACAAATATTTCATCCGAACAACTAATTATCTTCTGAACCAAAAACTTGTTGCTTGAGCTCCTCTACTTTAATAGCCAGCTCTTCCCTATTTTTCTGCAAGGTCAACAATCCAATTAATCTGGGTAACCAAGATGCACACATCAGCCAAAATAACTCAAAAGTTGGCAAATACCTTGAAAAGCAGGTAACGGGAACTGAACCATAATGTATATGCAAGCCCTACGACTTCCAACAACTTGGGAAACTGTGCCAGAATAATGAGCCAAAAATTATCAGCATTAAGATAGCTTAGCTTTTGGTTTGACATTATTTAGACAATAGATGATTGATACACACCAATGGGATAGAATCAATTGCACCAATAACGGCTGATGTTAACCATAGAGCCACTAAGACACCACCGCCATACAAGACAATAGAACCAGTGTCAACTGTATCAAACTATAACAGGCATAAAAGAGGACAAGTTAGAGGGGAAAAGAAAACACCAACAAAACCATGTCATTTAAATTCTTAATAGTACATCTGTAATGCAATGCAAAAACACACAGGCAACAAAAATTACAGTAAATCTTCTTTACAGTGTTACGTAGATAAAAGCAAGCAGTCAGTTTCACAAGCACCAGCCTATAATAATGATGCAACACAAAATCAGGAAGAAACAATTTTATGATGTTGCATCATTGATTTAAAACACAACATCCTATCAACTAAGGGAAGAAAATGAAAACACCCCACACTTCGATGGTCCATTCAGAAAAACAATTTTTACAATGCCTTTGAAGCAGTGAGTTTAACAAGTAACAATACATTAAAACATGAAAATAATAACAGAACAATTATAGATAAAGATAAATTAAAAGGAATCTTGGAAATAAGGAAGGGTGGGGGGGGGGGGGGGGGCACAGCAGCTAACTAGAAAATCGTATGCCAGTTTAGCATATACTTAATTTAACCAAAACAATGAAGAGGGGGAAAACAGAGAAAGTGTGTTTTGGCAAGACTTAGCAAAACACATTACCTAGAAATTTGTCACAAAGCAAGAAAACACGGATGAATCATAACACTCGAGAACCAAGGCAGCCGTGCCAAGGCAACAGGAGGTAAACAGTGTACATACAATGCGCGTGAAGGACAAAGCAAGATTTCAATACATACCCTAACTAGAAGGTAAAGACGTTAATTGAATCATGGACATTTTAGAAGTCAGATTTGATTGCAATGGTAATAAGTAACCTCAGTGGCTAGTGTTCACTACTAAAAAAGGCACCTTAACATGGAAAACTATTGGATACATGAAGCAACAGTAGAAGGCTTAGTCAAACTTAAAGGGATTTTAAAACATTAAAACCAGCTGGCCGAGTCAGTGATGGCTTAAAAAATAACAGATATGACAAGAGCTCAGGAAGGAGCTTTTTTTGTACAAGGTTCGTGTAAAATTCCAATAAGCCAAAACCATAATTTCATAAAGCATACGACAAGAAAAAGAAACCAAAAAGAAAATTGAAACCATGTATAGAGTTGCTCAGGTAACCGCTCAGGTTCGACATGACTGCCGAAGATATCATCAAGCATTCTATAAATGCCATCAATAAACTGTAGTCTCATCACAGCAACTCAACATTTGAGACACAAACCAATCAAAATCAGTGAAAAACAAAAACATGTGCCCTGAACCACCAAACTCATAGTCAATACTCAAGCGTGTATAAACAGTACAAAGACTATGAAAGCTTAACAAGCAAAGTGATTAAAGCTATCCTTACATTGAGCTTATCAAGCAAGTCCAACGACAAGCCCTGTCCATCATCAGGTAACTCTCCCTTTGTGTCTTCATTTTCATTGAACTCGTTCTTATCAACGGCTTTATCATCCTCAAGGGTTATCACACCCTCACGTTTCTCATCGAAAGCTTGACTTGCTCCACCAGATCTATCTTCAGAAGTTGTCGCCTTTGGCAACCGATTTCGAAAACAAATTGATCCTGGCATGAAATAAAACCAAAAAAATAAATTAAAAAAAACAGGGACTTTACTCTTTCACAACCACCCCAATTGTTCCAAAAGCCTGCTATTCCACACAACAGCCATTAAAAAAGAGGAAAAAACATAGAATTAGAAAAATGGAAGTGGGCAAAACCTCGAACGTTTGGAGCTACCCACGTAGACAACAATTTAAGCAATATTAAGAAGGAAAACGATTAAAAGATGATGGAAAAGAGGGAATCGTAGGTTTTGTTAGGGTTGAACATGAAATAAATAGGATAAGAGAACGTACGAGAAAAGAATATGGCGATGGGGGAGAGAGGGGTTTGTCTGTGAGGAAGGGAGGGTTTAGGAAGCTTCGAGAGAGTGAGAGGCTGAACTGTACAAAGCCCCATTGTGACTGTGGTTTCCAGAGTGAGATGAGATTTGTGTTATTCAAAGCCCTTTTTATATACAACGTGGCTTCTAGGGTTTCCATGCTTTTTTCTCTCTTTTCCCAGTTTCTCTGTTTTATTTTACTAGTTTCTTTACTATCATTTTCCATATAAAATAATATTAATTACTTTTTCTTTCAATAAAATTATATTTCTCTGTATTTTTATATTATTTTTTAGATTTTTTTCATCTTTCTTAATATTTGTGCTCGCTAATGTAACATACCTAAATAACTAATTTAGATCGCAGGGATTATTGCAAAAGTAAAAAAAAAAAAAAAGGTCCTTTGCGATTGTGAGTGACAATACAAATGCTTGTGTAGCAAATTAGGGTTTTTGCAGCCGCTACATTCTTTCTCAATATGAGACGTTTTTACTCTGAGGCTTTGAGAAATTTTAACCTCTTATTCAGTCTGAAATTTTTGGAACATTTATTTTCAGAAATTGATTTAATTTACGAATAAAATTCTCTGATTGAATTTTTTAAAAACATGAGTTTATTTTATTTGAATTGCTTCCGATCTTAGTTATTTCTATTAAGAAATGTATTTCAATTGAATGGATTTTATTTTAGTTTTAATTGTTAGAATGATAAGCTTTATTCTTATTAATTTAAATTTAATTGAATACATTTACACTGTTATTTAATTATAACTTGTAATGTTAGTGAAAGTGTTAATTTTTGTAATAATTAATATAAAATTTTTATTTATATATGCAGTATATTTTAATTGATTGGTAGTATAAATATTTTTATATGTAACAATTTTTGTGTTAATAACGAAAATGTGATACGGTTACCATTCTTATATATCCGCGAATTTGGAAGGTTACAATAACAGAACTAGAAGTCTAATACCAAGGAAAAGCCCATTGTCGAGACCCGCATGTATAGTTTCGGACGGAAGGCCTGGGTAATGGGGGATTATTTGAAAAGCTTCTTTTAGGCCCAATTCAATCCCTTTGTATGGAACTGAGGTCGAATTTTAAGACAAGAAAGTTAATTAAATTTTGAATAATATATCAAAACTAATCTTTAATTTACTAAATATAAGTTTTTAAAATTTTTATTGTTATAATTTTGGAATTAAATTATTGCCATTTTTTAACTTTACCCTCTGGTTGGTTCTATGGAAGAAAACATATAAAGCAACAAAAAGTTTTTTTTTTTTTCAAAATCAGAAATTACGAGTTGTTCTTAAGTGCAAATGGTTTAAGATTAATTTTGTTCGCAGCTCATGACAATCGCTAACTTTACACATGTGAATGCAGTAAATTTGTGTCAGTCCTTCATATTAAAAATGGTGAAATTTAAATTGGAAGAAAAATAAGAAGAAAAAAAGTATGAATTATCTCTAAAAAAAATTTCTCTTCAATCAAATAAAAAATTTGTTAGCCGTGTTTTATTTTTTCTTATCCAATTTAAAAAATCAAAATATAATTTTTATAATTTCAAAAATCACGTTAACTAGGCATAGATTTAGAGACTAACTTAATAGTGTTACTCATGAAATTCCTGGAATCCCTGGCTTCTTTGTTAGATCAGAGCTATTCCACCTGAGGTCAAAACACTGAAGATATATAGGCTCTTTGTGTTTTCAATATATTTTTTTTCTCAACAGGTCTGTTAGAGTTTAGTACTTTCATGGTTGAGGGGAAACTCGGTTTCTGGACCAGAGAGAGAGGTTGATGTTCTCTGTGACCAAAATTGAATTCTAAGAAGCCCAAGACCGCAGAGGCTATACTCACTTTTGTGCTTCAGTGTTGTGTTTGGAGTTGCATGTTTTTCTTATGGAAATAGGCCCACTCAATCCATATAAATGCTTAAGCATAACTGGAGTGAATATGGTACATATTTCAAGCTTAGACATGTGCATCCTTGTAATTCACGTTCATCCTCATTTTCTTTGGGTACCGTATATAAAATGTGGAATAAAAAAAAAAGAATTTAGACTTGAACAATATAAATAATTCACGTTCATCCTCATTGCCTTCACTGATTTAATGTGTGATTCAATGTTAAAAACATTAATTGTTAACGTACCATAACTTTCTAAAATTTTCACAAAACTGAAAACGTAAAATCTACTAATTCAGAGGAATTAACAAACACTAAACATTAGTTTTTGTGTGATAAAACTCGCAATTTGCATGACATTTGGCAGATCGTGGGCTCAAAGACCCTATTTTCTTTCCCTTACAAGGGAGGTACATGGGCTGCTCTGGCATTCTTGTTAAATACTAATCCATGCTTGAATGCCTTGGCTATGGCCACAAGTGCTTTTAATTGGTTTTGAACCTTTAAATTTAAACTGCATGTAAAATCCACCCACATAAACTTGAGTTTCGCAACTGAGCACACATGGTAGGTATTGTCGAATGATCTTTGATCACCTCATTTCAGACTTGAAGCACGCATTTAAAAAATGTTATTTCTATTCTCCAATAATGTGTCCTAGCAATAGGTCAATAATGGCTCGGTCATGGACATGGTCAATTGTTTTCAATTCCCGCGTCTTCCCCTCTCCTTTGTCCTTACAAGTTACCACTAACTGTAGAACTTTGTTTCCTGTTGGTGGGACACTTGTAGGATCGCCAACACCAAGGCAGAAACCTCATCATTTTCACTAAGAACTCTAGGCTACTCATATTTCAAGAAGGGTACTAAATCCCACATGAATCATTGATGTAATGTTGGCAAAGCTTCTTTTATTCAAACCAATCAGGCCCTTAGAGCGGGAAGTTCCAACACATCTCTTAATCAAAGCTCAATTGTCAAGTAGGTGTATGTGTGTGGTCTCTGAAAACCAAACTCACGATCAATCACTGATGTTACATGGTGAAAAAGTTTGCCCTCATTCAAGGACAATGACTCATCATTATTTCCCTTGAAAGTAATCATGCTTTGAGTCTTTGACCGTGGATTTCAGGTCACTTAAGGCCATTTAGAAGGGAAGGGGAATCTTAACACAAGAAAGTAACGTGGCAACAAATTTGATGTTTTGACAGACAAATAACTCAAGTTCTCACAAGACCATCTAATAGAAACCCTCTTTTTACTTAGCGTTTAGATAACTTTAACATATACACAGGTGGATGATAGGAAATTCTTAGCCTTATATAATAAAGCCTATGGTTGGTTAATTAAAATTCACATCTTCGGTCTATTATGTGGAAGATTTTATCCTTTTACCTCGGTTGGGTAGCCAAATTACGAAACTTTTTTTAATGTAAGATTCTAAATGGTAGTATATGATATATTGAGTTATTTTAATTCCCAAGTGGCAAGGCACAAGGGCAACACATGAGGCAGGATTCACCTGCAAATACACAGAGATTCGGTTTATTTATTCAAAATAAATGTGGTTGTGGAATTGGTATGGCTTATGTTCTGTCGACTTTCAGTTGCAGGGCTTTAATATGTGCGTGATTAGAGAAGGAAGTACTCTCTAGAGAATGGATTTAATAGACAAAGCATATTATTAATACTAAAAAGAATTGAAGACTAGTTCTGGACCACCATGCTTATGCCACACAAACCCAAATATATGTAATAACATGGGGGTGAGCATGCATAGATCTCTAACAACCATAAAGGACTGCCATTAAAATTGATAATACACGTGATTTGGTATGCGTTATAAAGTGTCCGATATATGGCCATATGGGGAATTTTTGGGAGATAACCCCATAGAAGTGGTGGATGGAAAGGTAGAGTATCTTAGGAGAGAGAGGGCAAAAGAGGAGAGCATCTCTAGGAGAAGAAAAAGGGTTAGGAATTTGTGTTGCTAAAGTTTGAAAAAGAAAGAGCATGCATATTTTAGATTTCCATTTGAAAGTAACCTTCCTGAAAGGGAGATTCAATTAATGTAGTAAGAATCAGTTTCTTGGTATCAATCGTTAATTGCCATAATTTTGGGTTCATTTTATTAAAATTCCTTCCAATCACTGTGCCATTTGACCAAGAAGGTGTTGGAACAAAACCCCGATTATTTGAGCTCTGTTATTTATTTATTTTTCAGATATTTCAATTTTGTTTTATATTTTTGCCAAACGATCAATATTCCTTATTAATCTTTACAATTGAACTTAGGATTATCATCCATTGTTGTCTTTTTTCAGTGACCACGCTAATGTTTCATAGCGGGTGACATTTGCAAATTACATATCTCGTGGGGGCATTGTGGTTTGGTGAAAGGTACACTTCGTCATGGAACAACTGGCATACACTATTAATATATTTTAATTAAATCTTATAATTATTTTTAATTGTATTTTTTATTCAATTTTATTTTTATTTAAAAAATTAAATTATTAACTATAAATCAAACGAATATTCGCTTAATTCGTATTTTAAAACAGAAAAAGGGAGCAGAGTAAGTTGATCATTGGGTTAAACATTTAAAAGATAATAATAATTCAAAAGAAAATATATTTTGTATATTTAATTATATTTTAGTTTAAGGTGCACTTTTATTTTTGAAGTATGAAATGGGCAGCCTTATTGGGAACTAAGGAATGTAAGCAACGGATTTCTCACACTCTCTTTTTAATATTTTTTTTTATTAATTAAAAATTATTAAAAATTACAAAAATATAAAAAATAAACATTAATTTAAAAAAAAATCATATATTTTTAATAAATTTTAACTAATAATAAAAAATATACTAAAGGAAAAATATTTTATAATATATTACTAGCATTTTTCTTTTAAATGTTGGCTACCCGAATTTTGGTCAACACTAGACAGTACTTCAATTATAAATTCACAATCTTAAATAAGCCTCTTGTTTGGGATAGCGAAATGTTATAATTAAAAAAGTGAATATTCAAAATTTTCTTTTCGTATACCTTTTAAAAATTCAAATACAAATTAAATTAACGTGCATTGAGAGGTTAAACTCCAATAAATTATATATGCATTTAAAGTTTGTTTAAGTTTTTTTATAAAGTCATTATAATTGTTTTTAAAAAGTTGCTATTTTAACTTTAAAATTATGATAACTTTTTGAGACTTTTACTTTTTCTTAAAAATATATATTTATTATATTTTACACGTGTCTTTTAATCAATAAAAATACGTAAAGAAAAACACAAACAGACACATGTAATGTTTTTGGTGCACACTTGTTATTGGCTCAAGTTAAATAGGCTCATGAATAACATTTCATGAAATAGATAATAAGAATAATACTTTTTTATTTTTCAAATAACAGAGTCGAGTGGGACGTCTCGTGATCAATAAAATTTAATTTATGAATATTTAAAGAAGTTGTGTATTTAAAATTTAAATTCAAAAGTAATAGTTAAATTGAAACAATAACATATCACCTGTTTTTTACGTGTTTGAGATTCTCTGTTCATTTTTTTCTTTTTAGTAAAAAGAAAAAGTTTTCAGTTCTTTTAAAATAAGTAAGAAAAATATATAATATTTTATTTTAATAAGTTGAAAGTTTCCATTAATGAATGACTTAAGATATGTTTGATGAAATTAATTGATTAGTGAACTGAAAATTGATAAATTAGTATATTTTATTAAAAGTTTTTTTATAAAATATACTATGTCACTGGCTATAAATATAAAACGAGAAATAAATAAATTATTAAGTTTTAGTTTACAATTTAAATTTTAGTGATTTTTTTAAATAATTATAAAAAATAATTTTATTATCATTTTAAAAAATTTAAAATGAGATAATGTAGATACATTTATATTTTTTTTTTCTATATAAATTATTTTATATTGTTATTTAATGATTTAGCTAAATTTTAATAAGATTTAACACAAAAGTAGTTTTAAACATTAAAAAGTAAGGATAATAAAGTTTTAAAAATTGAAAAAGTAAAAGAAAAATTAATTTAAAAAATTAAAAAAAATAATGTTTAAAAAATGCTATTTAGAGTAGTATTAAAAAAATTATTAATAACTACTTATTTTAGCTACTTTATCAAATAAAACTATTTTTATTTAACAGATTTTTTCATTTACAAAATAAGTTTTTAGTTTGTTAAAAATCTTACCCAACACGCTCTCAGAATCAAACAAAAATGTTATATTAAAAATTAAGACATTAATATATTAATAATATTAAATATTATAAATTTTATTTGTTTTTAATCAATATCTTAACACATTATTTTTTAAAATAGTTATTATAGACATTCTTTCAAATGATTTTTAAAAGTAAATGTAATTTTTAAAAATATTTAAAATACTTTATTGAAAAATTATCTTGTTTGGGTATTCAGTATAATAAGTTTGAATTTTTTTCAAAAATATTATTTATTATATTAATCAGATATTAAAATTTGCTATCCATAATGACGAATATAAAAAAAATTTGACTTAAATAATAAAAAATTAATTGTCAATTAGTTAGAATGTATTATAATTATCATCTTAAAATGTATTATTATAAAAAATAATTATTCTTATTAATATAATAATCATGATTAAATATTAACTTAAAAAAATATTTATACTATTAGTGCATTTTAATTAAATTTAAAGAAACTAAAACATTATTTATTTTTAGAAAATATTTTTATTTTCTCTTTTAATAATAAAATCTTTATTTTTTTATTCAGTTTCTTGTTTTAAAATATTCGTAAATTTCTATTCCTATTATTACTTTTAATTATTTTTTCCGTTTTAATTCCAATACAGCGTGTAATTTGAGGAATTAGCTTATTTAGTTGGTAATACGCTGACGAGAATAGCATGAATTGGATTTAAACATTTCAAATATCTTTGATAAATGATTAAATTTCCTTGCATATATTGTAAATTTTAATTATCGTTTTTGAATGAGAGATTTTTAATTTTTTTAATTAAACCACATAGTTTCTTCTTTCTTTGAGCATTTAAGTTTTGTTTTAGTTTATTTAAATTTTCATACACTATAATAAATAAAATCAAGGTTCCTTTTTAGATGAATTGAAATTTAAGGTTATTTAATTCTAGCCAATCCTAAATTGAATATGATTTTTTAATTTTAAATGAATTTAATTGTAAAAAAATGTAAAGGTTTTTAAAGTTGTCATTTAACTGTGTATTGTTGTATTAATTGAATTTATTATTTTTCTTTAAATAACATTTAAAAATATTTTCCTATCGTGTTTTCTAATTAGTTGATTACGTAAAAATGCTTCTAATAATGATATATTAAAGTTAAATTTATTTTAAATGTTAACACATAATAATAATAATAATAATAATAATAATAATAATAATAATAATAATAATAATAATATAGACATCCATAAAAAAATTAATTACTATCTTGATTAAATAGTTTATTTCAACAATTAAAAAGTAGTACTAAGGTTATTATAAAAATAACAATCATTGAATTGCAAAAAAATATAGCAATCATTTAATTCTTCAGTTGTATCAAATGTATAAATTTAGTCTACATAAAAAAGACATGTCAATATTAAAAAAATATTTTAATGTAGTTTTTATCATAAATTCCTTAAAATCATTTTTAAATTGAAATTATCTTGAAATAATAGATAAATGAAGCTTGAAAGGTAACAACAAAACATAACACGGTATAGGATTTATACATTTTAATTTCACTTAAATAGGTGATCGAAAGTAAAAATAACAAAAGTGAAACATTACATCGTATCTTGAAAGCATGTTAAATGATATGTAACTATATTAATACCATTGCTGAGTGACGAAGTTTGAGATTTTGTTTTTTCAGTTGATATATTTTGTTAAAGTTATAAAATATTTTTGTTTCATTCCAGTTTTATTAAAGAAATGATAGAAACATTAAAACACCTTCATTATTTTCTTTATAAAATCTCAAAAGTAATAAATAAATAAATTATCATTTCCATAAAACGTTGCAAATTAAAGTAGAAAGAAAGCTACTGAATGTTTTTTTATTGTGTTTGGGGTGCCGATGCTATGTTTGAAGAGGAAACAAAATCACTTATATCGTTAAAATCTTGAAGTGGACCAATGCCATCTGAAAATCGAAAGTGGATCAATACGCGAGTGAAGGATGAGTCAACGACGATTAAGAAGAAAAGCTTCTTACATAATGATTTCCATAATCTAATAACTGCAAGAGAGTATCAAAATTAGATAAGGAAATACGTTCAATGTTCCGTAATTTACTGTGAAATAATCTAAGTATAGATTCGATTTTTGCAAACATCACTTTACGCTTTGATTTATTTGCCTCCATTTAGTTTACTATTTCGAGTTTTTTATTTTAAATAACTAAACAAAAATCTTAAAAAGATAAAAACATTAGAGCCAATCAGTCATTTTTCAAGCTGGGTTAGACTGAACTAAATTAAGATGAGGTTAATTTTAATTTGAAGAGTAAAATTGTAAAATGATGATAGATTTGTTGATAGAAGAAAAAAGAAGGCAATACTCAATTAAGAGACGTAAGAAATTAGAACAAATACAAACAATACATCATATATTTATACAATATTATACTCAAATTAAAAAAATATATATAAAAATACAGTAAAAACATATTAAAAATTATATAAATATCTTATATGCGTAATCAGTTTGATTTAGTTGAATTTTAACAATAAAAATAGAAATTAAATCGAGCTATAATATAAAATATGTTTTAAGTTTTAATTTAATAAAATTTTCTTTTAATTGGTTTTCAATTTATCAGATCAATTTAGATTATTTAATTCGATTCTAAACGCCCTTAAAGATTGCTTGCAGTAGCCAGATCATATAGTTGCGTCCTGGTCAATGTTACTTACAAGTACGGACAAACAAGATAATGCGATTGTGTCCGTTTAAATAAATATGAACTAAAATTAAATTTAAAAGATAAATTAAATATTTATAAATATACAAATTTATAATTAATATTTATTTATACTTTAAAATATTAAATAAACTTATGTGACAAGTTATTAATTAAATTTTAATTTGTATTATTATTTTACTTTATTTTATTTTTAGTTTAACAATTAGATTGTTGAAATTTTTTATTTATAAAATATTATTGAACGAAATAAATTTTTTTGTTTGAAGAATGAAATAAATTTTGTCAATTATTTTTCGAGTTACTTCATATTCTCTCTCTCTCTCTCTCTCTCTATATATATATATATATATATATATATATATAATAAAATTTATTTTTAAAAGTTTGTTTGAATGATAGTAAAAATAATAATAAATATTTTATTATGTTAAAATAATTATTTATTATAATTTTTTGATATTTTTAAAGGTAAATTTTTATTTTATTAAACTAAAATTAAATTTATAAAATTATATCATTTCAAATCAAGCTTTAAATATTTATTCAATTAATCACTGAACATAAATATGAGCCAATTAAAAAAATTTTATGTATTGACAGAGATACAATATTTTAAACTTTTTTTTTTGTGTGTATAATGTTAATTGTTTCTAACTAATCAGGCTGTTTTAAGAAATTTTTTGGTACGAGGCTACGTTAAATAAAATGTTTTCAATTTTAGAATGAAGATAATGGAATAAAAGTTTTGTTATTAGTCTTGAATTTTCGTATTTATCATAAATTGCTACCAAGTCACGCCAATCGCCATATCCAACCAGGTTAGTTGTGTGAAGAAAATGATGAAAAATGGGCCTCTCATTGCAGGGCATGGTTAATCAATTTTTAATATTAGTATTTCATCCTACCTTTTTAATTTATTTATTATACAAAATTTCAGTTATTAATAAAATATCAAATATTAAGATAGTTTTGTTGTTATAATTTTTGCTTAGAAAAAAATAAAAATATTAGTAAACAAATTAGAATTTTTACAGACAAATAATTTAGTATATATTAACGTTTGTTTATTGATAATACAATTTAATGTTCTAAATTAATAAAATTAATTGTTAAAATATTCACACTAACCAGTGAGTTTTTATTGAAAATAATATATTAACCAAAAACTAATATAATAATAAATCGCTAGTAAATAATAACTTTTTGGTAATAATATAACCCTTTACTAACGAATTAAACTAATTATCATTTTGTAAGATAAATAGCATGTTTTTTTGTTTAATTCCAAAATAGGATGGTTTTTTATAGATATAAAGTTAAAGATGAAATATATGCTATCTCATTTCAATATAAATACAAATAACTAACAATAGCGAAAATTTACAATGAAATTAATGCTGCCTTAGCCTATTTACATAATTTTAAAAATTTCAACTTATAATTGTCATGAATATATATATATATATATATATATATATATATATATATATATAATCACAAACATTATATTAAAATGTCTACCACGACAAGAGAAAACTAATTTTAAAAATTTACCAAACTAAGTCAATATTAGTAGATTGAAATATCTGATTTCCAATAGTGTATTAACTAAGTTACACGATATACATGTGTATGCTAATTTGAAACTCCAATTCAATTTATCTTATTTGAAAGGATAAAATTAACTTATATTTATTATTTGACCTGTGTACAAATACAATAATATCAACTAATCACCTTGATTTTTTGTTTGGAATATTTAAGAGAAATTATTTTAAACACAAGAATAAGGAATAACAATTAGAGTGTATTTATGTTTGTATAAAAATGTAAAGAAAAAAAAATTAGAAAACTTACAACGGTTAGTTCATTTGAGGGAAGTTATTTGTCCTTTGAAAAATCATTTACCAGAATTTAAAAAGCCACATTCCTTTATTTTATTACACTTGCAATTCCAATGAATATTTTACATTGTCAACATTTTAAACAAATCATTCCTCAATAATAATCATTAAAAAATTGTTAAATTTGATTAAATTACAGTTTTTTAAAATTTAAACAAAATATTTATTCTGATAAATAACATAATTAAATATACTCTTATATTTTATTTATATTTTTAAACAGTCCTTCAAAGTTATAATTCAACAAAAGTCAATGACAGATAAAGAATAATGATGGTCTTAAAAACATTTAAATTAAAAACCATTTAAAAAGCAACAAAATCATATAAACATATTAAATAATCAAATTTTGAAGAAAAGAGTAGCAAAACTAAAAAGTTATACCAAAAGAGGAATCCTAAAATTTTGTTTTCCATACATTGTCTCTAGGGATACAAATTTTCCATTTTGACAAAATTACACCACTATTTGTTTTTCGTACCCACCATAGTAGATGATTTTATTTTCCTCTCTTTTTTGGGTTTTGGTGTATCCATGGATACCACCATTGCCCATCTTTGTTGCCCCATCCACCCCTTCTTTTACCCTAAAAGCATAACCCGCTTCCTACATAAAGCTCATTCCTTTCACCACTCTCTCACTCCATTCTTCACTCTACACTTACATACTCAAACACTGTCATATGGGTTTTCCATCAATTCACAAAACACCGCACAAAGTTGTCTTCTTTTAATCCCACCCCTTTGATGAGGTTCTGTTATAGAATCCTTTTTTGAGGTCTATATCAATGGCTGAGAACATAGACAGTGCCTCCTCTAACCTCTTTTGTTCTGAGAACAGTAGTACCTGCTTTGATGATGATTTGGAATGTAATGGTGCAGATGGTTCTGGAATCTTCTCACCTTCCTGGGACCACACAAACCTTAACTCTGAACATGAGGGTCTGTGTCTGGATAACTGTGGATCGGAGTCCCTAACGTGCTTTGGGTTACAGAGTGAGGAAACTGTGAGGGTTATGGTTGAGAAGGAGAGGGAGCATTTGCCAAAGGATGATTATCTGAAGAGGCTGCGTACTGGGGATTTGGACTTGAGTGTAAGGAGAGAGGCTCTTGATTGGATTTGGAAGGTTGGTTTTTTCTCAAATGCTGTTTGATTCACTGGACAGTTCCTTTTTGCTTCATTTTCATTCAATGGGCATGGATAAATGAATCCCTCATATATATATATTTTGGGGGATTAATTTGTATGGATTATTTCCTTGGTGGGTCAGGAGCTTCTAATGAGACTCTATTCATCCAAAAAGAGTTGTTTTTAACTATGTTACAAAAATTTTCCCCCCTTCTAATACCGGTTTGTATGTGATGTTTGGCTTTCTCATTGGGGTCTTAATTTTGTTGGTTCTACTTCAATTTTTGAACTTTTAAGGTTGGTAATGGAACAGCTAGGTTCTGTTGCCAAATCGTGATTTTGTGGCAACTTGTTGACATTCTAAGCTGATTTGGATTTTCCTTTCTCTTGTATGTTTGAATTTGGTTTCTTACTGGATGTGATTGTGTTATGAAGGTTGCAATTTTGTTTTACTTGTTTGGGTAATTCAGTTTAACTTTTGCTTTTTATAATTTGATCAACAGGCTCATGCTTATTTCGGCTTTGGACCGTTGAGCTTTTGTCTATCTGTGAACTACTTGGATCGTTTCCTATCGGTTTTTGATTTACCGGTAAGAGCAAGTGTCTAAAATATGGCATGCTTTACTTGGTTTATGTCTTTGTGATCTCTTTAAATTGATTTTTCTGGCCTTTTTCTCTGTATCTTTAGAGTGGTGTAAGTTGGACGGTACAATTGTTAGCTGTAGCTTGCTTGTCCATTGCAGCTAAAATGGAGGAAATTAAAGTTCCTCAATCTGTAGATCTACAGGTAAAATAGAATGATACAATCTTGTAAGATAGTTAAATATGATCTCGTTATGTTTACTACCATCTAATTTTCTCATGGACATTGATAATGGGTAGGTTGGAGAACCAAAATTTGTGTTTGAAGCTAAAACCATTCAAAAAATGGAACTACTGGTATTAAGCACATTGAGATGGAGAATGCAAACTTTAACTCCTTGTTCCTTCATAGACTACTTCCTTGGTAAGATCACTTGTGAGGAGCATCTGGTAAAGTCATCCTTTTCAAGATCAGTGCAGCTCATCCTTAGCATAATCCGAGGTATTGTCATTACTCTGTTTAAATATTTGGTCCTTCCGTACTCTGTTCCTTCTCAGGGAGTAGTGAGTTTGACTGGTGCTTTTTTGGGAAATCAATTGAAGGTATTGACTTCTTGGAGTTCAAGCCTTCAGAAATTGCTGCGGCGGTGGCAATTTCTGTTTTAAGGGAATTGCAATCAAAGGAGATTGATAAGGCCATAGCTGATTTCTTAATAGTAGAGAAGGTGAGGTGGTTGTTCTCACATAAAGCGTGCAAGGATGAATTCGCATTTGCTTTTGTCCTTGTTGAATTGATAATCGGTGTTTGATATCATGGTTCCTTAGTGAAATTGTTCTGACTTTTGTGTTATGGGATTTTCATTCAGGGGAGAGTTCTAAAGTGTGTTGAACTGATAAAAGATTTGTCCTTGATCAATGTTGCTGCTAATTTGGGCAGTAAGACGGCGCCATTTGTGCCCCAAAGCCCTGTTGGGGTGCTGGATGCTGGATGCTTGAGTTGTAAAAGTGATGAATTAACAGTTGGGTCATGTCCAAATTCTTCACATAATAGTCCAAACACCAAGAGGAGCAAACCAGATGGACCTTCTAATGGAACTTCCAAGTCATGAAATGTGAATTTTCTTCCTTCACCAAAGTTCATTTAGTTTGGTTGAATGGGAGTTTGGTGTGGTCTTGGAGACCCTTGGGAAACATTCTCAATGACAGCGTGTGCTTTGGATGAATAAGATGTGAATTTAAGTGGTCTAGTGCTAGAAGCATGGACATGGATAGGATGTGTTGCTAGTTGTTTATAGTCAGATTATAGAAACAGCTGCAAATACTACGGCGATGCGGTTGGTGGAGAAAATTTTGATGAAACAATGTTGTGGAGGCACATGCACAGCATGTCAAGTATGAATGTAATATTTGGAGAGGAGCTATAATTGTTGTTCATGTGAATGTCCTAACTTCTCATTTTAGAAGAGAATTAATATATAAAACATTTTTTATGGGTTATTATTCCTCAATTTTGGAGAAGAATAAATAAACCAAAGGTATCCCGTGCCTAAAAATTATCCAAAATTTCAAAGGATCTGAGATGTCTTATAATATGGTTGAATTGGTGCGTGTATGTCCGAGAAGCAAGAATTAACGTAACCAACGGTAATGGTTTGTTGGGTCATTGTCATTATTTGCGACCAAGATCTACACAGGAAACCCAAAATTCGTCTTTGCTGTATTTTGGGATTGGAAAACTCTCTGATGGAATGCCCACGCTAGCTTTTGTTTGTCATTGACCAGTCAACATTTAAGTATTGGAACAACACTAAACAAAACAAGATCTCAAGTCCGCTTAGTTTGGCACTACTACTCACAAAACATTACAAAAAGAAGGATATGAGGGCACTTCCCTATGTTCCATATATTTATATTCCTATTCACTAAACTTACTTTTATTTTTTAACTGTTATAAACTTTTTTTTTCCCTTTCGAAATACATCCACTCTTTGCAATTTCTTTGGATTTGGCTCATTTAAAATGAAAGATACACTTTAGAGAAGGTTATTGTCGTTTCAAAATACTATTTAAAATTATAGCCATATAAGAGTTTAACGTACACATCTATAATATATTTATATTTTATAATACCATTTATTGTTACTAATTTTAAATATTTTTTATCTTTCAAAGTGTACTGTTCACTCTAAACGAAGAAACTTATTAATTTTTTATGTGACAAATACTCGTAAAAAAACAATTTGAAATGGCTTAGAGCCATTAAACTTGTAAAAGAAACATGCACTACACGTTTTGCTTTTTTTTTCAAAAGGAAATACTATATAAAGTAAACAAAGTAAGAGTGTATCTATTTTATATTTGAGAAATATACTTTGTTCCGTTAGTAAATACGAGGAGATTAAAATCTTTAAGAGAGATTTATATTAATTAGTTACAAGTAAATCACGTATATGGATTGGATATGACATCTGAAATGTTTTTTTTTTCCATTTATATGTAATTAAATATGTTTATTCTTAATTAATGTAAGATTTTCCACGCACATTTATTATTTTAACATGTCTTTTTTAAAAAAACTGGTAACCTTTCTATGAGCTACGGGGATTCTTAGGATTCTTCTGGATAAAAATAAAAATATTTTTAAAAGTTAAATAAAATATCAATACAATTACGTCAAATTCTTTCATAACATATCAGCTATCTTCCATAAAATTGGAAAAATAAACCGTAACTTGATAGTATGATTAAAATCATATATACTAACTGTAACTTACTTTTTATTAATTTTAATACTGATTTTAACAATTGAAACTACGCCAAATTTGTGAAGTTAACGTCGCAACAATGCCTATAAAATATTTTAGTCAAAGAAAAAAAAATGTAACAAACATTATACTATGTATTATTTTTGCATGGACTATTTTGTGAACATTTGAACCGATCAGATAAGAAAACAACGAGCTTGCTTATATCATTACACACTATTAAATGGTACGAGTTAGTTTTATTAAAAAAGAAGCACAAATGAACTTACATTCATATTTTTCTTTTCAGTTATATTTGAAAGTTTGAATATTTTAAAAAATTGATTGGTTGGTGTATACAATTAGAGGAGAACTAAGAAGAGAAAACAAATGAATAAACGATGTAACGGGTGATAGAACAGGAACAAAAAATTAATGTAGAAGAATGAAAAAACTTTGAAAGTATGTAAAAATCTAAATTGATACTCATCCATCTATTATCATCCAAAAAAGCCTAATGTCGACCCTGTAAAAAAAACTTTATTAAACACAAACACTTTTAAATTGTGAAAGATCTCTTTATACTTTGTATTACATTGTTTGTTTTTTTTTCGTTTTTGTTTTATTTTATTGTAAAATTAAAACGTCGTAAACCATTTCGTGAAGCTTTGTTGCACTCTAAACAAAATTAGCATAATTGCATTGCCTGATTTCAAACAATCAAGCATGGTCAACTGAACATAAACCTTTGCTTCTTTTTTCTTTTTCTTAATTATTTTTTTAAATCTTTCTAGTTTAGGTTGCGTGTGATTTCAGTCTTTTAATTGTTTTAACTAATTATGTTCTTTTATTTTTAAATTGTGCACCTTCAGCGTGTCATTTATTTTTCTTCTTCTTAAAACTCATAGATTTTAATTCTTTACACAAAATTTTTACAAATTAAATTATCATTTTTTAAATTCACTAACTAAAATATCAACTCTTAGACAAAAATTTAAGAAAAAAAAAAAACTTTCAAATTTTTCCCTCTTCAAACTCTAAACTTACAACTCATAACATTTTTTTTTTCCATTTTATCAATTGTTCATTAATTTTTACTTTAAAATTTGCAAATCATTTATGTTTCAAGTTCATTATAAATTCTGAAAAAAAGATATTTTTAAAATAAAATAAAAATTAAATTTCATAATTTTAAAAATACAAAAATCACGTATAACCCAAACTAAGGAAAAAAAGTGAAAACTATAATTAAGCCTACAGTGATAATTTTTAAGAATGTAACCTTTGATTCTCTCTAAACATAGGACTCCCTTGTTAACACATTATTACATCAGGCGTACACATAATTATCAATTATAATATACTCCTAATGGATCCCAATACCCCAAGAGCCAGATATGTACCCCTTTTAGGGCGAACTGAAGAAGCAAGAACCGACAATTCCCTTGAAATTGTAAAATTTAAATGTATGAAATTATATAAAACGACAAAAACCCGATTGATGTGTGTGTATATATACTCTTTTGGTCTAATTAATTAAAACAAAGGACGAAATTTATTATATTTAATTTTTTATGTTTAAACATATTTTTTCCAAAAAAGTCTTAAAAAAGAATAGTATCTTATTTTAAGATAGAAAAGTATCCCAACTTAAAAAACAAATATAAAAGATTCATATTTATTTTATTCTAAAGAAATGAATATAGATTTAAATATGTAATTTAATTTATCAAATGTGAAGTTTTATCTTATTCCATTGAACCAACTGCTTAAGGGTTTTATCATTAAACATTCTGAATTATAATTATAAGTTAATTGACCACTAATGTTTTTATGCGTTCTTTTTTCCTGTTATAATTAAATGATATCTAAATTATATACCTGTGCTGCGTGTATTTCAAATAATATTTCTTGTCCTGAGTCAAAAGTAAAAGGAACTCTTTTGTATATTTTGAATTATTTCATAAGTATTTGCTGGTGTATATACAAAAATAAAAGTAAGGAACATATTATATACAATATTATATTTATACGGTGTATTTTTTAATCGTTCAAGTAAGTACAATTACCACAGGCAAAATTTGGAGATTCTACAATTCAAAGTTCAAACCTACTTAGTACTAACAAGTACTGCACACAGTATGTTACTTTTTAAACTGAAGTAAACTTTAAAATGATTTAATATTATAACAGAAGTATATATAATAAATTTAAATAAATAAAAATTATAAGTAGCTTATATTTAGAATAAAAATAATTTTAAAAAATATAAGTGACTGAGATTTACGATGAACAAGAAGGTTTTAGCATTTTTTTTAAATCAAGCAATTAAACCTGCCATTTAAAAGAAAAACTTTTGATGTAAAAGGAAAAGAAAAGATAATAATTTTATAATTTAAAAAATTAATAATAAGAAAGTCACTTGCACAAAAAAACAATATAGTACAAGTTTCCTCATATTCAAAAACTGAAATTCAAATTTATAATATAATTTTCAATAACTAAACCATAAATACCAGAAATATTTATCGTGTACTGTTTTTTTCCACTAATATTTTGTTAGATACTACGCTAGTAATTGTTTTTGGATAGTGTAATTTTAGATCCTGAGATTTGAAATAAAGAAAATAAAGAAGAGAAAAGAAAAGTTTATTCAGTAAGAAAGCCATTTTGAAAAACTGAGAGATACTAAAAAAAATGAGCCCAACATACGTATCTCAGAAATTGACTGCGAAAGCTTATTGTTGATCAGAAAAATTATTCAAAAATCAAAAGAGTGAATATATCAAATGCTACTTTAGCCATTTAATAAAATATTTGACAAAAAAGGTCATTTATAAAATAGTGAATCATAATTTGAATTTTTATTACCATATTTTAAATAATATTACCTTTTATAAAAGATACTTATTAGTTTGAAAACAAAAGATGTAAAAATACTTTATATATTGATATATCTTAGGTTGTTTCACTCTGATATTCTCTCTCATATATGTGGGATACACTGAGTTTATATTTGTTAATAAGATGTGTTTTCAACAATTGTCTTTTTAAAAATTTCAACATTAGTCATCTTTCACTACGCTATAAATTAATATTGGCACATAAACAATTGGACTGTATTTGTTTCTAACTTTGAAAAGTTATTTTTAGAAAGGTGTAGTTGGAAATATGATATCTTTATGTTTACTTTAATTTTAAAATATGTTTTAGGATATACATATTTGTTTTTCATGTTTTATCTATTAATTTATTATATTTTAAATAAAATACATTGACAACAGAAAAAATATTTTTTATTATTATCTAACCATGATTTATTATATAATTAAAAGTCACTATTTTTATAATAATTATATTAATAATCATATTTAAAACATTTTTTAATTAATTAATAGTATAGAAACTATAATATAACCAGTACTTTATCAAAATTAAACTCAGAAAAAACATGGTATTTTCCCATGAAAATATTAGAAGTTAATGTATGATTTAAACAATAACTTTTGTTTTCACTTTTACTTTGTTTTATCATTTCAATTTTGAAAAATATTTCCATAGATATTGATCGACCACACAGAAATGTTTTTCAATTTAGCTACAATAATATTATAAAACATAGTATTGTTAAGAATAATGTTATTTCTAAGATTACAATTGTATATCTTGAAATTAACAAACGTTATCTTAACAAATTTAAAATCGAAAAAAATTGTAAGAGAAAGGATTGGGCAGAGTTGTAAAGAGAATAATTCTCTTCTCATTGTGTATGTCAGTTTTGTGGTGTATGTTCTGTGTTTCACATTCACTCACTCTCCATGCATGTGTATTTCTGTGCAGTGTTAGGTGGTGGGGACCCCAAGTATGGTCAATGCCACTGCCATACTGATCAAGGTTGGTGGAAGTTTTACAGCTTTGGGTGAATGCAGTGAGTGACGAAGTTCTTAAGTGCTCTCTCTCTCTCTCATACAGACATACATACACATGCTCAAGCAACTCAACCTCTTTCTTCCATTTCTTTAGCAACATGCAAAACTAACCTTAGCTACTGTTGTTGCTTGCTCTCGTCACTCACTAATGCAGATTAAAGTGCTTACACTCAGAAGCAGGTATTCAATTCAACCACAATGAGAGACCCAAGAAGCATTTTTTTTGTTTCTTCTAATGTGTGTCCTAACGTATATAATAAAAAACTAATCAATAGTAATTTTTATTAAATTTATAGTTTTTAATATTATTAATATGTATTATATTTTATAATTTCTAATAAAATTCTATTCTACATAGATTTTTATTATGTGTTTTTAAGCATAGACTAGATTTCTTTTTTCAGACAGGACAGAGAAAGAAAGAAGAGATGAGTAAAAGCCCAAAGGGGTTGTTCATCAGATACATACATAAAAAAAATATAAGTGTTTCAACTGTAACATATTAATTTGAATGCATTTTTTTAAAATTATATATATGTTCACGGATGGTCAATTTCTCTGGTTATTGCATGCAGGAGGAATCTGCCATGGATTACAGGTGATTAATTATAAGATTTGAGAGATTTGATTTTTCAAAAGGCATAAAAGACGGAACAATTTTTTGGCTAAAGGAAAATAAATTAAGAAAAGAAGGATGAACACTTAAAAGATCACTGTTCACTAGGGCTGACCTGGGTTGATTCTCCTTGCTACAAAAGTGCTTTTAATTTCTTTTGCCACATTTTTGTTCCTAACACGAGGCAGTAACAGAGGGTATATTCGTGCACTTCTATCTTTGACTGAAAACCAGTGTTGACTAACGTACAAAGGAGTAAAAGGAGAAGATCGAAAATACATTCGGGTATGAAATGGGGCTAGGGATAAGAGCCGTATCCGTTTTCGTTTATACGGATATTTGTGAGTATTTAAGAATTTAAAAAATTAATTCCATATAACATATTATAGTAGCATCAAATAATATAACTTAATTTATAAGTTTGATTTTTTTAATATAAAATTAAGATGATATTACGAATAACATATATGTTTATTTATATATATTTATTGTAATAATCACTCTACAAATAAGTATCACATTGAATAACTTTGATCATTGTGTGGTTATTTATAAAACAATTTATGAAATAAGGTAACCCTA
The DNA here is from genome assembly GCF_003935025.1 of Abrus precatorius. NCBI lineage: Eukaryota > Viridiplantae > Streptophyta > Magnoliopsida > Fabales > Fabaceae > Abrus > Abrus precatorius. The sequence continues at coordinate 24,088,454 of NW_020874406.1, read as the reverse complement.
CCAGAGCTACAGCTGAAGTCCCATATGGCATTGGCAGAGACAGAAGAAAGCTTCTTGAAGTGTTGTGAGATGTTTGATTGTTGATGCGCATGAGGAAAAAGGCCAATGTCAGAAGCTAACCTTTCCCAATGAGCGAACTATTGGGTCAATCAGAATGATCAGAAACATGTCAAAGGACACGGCAAATGCCGCAAACAAAAGGGCTACAGGTTGAATCCGTTTTGAGTGAAAGAGAGAGATGAGAAAATTTTAAGTGATTTTTCGCTATTTTTGGGGTTAAAATTGGAGAGCTCCGAATCCGTAGCACTTTCCAAAAATCTACTTTTATAAGAGCTCCAAAAGCATTGTATTTTGGAATGAAAATGGATAGAGTTTGACTAGTCAATTATAACATTTTTTAGTTTTATATTTATATTTTAAAAATTTATCTAAATTAGTTTATTCTAATAATTATTATATAATAATAAAATATATAAAATATAATAATAAAATAATTTTTTAAAGACACTTGCTAAGGTGACTATAATATTAAAATAATATCTTATATTTTTTAAATTAATAATTGTAGTTATTATAATATATTAAAAATATTTATATTTTTTTAAAATAGACTACTATCTTTATTGTATATTTAATATAAAATTAACGATAATAATTATTTTGTGTATAAAAATATATAGAATACCTTTTTGATTTACAAGTATAATAGAAATTACATTTTCTAAATATTTATTTATACAAATATATGTTACACAATAATTTTATAAAACAAAATTTAAACTTTTTATATAAATAAATGTTTGTAAAATTATATCATTAACTTATTTTTATATATTTTTATTTTAAAATAATATTTTCGTTATAATATTATTATATTTATAAATTATATATTTTATTGATACATGTTATTCAAATTAATATATATTATTTAATTTTTAATTTTTTGCTATTTCTTTTTTTTTGTGATGTGTCACTTTTTTATTGACTATTAATCAGCTAGGATTGACAAATAAGTTCAGCCGCCTAATCTACTAAATTGGGTAGGGTGGATTGCGATTTCAAACTTGCTAGTACGTTTTTAAAACGGATTATAATAGGTTTACTTGTCAAATTTTTAAAAAAATGTTTTTTTAATATTATATACATATTTATATATATATACATAAGTTTAATAAAATTTTAAAAATAAAATTTAATATTAATAAAATTAATTATTTATGTAAGTTATATATATTACTTTTTATTTAATTTATATTTTAATTTTTAAAATATTTAAATTGGTCAATCCATTAACCCGCTAATAAAACAGTGATGTTTTCAATTTGCCTAAAAGCTTGTTACCGGGTTGAATCTAACCCATTTCAACCTACTCTATTTTTTTGGCTAGTTCATGACAAGACACAGTAAAATGAGAGGAATTGACCCGTTTTTACCATTCTTACAGTCTATTGTAAAATAATTTACTACTTCTCAGTATTTAAAGTCATATAGTATTGTACACATTTAAAATACACAAGATTTTTAATTAAAATAGACAATTTAATAATAAACTAATTACGAGGTTTGAAGGAATAAATAATAGTTTGATATTCTTGACATTGAGAGTATGTTTAATTACTGTTTTGAAAATAATTTTCTGTTTTTAAAAATAAATTTTAATATAAATTTGTACTAAAATTTATTTTTAAAAACAGAAAACTTATTTTTAAAGCAGTCACCAAACATTCTGAGTCTTCTGAAAAAATGCAAAGCGATCAAAGGGGTAATTATTAAACTCTAGTTCTAATGATTGTTTTCAAAGAAAGTTTATACTAACCGGGAAAAACAAAGTTACTACAGTAATGCCGTAATTCAGAAGAAAATGAAATAATACTGATTTTTTGCATCAGAGTCTTGAAATACAAATTCAATAGACTGCATTAAGAATGATCTTAGAATACTCTACGCACTACTGAAACAAAAAAAATCATCTCCAGTAATGCAAATATGAATAGGCAATCCAATAACTGGGGCACGAGCTGGAACACAAAGCATCGATTAAATTTGCTATGTCAGTAAATTTGGCCTTATTATAAGTTACAACAAATGTCACAATCGATCAAAATCAAACCAGTAATGCTTTATTCCTCTTCAAATTTAATTTGAATGCAATAGGATAGACAATGAATATACCATGCTATACAAAAAATCAATAATTTGAATAAGGAGGAAATGTATCTTCTGTATTATTTCTACTTATGAGGTTGGTAGATTGACAAAAAATATTATATATTTTTTGAAGCTATCTTCCTATGATATACTCTATGGAAGCCTGAATTCCGAAGCCTCTTGAATATATTAAAATGGGAAAAAAATCAGATGAAGTCAGGTTGGCCTGTTGAAGTTAAGCATCGATGCCACATTCGACTGTTAGGATCCACCAACTTGGGATGCGATATAACTTCGGGGATGGGAAAGTAAGCATAGTGTGTGTTACATGTGCCCACTGTAATGTCGCTATATCCTGCAAATGCACCATGAACCTGCAATACAAAGTTGTGAATTAATACCAAATACCCCTAATCTCAGAAACACATATTGAATATTTTCTCAAGTTGGTCCGCTAAAGTTACCCAAGCCACCATATTAATCCTCAGAACGTTATCCCTCAGAGATCTGAAGGATCAGCAAGTTAAATTAGTCTTTTAAAGATTTAATTTGTGAGTAACTTAGTCCCTCAAAGATCCATTTGTGTCACTAATTTAGTCTTCCACAAAAACAAATATAGTAACGTTTTAAAATATTTTAAAAACTGATTTAGTTTGGAGAACTAATGATATTGATAACATTTAAGATCTTTGAGACTTGGTGACCAAAATTTTTTGAGAACTAATGTGATGACACATGCAACTTTGGAGGATCAAATTGAAGATTTATTCCACGTATTTCTACTCTCTAAAGCAGCAAAGACATGTAGAATGAAGAATCAGAAAAGATGAGCGGAGGCAATATGATCACAGGGTTAACTCACCCCCTCTCGTATGTCAGTCTTATTATGCACATTTTATGGGGCTGAAACTCCAGGTGTTCAAATAAAATTAATATTCACATGGTTTATGTTTTTCTTTGAAAGAAAGTAGATCAATAGGAACATATTGACTTGGATTGAGATCTAAATTTTCCATGCTTAAAAGTATAAACATAATCTGGAAGTGCATTGCAGTATTGATGAGAATAAAAGGATGATAAACTGCTTTATGAGAACCAATAACAGAAGTGAAATCATATATATGCAGAACGTAAAAGATAGAGAGGAAGAGGGACTAACAGCATTTTGTCCAAGTACAGTGCATAAAATTCCATCTGAAGCATTTGCTCGACATGCACGGATCATGTATGTTGGATCAATATATTTTACGTCAGCATGAACACCAATTTCCTTGAAGTATTTTTTCGTCTGTTATAAAACGTTGAAACACTTAGATTTAGAAAATTTAAATGAAGGCAGATATCTAAATTGAAAACTAAATGTCATATTCAAGTTGTTAGGCATATGAGAATATGCAACAGAAACACAATGCTATGCAATGTACATCAACAAGTGCATTTGAATTTTACCTTTAACAGAAATAAAAGAAGGAAAGCAGGTCAGGATCATAACTAAGTTCAAAACTGCTTCATGTTTCGCTCATTTCAGAAAGCACCCATGCAATAGCTTAGGTTTTTTTTGCCCAAAGCACACTATTCAGTATTTAAGAAAAGAAAGAAGATCATCATAAACTTTTTTATATAAACTCACATGATCCTGGCTTTCACAAGATGTGTTTGTGAGGGAACTTATCCTTTTATGCCGCAATTATTATGCTTAGAAGAGCAAATAGCTTCTTTTCCCAATTTCTAAGTAGTTACAAATAACAAACCCGCGATCTTTGTCATTATAAAAAAGGAAGCTATAATTGAAGTTTCAACTTGTAGCATGAATATCCTGGACATATAGACTGATAATTAAAATACAAATTTAGTAAAGTTAGGGGAGAAATTATAAATGAGCTATTCCACTAGCTTAGATTTTCTTTCTTATATTTAATTTGACTTTTAATTCAAGCAGTATACACACACCCCAATTTTAATCAATTCTCAACCCATATGGTTGTAAGCATCATATCCAAATTAATAACAAACCTCTTGCTGGATATATACACCGATGTCTCCAAAAATAATATTCCCAGAAGCATCAGTAGCATTAGTCTTTTGAAGTAAGTTCTGCATCAAGAAGATATATCAGCCAGTTTATATTTTTATGTCAGAATGTAACAGTCTTCAAATAAATTAATAAAAAAGGAAATTCTATTTTTTGTATTGATCTGCCACACCATAACATAAAAGCAGAATTTTAATAATGCAACTGCTGTTGATTTATTATTTGTGAAAATAAGTACACCATCTAAATCACCTGCCCAGCTCCCTCTGCCGTACAGACTACAGCTGATCCCTTTGTTTCTATAAGGTACTTGAGATGACTCAAAACTCCATGATGTCCATGTAAATTGAAAGGTACCTTTGAACCAAAGCAATAACTTGCATCAGTTTATCAATATGTTAAATAAAGAGAGTTCTGACCAATTTTTCTCATATATACCTCAGGAATCAGACATATGTCAATCTGTCCACTAGCTAAGGAAGCCTGCATTGCTATGAATCCACTGTTACGACCCATCAATTTCACAATACCAATTCCATGATATGCGCTATGTGCCTAACAAATGAGGGAAGAAACGTAAATATCGTCATATTTACTAACTTGAAAACATTAATGGGTTTGATAAAAATTAACTGAGAATATTAAGTAATTCACCTCAATGTATGCAGAATTTATTGCTCTCTGTGCTTCTTCAACCGCAGTATCGAAGCCAAAAGTTTTGTCCATCAATAGAATATCATTGTCTATAGTTTTAGGCACCCCAATTACAGATATCTTAAGCCTTCTTTTACAGCACTGAAAGGAAAAAATATTAATTCATTAGATACTCATCATACATCACAAAATAATCCAACTGAATGCAATCAATTAATATACAAAGATAAAAGATTAACAACCTCGTTGTGAATTGCATTTGCACCAGCATGTGTGCCATTTCCACCCAAAACAAAGAGCATGTTGATCCCTCTTTCCTGAAATCAATAATATGCAATCAAACAAACCGCAGTAAATACAGTAGCTAGCATTTTAAAAAAGAATCTTCACCGTGAAATTATCAAATTTGTTAATAGAATGGATCAATCAACCACCTCCAAACTGTCCACAATTTCACTGACTCCAGGTCCTCCACGTGAAACTCCTAATAGGCTTCCACCTGAAAGATGAATATTCTGAACCACTTTCCTTGTCAACTGCAAATGAAATCCCAAATTGGTAAAGTCATTAACAAAATGAAAAGCACAATAAATCTTTAGCTAATTAAATGGAATTCAGATTTCAGACTAAAATCAGCAACGAGGGAAGCATAAGATTACCGGAACTTCTGTCAACTCTTCGTCAGAAAATCCACGATAACCATAAGGAATACCCACAATCTTTGTTACACCATATATTTCAAGTGTGATCACAATCTGCAGCATTATTGAATCAAACATTGAGAAACAAACTATTGACCATAATAACTAGAAATGGTTTACAAAGGAAGCTAATCTAGGAATATCCTAAACTAAAAGATATGAAATAATTTACAATTTTAAACATAAATGCAAAGGACAGGTGGTTGCTTAAATCATACTTAAGACAGTTACATGTCAGCAAAGAATATATTTGCCATAACTTTGGCATAAGAGCATTTTTTCACTGCCCAAAAAATTTATTGATAAGGTATTGTCAAGATGGTGCAGGCAATGCAAATTAAAAAATGTTACACTTCTCAAGTAACTTTTGCTGCCTTAACTACAAGAGAATCTGCAAATCTTTAATCTTTCATCTAAAATTTTTCTCAGTTATTTTCGAAACAATTTGATATTAAACTAACCTGTCTGATGACATCATTAAGACCAGGGCAGAGCCCTCCACAAGTAACAATTGCGGCCTTTACTTCTTCTGGTTTAAAATATATCTTTTCCCGAGGTCCGGCTCGACGAACCCTGAAAGGATTTCAGAATCTTTCATTAAATATGATAATCTTAGAAACAAAAGTTTATACCTTAAAAAGACTAGAAAGAAAGAGATTGATGCCAGATATTATAAAATAACTTTTTGATAATCCAAAATAAAATTTTATAGTAACCAATTGTTCATCATTTTCTGGAACATCTCTCAATCTCACTTTCTCATCCTGTCAAAAAAAGAAGGTGATTGTGATATTCACATCCAACTGTCCAATTAGTGAGTGAATACTTTGGAACATTTATCTGATTGTTAAAATTGTGTATCAGAATTGCAATGCATCAATTCTAAGTTCTTTTATTTCACTCTGTCACTTCATTTTATATTATACAATGACAAGAATCCTTGCCAATATTGGCTTTGTTTGATACATTTTCAGGGAAAATAAACCATGCTGAAATTCAGATAAGTGAGGAAAGATGAAATACAATATTAGCCAAATTTTACAATAAAATTAAATTCCAGGTTAAATGATAAAGTACAATGGGTGTATTCATCTGATATTAATTGTAAGTGATATAAAGAAAAGGATTTAATCATTGAAATTAAGGCATTGCTATCTAGCTACGAAGGGGCACTGAATTCTCAAAGGTTCAAACTTTAATTTCAATACAAGCAAGATATTCGTTAAGAAATGTTTTTGTTCAATGAGTTTCTAATGTCATTTATTGAAAAAAATCCATCCTATGTCCAGCACTATATTCTTGACCGGCATGTGTATATTCTGTCAATATATTCCACATATAAATTGTGAAATCAAATATGTACCATTGTTCCACCCAATTACAACCAGGATCCATGCACTGGGCGCCAGCAGATGTAGATGATGAATAGGATATTGTCTGCAAATTTTAACAGAATTAATGTTTGGAACTGTCAGCACGCGTAACATAAATTTGATAGAATAATATCATCAATTAATATACAACACAAGCATTACCCTGAAGTTGAATTGTAATAACAAAAGACATGCTAATGCAAAGATCAGTGAAAAACGTAAAAAACTGTTTTCTAACAAGACAAATATTGGCCTAAATTCGAGAATAAAAACATAAGTGTTGATGACAAAGAAACAGCTTTTCAACCATCTAACCAGGCTGACATTCCAACTTAAGGTGTCAATTCATGTTACTCATTTAGTATTAATTAACAGGTGCCCACAAAGGGAACTAATTTGATCCAAAATCACTGATAGCATCAAAACAATACCAAATATCATTGCTAAAGAAAAAGTGCAACACAATGACAACAAAGGAAACCAGAAATTGATGACACATGAATGCAATGAAGATACAAGGGAAACAATACCAACGGTAATAACAGCTATCAAGCTATATATCTCTTCATAATCAGTTTAAATTCAAACAACATGAGGGATGAATGAAATACTCTACCTTAAGAAGCACCCTGTCATTGTCATTAACATATCCATTCCAACCCTCATCCGAAGGATAATTGCCAGGAAAGTCTCTTGTCCTACGAGTTTTGTCACAGTCACAAACATGACGAAAGAAAATAAATTGCAGACAAAACACATAACCAAAAAGAAACAAAAAAAACACAAATCCAATGTTAATACCAACCTCATTTTGAGACAAAACGTAGAGGGCATAGAAGCAGCATCTGGGAAGATATCAGTGATATGGGGGAGTCTGAAACGTGCCTCAAAGTCCTCTTTGAACTTGGTTTTCCAATCAGAGTCATTGAAATCAATGGCGCAGGTGGACTTGGAAGTGGAGTTTTGGCTCTTAAGCTCGTTAAAGACGCGAACTTTATTGACGACTCTAGCAGGTATCAATGTTTTGAAACGAGGGTGGGAGTGAGAGTAGCCATAGGAGCAACGTGTAGAAGCTGTAGGGCCATGAAGAGTGATCACGTGCGAGATGGTACCCATCATCAAAGAAGGGTTTGTGGAGAAAGAATCGGAGATGTGAGAGAGTGGTGAAATTCAAAAGGGTGTGGATGAAATGCAGGAACAGGTTTTGGGTGTGGCTTTATGGAACCAAGGAAGAAGTTTGAGGTTCAATAGTTTGTTGTGGCGGGTTCTTGTTTGGCATGCGATGACGTTAATGACTTCACATGAAACAAGAGAGACAACCTTAGCAATGGCAAATTGGTATGTACTTTTTCTACGGTGCCGGCCCCTGCTGTTGTGTACTGTAGAATCTTCAACGTTGCAACATTTAACGAAACTGAAATTTTGTTACTTCCTTTATTTATTTATTTGTTTATGAGTTTGCTAAAAGCAGTGGAATTTTTTCCACGAATTGTTACAAAAGATAGCATGAATCATGGCATCTAATTTTGTTATCATCGTGATATCTTTATCTTTTTTATTACTCATATCATATCAAATTATATGTTATATTTATCACTTTTTATCTCTATTGTTATTATTGAAGGCGTTTCAAATAATTTTAAATTTTGTACACAATTTTTTTACTAAAAAACCATTATCATTATTTTTTAAATATTCTTAATTCGACGATTTAAACACAATTATCTGTTATGTAGATACTTGTGATTTTAAAAAGAATGATTTTCAAGCTCTTCTATTTTTTTTATCTTTCTCAAACTAAATCAATAATATATAAATCTTTGAATTTTAAAAAGAAATAACTACCCCACACACACTAAAAAAACACAAGAACACACCATGAGGTGTGAAAAATATTTTTTATTTTAAAATTTTTTAAATTATTCTAATTCTTTGAGTATGTTTTTAATTGAATTTATATTTTTAAAAGAAAATGGAATAGATAAACATTTAATGTACATTTAAATGGATTTATTTTTAAAAATGATTATCTTTAATAGATTGTTTTGAAAATACTTTATTGAAATCGTTATTTTTCTGTTTTTTTTTTTAATTAACAAAGATGTTGTAGTCCTTAATTTACGCATTGCTTGTTGGTATTAAAAATTTGATAATTTTAAATTATTTGAAATATTTAATAAAATATATTAAATGTTTTAAATTAGTGTCATTAAAATACTTATCATAAAGATGACTATGCGGTAGCTACCTTCTGTAGCTATGCTCTTCGAGACAAGAGAGTAGAATACTCAACTATAGTCTATTACTCACCAATAAAAGAATATTCAACTTTTTATGTTTTTATAATGTTATTTATGCTATAGTTCTATATTTTTTTTTTCATATTCATTTATCTCATATTTCATCTATCTTATATTATTTTATCTACAGTTAAATTTTCATTATGTTTTTTTGTTACATTAATAATTATATTTTGTACTTTTTTTCTTTTTCTACACCTAAAATTTACTTCAATTAATATTGCATAAAAGGGTCTGAGAATATTACTATTGTATTGTTTACCTTATATTGCTAAATGTACAGAAGACTTTATGCACATAGAGAATCTCATGTTCAGATTCCATTTTGTTGCATGTTTCCATTCCAAGTTGGCAAATATTTAGAGAATCTACGTTTCATTTAATGGCTTAGGCAATGGTCTAAGAAAACACCTTTCGTCTTCACCGAAGAACCTCAACTCAACTAAGGTTACCTCGTATCGTAAACTGTTGAACCACTCCGTAAAGTTTGCCAACTCGTCAGCTGGTTTAGGCATTTGAACAAACGACAAAAATGTGGGGAATTCATGCTGTTTGATAAAATGTTTATTTATGAATATTCTTTTTAATCTGTTTAATAATAATAAATAAATAATTTATCAAATAAATAAAAATTATTTATATATTATAAATTTATGTTATAATAGAATAATTTTATTATATCTTCTTTTAGTTCTTCCCTTACCTTATCAAGTATTAAATTAAATTAAATCATGCACTTGTTATCTTAAAAACTGATGGTAAAGTTGTCTACAATGAATAAGTGCTATCTTTTACAAATTCAATTGAAGGTTTGCATTCATTTTGTCCGTACATATTCAAGTAGATTTTATATTGAGTTTTTTATGTTATTTTTTCTTCCATTTTCACTCACTTTCATTTGAATTATGGTGTATCTTTTCATCTTCCTCTCACGCTTCTCCTCTTCGGCTCCTCCACCTCCCACCTCTCATGCAACACTTTTGGCTTGTCTATGCCTCTCTCTAATCATGCTAATGGCAAGTATTTTTTGTTGCAAGCCAATTTTGTCATGAATTTTTGTTGCTCTTGTTAATTTCACATCTTAAAGTTTGTTTTTTTTTTTTGGAAAAAGATAAACTTTTATCCTATTTTCTCTCTCTTTTGTTTATATTTTTGGAATTTAAATACTCTCATATTGATAAGTAATATGATACGGGAAAAAATATATTTTTTATAAGAAAGAACTTACTTTAATTTGTTATAGGCCCCATTAATTAAAGTTAATAAAAACGTGTTTTAAATTATCAAATCTTTTGATTAATCATTGATCAAGAGCAGAAAATAAGATAAAATCAAATAATCGAATAAAATAATCCTATTAGATGTAACTGTATTATCTTACATATCCATTAGACCATTAAATATTATCTTACATATCCATTAGACCACTTATCAAATAATTTTTTTTTTGACATGGTAAGGTTTTCAAAGGTAAAAACACTACAGACAATTTCTTTTTAATAACTAAATTTGATTTAGAAAGGGACACCGAACCAAATCACATAACCATTAACGTTACATGAATGTATTAAATAAATATTTACCTTCACAACAAAGTTTTGGTTATTTTAGATGTACATAGTCTTAATAAATTAGTTTTCCAGGAATGGTAAAAAAAGGATTTTAATTTGCAAGGAAGTGGCAGATATTAATCAAACCTGTCACAGTGAAAAGCTGAATAGGTTCCTTTCAACTAACCTTAAAACCCCGATGGAAAGGTGCACACATCAATGAAGATACATCAAACATGTGAGTATTATTGATTGTGCTTTAAGGGCAACCCAACTAGCCTTATTCCTTCCACGTAAAGCAGAATTTGTCTCTCTTCGTCATTGTTCATGCACGCCCAAATCACACACTAAAACAGTTAGAGCTATTTGGCGCCTAAATTTGTATAAGCCAACTGAAATAACGTCTCTTACTTCCACATTTTCACTAAGCACTTCATGTGTGTCCTATTCCTTACAAATTGTCACAGGTCCCATCTCAGTGGTGTCCTAATCACATTGCTGGTATATAAATTCTGAACATTTGATGCTGCTACCCAAAGTTCACGCACCAATTATATAAAATGGGTCACGAAGGAGAGTACACCAAGGCAGAAATTCAAGGTTCAGTTCAGTGATTAGAATTTATTCTAATCAATTAAAGTTTTTTTTTTCTTCATTTCTTAAAGTTTTGTTCACTACTGGGTTTCATTTTTGCAGATTTATTAGAGAATTACCAAGATTTTGACTTTGACAGCGGCAATTGGCTTAGTTCAACGCTGGACACAAAAAAGGTTTCTTTCTAGTTTCTAAATTTACTCAGTTGAATTAAACGGAACATATAGATGTAGCATGGTATGTATGATTATGCTATGATTGAAACTGAATGCAGGTGAAAACTGAAAACCACACAAGAGAGTGCCAACAGGTGAAAAATAATAGTAACATCCTAGGAGTTCCCGTTTCAGCAGAGGAGTTGAAGATACGAGGTGAGCTAGGAATGAAGATCGAAAGTGATTTAGAAGAAGAGATCAAGGAAGGTATATACCATCTTGCTCTTCGGTTGCACCGGATTTACCAACAAAGGAAGGATAGAACTGCAAAGGAAGCATGTGAACGTGGCATTAATCAACTAGTTAATAACCGAACTAGAGCACTTTGTGAAGTGAACATAAGGATTAAAATGGAAGGAGGAACTAAAATTGAAATTAAAGAGGTTAACAAAGAAGCGGCTGAAAAGGATCGTCCTTGTCCTAGGAAATATAAACAACAAAACGTGAAAGAAGTGAAGAAGGTTGATTGGGTAAAGACACTTCGAGCAGGTTCAAGTCCTGTTTGTGTTAGAAGATCATGTGATAGTCCAAGGCACAAAGATAGAAAGGTAAGCATTGGCACTAATGTTTTCTCCAATTGTAAAATGCATGGTGGGAGGGGGAAGAATGCAGGTTCCCACGGGTTAGTAAAACAGAATGCAAGTGCGGATAAGAAGCTACTTCAATTGGGGTGGAAGGTTTGAAGGTCTTGCTTTGATTTCTGAAAATTTAATTTTTGATTGGCTTGTATAAATAATGGTATAGTTTGGGTTGATTTTAATAAATGATGGAGAGAGTGGATTGAAAGCGTGAAAGTGTTTGTAAAGAAATAAAGTATCAACTCGAGAGGATGTAATTTGTTTCACTTAATTTAATTTGTATTGAGTTGAATTATTCATATAATGTAATTTTATAGTTTATTTTTTAATCTATCTCTATTATATTAATTATCTTATTTTTTATATTTTTTATATTTTTTTCTTTTTATTATACAAATATAATTTCTTATTTAAAATTTTCCGCTTTTAGCTTAACCTTCACTCAATTGCACAATTAAAATAGATCCAATTTAATGAACGATAGAGATAAAAATGAGTTAGATCACATTAAATTTCTCTCTAAACAAATGTCTCATTTGTCAAATTATACAATTGAATATAATTTGTTTAATTAATATAAAGCTTTTTTAAGATCTCACTTAGTCTTTTTTTTTTTAATTCCATTACCTAAAAACTTGTTTAGAAGCTTTATTTATAATAATTTTTTAAATATATGAATAAATATATAATTTAAAAATATTAATCAAAATTTTAATATAATAATTATTTTTATTTAATCAAATAACGCTAACAGTTACATACAGAAAGACTTTTTGAATGGCATAACGTCTCATGAAATAAAGTTATTATAGTGAATAAAGTAAATACACTTTGATAAAAGGATAAAAATTATATACAAATTTTATATACATTTTTGGTATTATTTTTTATTAAAATTGTAGTTTTATTTAGTAAAAAAAGTATTTAATATTATAAATTATCAAAAGTAAAATATCCTATTTTGATTCAAAACTACTACTAAAAATATCTAACAAATTATACTTAAATTTTGCCCTTAATAAATTATCTAACCTATTTTCTTAAATATTGCATGACAAATTAAAAAATTTATATAACTTTTTATGTTTCAATTTTAATCATTATTTAGATTTAATCATATAATCTTTTTAAAAAATTATCAATATTTTTTTAATCGAAAACACGTATATTCTCCGTAAATAAATTATGTGTACAAGTAAAGAATATTAACATAATGACAAGATTAATCTTCTAACATACTTTTTTTCTTTACGAAAAGTTGAAACTAAATTTCTTGTTTTAAGTGAAACAAATATAATGCTCTACGGTATAGAGATTTATGTTATTATTGAAAAATTAAGTTTCACTCAGTCCAATAAATGTTAATTGGTCAAACAAAGATTGATGAAACCTTATAAAGAGTATTATAATCATATTCTTAATTAATACAAAACATTTGAAATGTCTTCCAAGAATAGTGCGATATTTTATATCTTTATGGTTTGTAGGACAGAATGCAGTGGAAGGGGTCCATATGATGATTTTAATATGGACTGAGACAAGAAACCTCCTAAAGGAGGCTTGACCACACCGTGAAACTCATTGTCTACCAAAAGCCATGCCTATGCTCTTTCTTGGCCCGTGATACTGCCAAGAAAGCCCAAGAGCCCACCAACCTCAGCCATATGCAAATGTCAGGAAGTAGTATATGGAAACTTTGGACTCTGATTAAAACCAAGCATTCAATTTATAAAGAAAATAAAAAGGAGGTTAATTTATGACATTGTGGGGCATTGGGCACCCCAAACATTGCTCTTGGAATCATTGTGAAAGCTAAATTTCATTGTTTGGATATTGGAAACCAGTAGGGACGGCAAATTTGAAGGTCAGCTTCCTCTAGTTGGTAAGCCAGGGATTCTCCATAAGGGACACAAGGTAAGGTCACAAAGCCAAGTTCCTTGGAAACTTTCTCCTTTTCCCTTTCGAATCATCAAATTTTGCTTTCGAAAAAGTTTGCAATCCAAACGAATCTATATGCGGTCCCTCCTCTTCTTACTTCTCCACCTTTCCAGCAAAATTTCGGTACTTCGTAAGTGTTTATTCTCTTATGTGTTTTTTTTTCTAGACATTAATTTTATAAAAAATAACTATTTATATGTCATCTGTCGTGCCTTTGAGTTGACTCTCATCAGCAACCATATATCTGCAGTTTTTCCAGCTTTTATTTTCCTCGTAATTAATTTTCCTTGTTAACTTATTTATTGCTGAAAAAAGAGACCAAATCTACATATAAGAGGGGGCGGAAAAATACTTAATACTTTTGGCTGGCATTCGTTTCGATCTGATTTTGTATAATTATAACAATTGACTTTTCAGTTATGTAATTATGGGAAATAACCTAAGTTGTCATCTTCTGACCTGTTTGTTTAGCTTTCTTTAAACATAGGTTTTCGTGAATGGAAGTTCCGGTATGTTTTCTTCTCCAACACAGGTTTGAGTTGAAAAAAAAAGAAAGAGGAACAAATATAAAAATATAATTTATACAAAATTCATGCAAATGAATACTTTTGTGTTATTTTATATCTGTTAGTTATTTTAATAGTTAATATCAAGTACTTTTGATATAATATGTTAGTTTAATAACTATTAATTTTTTTTTAACTTTTAAGTAACTTATCAATTTGTTTACTATACAGAATCATAATCACTATCATACTAGTGTAACTATCTACCGAGAAAGAAAAGAAAAAGGTCTAATTAACTAAAAGAGTTCATTTAGATTATATTCACAAATCATCATAATAGAAAACAATTGTATTAAAGGACGTAGATGCCTTTCAGGTTTTGAATAATCTATTTCATTTAAAATAATATGCTTTTAAACAGTGAACTTTCATGTTGCTTATTTTGCTATGCTCTAGTTCTACAGAACAACGGTATATACGCATGAAATCTTCACATCATTTGTACACTTAACCTTAATAGGTAAAGAAAGACATACAAATGCGAATTGAAATGTAATAATAATGATAATAATGTATAATGTTATCTTAGTGATCTTTTTCAACCAAAAGTAATTTAACAAATCCGTCTTTGCACAAGCACGAAGAGAAACTGAATTTGTTTGCAATATTTTATTACCATCCTTTTTCGTCCTAATATAGAAATTGCATCAAACTTATGTTTACAAATTCTTCTTCCAAGTTTAACATTAAGATTGCTTTATTATTACTAAGCTTATTGCCTGAAAGGCCCTTAAAAATATTTAACCTATTTTTAATTTTTGATGACCTTGTAAATAATTCTCCTAGGTTTCGTCATTTTAATTCCGCGTGTCCAGTGGTATTTACTAGAGTTCAGCTTATCAAATATAACCAATGTTAGAGTGTTTAATTTTATGTTAGAATTTATGTTTACTTCATCGCTAATAATTATAACTTTCGTCGTAAATTACATTTACAAATATTTTTAAACGCACATTTATTCCACTACATTTTTTTTATGTAATTATTCTGCCTGCTTGATTGCGTGATCATGGAGATCAAACCCATACGTGATATTGTTCCAGATCTTTAAACAAGATTTGTCGTTAAGTTATTTATTTAAATTTATTTTCCATCCTTGCCCATATTAATCTCACTGTCATCCAACTGGCTGTTTGAAAGAAACTGCAGATTCACAGCTTGCTTAAGAACACGATCACCATGTTTTCACATCAAAAAGAATAATTGCACCAAGACTGCTTAAGATTTTTATTTTTATTTTTTGAGAAAATCAATTTCAAACTTTTAATGTAAAATGCACATTTTTATCATAAACTAATTTTATTTAACCTTAAATCAAGCGGGTACTTAGAAATTGAACATCACTTAAGTAACGCAATAATTGATATGGAGAACACAAGTACATGAATTGAAGGTACTTTACAATATTAAAATAAATGGTCTTTACTGAGTGTTCTTTAGCAAGAATGCTGAGTTATCGCAATTGATGGATTTTGTTAGAGATCTGGAGTGAGAAATCATGTTTTAATATTTTTTTTGCAATTGAATGATGGTAAGGAGCATTATAGACAATGCCCGTTAAGTCATGAACATGTTTGTAGGAGGGATACGGGTATGTAGGCCTTTGTATCTGACTGATCAACCAAAACTTGCACCAAAGGATTCGATTATATTGTGTGGACCACAGATGATGCACGCAGCTTTAACTGATGCTGGAGACCCCCCAAAACAAGCAAAGCATCTTAAACGTGTATTGGTAATACACAGGCTTTGGACTACTTAAGAAGCAAGCTGTCCATAAAAGCATATCCTGCTACTATAATTGAAACATCAGAACTCCTAGAGTGGAATTAGGAAAGGTTACAAAGTAGCACGGTTCTCCATCCTTCCCCAAGTAATCAACCAGGTCCCCCCTTTGGCATGCATATTAAAGCTGAGCCATAAAGCTAGCAACATGCCAGTTACATTCATTAACTAGCTAGTATATATATTTTAAAACTTTTTTAGGTACTCCACCTTCTTAGAGTTTAAGTGCAATAAGTCAACAAGTTCAACCTTGATTGTGAATAAGGGAATGGGCGTAACACATTTTCTAGGGATCCTAATAGATTCTCCCCCCATGCCTCTAAAAACCCAATTGATGGTAGTAGTTGGAGAGCCGCAGAAAAAATATATAAATAAAAGTTGTGTCCGTATTGTACTATATTAATTCTTCTGAAAGATCATATAGCTTGTTTGTTAACTTACTAGAAAGAGAGAGTTGGTCAAACAATGGAAAAATTATTTTCAAAGTGAACAACAGTGAAAAAAAAAAAAACGAAAAATGGGGCGAAAAATGCGAAGCGTGGATCTATAAAACTTGAATTATTTCTCCAACATGAATTTACCCCACCTCTAGATTTGAGTCTGAAAACTTTTGTACCCCGACGCTAAAGAAAACATAGACAAGTACTTCTCAAATTTCATATAACTCGCATGCCATGCAATAAAATAAAATAAATTAGAACAGTCCCTTTCCTCGCCCAGACCCAGGTCACGATGAAGAAGAAAGATCCAACTTAAGAAAATGTTATTGATTGATACAGACAAATATCTGGTTCCGGCCTTCTCCACAATGAATTGAATATACCAACTTAACAAAGCGTTGGTGATTTCTCATTTGTGATAATAATGAACAAAGAAATTCTTATGTATGCGATTAATGCCCTATGTACTCTAAAGTTTAATTACAAAGGGAAATCTAACATATATCTAAAACTATATTTTTGCTTTGTATAAATTAAAATACGTCGAATACTATACAAAGGGAAATCACCAAAGCTAGTGAGAATAAAGGAGAAAGAAAAAACAAATAGGAATCCGAAAAAATTGAAAATGCATGATGATGATGGTGAAATCAGACACTAGGACGAAGATGTTTCTCACTTTTTTCAGTGCGAGGGAGGGGCCAAAAAGCTTTGCCGTTGGCCAAAGAAGAAGTGAAAGAGGCAGAGACAAGCAAAGACGTGTAGAAAGACATGAAAAACGGAAATGCAGGTGAGAACGCATTGATGCTTCCGAGAAAGTTCCTGCTTCCTACAACTGTCTTAGGATAGAGTATCAGTATTTAGACAAACAAACTAGAGGTTTAGCCTCATCGTCATCCAGTTTCAAACTCCAAACAAAATCTTCATCATCTCTCTGTACAGCTGATATCGTCCACGCAAAAAGAGATTCCAAACGCATCGCCACCGTTACCACAACACCTACCACGACAACATTTGCTAATACTAGCACATGTGGCATAAAAAAACAAAAACTGATTTTGACACTGAAATAAAAATAAAACAAAAATTACTTCACCAACAATAATATTATGCTCTAATTGAGGTAAAACCTTGCCTACATGCTCAAACACTAACACAGCCAAACCTTTTTCTCAAATGAGAAGAATATAAAAATAGAAAGAAACCCTAAAATCATTTCGCTGAACTATAGTACTAGGCTTTTACAATATCAGCAACGCAAGTTCCCCACCGTCCAACGCCATAATACTTAACCAATATACATTACTCCCGGCTCAGAAATGAAGAGAGAAAGAGCCAAAAGTTCACCATTGATGCAGCGTAGTGAGAGAGAGAAGGAAGCACACCCCAGATGAAAAAATTATCAATTTTTTTGGTTTATTTTATCTGGGGTTTTAGTTGGTTTAATTTGCTAGGGCTTCTTACCAAGAGTGTGTTTGTTGTTATGCATCCAAACCTTGAGAACTTGACGCTTAACCCCAGTTTCGTTACAGAACTCTTGGACAACAGATTCGTCGTGCTTCTGAATCCTCCACCCCAACCTCTCCGCGAACTCTAGCATCTTGTCCTTTTGCTCCGGCGTGAACTTCGTTCTGAACCTCTTCTTCGACCCTCCACCTCCTGCACTCGGGTTCGAAACATCCTCCTGCTCCTCCCTCGTGCTCTGGGTCCCTCCGCCGCCGCAGCCGCCGGACGTCGACGGCAGCGCCAGCGCCCCCCTCTGCTGTCCCCCCACGTGCAGGTAACCCGACGGCATTCGGTAATACGCCGCGAACTGCGGCGGCGGCGGCGGAGCGTGGGGGTGCGGATGGTGCGTGAGCAAGAATGGGTCTCCGGCGAGCGTGGGGGCGTCGGTCTCCTTGCGATGGAAATTGCGGTGGCAGTTGCAGGCTGCGCATTTGAGAGCGTCGAGCGTGCCTTCTGTTCCCGCCGCGATGAACTCGCCGCAACCGTCGAGGGCGTGGCCTCCGATGCCGACGGCGTGATTCTTGAGGCACTCCCTGTACCTTGCCTTGACGGAACCAGTGTTATTCCTCACGGGCTGAGCCAGCATGATTGCTTCTGCCCCACCCGGCATCTTCATCCGGGTGTTGGGCAGCGAGTCGTAACTCGCTCCTCCCACACACAGCTCTTCCTCTTGCTCCTCTTGATCTTCCTCGAATTCCATTCCACAACAATTGTGAAGTTGTAATCAATACTATAAGTCTTGTGTTGGGTAATTTGAAATTTGAACAAAGAAGAGAAGAAGAAGAAGAAAAAGAAGGGGTTCTTACTCTCTCTTTGTTTTGGTTCTTTCTTTGTCCAAAGGTATTCGTTGATATACTTTTGCGGTTCTCTGTTTTCTGAGGCCACGACAATTTAGAGCATATACAACTCTCTCTTTCTCTCTCTCTATTTGTCTACATCATCACCTTCCACCGGCTATGTCCGGTCACTCTGTAATTTTACCTCTCCCGGATGAATACGGAAATTTAACCGCGAAAAGTTTTCACTCTCGGTGACAGTAGTACTCTGTCCTCAGAGCAGCACCGGCATGAGCCGAGGACGAATCACAAAAAGGAAAATAAGAACCGTTTTCAAATGGAAGTATATATATTTTTTTATGGGTTATGTTAACCGTGATATGAAGGTAACGAAAAAAAGATAAAATATTAAGTTCTTATAATTTACAGATTAATTTTATTTTTTTCGTATCTATGTTAAATTTAATACATTTATAATTTTAGATAATACAAATTTTAATAAAATAGCTATTGTTTATTATTTTTTACATATATTTGAATACATTTTAAAAATGGTTTAAAGATAAGTCAAGCATTGAAGAGTGAAGACAGAACAAAAATATGCTACGCGCTTCACCCAAACGCCAATGACAAACACTGAAACAGAAACCCTACGAGTTAATTTTAAGGTGTTCCAGAGGGCACGCATTCCCGTACCTGAAACAAACTGACGTAGGATGGGGCCCGTTCTGGGAGGCGCGTGGGCGGCGCGTGTGACTAATGGAGCAGAATTAGAAGAGATTTTCAGTTTGTTCCCACATAGGAGGGATCAAGTAGGGGCGGGGCCAGGGTGAGTGCGTGGTGATAATGTTGTAGTTGTAGTATGCTCTTGGGAGTGTAATTTTAGAACCATTTTATCACCTGAATTATTAAAAGTTAATATCGCAATATTATAGTACATAATAAATATTTTGATTATTTATTTACTTGTATAAATATATTTTTTAAATAGATTTCAAAATAAAATAATACCTTAAAGTATTTTGAATATGGTGTTCAAAAAACATTCTTCCCTGAGAACCGAAACAGAATTCAAGAGACGGATACGATAGCAGTGGTATGAGTCTAGAGCGTAGATGAGGAAGAAAGTGACATGGGAATTAATAATTATTACATAGGAAATAAAAACGTAAATTGTCGGCATAAAGTCTGCTGTTGCTACGTGCGGTCTTCTCCGACATTGGTGACGAGCTTTTGGCGTCAACATGCACTTATTCACTTGGCGAAATTAATTTAAAACATTTACTGTTACTAACCGAAAAATAGTTGGTGCTCTACGGACTGCACCTTATAAATAGCACAACATAAGAGAGAAATAATAAATATAATAAAAAAATAGTAAAGGATGCTATATAAATATGAGGTTATTTGGGTGTGTAAAAATTAAACTTGATAATAACGAGGGCTTAAGAGTATTAGTTAAAGTTTGAGGTGAAATGAATAGTGAGATTGGATGGACTTTGGGCATCTTGATAAACAACGAAGTCGCATTTTGAGATGCTGGAACTAAAAGGACTCAAGTTTAAAGGGGAACGATGTTATGGGGTCAGCATCTCTCCACCAACTAAAGACACCCCCTTGACTGGCGTGTGAAACTGGATAAGAATGCAAAGGAGGCATATCACAATCCAGAGAAAGCCTTAATAAGAAGCCGTTTGTCTTTCTCAATCTCTGGAAAAGACCACCCAAGCTTACTCAAACTTATAAAGCCGGCATGTTGTTTCTCGTCTTCTACATACACTACAATAAAAGGATTTTTCATTGTTCCTCTTCATTTTATTATTCTACAATTTTAATTAGACAAATTATGTTCTATCAAGTTTTAAGTTTTGCAAATAAAACAGTACAAGTTACAAATAATTTGTTGTCGATAATAATTCGCAGTTCAATTCAATATCATTTTATATACAAGGAACACTATAAGCCTATACATTGAATAAACTATATCACTATTTTCATTTCTCAATCTTTTGCTTATAAAAATACTAACTATGGAATAAGTTTAGAGTATATATACGTATAACGGAGTTTGATTGAGCATTTTAGCAAAATATATCTTGTGGGTATGTTTGGAAGGAATTTTTTTGAAAGGAAGGAAGTAAAAGATATATTTCTAATTTTTAACAAAATAATTACATATAATTTATAATATCAAATAATTATTAATACATTGAATTTATGTTAATATATCAATTCTTAAGTGTCTTTAAAAAATAATTATAACTTGTTAACATACTTTTTCTAATAAATAAGTATATGTATAGTAGCAACTATGCAACTATTTTTTTAATGAAATATGTCAACAAACTACACTTTCAAATATTTTTTAAAATGATAATTATAATTTATTAAAATATTATTTTTAAAAACTAAATAAATATTTAGTAGTAAACTCTATATATATAATATCAAATGTTAAATTTAATAATAAATTTATATTATTAAATATTATTATTTTTTAGTTATTAATTCTTGTAACATTGTTGTAAAATATTGGATACATAGTTTTATATAATTCATGTAATTTAATAGTAACTAATTTAATTTTAAATGATATATCGTCCACTAAAAAAAAATACAATAGTGTATTAATAAATTTTAAAACAATATAAAATTTATATTTTTAATGTAATTTTTTTTAAATTTAATAGTTATGTTAATAAAAAAATTAATGAAAATGTTATTTGATTAAATTTGATGCCTAAGATGTAGTTTTGTCCCCCACATATATTAAAGGAAGGTTACAATTTTGATTGTTGGAAAGACAAATAGTCGGAGACAAAAATCGGGAGAGAGACTGTTGATTATGAATCAACACTCTACCTTCAACAAAACCTAAACATGGTTAGAGCCAAATTAAACCCTAATATTTGTTTAAAAATCTTGAGTTTACTCTGCAACTAAGAAGTACAACTGTTGAGCTAATGATAAGCTCTCAATTCCATCATACATCATAAACCTAATCATATCGTGTAATAAAAAGAATTGTTTCTATTTTATCAGCTTGATTCGGTTTTTTATTATTAATCTTCATTTAACATATTAATGAACTAAATATTAAACCTCGCTATCAGATACTTTAATCTTTACTGAAACAAGTTAATTTTATTTTCCTCTTATTATTTTTTCCAATTGTTTTTCATATCTAGTTAAAATCTTTAGTTTACCACGCGTATAATTTAACCTGTAACTATTGTGAATTGGAACCATAACAGGCTCGAAGCCGCTGCTGCTGCCTTGACACACATTTCTTCCAATTTAACCACATTCCCAGTCAAGAAGAGGAATAAAAATTAACCGCTACGAAATTCAATTTTTACGGTGCCAACAAACGAATACTGATATTTATTTTCTACGTTCCTAGATAAAACATACAATTGTATGCATAAAAACGTAAAAAGAGCAGGTATTTTGTTTTTACTGTGTGACCATATTTGTAATTAGGAAGAGAATATAAATTAGATTGATGACTTACATATATACTTTATATATACATTAATACAGCAATTACATATAATAATATAGCAACCCAAAACAAGGACATGCAGATTTCCCCCGAAAAATTATTTGTCTACTTTAAGCGGTTTCTGACTTCACCATTTTTGTCTGGACTTTCTAGTGCCTTCAATTATCCAATTTCCTAATTGTGTTAATAAGAAAAGAAGAAAGAAAAGAACTGTTTTGGAAATGGGAGGTGATGGGCAGTCTAATCACATCAAAATCTGGGAACGGCCCCCAATAATTGATGCAGAAAGGGGCACCATGACTACTTGCTCTGTTAACACCAAGTCTTGAACCACCCCTGCCCTTGGATCAAATAGCCATCAATCATCCCCATATATAGCTTTAATTATGATTTTATTCTCTTTCCAAATATTTTTACTTTCAATATGTGTTATAGGCCAGATAATGTATTTTGGACGCCTCAAGGTGGAAGATATTATTCAGTCAAAAGGGTCTTTTGCTAAGATAATTGTTATCCCCTCAAGGGCTCGTGTCATTAACTGCATCCATTGTCGCTTTGCAAATCGCAAACAAATTAAAATAGCCAAGCATTTTAACTTTCTATCTTGTCACTGAGTCAGAGGGACTTAGCAAAGTAAGTTAAAAGAATAAAGCATTCAACTATCCACGATAATCAGTACTACACGACTAGGGGGCTTTGTCCTAATCCTTTGACAAGATCCAAAGTAACTAATCCATTAAAAAATGAAGCTGCTTTGTGCCAGTTCCGTGTTAGGGAAATCCGATGCTGAAGAAGAATGTTACCTTGGGCATCAACGAGTTTTATTCTACCAAAAAAGTAATAAGGCTAAGTATAAGCCATAATTTGAGTTGAAAACATTTCCCCAAAATGACTATTTAATTTCAGTGAAGATTCACATGCTTTTACTGTTTAGGAAATTAAATTTAAGATTAATAAGAAAAGATACGTAAAACGAAAAGGGTAAATAAAAAAGAAAAAAGTTTGGGGGGGAAGTTACGGGCATTAGTGGTAGATGGAGTTCATCATGTGATGCTCCAAAAACAGCCAAAACGGATGGATAGACGTCTGATGGGACGTTCTGACACACGCACACAGAGAGAGTACTCAATCTCTTTGTCGTGTATGTGGCTTGAGATTTTCGATTTAATTTTATAATATATCATAATTAAGTATTTTAAAAGACAAAAATATTAATAAAAAGATACTTTTGAAATTTGTTAAAAAATAT
The DNA here is from genome assembly GCF_003935025.1 of Abrus precatorius. Classification (NCBI taxonomy): domain Eukaryota; kingdom Viridiplantae; phylum Streptophyta; class Magnoliopsida; order Fabales; family Fabaceae; genus Abrus; species Abrus precatorius. The sequence continues at coordinate 24,064,544 of NW_020874406.1, read as the reverse complement.
ATATTTTTCTTAAACTTATCCAAATGCATTCATTCGTGCATAATCTATCTTCAACTAATTAATGATAAATAATTGAAGAAACTATCAACGTACACACATTTGTAAATTTCAGAGAAATACCTGGGATTGTTATTATATTTACGGACATTATAAACATTAATTTATTAAAAAACTATGGGTTCCTTTCTTACCGGTTGTTGTTTTATGATATTGTGTCAGCTGGCGGGAAACCGCAGATACAACAAGACAGAAGGAGAAACAAGCAACTTTTTACATGTACTGTATGTGTCACCAACCACAGCCATGAACGGAACCAACGATGTACTCTCTCTCACTGTATATATGTTCTCTTCCTTGTACGCCAAAACAGCGTGACGCCACCACGACCTTTCTCTTCTTTCTCTCCCAAAATATGGACACAGAAACAGAATATTTAGCACCACTGTTGGAGAGGAATGAAACTAGAATGATGAACAGTGAGAGGAGAAGAAATTACGGGACGGAAACTAGGGAGGAGAAAAGTTCTCTCCGTTGAGGTTGCAAGACAGAGGGAGAGAGAGGGAATTGCGGGGAAAAGGTAAGTGGATAGTGACAAGACAAGAAAAAGAACGAGACGACCGTGATTTGCATTTCTATATTCTTTCCCACCTTTTCTCTCTCACACACCCCAGTAGCTTACGTACAACTAGCACATATACGTATCACTGCTCATTTCATACAACTGTACTCTCATTTTATTTCCCTCTTTTTTAATGTCTCATTACGTATATTTATATACCAATCAATTCTCTATACGTATACATTCAGAACTGTGGCCCCCAGTGCCCGGCTTGCTTCTCGCACCCCCATCAGGTCCATTCCTCCACCAACAATTCAACCACAGTCATTCTCCTTTGCTTATCTTTCCTGTGCTGTTTCTTCTCTGTTTATGATTATACGATGGTATCAAATACAGTAGAATTTTAATTCATACATGAACTGAGAGGTATATGAGTCGGACAGACCAATCAACCTAACCAATCCAAAATCAAATAAATAGGTGGTTGGAATTTTTTTAACAAAATCAAGTTTAAAATATTAAATGTGATTAATTTGAGTTGGGTTGCAGATTTATCGTTCTTTAACTTTACCCAAGCTGATAAACTCTGTTATAATTATTATTTTTAAAAAGTAATAACGAGTTTTAATTTTTTTTTTTCCAAAAATTATCTGACTCGATCTAACCTATTCTTCATCAAGTTATTTCAAAACTTTCCTAGTGTCGCATGATTTTTCTCTTTGAACCAATTAAACCGTTCCATAACAGCCATATATGAATATTTGAAAATCATATTCTTCAGCTTAGCGAGCTCAATTACTACTCAAGCACACAGTCCTGGACGCATATATGTTCTTTCCTTTTCCCCTCTGCATCTTTTTCACGAAATTGGGCTTTGTATCCTATATATATATATATGATCGCAAGCAAACTAGAAAAACATTGAGAAATTAAGAAGCATATGCACATGACTCTGATCTGATCTCGTCATCACAGAGCCATAATTAGGACCACTTTTTTTACTGGGCAAAAGATAAGGGGTGTGTTTTTGCAAGATTATGCACAGAAAGAAAGGGAGTAATGATCTTCTTAACGCTTTGCCATCACCCAGCGCCGTTAATTTGGCATGACTTTAGGCACACAAAAATAAAGGGTGTTCCGTTAATTATTCTCTCCAAAGTTCGAATTCTAAAAAGTGCTATTCGTCATTACTTTCAATTAGTATATCTTTTCCTTAAAAAAACTGGATAATAAGACCTTGTATATATATGTATATAATTCAACAGTGAATGGAACATTTTCTCAATCGCATTAACTCTTAGAAGGAATTGGAAAATGAAAGTCCAGCATCCCAGTGAGAAGCCCTAGCAACTAACAATTGGGAGTACAAAGTGAGATGACAGGGAAAAGACAATAGCAATAAAATAAGGTTTTTCAAGGAAAGGGGGACATGGATGGCGAAATATAGAAAATTGTTTGCATGTTGGAGAGAATGCTTAAGAGGGCGCGAAAAGGGTAGTGGAAGAAAAGGGGGTATTAAATGGGATTATATAAAAGTACTCGTAGGTGTTGGGAGGGGGGAAACGTGGCCCTCTCTCTATCCCTGCTAGCAAGTTTCTTTGTCACTTTTGTTTTGAGAGGGAATTTGATTACAGATTAAACTCTGAAGAAAAATATGGTGCTATATTTGGGCTGACAGGGTCAAATGCTCACTCCACTTGCATCCAGCTTGCACCAAAATGGAAGATATTCCCCAAGTGACTATTCATCAGTTCTTGCGTGTAATTGAAATCCTCACCTCACCCATCCCTCCCTGCATCATCACCATCATGTGTTTATTTATGACAATTGCAACATCAAGCCCCTAAAATCTTCAATATTTGCTTGTCTAGGTTCCATTTCCTTTAGTTACTACCTTGTCGTTAATACAAATTAACAATAAAGCCATTTTGGTTTTGTTCATGATTGTACGTATTAAAAAGACCTTAAAAGTTAAAAAAAATTATTGCCTCAAAACACCGTTCCTATCAGTTGAAATGTCGTGTTTGTGCATGCCAGTGAAATGTGTGTTTGTATTTGAGTAACATTAAATAACATAAAGTTTCAAATTTAATAAAATAATACATCTAAAGATTTTTTTATTAAAAATAAAGTTATTAATTTAACCTTTAAATTTAAAATTCTTATAAAATAAATTATTCATAATTTTTTTCTTACTCAAACTAATTGATAACTTATTATTATTTTTTATTTTAACATATTATCTTTAAAAATGACTATGATTGGGTTATACATCTACAATTATTTAAAAAAAAATTAAATATATAATTACGCAAATCGATGATTAAATTATTAATTAATTTTTAATAAAATACTATTGAATATAACATTTTACTACAAACTTGATTCCGCGCGTGTGAGAGAGAATTTCACTATAACTTTTTTATAGTCTACGTGAATTTTAGGAGAAAAAATTTATTTTCAAATTTTAAAATTAATTATTTTTATTAAAACTTAATTATTTCAATAATATAAAAATATGATAATTTTAATTTGCTTATCTGCATAGAAAAGTAGGTAGGGGATAATTAATATAAAATTTATCTCCCCTTCGTTATTCAATTGGATCGGTAGGAAGTACGTGAGAATTGAACAAAAATATGTTTTAACACGATGTATATAATAAATAAGTTAATTTTATATAAATAAAAAAATAAATGTAAATTATATATTCATATATAAAATGTTAATTTTATAAAAAATGTCACTAAATATACCCCAAGGCGTATATAATATGGTCATTTAATATCAAATATTAAAATTATACATATAATAATTTTTATGATATTTTTTCAAGTTAATTAGTAAATTTAAAGTTACAATAAACTAAGTTTGTAATTTTTGTTATTTTAAAATTAGTCTATATTTCATATTATTATTTTATTTTAGCATATCATAAATTTGATTTAAATAAACATGAAAGCATAAGTAATTCAACGAATAGATTAGTCAAATTTACTTTGATTTTATAATGATTAATTAAGGGTGGGTGGGTGAGGGGGGCTTATCCTTGGCTCCTTAGATCCATCCATAATCGTTATTAAATTTGAGAACGGTATTCATACCCCACGCAAATGCTATCCTAAGATTGAATGGTCGTTGGTACGTTTATCAAGCCACTTTCATAAGTTTTAACTGATTAATCCACCGCTGCAGAATCGGTGAAAGATGAAGCAATTCTGAATCACAGAAATAGTAACATTATAAATAAAAGATGTCATACAAGAGTTGAGCCAAGTGATTCGGCAAAAGTTTTAAGTGTAAATTAGACAACGTAATATGTATACGTGAATTTCCTTGATACATCCTTACGTGCAACGATTTGTGAAGAGACAATTCATGTTGACTGCAATAAAATCTATTTATCCTGTTATAAAGTTGATTACGATTGGCTTGATGCATTGTTCTTTATTCGAATGCATTAAGATGTTTCGCAATTTACAATGAAAATCAATGAAAAATATTTCACCAAAAAGTAAACATAGATTTACGCGAGACCTGCTAAACATAATCGCATTCATGTATGTGTGCATGCATGCGTTTCTTAATTAATTTATTATTAACTAATCTTATTTTTTTTCATCAAAATTAAAAGCAAACTAAAAAGATTGTTCTAGTGTATTAATTCTTGGCAAAGTTTTAAGTTATTGTTTAGAAGGTAGGTGGTAATCTTCCTTATATAAGTTTGGGTTAGAATATCTCTTATACTCCTCATGAATGAAAATTTTCTCTTTTGTTGATAAAAAAAACAACTAAAGAGATTACTTCCCGGTGTTCTCATAAATAATTAAAGATAAGAATAATACAACTTATATATGAAGACTCAGAAACAATCTTATGCTTAAATTTAATCATTAATCCCAGCCCAGACATGGAGAGAAATAGTCGGGGAAAAGAGAAAAAAAAGGAGTCATTTTTGGCGATTGACACCTGGAGATGTTGTATTCCGAAAACGAATAGACAAAGTAAATAAATAAATAAAAGCTAGCACATCCACACTTAAGCTGCTATTAGAGATGGCAATGAGTAAAGTACTTGATAGGTATCCACAAAATTTATCTATAATGGGTAAGGTATTTACCCGCTATACAGGTACGGGTATGAGTATGAATAAAAACCCGCAAATTTTAATGGGGATAGGTGCGGGTATGAGTATCTAAATACCCATCCCGCTCCATACCCGCATATATATATATATGCTTAAATTTTATTCTACAATTATGCATTGAATTTTTGTATTATTATATTACTTATGTGAAATTATATAAGATTAATATAAAAATATATTTAATAATAAAGTAAACCAAAAAATTTATTTTGGTTTATATTTTTAATAAAAAAATTATTTACTATTTTATATTATTTAATTAGGCTAACACAATTTAATTATTACTTAGTTAATATGAGATTGACTTTTTTTAAAATATTATTTATATATGACACAAAATATTTTTTACACAAATATTTTTGTTAATAAAATCATATTGATGTTTAAATCATAAAGTGAATGATAAATAATAAATATATTATAAATATTTTATAAATTTTACAATCACCTACTATTACCGTAAACTTATTATTTATTAATAATATTTAAATTTTATTTTTATATTTTAATTAAAAATAATATTTTTCTATGCAACATATGTATTACAAGCACAACTATAATCTATTGAATCTAAATAATATTATTTTTACTATTTATTCACATTCAAATAAGTTTTTGAAAAGATATAAATATAAAAAAATTATTGTTAATTTTTATTTGTTAAATTTTTTCAGATAAAAAAGTATAATTTTTTTAATATACATGTATATTTCTTTATTATAAAATTTTATTGTAACTATTTATCTTTTATTCAAATTCTTTCTTTTAAAATTTATATACATTATAAATATTTAATTCACTAAAATAATTTTTCAAAAATTTATATTTTTGATAAAATACTTTCGTATAATATATGAGTTAAAAAATACTAGTATTAATATATATATATATATATATATATTATTTTAATTAAATCTATTATTTTTCTTACAATTTCAAATTCAAAAGTTAAAAAAAAATATTTTATATATCCACTTTCTGTTGTTAGTATTGAACTTCTCTACTCTAACTCTATTCTCATTCTCAATGTCTGTCTCACTAAAACTTAACAACTATGAAATGTTATTCATTCGTGATACCACACGAAGGGACAACTATTGTACAGATCTATTTCGTTGTCGCTCTGACATTACCAATCAATCAAATCTCACACAAGATAGGATTATCACTGACAAATAACTTGTATGTTTAGTTTTGCTTATTGTTTCTAAGAATTTTAGTTTAGAAAATTATTATATTAAGATACATTTAATGTTTATGATCTTTGAATATTTGTTTGTTATCTATGTTTGTATCTTATTCGACAACTACATATTGAATTTTTGTATTATTATGCTACTTATATGAAGTTATATAAACATATTTTTCTTTATAAATATTTTTTTTTCAAACAAGCGCGAGTAATGGATACAAGACGGGTATGCGGATACCCAGAGGGTACGGGTACGGGGATTAATATTTATACCCATGCAAGTATGAGGCTGAGTACGGGTATTTTTTTAAAACGCGAATATAAGAATAGGTACTGTAGTACTCTACCCATACCCTACCCATTGTCATCCCTAGCTGTTATCTACCTTCCACCAAATGCAATAAAGATTAAAGAATTAAGAGGCAATAAGAACAAATACTAGGTTACACTCAAAAGTGCTCTTAATAAAAAAAATAATAAAAAAAAACTATATTAGTATATATTTTTAATGGGCCCAGAAAATGATAGCAAGTTTAGACATTTATCGAGGCTAAAACTTAAGGCACATAATGCCCTACAAAGTTAAGGTTCATAGAGCACGCACCGACATTCACTTACCACAAACTTGTTAGAGAATTGTCAGGGAAGCAAACTACCGAATCATTTAACGAGAGAACTTTGAGAAGAAGAGCAATGATTTAATGGAACAGTGGAATTGCATACTTTTGTGGTATGACAATGCCATAATAAACTGGTTTAAATGCTTGTGGCCACTATCGTAGTACGATAAAACACTTTGACACTGTTCCACTTAAAATAGGACAGTATGCATAGGTGGTAGAGGTACTCAAATATTCCCTTCCTCCATCTACTGCTAATTGGAAAATTAGAAGGAAAACTTTAAAAGGAAGAGCAGGGAGAGGATGCATAGTTTCCCACTCTCTTTTATAATTATACAGAGTATTGGATAATTGTTTATTTAAAATTTTAAAAACAATGATGTATGTTATATCTTTAATGATAAATTTTTTTAGAATAAGCTGAAAATAAATTATTTTGTAAATTATGCTTTAAAATTTATTAAAATAAGATTAAAAAAAAACTTATAAGAGTCACAGTGGATAAATTTACATTTAGGGAAACAAAATTATTTGAATTAAAAACATCCACAACATGATGAAACTAATTCTTTCAATAATTTTTTTATTAACAAAATTCATATCTAAAATATTACTTAAGAAAAATAAAATATCTAATATTTGAGTCAACTCCAATCCATAATAGGCCCAAGTACATTGATCACAACTTTAAATGGTAAAATATATCTTCCAGCACTGAAAACCCTGGAGGCAATATATTTATACGGCACATCATTAACTTAAACCCATTCTGAAGCAACATCAGAAGGTATCCATTTTCACAGAGCTATCTTAAGAAATGTAAAAATGGTATTAAAAAATTGAGTTATTCTGTTCATGAATTGACCTTTTATCTGCTGATTCAATAGTAATTCCGAGCCGAAGATCAATTTTCTTTCAATTATGGTTTTGGGGCAGTTGAGCATAAGCTTAAAGGGTTACATTGCATGCTTTCCCTAAAATAATTGCTTTGCTTTGGTTTCACTTTTTGCTTGCAGCTTTAATTTCACTTAAAGATAGAACTATAAAGCGTAATCTCACGAAATGACATTCCCGCGTGCAAATGAAAGATAATATTTAGTGGGTCATCTAAACCTGCTTTATGCACAGTTAACTGGATTCCTTGATTAAGACATTACATGTTCAATAATCATAGCAATCTAAATATTATTAGTGTAAAGCATTACTTAGATGCCAAAAGAGCGAAATGGAATGATCTGGCCCCACATTCTGCAGTGTCAGAGAGGGGTTGAATTAAATTTAAAACCACTACAAAGCACGTATTACGGGCCTGTGAATTAATCAAAGGCCATAGTAGATGATGGTCCACCACTGATATAGGCCATGACCCAAATATACCCAATTTGCAGATATCATAAATTGCTATTAATTTGTTGTGGCAGTGCACCGCCAGGCCCTAAAACCGGCCTATGTGTGGTTTTTCCACACTGAGAAAGAAGAATTGAAAAGTCTAGCAAATGATCTCTTGCCATAAGGCACTGACATTATTCGTTTAAGTAAAAGTTTGAACTAAGAAGCTTCAGCCAAGCGTGTAGGAGGGGAAATAAACGAAAAAAGGAATTGGGTTAGTATGAGTTTGTAATGATTAATCACTGCCCCACAAAGAAATTTTTGAGGGTTTCTTTTTAGCGAATGTCTCCCTCTTAATTAAACATCTTTTTGACATTTTGTACTAATTATACAAATAATTAATAGTTAACAGTGCATCGTGCTTCTACGCGTCAGACCCACATGGTTATTGGACTAGGTTTATTTAGTTCATATGATAATTGCAAGTTCTTGAAAATTTTAAAAAAAAAATGTTTGTTTTAGTTTGAGACTTGCCACTCTGTTCTCCATTATGCACCTGTCAGAATAAGATAGCTGTACAGCAAGAAAGACCTGTCTAACCATCGAAATTATGAGGACATGGGCTTTCATTCAAATTCTAATGAGGCCTTTGGTGTACGTAGTGACTAATAATATTAAGAGGGGGAATAGATTCATGTCTTAAAACAAGAGGTCAACTTCTGTTTATTTTCACGCATCATGTTGACTTTAATCAGCAAGTTTTTTCAATCGTTGAAATCATTGAGACTAAGTTTGAAAACAAACTAATAATGTAGATGAAACTTGTGGAATGGAGATTATAGTGTCCGCTGTTTGGAATAAGAAAGACAAGTTGATTTTGATACATTCACAGCTGGGCAGGGAAACCTGCCGGTCAGAATTAATTTATATGATTAGTGTTCAAAAGAAGAAAACAATTACATTCATAACATTCTTTAATAAACTCTGTTATACGGTTTGTGAATTTGTCTCTTTAGCAACTTCAATACCGGTTAAATTATTAACAATATAATAATAAATTATCATATAAGATATTACATTTTTTTACATTAGTAAGGAATTGAAATTAATTCTACCCAAATTTTGATAAAATTTATTCTCTAAATATATATTCCCTTGATTTCTTTTGTTTTATAATGTTGAAGAAATATTAAAATTTTATAAGACGATATGTACTTTTTGGATTCTGAGCATCTCCTGTTGTGATGCAACTAGACTATTTTATTTAAGCAAATCCTAATTTTCTTAAGTGAAAAAAGAAATTGGATAATAAATTTAAGTGAAATTTTACAAATTTATTTAAGTATGTTAAATTCGCTTTAATTTTGCAACTTTTGTCGTTAACGATGATATATCGATAGTAGTTCCAATGCACCTTCAAACTATGACAAAACTCTTTTTAAGTTTTTTGCAGCAATACTGTTCTAATCAAAGGTTTCTTTTTTTCACCTTCCTCTTTCTTCTCGCTCAATTCACAAATTATGGACATTTGTTAATTTTTTTTAATTATTTTTATTTGGTGAAATTTGAAAAATGGCGTGTGGAATTTATTATGGATTTGTGTTGCAGGGAAAGAAATAGAGGGACATAGCTCTTGCTGATAGGAATTATGAAGAATCAAAGATTAAGATGAACGAGGTTACGAGGTCTAATTTGAGAGTTCGTCTTGGAGATGTTGTGTCAGTAATTCACATTCTTGCCATTGATGATACTATAAAAAATTCAAAATTCACTTAAGTAAATTTAATTAACTTAAAGTAAATATAAAATTTCACTTAAATTTATTATTCAGTTTCATTTTTACTTAACCAGATTTTGATTTTCATGCTTGTTTAAAAGTCGTATGAATTTTGCATCAAAAGGTAATACTGGACGTCGTATAAAAGGATAATTTCAGATGGTACATTTCTCTAATTGGTGATATTAAAATTAAATGCATTAACGATGAGATAATGAAGTAGATCCACATGAAACTGAGCATCGATTGATGCTGCCTTTACATATACGAGTTTATTATGAGGAAATTATTATTAAAGCTTGGATGAAGTTTCATTTCTTGGTAAGAATAATAGGGACAAATGAGATTCAAGTCTTGCCATGACCATCCTGTGGTATCCTCTGAATCGTCTCAATGAAACCGAGCATAGTTTCAGTACTTTTATCATCTGCAACAAAGATGCAGCAAACCAAAATCTCAATTTCAGGAATTTTATATTCACAAAACCAATATATATTTATAACCACTAACCAAGTCTGTAAACTCCATGCCCTTTAGGATGGTGAATCACAACAGGGTCCACGAATGCTTCCAACAAAGCTATGCTCTCTGGGTTCATGAAATCCTTCTCCCCTTCATCCCATAATAACACAAATCAAGTATAATAATCAATTAATTAGTTTGAGGGCAGATCTTCTTAATTTAAAAACTTTTATATCTAATATTAATATTTTATTTAACTTATATATATAATGACTAGTGAAGTAATAAATAAAAATTAAATTATAATCCGTTAGATATAAGTTAAATGAAAGATTTAAATTAAGTGTAAATTTTTAAATTTACACCAAATCCTTTTCCAATTAATTTAATCATATAATTATATTAGTTTTTTTTTAAAGAGTAATCGATCCATATGTAAGTAAGTTTTTAGGTGTATATCATTACGTTTATTCAAGTGATTTGTTTAAAATACTTTTTTATAATCATAATAATAATAAATATATTTGAAATAAAAATTACTTCAAAATAGTAGCAATATATAGACACTATATTAAAATTACATGATATCGTTGGATCTAATGTATTTTTTTAATAATTATTATTATTTAGTAAGCACGCATTAAAAAATCGTAATTACAATACACTAGATGCAACATTATTTTCAAACTAAAGATGTATTTAATCAACATAAGAGTAGAAGAAATTATAAGATATAATAAGAATAAGACAGTCTTTTATCTTATTTGATATTTAATAAAAACTAAATTAATAAATTGTATATTTTATAATTTTATCTTGTCAACTTATAATTTAAGCCATTCTACAAAATAAAATTTATATTAAAAAGAAAAATAAAATAAAACTGTAAGATAAATATATTGTATCCCATTAATTTAATAAAGATAAAAATAATAATAAAACATTCAATCATGTTCTTTTTATTTTTTTATTTTTTTTTTGCTAATATCATGCTCTTTTATTATATATGCTCTCTTATCATATCATATCATATCATATATGAAGAAAAATATACTTGAACAAAAGAATCAGAAGGGACTGTTTCTTGAAAGTACCTATAAAGTGAAGAGACGGGCACTCGATTGGTTTTGAAAATGCATTCGAAGCCAATTTAGGCATTCCAAACTTCTTTTCACCAAACTTTGCTCCTGAAATCAAAATCAGGAACTTGATCTTGTTCACCTTCCCAAGTGCTACGCCCTAAAGTCATCACTCACTTTAATCAAACCAAATTTTTTAATTTTATCATAACATGGAGGCAAAATAAATATATAAGATGGGTTTCTATTAAGTACCTCTGCTTGCATTCCTGGCAATGCAGCTGCTAAAATTGCTCCCTGAGTAACATTCTTGATTAATTAAAAATGGAATCACAAGATATGCATAAAGTTAAATAATAATATAACCGCACCTGAGAGAACCCCAGAAAACCATCAAAAGGACCATTTTTCACAATGTAATCTTCGATGTAAGCTAAACACTCTTCGAAATTAGTATACTCAGTGAAGTCCTGTACACAAATAGATAAATATTAGCAGCATGGCATGACTAAATTTATGTTGCATGTGGAGTAACACTCATTGTTCCTACAACCTCGTTGCCTTGGAACCATTCATAGTATGGAGGATCAAAAATGCCTTCAACGTCAGATTTTCCCCTCGCGGGAAATTGGCCATCGAGGAAAACGAGGTCCAACTTTTGTAGTACATTTTCTGGCCATCTTAAGACTTGTTGCTTAAGGATTTGACCACTGGTCCTGAATCCGTGGAGGCAAAGAATTCGAGGTTTTATCTGGCTTTGATCTTCCATTGCTTATAGCTTACAAGAAGGTTGATCTCGTGAGGGATTTCAAATGCTCGAGCAAGTGCTGGGCTTCCAAAACTCGTGGGGTTAACGAAGTAGCTGAGTATTTTCAACTGCTTCAATAACTACTCCTACCTACCAAAACTCCCCACTAGTTTAATAAAGTACTGCTACCTGTCCCAAAAATTATTTAAGTTTTGACACTTTTATCCACCCGAATATTTTGGAACTTGATCATAGATTTTAACTCTCTTTCACATACTCATGACGTTGAACTGCGTTTAGAATTAAAATATCATAATATATTAATTTTTATTTAATATTATTGAACATAACTAGATTATTAGTATTTTAATTTTAAAAATTGTATCTTTTGCTTGTTAATTTTAATTTCAGAATGTATTAATTTAAAAATTTAAAAATAAATTTAAACAATTACAGTATTTATAATATGATTAGTACCTAATAAAAAAATTAAGTACACTTTTTAGACTTTAATTATTTTTATTTTATTTTATATATTTATATATTAACTAAAATTAAAAATAGAAACAATAATTATTATTTATATAATATTTTTATAATTTTTATTGATCATGTATCTTTTTAATTACTTTTTATTTTTTTTAAATTCATTATTTATTATTTAATAAAATGTGCGATCCAGACCAAAATTAGCATTTACATATCTTTAATGTAATTTTTTTAATAAAATATACTAATTTTAAATGTTTAAATAAACTCTAAAGAATGAAAGTAATAGATAACGTCGTATGAAAAAGAGTGAAAAATATATAAATAAACTTTATTTCTGTCAAAATTTATTTGATTTAAAAGAATCCTCTAGTAACTCTCGGAATCATTTAAATCATTTGACCACAAGTTTCTGGAATGGATTAGTTGGGCACGTGTTCTTACACACATTTCACATTGGATTCAAGCACCAACAGTTTTCTGTTTCTCTCTGCCTCATCTATCAAGGGCGTCAGAATTTAAATGGTGATTTACTAAAACAATCTGCAACCCTTACAATAAAATGTAGCAATAAATACTTATCAAAATATGTACCAAGAAAAATAACCAAATTAAGTATTAATTTATTAAAATTTATGCTAAAATTGCAGCAAATTTTCTATGTCATGGGGCAGTCATTTTATCCTTAACTGATACATACATTTTTTAAGTATATCTCCTTTAATAAAATTAAACATAATATATTAATCATGTTAGCTTTTTTTCCCCTTAAAAATATTCGACCAATTTTTGATGCATTAAAATATGTCTGCATTATTTTTTAATAAAAAAATAATTAAAATATATATGAAAGTGTAATAGTATTTTATATTATTATCTAATTATAAGTTATCATACAAATAAAAAATATCTGACTTTTATAATAATTAATCTGAAAATCATACTTATTATGTATCTTAAATAGTTGACAATATATTAATTAAAATTAAACTCTTTAATAAAATAAATTATTTATTTCTTAATCATTATACTTAGGGCATTTGATAATATTTTTTTTGGAAAAATGATAATACAATTTGTATGATTCAATTCCTCTGGGCTGTTATAAATAAATTTTACAACGACAAGGGGTAAAGGTTGAGTCAGTGCTTGAGGGGATGAAATCCATTAGTCAAAGTCCACCCTAACACATTTTAAGGGGAAAAAAAACAGAACTAGCAATGATCCATCATGCCTACTGTAGGTATTTTGTAATGTATCGATGTATAATGTTTGGGTTTGGATAAGTATTTAAATAAACATGGGTAGAAGTATATAATAAAAATAATTAGGAATAAAATAAATTATTTTATAAGATGAATAAGTTAAAATTAATTTTGAGATAATTATAATTTATTTTATCTTATTAATATTTTTATATTTTCTCCTCATAAAAGATCTTCTCAATATTTTTTTAGAATTATCTCTAAAATCTTTTGCATTCATTTATTCAACCTAAAATTTACCCTTTCGTTATTTTGGTTAAGATTGATGAATTTCCGTTACTTAGATGACAACTGAAAAGGATAGGAAGACAAATTTTTGGATGTGGGATCCAAAAAAATGTCTTCTCCCTAAAGGCAAGATTTTGGCTGTGAGAAAGCATGTTGCACATTTTTAGCCTTCATTCACAACCTTCCATGAATATTTTGTTCTAACTCTAACCACACAGCCCCCATTGCAGGATTTGCTTTGCCCTTTTTTGTCCCCATGCTTTGCTCCTTCATTGCCTCCCAGCCAAAGTTTACAACTCATCACTCCCAATGAAGCTACCCAATTGCTATAGGTCCTTTGCAGTCATGCCATTTAAGGCATAAACCATCAACAACTACATAGAGAAATAGCCCCATAACAACCACTGAGACCATCCAAATCCACCATTGCAATGAGTTCATGCCCAACCTTTATTGGGTCATATTTTCTCTTGGTCTCCAGGTCCAAAGATTTTAATATTTTATTTTGGCAGCTTTTAGACTATAATTTGGGTGCTTGCAGTATATTTTTTTCTATTCCTTTTTATGTGTTTATTCAAATAAGTAAAAACAAAACATTCCTATTTTTCCTCATTTCTATCAATTAAGTAATACAATAAAATATATTTACAAACTGGTCTATATTATTTATCAAAATTGTGATATTATTTTTTTATGTTAAAGATACAAAAAAATATAAAATGATTTATCAATGTATATAGACAGCAGAATATAGAGCTTTTATATCCAATACGCAATAAATACAGAACATTTGTACACAGAGATTATAACAAAAAAGCAGTGTTGGGAATGAACTTTTTTATTTTCCCCATAATCATCGCCCGTAGCTGGGCTTTGATCCCTCCACTGTTGTGGCCTGATCATCGAGTCCATCTGTTCCCACTTCTTCTGCAACGTTTTCATTGGATGACCCATCAAGTAATTGGGTTGTCGATAATCTCATGATGGACAAAAATGAAAGGAATATACATGCATAATTCTATTAAAATAAAATAAAACATTAAAGTGAAAAAATAATAGGGGTCCTTGCCTTGCTTGCTATGAAATTATTAAAATAATATTATAAATTTATGTATTTATAAATAAGAATAAAATTAAATTTTTAATTTTAAGAAGATAAATGATTTTAAATAAATTAAAAAATTTATAATCATTTTAAAAATATATATAAAATTATTAAATTTTTAAGTCTAACAATTAATTATGCATCATTTTTTTATTTATAAACTATTTTATCAAACACTTTTAATTAAATTATTTAAGTTATCAACTTCATTTTTAATTTTAACTTCTGGTTAGCTTACCAACTTTTGGATAGCTTATTCGTTACTTATGTGAAAAACACCTTTACAAGTTGTTTACATGAATTGAAATACAATGGAATGAAACAAGGGTAGACTAAAATATGAATGTTTAAATTCACTTCCTTAGTTTGGATCCATTGAAAATAAGGATTGAAATTCAATAATTTCATTGAGGCTCACCATTTTTATTTCCTACATTCAAAGGCATGAAACGTAACTATGAGCCAAAAAATAAATCATGACAGGACAGGAAAAAAAGGTTGAATAACAGTGGATGTTTTAAGAACTTTTTAAAGATAAATAAGTCTTTTTAATATTTTAAGCGTATTACTTTCTTTTACATTTCAATCTATCCAGACTACTGTTTTATTTTATTTAAATTTTATTTTTATCTATTTCATTTTTTATTTTATTTTATCCATCTCAATTTTACCCTTAGATCCAAACAAGGCATTATTCTTTAAAATCTATTAAATGATAAGATGATTAACTAAGAGAATCTCACATATTAGTTATGAGAAATGTCAAAATACGCTTAAAATTTATTAAAATTTTAAAAAAATACATTTTTTAATTTAATAACATATTTTATATTTTTAATAATAGTTAAAAGTATGTTAAAAAAGTATATTAGAAAATATTATTCCACCACACCACTGACTATTTATAGACTTATGTTTATGAGAGGGGTCAAAACACTTCAATTATCCAAATATAAAAATGAAAATCATGAAAAATTGAATGGATTAAAATTAAAAAGCTTAAATATATATTTTTAAAAAAATTATATATTTACTAGTTTTTAATTTTAAATTTTAGTTTTTCTTTCTAAAGTAATATAACCAAAAAAATTAATATGCGATCACTTTTTAATTACTCACATAATTACTGAAAACAAAAGTATTGAATTAAAAAAATTGTAAGTAAAAATATATTTAAACTTGACATCTACCATTTTTTAACCGTATACGGCGCTGTGTATTTATTTACTTATTTATATTTTAGTAATTTGAAATATGGTGGGGAAACTTCCGAGGGGAGAGTGACATGCTTAGTTGGGGAAGAGTGTAGAACCTGTCTTGACATTGGACAATGTTTTTGTAGCTATCCTTATACTCTCTGTTGGTTCCTATGACCTATCCAAATAGTGATATTTATTGTCACTTTTCAAGATATTCTACGACTTATGGAAGAAGCTAAACGATTGATAATAACAGAAACAATTTTGATAATGGTTAACATAATTCAACCTAAAATATTAGGCTAAAATGTACTTATTATATTGTTCTTCTTTCAACTTGACAAGACAGTACATAGTGTCACAAATTGCAGTGACATGGAATTTTGTTCAGTTAGTCCAACCTCGACCAAAGTCATTGCTGCTTTATTTGATGTGAGTTAGTTGAACTTAACATGAGTATCTGGGTCTCCTTCACGATGTCTGATTGAAATCTCTCCATGCTCGAAACAAACAAGGATGTATATTTCAATGGAAAATCTTTTGTAAGGTGTTTATACTTTAAAAGATAAAATAAAATAAATTAAAACAATAGATGCGATAGATAATTAAATCTTTTGTAGTTGTGATTCTCTTTATTTGTAGATCTCTTTTGTATTATATCATTTTTTACATTTTTCACTTCCTCTCTCTCTCTCTCTCTCTCTCTCTCTCTCTCTCTCTCTCTCTCTCTCTCTCTCTCTCTCTCTCTCCCTCTTGGTTTTTTCTTTTTTTGGTTTATCTTCGTCTTTTTTACATCCAACTCAACCCCCGTGATAAAATGTGAAAATAACATTAATCGAATTGTATTATCAAACATATCGTGTTTCACGTGATTTTGACTCAAGTATTTTTGTCACTTTAAATATTGTTATTGTTTTCTTCACAATGAAATTGTCTATTTATAGCAAACATATATAATTTATTTTTAAATAAGAAACAAAACTGGTGAATAGAAAAGATGTGAGAACTTCTGTATGATGAGTGAAAGTAATTGGTAAAACTTAACCATTCATTTTTACGTGTAATTTTATCTTTTAAAGTGTATAACTTTTTTTAAAAAAATATCAATTCAATACTCTGAAGCTGTACTTCCTCAAAATTTAATCATTAGTTTTATATTTTCAATATTTTTTTTTTACCTTCAGTTCGTAGAAAATTATCATCATATTAATTTTTTTTAATTAAAGTAAAATTTTAAATAGCTGTATTTTTTATTATTTTAATTATATGAAAGAGTATTTTAGTATCACATTAAATCTTTAAAGGATTAATTTAAAGAGAAAACATTTGAAATATTAACATCACTATGGTTTAAATGATTGATATTTTAAAAAAAATAATAATGTACTACACATACAACCTTAACGGATCGAATTGAGAGTGTTTTTTGTTTTTTTTACAATAAATTAAAATGAAAATATATGTTAACCCAATAAATATTCATGAAAGTTACCACTAACGGATAAGTTTTTTACTCTTGTATTAAATTTGGTTTTGAATGTAAGTAATCACTGATAACCAAAGTTTCACACACACACATACATTTTAATTATATTTTATAACTTATAATAGAAAATTGGAAAAAAAAAATTTAATTGAATTTTATGTTGCAATTTCAATAAACTTTTTTTATTTTATTTTACAACTGTTAAGGTTGTTATTCACATAAACCAAAATACGTTTTTTCGGACCATGCCTAGTTATCCCTAATAATCAGCCACTCGGACTCATATTAAGAGTATGTTAGTTTTACTTCATAGGGCGTGCTTATTATATAATTAGAGAAATTTATCAAATTTTTAATATAAAATATGTAATTATATAGTAATTAGTTAAAATACATATTTTAATTCCATTAAAAAACTTTAAAATAAATCTCACACTTGAAAGTAATTTATTTCAAAGTTATTTTTTTTTGGTAAAATATTATATAATTAAGATGTATCTATAAATCAATCTTAATTATAAATATTACTTTAAGACGTATACTACTTAAAAATAATGATTCTAAGTGTAAAAGAAACGAACCTTTAATTTCCTATTACTTGATGTCAAGGGAAAGGAGTGTTAATTTTTCGTTTTGCTAGCAGCGCATTGGGAAATATTGAAAGTGAATACTGTTGCACCTGCGAAAAGGAAGCCTATATGATTATTAGTTTCATTTTTTTAATGGACATTATATTTAATATTAGATATAATTATTTTGTTACTTCGTATTTTATACACACAAATGATTCTTAAAATTAAAGGGGAGAATTATGGATCTGTAAAATATATATATTTTCTTCTATACAAGTACATTACTTGTATGCACGCATCTATGAGTATTTATGAGACAAGTTGAAATAGATTTATTTTTATTTTTATTTTCATTTTCATTTGACCCAAAATTTTGATAAGATTAATTGTTTGAATCAAAACTCAGTCCAATCAATATCCAAATAATATAGAGGGTAAGACTTAACCATTTTAATGTATTAGTATAATAAATGAATTTTAATATTATATATAGTTAAATTATAAGATTAAAATATCTTTTAAATTATATATTTTAAAACGAAAAATATTGATATAAATTCAACATCATATTATTCAAAATATTATCAAGTAAATTATAAAGTCTCATTGTTAATAATATGATGAATAGCTTTAAATGTATTGAAAAATATAGTATACAGTGACAGTGATTGTAACCCATGTATCCCCAAAAAATGTGCAGTACAACGTGGAAAATAATGAAAAAAAAATTGTAGTACAATACATTTTTTTTTTCTTTCTTTTAATTGATTCTTACCTGGCTCGGAACGATCGAACATTCCACATATCATAAATTGGATGCAATTCCATGAAAAGGAAATGCGTGTATTTTATTGTTGAAACAAACTAGCTTTCAATTCCATTGAAATGGAAATATGGATTTTAAATAGCATGACATTTTTGATGACGTATATTTAAAAATATACAACAAAAATTAATATATAATAATTCTTATTATTAATATATCATATTTTATTATTTTTGATAAAAAGAAATTATGCATATACGTAAACACATAAAAATAAATTTATAAAACCATGATAATTGGACTCATTCATTGGTGGGTTTGGCAAACCCCCCTTTGTACTTTCCCCGTATTTTACAAGCAAAACGGACAAACATAAAAATTGCAAAAGTCCAAGCTAACCTATATTATTAAGATATTAATAATTGCCAGCTTTTGCCAGCTCTCAGCTCATCATTAAAAGTTAATTTAAGAACAAACACACACCCCAGGGAAGACTTTGCCCCTTACAGTCCGAAAAATGACACCGCCATACCTTGGATTTCCACATTTTTTCACATGGTCGTCTTATTCCTTTCGCAGCACGTGTAGTGTTATCATGCCAGTTTCCCTCTGGTTCCAGCTGCACATTGGTCTTCTAAGTCCTTCTCCATCACCATGTTCTCAACATCACTGTATCACTGGCACGACAACAAAACATGCACTATACGATACTTTCTTCATAAATATCATCTATATTATTATTTTATTTGTAGGAGTTGGAAAATCACCTTGTTAGTTGTTTTCCATTTGCAACGGTTGGTTTTAATTATTCTTTGTTTTCTCTACCCCCATTATCAAATATGTGATCTAAAATGACGTTACAATTCAAAATGGGAAGGGTAAAATGAAGAGGTCCTTTTCGTCTGCTGGAGGGTTAGCAATTACAAGTTTTTTTCTTTCGGTTTTATTTCAGATTCCAAAATTCTTGATATATAATTATAATAAAAAAGTTTTTATCAGGTAAGAGACAAGAGTGGCCTCAACACGTGTGAAGGACCCCGCTTTTGACCTGATTTACGACTACACGACCGAAGCCATCGACGGACTAAAAAGGTTACACGTGGGAACTCTAGATGAACGGTTAGAAAGTGAGGGTAATGTAGTAAAATGGAAGGACGACGTCCTGAGTTGTTGAAAAGGTTAACGCGGAAGACATAGTGGGAGGGGTCGCAGTAGGATTAGGAAAATGGCTGGAAAAACCGTACACAGTGGTGGCGGGAGACAGCGACTGCTCACTGACCATCTGAACCGACACATGTCCCAGACCCAAAGGGGTGTTCAGGTAATATTGAACAACTACAATGGACAAAAAGACAAACTAAGTACACACATTCACAAAAATCATAGTGCCCAATGCAAAATCCCCAATTTGGACACAGCACGAGCATCCACATCTGCCAGCTAATAATTGGCACAATTACACTAATATAGTAGAAGAATTTGTACCCGTCCTAAAAGAAAATTCAAATGGAGATAAAAAAAAAAGTGTTGTTGACCCATAATTACTCACATCACACCGCCCTTAGTCCGTCCACGATAGAATGCAAGTTGTACAACATAAATATATATTAGAGTTACACAATATGATTAGATAAATTGTATGTGCGCATATAGGAGCAAATTAAATTAAGACATTGGAGTTGGAGGAATCTCGTAGCATTATTGATCATTAATCGCTGTCCTCCCTTCCACTCCTTTGAACCCATTCTCCCCTCTCCTTTTTTTATATATTCTGTTCCCTTTTTCATCTGCCCCTGCTCAACTCTTCTCTTCTCAGTTTCTCTCTCTCTCTCTCTAGAAACCACAACATGGGTTCTGGTGTAGTACAATTGTTTGTGGTGTTGGGGCTCTTGGCTAGCTCATGCCTAGCACAAGCTCCAGGAGGAGCACCCACGCAGCCACCGACAACCACCCCACCACCACCCAAATCAGCACCAGCCCCATCACCGACACCAAAAACCCCACCCCCAGCACCTGCACCGACACCAAAGACTTCACCACCACCTGCTCCTACTTCTACTCCAACTCCCGCCACTTCTCCACCATCTTCTTCTCCTTCACCGTCACCTCCTTCTCCGGCAGCACCGGCTTCTTCTCCTTCTGAAGCACCCAACTCTCCCTCTTCTACCCCTCCTGGTCCTGCACCCGGACCCGGAGGCTCTGAGCCACCACCGGCAACACCACCCTCTGCTGCATTCTCCCTCGCAAACAACTTCATTACTGCCACTGCTCTCATGGGTACCCTCTTTGCCATGCTCTTGGCTTAGAAGAACTTTCATTGATGTACTTGATTCGTCCACGTGGAGGCACTTGAGCCCTTGATCTTCTTTTTCATAGACGGACGGACGGGATCTATTTCATTTATCCTCTGCTCTTGTTGAGTAGCTTTTCTTTTTCTTTTTCGTTTTTTTTATGTGTCTTCTACTGTTAATTTTCGGTGATGTGTTTGTTCATTCGATATTTTGGAGGGGTGACCTTTGATGATGATCTTCGTGATTATTTGGTGATTCATTGTTTTGGTGTTCACACGTGTATGTAGTGACCTTGATGATTTCATTGTACATCTAATAATTGAAAGAATAAAACAGTTTGTCATTCTTTTTAGTTACAATATTGTTTTGTGCTAAATTTTCGTTTCCGTCGTCGGAATCTCTGATCGAGTACGCAAAACTACTCATGTTCGTGTGATCCGGAGATCTAATGCTTTGTTCGAGAGATGTGAAATTGTTTCAATTTGTTCACAATTATCTCGATTTTTCTTAGAAAAAGACAATGTGTTTAAATTGGACGATAGAATATGGCTCGAGAGTTCTTTAAAATTGAAATGAAAAAGTAAATGTGATAAGGTTTTTCCTCGCTTTTCATTCTGACCACAGATCCACAAGGAAGCGCGTACAAAAGAAGGAAAATAATGTAGTACTCATTATTTCTTTTTGACATCTTTTACGCATGCACTACGATTTTTGTTTTTTGATTCCTAGATTATTTATTTGCAAGAAGAATGTTAACATAATTTTTTAGTGTTGAATTTACGTAATCATTAATAATAAAATTTATTAAATTAACATTTATTATATTTTTACTATAATGAATAATTTTTAAATTTATTTTTAAAGTTTGAAGTTAATATTTTTTTTAGGAAATAGATTATTAAAGTCAAGCCTTTTTTCTTGCACATGGATAAGAATTAACTCTTTATTAACACTTTTAAAAGGTTTAATTATTCATTAAGTGTGTTAAACTTTACTATATTTTACATCTTTTACATCAAAATAAATAGTAAAATTAATTTCTTTACACGCAAAAAATTAGCAAAGTCATTGTATTTACATCATAAAATTATACATCTGTGAAGTCATCCATTAATGAGTAAACTACATTCATAAAAGAAACTTCAGAGACCTCCCTGCCTGTCAATGTTAAATTTAGATCAGTCATTGGATGTAATAAATAAAATAAATTTATATAATACTTTTATAACATTATTATTTTATAATATTTCTGTCTATTAATTATTTAATTTTTAATTTTCGTATATTATTAGTATAAAATTTTATATAAAAAACTTCTGTAAATATGACTTTTGATATAGTTATTTAAATAAGTAATAATATTTAATTACATGATATTTTATTATTAGATGATAGTGTAATATATACTAGTTAAATACTTATTTTATTTTACACCCTTTTTTATTTTTTAAAGATTTTAATAAAATCAGTTCAAGCTTATTAAATTGATACTAGTTCACGTTAATTAGAGTCAGTTTCACACTGAGTCAATTTGCATAATCGGTCCATGTACAAAAAAAATTGCATAATCAGTCGAAAGTTTGATACTCAAGGTCTAACAAAGAGCCTTTAATTAAAATGAAGAACTCATAAAATTAAATGAAACTAACATATACTTGATATTTATAAATTAACCGTTCAAATCTATCAGACAAAATTTTCATCATATCACTCGAAAGACCTTTTGTTTTTGCATCGTATTGGAAATGAGACATTTTATCACATGCAATCAAGCCATAAAAAACTGAGTGAGGCATTTGAGTATAGAACATGAATAATTTAGAGGTTACTAGGACTGAGCCTACTTCATAATCCCTATCAAAAATTCAAAACATTTACCACTCTTACCATTTGAGCTAAATTCCATATGAATGTTTGGTCACTATGATGTATAGCTCTGTATATTTTGGAAACCAACACTCTCCAATAACTTGACTATCTAAATAATTATTTTTTCCATTTAAACAAAAAATTAAAATTTTAATAATCAATGGTCAAATTTTAACGCTGCTTCATGCCCTTTTAAAATTTTGCTCCCATTTGTTTTGGATGCGCTGAAACAGAACAGCCATATCTAAGGTACGGAGTGGTAATTGATTAGAAGCTTCGCTGATTAAAATTAGAATGCCATCATCAATTCTATGTGACGTTACTGATGATGAAACGAAGCTTAATTTTCTACATTGTCTGGCTTCTTTCTCAAGGAGAAAACGTGGGTTTCCTCGCCTTTTCCTAGTAATGCAATGAAGATAGTTTAATACCCACTTACAAAAATGACTAGTTTAAGACAAATAGTAAAATACTAATCCAGACGTTAAAGATATTAATTAAGAAATTTTAAAAACCATTAAAAATATGATTAATACATACCTATTATAATTTTTAATAGGAAATTTTTATATTTTAATTCTTTAATCGATGTAAACATTAATTAGCAAGATTCTTAGTTTAATACCCATATCAATTCCACAGAAGATTGGCATGCTAAAACAAAATTTTCCTTAAATATAATAATATGTGAAGGTGGCAAGCATGTACTAGCCAGTAGCCAAATAGATGCCTCCAACAAGAATTTGTATTATTGCAAGCAAGTTGCATCTGACTACTGATTGGTTAAACTGCTAACTCCTGACTTTACTAGTGGATTAGATCGGTAAGATTTAGCATATATTACTTCCGTATATATTTATTTGTTTAAGGTTCAAAAAATTGTACACCATAAATAATTTAATTAATAATTTTTTATTTTGAATTCTTTAATTACTATAAATTCTTTATGTGTTTTATTTATTTTTTACATAAATAAAAAGATCTATATAATATAGTAAACCTAATCCACCTCTTTACACTTGGCACAAGAAGGTTTTTTTAAGAATTTTTAAAAATAAAAAAATAATAAATTTTACAATATCCTTTATTTTTAATTTTATTAATAGTAAATGAGTAAATTAGTTTAATTACATTAATTTCTCTAAAAACTTTTTAATAATAAAAAAATATTTGATTTAGAGATACAATAAAATTAAAATTATTGTCTAACAAAATTGTAGAGTAACAGTTAGTATTTTTTTAAAACATTTTTTAATAATAAAAAAATACTATTCCATTTTCTATAATTGTATAGTTAGAGAAAAAATCAGAAATAAAATAAAATTAAAATAAAATACTTTAAACAAGATTAATAATAATATTTACTAATTATTATATTAGATCTTATAATTTTAAAAAAAAAATCAAATTAGAGATATGATAAGATTTAAAGTAATTGTCTAGAGAAATTATGTACTAATATTTAGTTTTTTTTAATTTTCTAATGATAAAAAGAATTTTAAATTATAGATATAATAAAATAATTTAAATAAAAAAATAAATAATTTAAACTCAATATTAAATCATATTTTATATTAAACAATAATAATGATATAAAATTATTCTTATATTGTACACTATAATTCCTTTGATAAAAATATTTATATATTTTGCTATAAAATAATAAAATTATGAAATAATATTTAGTATTTTTTATTTAAAACTTGATAATGATAAAAAAATTAAATAAAAAAATTAAATTATAGATACAACAAAATAATTTAAATAAAAAATAATAATTTAAACTAAATATTAAATTATATTTTACATTATATGTTTTCTAATAATAAAATTATTATAAAATAAAATATCTTTAAAAAAATAATATTTACTAATTATTATAGTATACCTTATAATTCTTTATGAAAACTTGCTAATAATAATAAAATATTTGAATTAGAGATACAATAAAACCAAAAATAATTGTCCAATAAAATTGTGGAGTAATAGTTAGTATATGTTTTTTGAAAACTTTCTAATAATAAAAAAATATTTAAATTAAAGATATAATAAAATAATTTAAATAAAAAATAATAAATAATTTGAACTAAATCTTAAATTATATTTTATATTAAGTACTTTCTGATGAGACTTAACACGAATTTTTTTTTTCTATAATGACTCTAACAGTACTTAATCAAAGATAAAATCATAATTAAAATTAAATTAAAATAAAATACCTTAAACATGACTAGTAATAACATTTACTAATTATTATAATATACCCTATAATTTTTTTTTGAAAACTTTCTAATAATAATAAATAATTTAAACTAAATATTAAATCATATTTATGTTAAACAAGAATAATAATATAAATTTATTATTATAATATACTCTATAATTTCTTTGATGACTATATTCATATATTCTACTATAAAATAATGGTTACACCCATATTAGTAGCACCCATAGTTATTAAAATTAATAAAAAAAATTATAAGAACAATATCTAAATATTTTAACTTAATTATAATATTGTAATCTTTTTATAATTTTATAAAGGAATTGAATCATTTTTCTATAATTACTCTAAAAGTGCATAATTAGACATAAAATTAGATATAAAATTAAATTAAAATAAAATATCTTAAATAAGACTAATAATATTTATTATATTTTAAAAATATGTCCTATAATTATTCCTAGTTAAAAACTCAATTTGTACTGTTTACTATTAAAAGATCAACATTTATATGAAATAGTGTGTTTGTATTTAAAGAGTAATTACTGTAAACTTTGCTCACAGTTTTATAGTGAATCTAAGAGGTTTGCTCAACTATTTTCATTGACTTTTCTACTTTTTCTATCTCACATTTTGTTTTTATTTGCTTATTTATACTAATTAGCTCAAATTCTATTTTGTAATCATAATAATATCCAAACGAGTTAATAGTTCTATCCTTTTATTTCATATTTCTTGTTATTCGAAAAGAGAGTAGACAAGATATTGTTTTTTCAACAATTAATTCTTCTTATGGTCTCATCGCAAAGTATTGAAGCAAACTAAGAACATGAGATCGATGATGGGTGTTGAGAACCATGCACGTACAAAATGTGAACAATTTGCCAAATGGGTATTAAATGTTGGTGATGGTATCGTTGCTGAATTGAACGATGAAGATGGATTGGTGGAGATTCCTGATGACCTTTTAATAAAGGAGTCATCTGATCCTCTTGCAAGCATTATTAAAAGTACATATCCAAATTTGCTAGAACATTTAAATAACTTAAGTTATTTCTAAGAAAGAGTCATTCTTACTTCTATACTTGATTTAGTTGACATGGTAAATAAGTACATGTCCACAATGATTCTAGGGAATGAAAGAATTTATCTTAGCTCTAATAATGTGTGCAAAACAAACTCAAATTCTACAAGTAATGAGTATTTGTGCAATTCATAATACTTGAATGCCATAAAAGGTTTCGGGCTTCCAAATCATTTATTAAAGTTGAAGATTGAAATTCCAATAATATTTCTTAGAAATATTGATAATACATCTGGACTTTGTAATGGTACTAGACTATTAGTTTATAGGATGACTTTTCACGTGATTGAAGCAAAGGTTATATCTACAAATAATTTTAGAAAAAGTGTTTAGATACCACAACATGGTTATAACATCATCGGACACAATAATATCTTTTAAGTTTCAACATCGACAATTTTCAATTGCAGTACGTTATGTAATGACCATAAA
Source organism: Abrus precatorius (assembly GCF_003935025.1). Taxonomy (NCBI): domain Eukaryota; kingdom Viridiplantae; phylum Streptophyta; class Magnoliopsida; order Fabales; family Fabaceae; genus Abrus; species Abrus precatorius. The sequence continues at coordinate 24,037,621 of NW_020874406.1, read as the reverse complement.
TAAAAGTCAAAGTCAAACTTTGTCTAGTGTTGGTTTATATTTGTCAAAGCCCTTTTTTTCCATGGACAATTATGTGATTATCTTTAAAGTTAAAAATAAAAAGGTCTTAATATTCTAATATGCAATAGAGAAAATATTGTTTCAAGTGGATAAACTTTTGTAATGTTTAGTTGGTTGATACAAACTAATGATATGTAATTACAAAGATTTTTTTTAATAAATTTTCTTTCCATCTTTCTCATTAAAACCTCGTGCACCACATGTGTGAAATACTAGTTATAATAATAAAGGATTTTATTAATTGCAACCTTTAGAGCCGAAGATAAACAACTAATAATAGTAAAATTTTATTAAAAAAAAAAGTATTTATTATATTTTTATAACTTCAATAGTTGTGTCATAAAATTTTCTATTTATGAATACTTAAACTCAGCCTTAAAGCTTGAGATTAACAAAACTAATAATAAATTTTAGTTTAAAAATCTAATAAATAAATTTAAATATAAATAATATTATTTATTTTTTTATTAATTAAACCATCATTTATCATCTATTTATTTCATGTGTATAAGAAAAGTATATGCACTATTTAATATACTCTTTTTGTATATTTTTAATTATTAATCAAAATTATTAAAAATTATAAAAGCATAAATAAAAAGAATAAAATATGTATAATTTTCATACTTTTTAATAAAATTTAAATAATAATTAAGCATGTATTAAAAAATATAATGAAAAATATTGCTAGCATTTTTATATTTAAAATTTTTCTTCTTCTTCCTAATCTTAACGATGATAGAATTCTAACACGTAACAATCTTATTTATAAAGATATATGGTGGTTATTTCTTACTCATTATTATATCTTATTTGGTTAATTTTAATTTTTATATTATTTTAAATGTAAATTTATTAAAATATAATTGACTCCAAAATTATTATAAATATTTTATTTTTATCTTCATTTTTTTAATTATTTTACATTTCCGTTTTCATCTTTACAGTGCACAGCATCTCCCTCAATTGCAGACGAAAAGTAACTTAATATAAAAAGAATTTAGTGACTAAATTATTTAGCATACGTAATATAAGATTTATTTAATAAAATAAAATCTTGGGTGTATTATTGAATTTAGTGACTTGATCCATCATGTAACATGTCTACACGTATTGGAGATATATTTAATGAAAAATAGTTAAAATTATAAATGTATACCATATATGTGGTCAAATTTTAAAATTAGTAGTAATTATATAATTATTTAAAAAATGAAATTACTGAAAAATTTGTTATCACACTAATATATAAAAAAATTATTTGACTTTTTAAAAAAAATATATTAACATATTTTAATTATTCTATAATTTTGATTATTCTCTTATAATTGTATACTTTGTATTTAATCTTTTATTCATAGATAATTGTGATTGTAGACTTTAATTAATTTATAAGAATTTAAAACTTTTCACAAAAAAGACAAAATAAAAGGATCGAATTTTAAATGAATAAGTTTTAGAATAAATTTTGACCTTTGTTTATATTAATTACTATTTTCTCTGTAGTATTAGTCCAAATTGGAAATGAACATTTTAATTTGATCGGCCAACTACTATCTTTAAATTTTTCTGAACAAACTTCTAAGGTCAACACCTAACAAAATTAAAAATTTTCATAAATGGATTAGACCTTTGTAGATATATATGTGCCTTTCATACCACTAGTATGAGACTTAATCCTCTTTAGTTGTTTACTATTTTCATTCTTAAAATCATTCTTATATTTTAAAAATAATAAAAGCAAAAGCATGAGTGTAACAATCGTTTTAAAAGGGTTGTGGAAAATTGTTTTGGATCATAACCTTCTAAAATTAGTAAACCTTGTACTCAAAAGTTGTCTTTTAATTCCATTACTTCTGTGACAAATTTGAAAGTGTATTGATACGATTCTTATAAATGATTCAATCTTCTTTAATTGCGATTAGATGTTTCGAGCCACTTGATCCAAAGTGTATTTGTTTTAGTGGCATAATTATCTGTAATTACATATATACATTTTTTAAATAATTGCAAGAAATTGGAGTGATTAAAATAGTCTATAATGATAAAATAATTAATATCTAACATAATTTTATACAAATTCAATCGTTAGATGTTAGAATTGCACATTATGTTATTCTTTACAAATTACAGTTGACAATGGAAACACATTATTTTCCCTTCTATACAATGTGTTTTGAGAATTGTTAGAAACATGTCTCTATAATAACATTTTTATGCATAACCATTGCGAGTGTAAGGGTTTTTAAAAGTAATTAAATTTAGAACTGTTTTTCGAGGGAGATCTTTGTTCAACCTTTTTAAAAAAAAGAAAAAACATGGTCATTTAATGGTGATTCTCTTTGTTCCATGCTTGTCTTAATTTTATTTTAACATAAACATGTATTATGGACGATGTATCTAAAAAATGTATTATTTTACGAAATAAAAAGAAAAAAAATTAACTATAGAAGATTAAAAGTGTTATGGTGTTTTATAATATTACTAAGATTAAAGTACACGTATACTAATACAGAGAAGATGTGAAGTGCTTGACACGACATGCAGATAAAAGTGATTCATGATAGCAGGGTTCAACCTTTGCAATCACTACATGCAAACGAAAATCCATCATAGTTATCTTTATTCCGAGAGAGAGAGGAAAAAAAATGTGGTCCATTAGCTACGGATGAGTGAACTCAAATGATGGTCAAAGTAACACCCATAAATGCACGATTAAATTTTGATACACCCTCCAGTTTTTTCTTATAAAAAATAAAATAAAATATTTTTTTGTTTTTATTATAAAATAAATAATAATTTCAAAATGTATTAATTATTATTTTTTTATATTTTTTATTAACTATATCGTTTAATATTATAAATATTTTTAAAATAAAATCTATATTTATAAAAAATATAATTGATTTAATTACTTTCTTTAGTCTTAATAATTTAATTTTTTTATAAAAAAAATTGAAAGTAATAATTTATAATATACTTTTACGATTATGCATGACCCGATCCACGTTTATGATAATCTTTGTGATGACTTTTGAGCCCAAACAATCAAGAAATGTTATAAATGCATTTTTAACTTCATTTATTGAAATTTTGAAATAAATGTGAAAGATAAGGGAGGTATATAAGATGGGTACATAAATTTGAAGACTTTTTTGTTCCTTTTTTTTAATTATTATTTACAAAAACCTATTAGACTACAATATCTGCCCTATGTATGAAAAAATGCAAACATTGTAAGATTTAATTTTATTTTATGAGTCTGAAGCGTTATATATTAACATGGGTGGGGAATTTCAATTAATGTTTGTATTTATTGCGTGAATGATACAATAGTTAAAATTATCTGTGACCAATCCCAATTAAAGCTGGAGGAACCGTCATCTTTTGAAGAAGATAAGAGAAAGTAAAGTTGAATTTGACAGAAAAATTCTTTCTCTTTAAATTGAATAATATATCGTCAATACTTTGCAGAATGATTCTTGTTTTTTTGCAATTGGATATTATAAAGGGAATGTAAAAGTAACTTTTCATTTATATTGTTATTTCAATCCCCAAAAAAAGCAACGAAGAAAAGGAGGCACCAAAAATTCAAAATTGTTTAGATTTGTTAGAGCACTGAATAGTGAATAGTGTTTATGTCAAAAACTAGTAACAGTAGAACAAGCCATAATATACAATAATACTGTTGTTTTAATAGAAATGACGCGAAATTAGTTACTTATTATGAGAAACGATAATGGTGAAAATATATTATTAAATTTTATTTAAATATATAAAATTTAAAATTATATAATTTTTATGTAGCTATATGATTAGCAATTATTCTTAATTTTAAATATTTATATATAATTATACGATCTAAATTTATTGAACAATTTTAAGAATGTGATCAAAGTCTTTATTTTTATATATTTTATTGATTTGTTATTGAGAATTTTGATTTTTTATTAGATGACGAGTGGTTTGGAGTTTCAGAATTCCATTCAAATAGTGAATAATTTGATTTATAAAAATGAATTGATATTGTTTTGTTATTAGAGAGAAAAAAATATAATAAAAATGTATATAAATTTTAAATTTAAGGAGAAAAATTAACTTATAACGATATGAGTTACACTCAGGTGTTATATTGTCATTTATATAAAATGTAGCTTTTGGCAATCAAACTTTATTTATTTTTTGTCCATTTTTATCAAAATTAAATAATTTAAAAATATAATTTAGAAGTCTTATTTTATACAATTTAGAAGTATATATTCTATTAATTTTAATCTTTGAAAAATAAATAAATAATTTTAAATTAATATAAAAATTTAAAGATATTATTTATGAGATAAAATTTTTTAATGTAAAAATAAATAAATTATTAAATGATATAACAATCTCGATCTCGATGTAAGTTGATTCTTACGCGTAACGGTATTATCACGTATTAAATATCAAACTTAATAGAATGCCACATCTAACAACCTTGTTTGAAAATTAAACTTTAAATAACTCTTTGAATATGTAATATAAGAATACCTATTTATTAATATTTTAAATATTAAATAATTCATTAAAATATAATAACACGATAAAGTACCAATTAATATTTAAATTAGATAAAACTTATAAATTCAATTCACTTAAAAAAAATTTAAGTTAAATGACTAAATAAATAGAATTCACTCATTTTATGAAATTCGATATCTATTCTCATCTAATATTTTCACACACACAATGATATAAGGAAAAATTAATTTTATTAATATAATTCATGAAAATTTATCGTAATTATGTATATAAAATTTTATATTTATAAATATATATTTTACTAAATTATCATATATCATAATAAAGTAAAACAGAAAATATTAATTAATATTAAATTATATAAAAAAATATAAACTTAATTTATTTTACAAAAATTTAAAGTTTAATAATTAAATTAATAACATTCATATTTAAAATACTATTTTACTAAATTTTAAACATATTATTATTTAATTATATGTGTGTGCTTGCGCGCATAATCCCAACAGAGTGATGATAAGCACTTGACTAAACATTGTAAGGTATGCAAAGCAGTTGAAAAATTTCAATTTGGGCTTTCTATGTAATATAAGCCCACCATCAGAAGAATCTGTCCATTTGCGATTAGTAGAAGAGCTTAGTGACGAACAAAAACCTAACTAGAGCACAGAAACTGGACATGACTCATTTTAATTAATCATGTTACTTTATTTCATTATTTTTAGAAATTTAATTTTAAAATATGTTAAATATTATTTTAAAGTTGATTTATAAACTTGTTTTAGAACTGTAATTCGAAATGTATTATTTTTAAAATATATATAATTTTAAAAGTTATTTTGTTGCTTTGAAAAAATAGAAGTAATTTATGAATTATTTCTGAAATTAAAATATTGAAAAAATGCTCAATGTGGTGAAGAGTTTGTCATTGGCATTTACAAATGCTTTGATTTTCGGCACTCCTCATCGACGTCCCCTCCCCGTTGGAGATGAGAAAAAAACAGTTACTTCAGTTGCAAAAATATTGATCCATCCCACTTTAGAAGTTTTGGGCCAAGACAACGATGATACCTACACAGCTATAAAACAAACTTGTGAATAGTAAAAATAAAAATAAAAATCCTGTGCATCGGCATTAATTTTGAAACATTGAGTAGAACTATCATGAAAAATAAAATGAAATAAAGTGCTTGGTAAATAACCCATAAGATTTATACTGATTGATAAACAGGACCTAATTATGTAAAGAATAAATTACATTTTCCTCTTTTTCAGAGATATTTAAATATTAAAGTTTAAAAAATTTAATGATACGATGTTTAAAAATATTGATGAACTTAATAGTTAAAAAGAAACATATCCTCAAGAGATTCATTCATGGTTTCTTATAATCACTAATAAATTAATCATAAATTAATCAAATATTAAAATAAGAAATAAAACAATACAATTCATGCATTTTTAGAACGAGAAGAAAATCGTTTTTTTAATTTTTAAATTACCACATGAGATATATTAAATAATTTTATATTTTATATCATAAATTCATATATTTTTTTTATCGCCTCTTAAAAAAGTTCCAAGGAAGCGTGTGATAAATTCATGTCCCTTTAAAATGTAAAATTTGTTCCAATCCCAAAATTGAAATAAGGATAATGATATTTACACATAAAAGTTGTACATTATAATTTAAGAAAAATATAAATAAAAAATAAAATAACGAAAATAAGTGAAATGATAAATAAAAATAAAAAGATATTATAAGTGAATCATTCCTCTTAAAACAAAGAGACAAGTGCAACACGTACAAATAATTGCACTGCATACATACTTGTACACACAAGTTTTGGCTGTTTTTAAATATATTATTATATAAAAAATATTATCGTATACTTAAAAAGTCGTTATAAATATTTGAACATTAAAATATTTTGGCAATTAATTTTTTAAAATAAAAAATAGCTTCTATACACACAGATATTACCTTGTATATAACTGTATTTTAAAAGATTAAACAGTCATAATAACGTAAGCGAGTAATTCATGAGTTAACAAATTTGAAATAGGAACTAATAAAACATCCGTCACACAGCATTAACAGATAAATCAAAAGAATTATAATGATGTAGACAAGATAAATTATAGTGGTCATAAATTGTAGTCGTTGTAGACACGCATAAATGGACCAATGCAAACAAAAACCAAGCCCGTAGCTTTTAAACAAGTGTTATAAAAAACCTTCACATGCAAACATATCATATCATATTATTAAGATAATTCAAAGGAAACTCAGTAATACTTATTGTGATATCAATTTTAACTTTATCCGGCGATTCTGATCCTAACAAAAGCATAGATAAATTCTTATAAAATAATAAAATATTTTTTATAAATTAAAATTAACTTATACTTGTTTATTATTTAAAAAGTACTTCCTTTTAAATTTTTTCAATAAAATATTTTTTTTATATTGAAGAAATAGAAAACAAAATAAGTAATTGTACTAGGATACTAAGATCTAACAGCATCCAAATGCAGAAAAGGAAGTAAGGGTAAGAGAGCTTTGTCAAAACAAGAAAAAGATCTTTCTCACTCAGCTCTAACTTTAGCCAGCCAATTAGTATATTGGTTAGCTTTCCTCAATACATGCCTAAATTTAATAAATTGAATACATTTGACTAAGTTCCTAATTTCACTAATTATAATATACAAAGGGTGATTACAATTAAAAAAATTTAACAATCAAGGTAATGAGTTCTTTTGAATCACATTCAATCCAAATAAATTGGAGTTTATTGGTAATAGCAAGCTTGAGACTCCAATAAACTCTCCAAAGTTCAACAGCTAAGAGGGAGTAAAGGTTTAAAGTACTATGGTAACATGCTATAAATCGACCTTGACTATTTCTAAGAAAACTTCCACAACTAACCGAGCCATGATAAAAAGAAACAGCTCCATTCATATTCAATTTTAACTAAGAATCAAGAGGTGGTATCCACGTTCAATAAAATAATTTTGATAACAAAATAATATTATCCAAGTAGTTTTTGATAAAAAAAATGCTTATAATTTAAATAAAATGTATTAATAATTAACATTAATATTAATGTATTGATAAAAGATATTAATATTTTTACTAACAAAATTATTAAATTATTTCAATAGTTATATTAATTTTATGTCTATAAAAAGTTGTCAAGCGAAGTAAGGTAGTTAACAAACACTCTTACAATAAATGATTCCTTCTTAATATAATATTGTTAGTATAAATTTATAATGCCGGTATTAACAATTTAATTTTTATTAGAAAACCTTTATTAATAAAAATGAATCTAACATGAACGAGTTTGTGTTCCCCATTTGTCTTGTTTGTATATGGCAATTCTTTCTGTATTTGCCATAAACTCTGTTTATTTTCTTTATTAATAATTTACCAATTATTAAGTTTTTCCCTTTAATAACATTCCTTTATGCTTTTTAACGACCTAAGAGGAAGATTGCTGAAAGGGTATATGTTAAACCTGCATATTACTGAATTCAATCTAAATATGTACGTATGTTGTGACACATTCTAATTTAGTTCTTGTTTTGTATCAACAAATTTGGTACTTGTTTACCCATGAGATGGATCACTCCTTAGGTTACGTCACTAGTGATATAAGATTGATTACCTTGTTGTTTGTTCATTCAATTGTTAGATAACAGAGATAACATAAAATATTTCACTTAATTTTGGTAAAAGTTTAAAATTTTTATAGTAATTGGTTAGCGACACAGTATCAAAATTAATCTCTTTAACCAAATACTTTATATTTTGACAATTTTTTTCCTGTCCCGTTCGTTTAATAAAATGAGTTTTAGCATTAAGTAAATAGACTTATTCACACACTTTAAGATATAAAAAAAAACTTATGTCAGAGGATTTGTTTGTCATATAATATAAAAGCCATTCATTTATTCATCACAACAAATCAGCCTAATGCTGTCGCTGTGCTCAGATCGTCTTGCTTTATAAAGAAAATGTTTTTTATTGCAATTAAAGTGAAATAATTTTTGCTATTCTAGAGTGTTTTTAAAATTTTAAAAAGGATAGGTTTAAAAAAAATTTAGATTTTACGGTGACTATTAACAAAATTCATGGTAGGTGCATATACCTATTTTCATGTAAAAACACATTTATCTAAATTTGTGCTCATTAATTCATAGATGATTTTATGTTACCATTTTCAAATAATCTTAATTTGTACATGGTTTGTTTAGATGTGAATACTTTTTTTCTAATAATATTTATGCCAATATTTTATTTTTTTTTGAGAAAAAGGGTAGAATACCCAACAGAACAAAACTTACACAATAGGTCTAGGAAACACAAAACTACAAGAGTCCAAACTTAAAAAAAAAGAAAAAAAGAAGGCATAAGGAGAGAGGAGATTTAGGTCTAATTTAGCAAGAAAATCAGCACAAACATTAGCCTTTTTACAAATGAGATAGTCTAATAAAGCTACTAAACTTCAAAGCTTCCATAATGTTACATATTAAAGGAAATAAAAGATGACAAGCTGGTTGCAACTTCAAAATGAGGGGATGGCCTCCTTAGAATCCAACTTAATCCGGATAGCTGGTAGCTTGAATTGAATCACCATTTGAATGTGTGAATATCGATTTTTGCCTCTCCTAGATTACCTCCAAATTTAAAAAAAAAAAAGAGTAAAAGTGAAATAATAAAATTGTTTTAAAAAAAATAGAAAATATTTGAAAAATGAGTTTGGTTCCGGAAATGAAAGTCCTACGCTATGCAGGTTCATACTCAGCATAAAAAACTGATTTAAGCATGAAAAGGAAAAAAAAATCAGATTTTTGGCATTTTGTAAAAACCCTAAATGAACCCAATATAAAATCTCAAACAAGAGATGTAGAGAGGGATTTTTTTTTTTCCAGAGGAAGAAAGCAAAAAATTTTCAGAGAGAAGGGATTTGCGGTGGAGAGTTTTTCAGAAGGGGGGACAACAACCATATTTTGGGAGAGAAAGGAAATTTTTTTTAGAGAGATCTACAAAAGGAAGAAAAAGAAAAGAGTAACAGAAGTATACAAATCAGAAACAAAAAAAAGAAGAAGCACGCGTAAACTATACTAACTTGGTCATCACTCTTCCTTGCTATTTGAATTCGAGACTAGCAAAATCGAAGTCGAAGGTATATTTCTATATTAGTGAAGTTTATGCTCCAAAGCTTTCCATGCTTCTTTCACCAAATCTCAAATATGATGAGAGGAACGAACGATAGTAAAATAAAACGCTCAAAACTATTAATCTTTTTCATTTTCTTTTTATAATTATTATATTAGTTGTTTTAAAACAAATGTTTCAAAGCCTGTATCCTAGCTAGCGGACAAGAAACTTGATGCACATCATCCAGCAAAAAAATGATAGGTTACGGCATATTTCAAATTCAAATGTTAAACTATTCTTAAAATATTTTTTATTTTTTTTATTTTTAAATCCAATAGGCTGTCCATTAGCCGAGTAAACAAGAAATTTGATGCACATTAGCCAGCGAAAAATGATAAGCTATGGCATATGTTAAATCTAAATGTTAAACTTTTCTTAAAATATTTTTTATTATTTTCTTTTATTTTTTAAATCCAATAGGCTTAGGAGTGTCGTTCGGACCGACTTCTCCAACCTGACTTTTTTATTTTTTGTTTAGTGTATTTTTATTTATTTATTTTTATGTTATTCTATTTTATTTTATTTTATCGTTGTTTATTCAATTTATTTTATTTTATTTCCTTTTATTATGCTCAATATATATATATATATATATATTTATTGTTATTATTATTATTATTATTATTATTATTATTTTCAAGCAATAGTAATAAGAATAATAATTAGAAATTATTAATGTTGATAAAATGTCATACAAATTTTTGTTTATTACATTGTATTTATTTTTAATCTCATTCTAATATTAATAATAAATTTTTTTCATATCTTTTTGTGTTATTTTATTATTTATATCTTAATTTTACATTAATTATTCACTCTTAAGAATTATTATATTTTATTTTATTTATTGTAGATGTTAATATAATTCAACTTTATATTTATAATTTACTTTCTTTTATTTCATGAATAGTAAATTATAAATAAATAATAAGTGTATCAATTTATAACATTAACATGTAGCTTCTCTATCGTTGTGTGTTATAAATTGATAAAGCCTACGTGTACCTACGTTACCGAGACTTTAGACAATATTGATTTATCATATGTTATCCTTAATGTATTATCTATAATCACTATTTTATTAATCAATCAATAAAAATTATTTTATTAATACAATAATTTATAATGCTAATGTGTAGCGACTTTACCTTTACGCGTTATAAATTATTAGAACCTATGTGTACCAACGTTACCTTAGATTCTATACAACATAAATTTATTAAACAAATTTTTAATTTTTATTATTATTATTAAATATATTTTTAATCAATTCAAATTTATTTATTCATTTCATTAAATGAAATTAATTTTATATTTTCAAATTTCTTGAATCATATTTTTAATTTTGATAAATTAAATAACAAATCATTTCTCCATTTTTATTATATTATACGATTTTTTATAGTCGATGTGTGATTTACATTGCCTTCGATTGTCTAAAAATTATAAGAGATTAACGTATAACTTACGTTATTTTTAATTCTCTTTCAATATTGATCATAATCAAAATTCAAATTTAAATACTTGATTTATGAATAAAATATTTTTAACGATTTGCAATATAGTTGTGTGATCTTCCTTCACTTTCTGTATTGTTTCTCGTAGAGTACATGTATAACCGCATTATCTTGTATTCTAAATATTATAATTTTACAAAATAATTTTAATTTTAAAATAAATTTTCTTTTACTAAACCTAATTTTAATCAACTAATTTCATAATTTTTAGATAGAATTACGTGGCTTTGAGTTTTTCATTGCACCTGGGGATACGTAACAGCAGGAACCGAACCCGTCAAGTCAAAATAATTTTCAAAATAAATTTTCTCTTTGTTAAGATACCCAAACAATATCTCAATAAATAATTTTTCTTCTTCTAAAGTGAAAATAAAAAAAAATTGTTGTTTAGGGGTTAAATAAATATTTTTCAAAATTAAGATGAATTTGCACAATTAATTTAAGCTAATCGTTTTCAAAACGGACGTTGTAGGGTGCTAATACCTTCCCTACACGTAAATGATTTCTGAACTCATTTTTGGTGTCAAAGATCGTATTATATTTAAGTTTTTCTAAGGTTTTTCTTAAAATAAACTTTAGTGGCAACTCCTCTGATATTTTGAAAACGTTTTTCGCTGTACCGTTGCGACTGCTGGTTGTGACAGAATGCCAAAGAAAATGCTATATAACTCAGCAACCATAGGAAAGTAGAGGTCAATCTTCCTATAGAAACTAACAGTACAATTGCCATGAGCATCCTTAATTAGACCCCTACTAACAGCAGCACCAGTAGCTTTGGAGATAGCATTATCAACATTCACTTTGAAGTGATCAACAGGAGGAGGAATCCATCTAACAGTCCCTATGATAGGAGGTAGAGACTTCCTTACAAAAAAGTGAACAATAATAAGCATCATAAATAGCCTTCACTGCAATAGTGTTAGGTTTATTAAAACGATTGTTAAAAGTAAAATCATTTCTGTCCAACCATAAATGTCAAAGGATAGTATCAAAAATCAAATTTCAATTCTAAAATTTGTTAGAATTCAAAAGAGAGAGATTATTTGTTAACCAAGCAGATAGCCCAACACTAAAAAACTTAACCCATTGGTCAATAAAAATAAAGTGACTCCAAACAGCTTGAGCAAAAAAACAATCCTTAAAACATGCATAATAGTCTCCTGATCACTACCACACTTAAAACATAAAAGGGAATCAGTCATCTATCTTTTAAACCTTTCTTCATTAGTTAATAATTTTTCATACGCAAATTTTTAAAGAAAAAAAGAAATTTTTGGGAGGACCCTCCCACTTTCAAACAACCTTAAACAAAGATTGATCAATCCTACCATCAGGCCTATCATGGGTCAGCAAGGAAAAAGCATATTTAATTGAAAATATTCCATTACTAGTTAAGGCCCAAAACACAGAATCCTAGGATTCAATTTGAGTTGGAGGCCTAATAAGATCAATAAATTGGCATATCAGAGTAAGAAGGGCAGAGGAAATTTTATTCCAATCCCACTCTCCATTAGTGGAGAACATGGCCACAGGGAGATCTAATTCAAAATCAGGAATTTGGAGCGTGAGAGAGACCTAACTATCAGTCCAGAATTTAATAGTCATACCATCCTTAACAACTCACCCCAAACTTTTAGAAAAATGTGACCAAACAGAGATCATACCCTTCCAAAGGTGAGAGGCTCTAGCCTTATTCCTAAGGATAATATCACTTCTCAATTTAAAATTATACTTATTATAAGCACTTGGGCTCAAAGATCAGAAGGAAAATAAAGTTTCATCATATAAGCTTTATTAAAGGTATTCAAATCCCTAAATCCCAGACCCCCTTCATTATTTGGCAAATAAATTTTCTCCAAACCTAAAAGATGACGTTTCTTACCATTCAAAGACCCCCAAATGAACCTTTTTACAAATGCTATTGATCTCATGGAAAATGAAACTAGGGATGATGAAAGATTGCATAACATAGGAAGGAATGCTCATTAAACAGGCTTGAGCAAGTGTCACTCGACTAGCTAAGGATAACGATTTCATTTTTCACATGGATAATTTTTTCGTAACCTTATCAATAAGAAAAGAGAATTGATTTCTGGATGGTTTCTTTGAGACAATAGGGATCCTAAGGTAAATTTCTATCTGGTTACAAGATTTGATACCTAAGCAATATGTTATAGAATTTTTAATGGAGGGATCAGTGTTATTAGAGAATTTTCCTCTATTAACTTTCAGACTAGAAGTAGCACAAAAATTTGTCAAAACCTCCTTTATAATAATAGCTTGATTAAGACTCGCTTTGGAGACTAGAATGATGTCATCTACAAAGAAAAGATGGGATACTTTTGGCCCCAAGGTACTAAAGGAAAAAGGAATCCAATCATTATTTAGAACTTTATCATTAATTAAGTGAGCAAGTTTCTCCATACACGTAACAAAAATATAAGAGGAGATTGGGTCCCCTTGGCAAATTCCCCTAACAGGAAAAAAGCCTCTGTTAGATCATTATACCAATTGATAAACATAGAAGGAGAGGAGATGCAGTGATGAATTACATTAATCAGATTAGAAGGCAGGTCAATTTTCTGGAAGGTTTGAATAATAAAGCTCTATCTAAGCTTGTCATAAGCTTTCTCAAGATCTAGTTTAATAATCATAAAACTATTTTTATACTTAAGGAAATTTAAAGAGTGGTTTAATTCTTGTAAGATGAGAGCATTGTCAATGCCCTATCTGCTAAGAATAAAACTAGTCTGGTTGGCTGAAACAATGTAGGAGCAGAACAACTCTTAATCTATTAGCAACAATTTTGGCTATAAGGTTATAGCTAACATTACATAAGAAAATAGGCTTAAAGTTGCTAATATATTTAGGATTATCCATCTTAGGAATGAGAATAATATTAGTTTCATTTATATCAACAATTTTACCAGGATTCTAAAAAACGTCAAGGATAAACTTGAAAATAAAAGGGGTAAGAAACTCTCACTGGCTTTTGTAAAATAGGACAAGGATCCCATCAGGCCCAGGGGCTTTAAAGTTTCCAATAGAAAATAAAGACGCCTTAACCTCCTCTAAGGAAATAGGAGAAGATAAACTAATCCTATCACATTCCCTCAAAAGGGAAAAGAAGCTGATAGTGGTTAGCCCAAAAATAAAAGAAAAAGAGGCAATATATGTCTTTTTAAAATAATTCACCACCATAGATTTTAGCAGTAAGGGATTGTCACGACCCCTTTTATAAGGAACCGAGAACATTATTTCTACATCACAAACTTATTTAAAATAAATAAAGTATAGAGAATATAAATATGAAATTCTCTTCTCATTCAAAATAAAACAGAGTTTCTTACAATAAATATCTAATAAAACAACACAATATTACATTTAATTCATAATATTCAAAATACCCAAAATTATACTACGTAGCTCCCTCTACATGAGGTCTCAAAATATAGGGAAAAAGGACTTAGATGCAATATTACTCGACTTCAGCTTCTATCATTTCTCCACTGGCCCCTCAGCCTGTGAAGTAGATGCAACACCTGCTACATCTGCTCACGTACCACTGTACGATCATCGCAGTACACACGCATACAACGACATAGAAAGAAATGCAAGGGTGAGCTTACCAAACTTAAAATAAAATCATATATATAGAGCAAAATATTTCTCACAGCAATAATCCCATGCATTTCCAGCCCATCTAATGCACAGCATGAAAACGGTTTCCAACTGGTTTCACAGCCTAAGTAATCCAGAAGGAACCGAGCCGGTCCGGGAGCGACCTATTTCGGTATCTGGATCCAGACAGCAGAGCACAACAGCTCAGCATGAGCTTACTGTTACACGTCTACCCACCTAAACATGTAACTCGGCTCTATAATGATGCAAAACATATATCTCAGCATGATGCACACCGCTAAAATTATTTTAACAGCTCAGGTAAGGCAAGTTTAGGATAGATCAGCCAGAATCTCAGCATTTTAAATCAATTAACAGCAGTTACAGCTTAGAAAATAACTTTTATTCAATAGATCTAACAAAATCATATCAAAACATCTTGAAATAGCATATTAAACCGTTCAAAACGTAGTTCATAGGTTAAAGTAAACTCCCCTTACCTCAGAAAGATGATTCACACTAGATCTACCGAATATTACTTGTTTTAATGCCGGAAACACTGTTCAGGGCACTATTCATGCCGAAAAATACTGTGCACACGTACTGTACACGTATGTGACGTCAGCCATGACGTCATGATGATGTCACTGATGACGTCAGCAGTCACTGTACATACACAGTTTTCACTGTTCATACACGGTTTTCACTGTTCATACGCGGTTTGCACTGTTCATAGGCGGTTTTACTGTTCATCTGACACTGTTCATACGGTACTGTTCACTTTCTTTTTTTTTTCTTTTTTTTTAAAAATAATTTCAAACTCCATCTAAATCTATTCCAATACCAAATAATCCTTCAATTAACATTGAACAAGTATAAAATATTATAGATTACTCAATAATAAGTCTCTAGCCTGACAGGGATCATATTCAAAATTGTTATACATGTCTTTTAAAGACTCAAGAATATTTTTATTCCTTCTAAAAATAGCATCTTTATGACAGAATTTTGTGTTTCTATCATGTAATGCCCCGAATTTTTATAATGATAATTTGTATATTAATATAAATTGTGAATTGCTATTTGAATGTGTAATTGATGTGTGTAATGACGTGAGTACATGTAGATGAATATATATAAGTATAATTATGGATATTGATATGAATTGATAGTTAGGTGTGTTTGGATTGATTGAAAAAATAGGCTAAGTGTGTGTTGGAGGGACATTCTCGCATGATTCTGTTGCGTTTTTGCTTAAGCGAGAGGTTCCTCAGTATAGTCTCGCTGTAGTAAGAGAGTCTCATTGTAGTAAGATTCTACAGAAATCAGAGTACAACTTTGTCTGAAATTTTTGCTGCAACGAGAAGGGGTCTCATTATAATGACAAATGTCTCACTGTAGCGAGAGTATCGCGAGGGTATTTGAGAAATTTAGGATTCAAAAAATTTATTTTTCACCTTTCCGTTGATCCTTTCTTCGATTATCTCAATTCTCAACCTTATTTTACTGATTAAATTATCTCTAAAGCCATTTGGGTGCAAGATCGAAGGTTGTGGTTGTGTTTTGGACATTTGGAGGTACATTTTGTGAGTTAGGGTTTCGATTTTTGTGCCTTTCTTTAATTTTCTCAGTTTTTTATGGAGTTTTCTATGCATTTAGGACAAAACACTGTGTGGAGAACATTTTCTATCATTAAATTATGTTGAGTTTTTAATCCGAGGTAAGGGGAGACTCTACCCTATCTTGTTGTAATTAGAATTTATTTATTGTGTCATATATTGCAATGTAATTAAGATAAAACATAGAATGATGAGTATTTGATGAGAATGGTTTAGTTGTGATTGGATTTTGATGGAAATTTAGTGTGTAACATAATGTGTTTGATATTGAGAAATGTGTGTGATGAATAGTGGATGTTGTGTGTTATAAAATGACTTATTTGCAATAGGATAGTGATAGAATTTCTGTGTTTGAGTAGAATGTGG
Organism: Abrus precatorius; assembly: GCF_003935025.1. Lineage (NCBI taxonomy): Eukaryota > Viridiplantae > Streptophyta > Magnoliopsida > Fabales > Fabaceae > Abrus > Abrus precatorius. Next base: position 24,020,693 of record NW_020874406.1, on the reverse strand, counting down.
TTGATATGTGTGAACAGGCCATTGATTAATGTTGAATAATATGAAATGGGTGAAAATATGTGTGAATGGCATGCTGAATGTGATTGAGTTTGAATTGGTTGAAAGCTATTAATGGTTTAACAATACATTAGGGGTGTGAAAGATAAGGGCAGTAGAAATATCTTGAGAAGAGAGGGTGGTGGTGATACCAACAGTAATCGTGAGTGCACCACAGATTACACACTTTTCTCCTAACTCGGCCTCTGATTGACACCTTTGCTAGGGGGTCCAATAGCGCACACGTGGTGTCTGTGGAGCGGGAGCTATTCGACGATCATCTACGGTGTAAAACTGAGTAAGTCCCTAAGGTTGAAGGCATAAGGGATCTATGATCACAGTGAGCGTACGTAGGTGTTGTATGTGAATTGTTTGATGGTGCAATGAACGCATCTGTTTGTGATTTTGAATGGAATATTAAAAAGTATTACTTGTATTTGTTGATACTTGATTTGAATTATGTTAGCAAATGTGTGAAATGTGTAAGGTGAGTCTCTGTGCTTGTGTGTGATAGTGTAGAGTACTCACTCTTACGTTTATTTTTTAAGTGACTAAGACGATCAGCACCAGGCTCAGTGAATGGAGGGGATGAAACTATTATAGGACTTAGAAAACTATTGTTTTGAAATTTGTGATGTATTTAAATTGGTCCTGTAACATTTGTTTTGTCTTAAACTTATAACTTTCCTTATTTTGAAATACTTTATTGAAAACATGCATTAGAAACCATTTGAATGAAATTTTTGTTATTCTCAATTTATTGTAAAATTATTTATTTGAAAAAATAAATTAAGGTATTAGATCTCACCTAACTTAATCCATTTAAATCTATAATGGTGAATAATGGTGAAACTAGTAAACTTCTTCCAGGTCCAAAATTTGTTGGTATTCAGACCAAAGAGTTTTCATTAGATTGCATAAAAAAGGATTTTTTATAAATCCTAGTTTGTAGGAAATACACTTAATTCTACTCAAAATCAACTTCTTCTTATTAAAAATATTTTCAAAAGTAGCCTTATTCCAATAAGAAATATTACCTCTGAATCTCTAGATGTTTTTAGTCCAGGTACAAGTGGGAACCCAGGGCTTTTTAACTTAATCAGGAAATTCTGAATGAGAGATCTAGGGGGCTAAGAACTTAAAAGGCTTCATAGCATTACTATTTGATCTAATTATGAGTTAGAGCCCAATATGATCAGACTTTAAAATAGGGATATAGGTAATTGAACTATTAGAAAACTAAGTATTCCAATGGTCATTTGTAACAACCCTATCTAACCTTTCTTTTAGGCAATCTCCATGCCAAGTAAAAAGGTTACCCTTATTACCTAAGTCATAAAGCTCACAACTATTTAAGCAATCAGTAAATTTCTTCCTATCCTAGTGACTCACAAAACTACCACAACATTTTTTCCAATCATACAAAACTGAGTTAAAGTCCTCTATTAAGCAACAAGGACACTGGACAGCTTTACTGAAGTCCATTAACTTTGTCCAACAGTTTAGATCTAGCTTTACTCTGGGGACTAGCATATATAGATGAGAGAATCCAATCTGGATGTCCAAAAATACTAGCTTTAAAGTGCACAATAAACTTGATTTTTGAAATAATTGAGGCCTTAACCTTCTTAGTATTCTAACAAACCTATGCCCCCATAAAAACCCATTACATCAACTTTAATTGAACCATCTAAATTAATTTTTGTTAATTATTTTGTCAGCCCTATCTAGGCTAACTCTAGGTTCAAATAAAGCAAGAAAATCTAGATTATGAATTCTAATTAAGTCATTAACTAACCTAGCAAAGGTCTTATTTTCAACACCCCTACAATTCCAGAACAAACAATTTATTAATAAGGAGAGGGAAGTTAAAGAACATTTTTAAGATGTTGGACCTGCACAAGACTGTAGTCCAAAGTCATGGGGTTAGTTAAGGAACCCAACTATTCACTATTAGGTATGGATATTGGATCAACATTCAAAGCATGAGGATATCAGGAGGATCCCCTAACTAGGGGTTCCATGTCTTATTAAAATTTCCTCCCACTAAAGTTTCCATATTCCTATTATCAGAGAAAGTTTCCTTATTCAAATATCATGGGAGCTACCTAAAATGCCAAACCTAGACCCTAGTAGGGATTCCTTACCTTTACTAGAGCTTGTAGGGTTACTATTATTCTTGAGTTGTATAGGTTTCTTCTTAATAGGCTTCTTCACTAGCATCCAAAGGCTAAATTTACTATGCTCCTCCCTAGAGATATCCTCTTGAACAATCTGAATAGTATCCCTAGATTGGATCTCTATATTGTTGGGAGCAAGGTCTATCACTGTATCAGGGCTATTGGCTAGAGAACTAGGTTCTGAAAGTCCTGGATATTGCTTAGAATTTTCATTATAGGACTTCACTCTGCGCCCATACTTCCCACACCAAAAACAAATGAAATGCAACTTTTCATACTCCACTTTAAACTCCTGACCTAGGACTTTAAACAATGGAATCAACTTTTATTTAGATCAAGTTCAATACAGAACCTAGCAAACTTTTCTTTAGAAAGTAAGGAGGTGTGAGGGTCTATTTTTAACATAGTCCCTAGGTAGACACTAACTTGACAGATAAATTTCTCATTATATAGTTTAAGAAGCAAATCAGAAATACAAACTCACATAACAATTTTCCTAAGACAGAAATCTTGACTCCTAAATAAAGGTCTCCACCTCTGAACAAGGAGATAGTGATCTAATATTAGCCAGGGACTCTCAAAGAGGGCATGTTTATAATCGTCAAGATTGTCAATTTTCACTAAAAAGAAATCATTATTAAGGGTCATAATTTTTAGATTACCATTTTTGCCCTAGATATTATTAAGTTTTTTATTAAGGAAGTTAAAACTAATGGTTTTTCCTAAAAGCTTCACAATCAATGTAAATTTTCATGGGTTACACTATAATTCATAGTCTTCTACAGGGACTTTTAATTCAGGGAAGAGGTTCTGAACCTCAGATCCCTTTATGACCAGTTCATCTAATTCTTAAGGGAGATTTAACTCTTTCAAAACTGATTTTATTATTTCTTTATCATTAAAACCCATATCTATATCATTATTAGCCATTACTTTCTTCTTATACAACATGCAAAAGGAAGACTCAGGAAAAAAACACTTGGTTAGAAGAAGAAACTGTGTTGCTACCTTGTCCTTATTCAAGTGGATCTACCACATCCATGGTGCTATCTGAGCTTGTTTTGACTTTCTTCATGCTTTGAGCCATCAGATCTAGTTCTTCTTTAGATTATATCTTCTCTTCAACAAGATCCATGTATTTCAAGCTTTCTTCAACTTCCATAGCTCAACCTCAGGGAACTCCCTATGATGTCACTCACTATCCTTACAAAACAGGCCATCAGGAGTGCAGTAACGCAACACTCTCAAAAAGAACACTCTAGGATGAAGAAATCCTAACAGATAGAAGAAGAAATATCTTGACGTATGAAATACGCTATCTTAGAGAGTGTTTATTTTTATTTTTTATTTATGTCAATAATTTAGAGCAACGTTAAATTAAAATTTGTATATATAATTATCTATTCGTGCGTTTCACGAATTTAATACTAGATATTAGGAAAGCAATACTTTTTGTTTGCTTGTTTAGGTAAATCCCATGTTATTGTTGTAGTCAATTAGCTTTTAATTAAGAAGATAGATGGGAATATACCTACTCTAGGTTACAACAATAACCAGCGACAAGGAACAGACTGTGAGCCCAACCTAAGATGTCTATGGGTCATGCATGAGGCTATCGCTGCCCATTAGAATTTTCTTCCCTAAATGTTCATGGGAGTGTAAAAAAGTACGGAAACAACGCTTTTTTGAATATATTTTAAATTATTAGTTATAATTTTTTAAAAATTACAAAATGATAATTTAAAAATAAAAAATAATATTTACATAAATGTATATTTTCAAATTAATTTTAACTAATAATTAAAAACATCTTTAAAAAATTATGTTACAAGTTCTTAACTCAAAATTGTTATGCTCTACCCTCGAAGAACTTTTAAAAAAATATATGGAAAAGATATAATTTAAAAGTTAATAAAAAAAAACTCTAAATTTATTTTGTTTCTAGATAATTTTTTTACCGCTTATATTTCAAGTCAAACAAATCTTAAAATTCTCTTATTCTTGTTTTTTTTTTCGCACAATCCAAAAATAGAAAGGCTAGGTTCTAAACTCAGCATTTTTTTATTATATGTAATCTAAATTCAATATCTAATTTGCTCTCTATTTTATCTTTTCCCTTCTTCTAACATGTATTTGTAATCATACGTAATTCTGATGTAATAATTTAAGTTTATATGCTCTTATTGATTTGGATGTTAAAAAAAAAGTTGCAATTGTCCACAATAGGAAAATGATGCTTCAAAAGTATGATACGATACGTAAGCAGTGACACTAGACGCCATGCTTCGACAGGGTAAGGGAAAGTGACCGTCTCTGCCTTTTTCATCTTGTCAGTCCTCACAAGACTTGATTGTTTGTTTTTATTATGTAGGATGTTGTTGACATTCATTTTATAATTAATTTTAATTATATAAAAATGTAAATTTTATTTAAAATATTTATTATATTTTTAGTATAATAAATATTTATTTTTAATGAAATTGAACTATTTTATAAATTCAATTTTTAAAAGTTAATATTAATATATTTTTTTATATTTTGAAAAGGCATGTCATGTTCCGTATACAGCAGCTACTCTTCTGCAGCCATAAAAAAGAAACGACTCATCTGCAAAATGCAGGGCAGGGCAGCGCAATCCATCAGCTCATAGGTTTGAACAGTAAGAAGCCTATATTATGTAAAAAAAAACAATTATTATAAGTTTTAATAATTAATATTTTGATATTATTAGTTAAATTCATTTAAAATCACGTTAAAGATATATTAAAAATTCAATTAAATTGTACTTATCCTCTAGATTTAAGTAAAATTTTAATTTAATTTAATTTAAATTCATATTAATAATTTAAATTTTTTTAATTTAATTTAATTTAATTTTTTAAGATAAAATAATATTTTAATTTAAATGTTTAAGTAATCTTTTAAGATAAAACAATCTTTTAATTTACTACCAACATACCAACCGGTTCGATGATACAGTTACCGATTTCAGGCTAGTTCAATTCGGTTTGCACCTATTCGCAAGCAAAATTTAAGTATTATTATGTCAGTGTTGTTAGTATTATTTATTAATTAAAATTAAGATTTTATTTTAATAAAACATTATATTTATGTTATTTCATATTATTAAGATAAAATTTTAATTTAATTTAATAAACAACACCATATTTGAACAATTGTATCTTTTTTTTTTAAAGCTGAAATATTATCAGAAAGACCATCTAGAGACATTATCAAAGGATCGTATATTCAAAAAAAAAAAAGTGTCCTTTTTAGACATCACTAGAGTTGCATTTTCTTATTTTTATGAGACAAAATTTGGAAATATTTGTTTTAAAAAATGCATAGTTAAATATGTTTGGAGACGCTAGTTGCATAAAAATAATTGAGCACTGTGTTACTTGTAACATTTTGTGTGAGTAAAATTCATATTGTGTGTAATAGATAATAGAGACTAAACACAGCTTTTAATAATTGTGAATGAACTAATTTTAAATTTAAATATAAATCAGGGTTTGACTTCCTTTTTAGTTTGTCTTAATTATATTAACCCAATTGTCACGTGATTTGTTTTGAAATGAATTGATTTTTTCAAATTTTCTATCAAGATAAAATTATATGGGGTAACTTTTTTAGCTTATATATGCATTATGGAGAGCATTAAGATATTTTTTAAACATATTTTTAATTATTAATTGAAATTTATTAACAATTACGAGAGCATACGATCTTTTAGTAGAGTGAGTCACAGCGAACTTCTTGCTTTGTTGTTCGGTCAGTTGATTTGAATTCTTCAACATCCAAAGGGTTATGGTGGCGAAGAAATTAGGGTAGAAAAAAAATCTAGATTTATTAGCCTAATCTATAACTATAACAAATTAGATTTAAAAATTTAGATTTTTAAAATAACCAAATATCTTATTTAATTTTATTTTTTTTTATTGTCAAGTTATATATTGAATTTTATTTAACAAAATTAGATTTGATTTATTAAAATACAGTTTTGTTATTTGTATGTACAACGTTTTATACTGGGTGTCCAATTCTTAAAATCGTTTCTGGACTATTTTATCTCTCACTCTCTATCAATCTTTATCTTAATTTACGAATGGTTAAAAATTGTTGAGAGTTTTGTATTATGTATCAAAAACTTTCCACAGAAATGGCAAGAGTCGAGACACAACAACAGTCACAAATTTTAGAATTATTTTCTTTACGTTAATAAAAAATATTATTTAAATAAATATAAATAAAATATATTAAAAAGTACTCATTTAAATAAATAAATAAATTATACTAATAATAATAATTAATTTAATAAAAATATCTTTTTATAATTATTTTTAATAAAATAAAATTTTCACTATTAGATATAATTTTAATATTTTAATAAATTGGCCTATTTTTTATATCTTTTTTTTTCTTTATTTCTTTCTCTTAGTTATTTTATTTTTAAAATACATTTATTCAAACACATTTTTAAAAATATTTTATCTCTACAAAATTAATTAATGTTTACTTTAGTTTTTATAAAAAATATTCAATATATGAATTTATAAATAATTTAAAATTAATTAATAAATAAAAATTAGTCTAAATAGTAAATAGTTTGATATATTTTAAATAAAGTATCGAGTTAAAGTGTTTATGTATTAAAAGAAAATCTCTGACTTGATATTATATAAAAAATATCTACTGATAGATTCCCTCACCGTATTAAGATGTACGGGACTAGATGAATTTTGTGCAAGGTTTAACAATTTGGACGAATGCGAAGACAGTAAGAACGATGGTTTTGACAGGAGTGGGAAAAAATGATCCTAAATGATCCTCTTCATCTTTATGAGAAACAAAGGATCCATTGGTCGAACCGAACGAAGACCTCGCACGTTCGGTTTGGTATGAATCAAAGAAACTCTGGTCCATAGCGGGCCCCGCAATTTTCAGCACTCAAGCCTTCGCGGGCCACTTCATGTTCATGTTCTATAGAAAGTTCAAAGAAATATCAATATACCTACGATTTTCTCCAAGAAACGTTAATGGTGTCAATAATCTAACTAACCTGCCCATCAACCTGACATTTCGTCGCATTAATTGAGTAGTGAACATTTTCTTTCGATTTAAATAGCAATTATATAGTTGTCATGCAAGCTTTCGCTTCTTTAGATGGTGGTTACTTTCACGACTATGATTGGAATGCAAACTCATCCTCAATGCTTTTTCCTGATCACAACTTTAAACGAGAAACACACGCAAATGCGCGTAATGATTTGGAACTCTCCATGGCTTCAAAACAAGTAGACCCGCGGTGGCTTTGTTTTGGGTCAACTTATTCTTATTACTAATTGCATGGTTGATTGAACGTGAAAAATATGGAAAAAGAATTTACGGAATTTAATTTCATATGTGATTAATGCTCTTACACTTTGTTGTGTCTTTGCCAAGTTTCTCTTCCGTGTGCATTTCTGCAACTCAGGAACCATTAATTGCATAAATTTTTCAACATATCTCAAACTTGCTATGATCTACGTTTGAACTTAGAAAAAAACAAATAAGAGAAAAGGGAAAATTTAAAGTTAAAAATGAAGACTTTGAATTTTTTCCATTTTTTTTTCTCATACTTTATAACTTAAAACTCAAGCAAATATTATAATTTTCTTGTTCTTATTTTTTTCTCCACCGTCCAAAAATAGAAAGGCTAAGTTCTGAATTCTAAGTAGAATTTTGCCCAACTTGATCGTAGCTATAATATTTAAAGATGATTATTATTAGGTGTTCATGTTTCTGCGCATACAATGCTAGTAACTACGAGTTGAAAATGTTGAAACTTATAAACATGTGCCTTTAATCGTTTTAATAGAACTTTGGAGGCAGAACCCAAATTCATTAGTGCTTTTTTTCTCACTCTAGAGCTTGGAACATGTAGAAACAAGATTGAAAAGCAATTATATAAGCATTAATTTATTATGTAATCTTCTCTCTTCTCTCTAACTCTAACGCAATGTAATTTTTTATTTTGTTTTTCAATTCAAGTATAATTGTTCATATTGTTAATTTATTTATTTTTATGTTTTGATATATGACTTAGAGTTTGTTGTTTCTCTTCTTAAAAATGTAAATAAACATACTGATTCTTCGATTTTTATCTTTTTATGTTCGGATGTCCTTCAGGATAAAAAATTGCGTGCAAAAGATAATTAAAAGGTACGCTTGTTTTAGGATGAGAAAAATTACAAAAAAGTGGTTGCTCCGTGCTATGAATTTAAAGGGGCATTTAATGCGTCTCCTAGCTGAACCGATTACATTAAGTATGTATATTTATTAATAACAAGTTTAACATGAATATTTAATAAATCTATTTTTCGTTTACTTCGGAACACTTATTTTTTCTTAATTGAAAAGTATTTAGAAGTATCTAGGTTGAAATTAATGCTGAGAGTACTGGTTTGGGTTAAATTTGTCCCAAGATCTTCACCAAATAAAAAACTCAAATTCTTCACCAAATATATCTAAATCACGTTGCTTTGGGATTTGAGACTTTCATTCTCTTTCATAAACAAGTCTACCTTGAGTGCTAAAGCAATATTCATAACACGGAGCATCAGCAGATAGAGATCAAATATGTGGTGGAGATAGCGTTTAAAACAAAATAGAAACTTGAAAAAAACTCTCAAATAATATTAACTTTCAAAATTTAAATCAAAATATCATTAGCAGAAATCGAGAAGATAATTTTTAAAATTTATAAATAAATAAAATTTAATAAATCATTGAATATAAATAGATTAAAAAAACATATTTGTATGTCTCTCAATTCTTAGTAGTATAAAGAGTATGAAAGGGTGTTAACCTGCCTTGACTTGCCTCGTTTTTATTTTAAAATGACTTAAATTTTTTAATCTAATCTATTGATAGATCAACGAGTGAATAATAATAAAAATTTAAAAAGTAAAAAATGTATAAATTAACACGAGCATTTTATACTGGTGAATAATAATAATAATAATAATAATAATAAGTATTTTTATTTTTTAAATCACTCACATTTGAACAAACTAAAATATTGTGGAGTAAACATATCGACAGGTAGAAAATATTAAGCCCGACATGTCATTTTAAGGAGCTCAGGGGGGCCCGTGAAGACATACGATTTGACACTCCTATAATTATTTCACGACATCAATATGCTCACAAAAATATGATACGTAAGCAGTGACACCCTCTACGCTGTGCAATTGGTTGGACACACAAAATGCCAAGATGATTCCTTTTTATCCAGCCTTCACCAGACTTGTATATTCTTAACATTTAATTTTAAAGGTTACTTTTAAAAATGATCTCAACCTTACCCGTAAATTTTTTAAAATATCATATATTTTATTAAAATTGGTAGTTATAATTTCTTTAATATTTTAAAAATTATAAATTTTTATATATTTCTAAATACTATTAATTTTAAATTAATCATAATAATTATTTTTACAACAAAATATTGTAAAATCTACCAGTTTTAAATATATAAAAATAGTAAATTTTATTTAAAAATATTTATTATATTGTTATATTTTGGCCTAATAAATAATATTTTTAATAAAATATAACTATTTTATAAATTTAAATTATTTTACAATGTTAGCATTTTTTATTATTTATTAAAAAGGCATGCTCATGTTCCGGACACAGAGTAACAGCAACAACTCACTTGGGGCTGTCAAAAAAGAAAACAACGAATGTGGCGACTGCAGTGAAGAGTAATCCATCCTCTAAAAAAAATCTGAATTACAATAATTAAATATATTATCATATGAGCTTTATTAATTAGGGTCTCGAGAGTATTAATTAAAAATTAATAGTGGAAGTTAATTTTTTTAACTCATGTTAAAGATATTTTAAAAATTATGACAGAGATATACTAATAACTTTTTAATAGAAACTTTTTTTAAAATGAAGATATTTATTAACATTTTTATATTTTGTTTTTCTTACGTCATTTTTAAAATTTTCTCTTTTGTTTGATTTCATTTTTTTTTCTAATTCCCCCCTTTTCACCGTTTTAATGCCATTTCAATGGACTTTTTTCGTGTTGGAACAAAAATGAAAAACGTCTGAAGTCATTGATCTTCCAAAATTTTAAAGATAACATAACATTTAAGTACAAATTATTTTATTTAACTAAATCATGCTTGTAAAGTTTGCCAAAAAGAACCTCTAAAATAATAGAAGCTAGCTTCTTAAACTGTTGCATCTTTTTTTGTGTAGAGAGTTAAAATATTATTAACAAGCCTTTAACAGATGGTCTATATCGAGAGAAAAAAAAAAAGTCCTTTATATTATTTAAATAAAGCTCATGACATGCAAGGCGGAAGATGTGCAAGTCAATTTCATTATAAAAGCTCAGGCCGTGCAAGTCAACTTTATTCAAAATGTTAAAGTATACTTTTTGTAATTTTTTTTTGAAATATTATTCTAAAAATAAAAAAATAATAAAAAAATGTTGAACAATATGTTAATAGTTTTTCAAGCATTTCATAATATCATTCAATTAAATTAAACATTTTCAAATAATTATTAAGAGTAATTTTTTTTGTTATATTAAATAAAATTAAAAAAAATATGAATAATTTTAAAATGTGTAATTTACTTATTTTTCACTCATTCAAATAAAAAATTAATTAATTAATTTTTACATCTATCAAATATAGAATAAAAATTTGTGTTTCTTACCATATTATTATTAATATTTAAAAAAAAACATATTTAATATTATTGCTTTGACTCTATTAATTATTAATATATTTTACATACACTTTCTCTTATATTCATTCTTCAATTTCTTTCCTTTTTTTTCTTTCTTATCCTTCTCTTCCCTCGTTTATTTCACACTCCATTCTAAGAATCTCATCAATTATTTTTGTTACTTGTATACTTTACTTTTTGGGTTGCAGAAATAAAGATAAATAACATAATACAATAAAAACAAAAATGCAAGTGTATGAATGTAATCATTAATTTTACTTACGAATGAGATAAGACCAAAAAACAACTGTTTAAAAGCTTCCTACTTTCGAACCCTTCGTCATCACTTCTCTTCCGTTTTCTTTTGTTCGTTTCACTTTTGTGTTTCGAAACCCAAAAGAAACTAACCGCAGAGCAGCGTGTACGCGGCACTCAGAGATGCCAAGCAAGGGGAAGGATTCTCCATCGTTGGGAGAAGTAAAGGTTCCATTGTTAGAAGCTCACCCTTTAACGGATGAAGAAGAACAGAATGAAGACATTGCACGAAAAATTTGGGTTGAATCAAAGAAACTCTGGCACATTGTGGGCCCCGCAATCTTCAGCCGTATAGCATCCTATTCCATGTTAGTCATCACACAAGCCTTCGCGGGCCACCTCGGTGATCTCGAACTCGCTGCCATCTCCATTGCCAATAATGTTATCGTGGGATTCGACTTTGGCCTCTTGGTATTGTTTTTATTATATTATTATTATTCACATAGAATATATTATTTTGGGTACTTTGTTAGTATGTTATTGATTTTTTTTGCTTGATTAATTAGTTGGGCATGGCAAGCGCTTTGGAAACGCTGTGTGGGCAAGCATATGGGGCGAAGAAGTACTACATGTTGGGTGTGTACATGCAGCGTTCGTGGATCGTTCTTTTCATTTGCTGTGTTTTGCTTTTACCTATTTATCTATTTGCAACGCCGGTGTTGAAGGTGTTGGGGCAGCCTGAGGAGTTGGCAGAGCTATCTGGGGAGGTGGCAATGTGGTTGATACCGCTTCACTTTGCTTTTGCGTTTCAGTTTCCTTTGAATAGGTTTTTGCAGAGCCAGTTGAAGACTTTGTCTATTGCGTGGGTGTCACTGCTGGCACTGTTGGTGCATGTGTTTGTGAGTTGGTTGTTTGTGTTTAAGCTTCAGTTTGGGGTTATCGGTACTGCTGCTACCACTAACTTCTCTTGGTGGGTTCTGACTCTGGGCCTTTTTGGTTATTCTGTTTGGGGTGGTTGTCCTCACACTTGGACTGGTTTTTCCGTTGAAGCATTTTCTGGGCTTTGGGAGTTTGTCAAACTCTCTGCTGCTTCTGGGGTCATGCTTTGGTACTCTCTCTGTTTCCCTCCCTCTTTTTGTGTCAGAATGCTTTTTGTGTTTTGTCTCAATTCGCTGGATTTTGCATTTACAGCTTGGAGAACTGGTATTACAGAATTCTCATATTAATGACTGGGAATCTTCAGAACGCAGAGATTGCCGTCGACGCTTTATCCATATGGTAATTATATTTTATTTACTAAATAACATTTATTTTCACTTTTTTCTTTTTTTATTATATAATTAATTACATGTTTTATTTTCGTTCTTTTTCCTTCACCCGCTTTATATTTTTTGAAATAGTTATTAACAAATAATTATCCTTTGTTTACTATTTGATTTTAAAAATATCATAAAATGGCATTTCTTTTACTGATATTAAGAATGTAATGAATGGTGCTTTAAAATATTTTGCTAAATCAAAATATAAAATGAAAGTTTTTTTGTTGGGTCTAACGTTTCCGAAGACTACAGTAGATAATATTGGTGCATATTCATGTGCGGATGTAATCACCTATTTACTGATTGCACTCTTTAAGATTTTAGTTTCACTTTCCAGTTCAAATTGTCTATCTCTTATTTATTATTATTTTTTTTTGAGGTGACCCTTGTTGTCTTTTGTTTGGCAGTATGACTATAAATGGTTTAGAAATGATGATTCCTCTGGCATTCTTTGCTGCAACTGGGTAACATATCTTAATTTAAACTTATATTATTTTTCTTAATTTTACTTTTTTATTTTGTTTTGTTCACTCAGTTTAGACTTTCGTTTTCCTTGTAATCGTGTGAGTCAAGAATGGAGGCCATGTGTCTTATACGAGTGATGGTGAGATCAGATAAAAATGGCTCATCGTCACGGATAGGGATGATATAAATGAACACATCCATACAATTATAAAATTATAAACATTATTTAAAAAAATCCAATTTACATTAAAAAAACTTAGAAAAAGGAGATTATTCATAAGAAGTATTTTCACTGTATTACTACTAAATATTTTAACGTATGTTTGTGCTCAAAATCAAATATTTAGTGCGTAAAATTTATGAGAGTAGATATTTATGGGTGACTCGATAATCAAACTAAATGACAACATCTTAAAAAACATAATGTAATTCACTCTAAAAATAAGTTCGTGAAAGAAAGATTTTTCATGCCTTATAATGAATAATTTTATTCTTAGTCTGATATAAACATCTTACCAAATATAATTGAAAAAGAATAGACGGTGAGATGAAGAATGCCGTTAGTTCTTGAACACTGTAGAATCTCTTAAACATATGGCTGAGGCTGAGCTAAACCGCGTGGTCGCACAAAATTCATAGGTAGAACGACACGACACGACACGACAATCATGCTCCGCACCAGAAAAATATAATCTATGATTAAATTGAGATGGGGATTGAGACTTTTGGACATTATGAAGTGTCAAACGGAAATAACTTTTTTTGCATATTCACAATTCACCAAGAAATCATTATCAATATCAATAAATATTTAAGAAAAAAACATATATGTGGTATCTATAGATAAGAGTTGGTACTAGTCAAACAAAAGTTGTGCATTAATTGGTTAGCTACTGTTTGTCGTGGAGCTTAAAAGAGGGATCATATGAATGAATGATGATCTATCAATATGGAAATCTCTGGATAGGTAGTGAAGAGCTAGTGTTGCAGCTTGATACGCAATTCGACATAAATTCCATGCGAATTTGGATTCTATAGTTTTTAATTCTTCCTTCTTTTCTTGAGAACATTTAATATCAATATTTGACACAGTTCTAGGCTTTTGACAAGGACAACTTCTGTAAACAAATTTTTGATTGCCCCATACGGAGGCTGTGACAATCCGGTGGCTGCAGTTACATACGTGTGTCCCATGATTTTAAAATTTCCAATGGAAACACTATGGACAATTGTTTGGTCAGCAATGTGTCCTATTTGTTAGCAACGCCCTTGCTTTCACACTGCTATTAGCAATTTAATTCGCGTTCATTAGTTCACTAAAGCAATATTGAGTGGAGACAGTTAACGTAGGCTCAACTTGAAAGAATAAAAAGGCCATCGTGCGGCTTAATTAAATGTTCATAAAAGGATTCTCCTATAAACAATTTATTGAGAAATGAATAACTGACTCTTAAGATGCTGATCATCTGCTTGTTTTCAACATGCTTCTCTAAAGTGAAAGAAAATTAATTTATTATGATAAAGTCTAAATTATAATGGGTAATTCAAAAATTAATAGTTGAAATTATGGATATGTTATTTAACTAATTTTTTTTTAATTACCAGTTATTATGCGTCCCCTTGATGTTAGAGGAGCTAAACGGATTGGGGCTAGGGATGCCATTGTTCCATAACTTAAAAACCATATTTTAATTTATTATGTTATAAGAACTCAAAAAACAAATACTAACAATGCTGGCTACCATGGAATGTGCAGAGTGAGGGTTGCAAACGAGCTTGGAGCTGGGAACGGAAAAGGAGCCAAGTTTGCTACTACGGTATCTGTGGTGACATCGGTTATAATAGGACTCTTCTTCTGGATGTTGATTTTGATATTGCACGATAAATTCGGCTACATTTTCTCTAATAGCAAAGCCGTCCTTGACGAAGTAAACAATCTTTCTCTTCTATTAGCCTTCACAATTCTGCTCAACAGTGTTCAGCCAGTTCTCTCAGGTATCACGTTACCCTTCACCTAATTTTATTTTTCAAATATTTGATTTGAAATGGAGGTATATTATATATGAATTATTATATTAAGAAGAGTCATTATCTATAATAGTCAATATAAAAATTATATCCACACTGTACTAGTTGATCCACAGAGTAATTCAAATTTATTATACTGACTGTACATCAAAATTAAACTAACAGAAAATATATACTCAAATATATGGTATGTACCTATTAACATTTGGATAATTTGAACAGGGGTGGCTGTAGGATCGGGGTGGCAATCATATGTTGCATACATAAATTTGGGTTGCTACTATATTATTGGGGTGCCTCTTGGATTTGCGATGGGCTGGGTCTTCAATCAAGGACTTATGGTACGTTTTCTTTCCCTTTTTTGGTCTCGTTTCTAAAAATCTGTGCAATTATTTGTTTAGGATGTGAAATTCAAATGCATTAAGATATGATTCTCATTTCCCACACTAACTGTTAATGAAATTGAACAAAGGGAATCTGGGCGGGGATGATTTTCGGTGGGACAGCGACTCAAACATTAATATTGGGCTTGATTACAATTCGGTGTGACTGGGACAGAGAGGTAACTATAGCTAGTTATTTCATTGATGTCATTTTTTTCACCAGTGCTATTGGTTATGAATTTGAATAATCTAATCTTATTTGATCGTTTTGTTGGTTAACAATTGCAGGCTGAGAAAGCAAAATTGCATCTAACGAAGTGGGGAGATCCAAAACGTGAACTGAACTAGAGCTTCTTTAAGATATAAGAAATCTGAATTGAAGGGCTGCTTTCTTCGTAACATAATTGCCAAAGGGATTGGCATATTAAATTGGTGGAAACTATATAATTACGAAGAGAGCGTATTTCAGCATTATTTAAATTCAATCATTAAGGCCCAGTCCATGAACTTCTTGGACTGATCAAGTGGCCCATAATTTCTCCAATATCTACTCTTCTTCTCCACTGTTTTATCTTTCCATGCTACTGATTCTACTTTTGATTCTGGGGTTTTATGTCTTTGCGATATTTTTGTTCTGTCTTCGTTCTTGCGTGCCTCTGCAAAATCAAAACAGTAAAGCCATTGTGATTTATTCAGGGCAGCAAACTAAAGACTTGACAGGAATAAAAAGACATTTTTGTCTAAACATAAGCAATGCTACCAGACAAAAGACGAACACACACAGCACGGTAAATTAAGTGTTTGTTTCAACTCAATTTTAAGAAGATAAATAATATTGTAGTAAATTATATATCTCTTCCTTACAAAATATATAATTACATTATTCTCAAATTTTTTCATTTTAAGATACTAAAATTCCCTTTCTTAAAAAAATTAAAATACCTCATGGTTTAATATATTTTAAATTTTTAATTAAATTACTGTTAAATATTTATTTGATACAAAAATTTAACTCGACCTTTTTTATTAAGATAACTTCTTAATAAATTTTAAATTATTATAAATTTTTTAAATTTGTCTTATTAGCTAACAAAAACAAAGTTAAGAAAAATTCTCAACCTTGATAAAAACGTAAAAGTTTTAGATGAGCTGCGGTTTTAACATCTTCAAAAATAAAAGTAGAGTATTGATAATAATAAAATATTAAATTTAAAATAATATAGTATATGAATATTAAATTAAAAAATATTTTTAATGGTGTAAAGTCAAAATATTATATTTTATAATGAAAGAAAATATAGTGTACTTTTTGTATGTTAATAGGGAGAAGAAAGTATATTTTACTCTTAATAATTTAATTTTTATAAAATTATCAATATTTATTATTTATAGAAATTAATACAAAACGTGTACCAAGTTATTAAGAAAAAAGTAAATTTTTTACAGTTGTTAAATATTAAACTGAGGTAGCAACTGTTTGTTAATGTAATAAATAAATTTATGAAGCCATATAACTCGTCAATGATAATTTGTTGATAATTTATTAAATATATTTAAAATTTGTTCCTTTTAAAAATTTAACGTAAATTAAGTCTTAAACTCAACATATAATTGTTCAGAGGATAGTATAAAACAAAGTTAAATTTTTCAAATAAAGATACAATAAAAAAATATGGACATTATTAAATCGACTCTAAAATATATTTTTATGGTAAAATACAATAATAAAATGGGAAGGAATAATTATTTATTTAAATTTTTTTAATATTTTCATTTTATATATAAACACATACATAAATTTATCAACTTGGTAAAGATTTAATTGATTATGTGAATATTTATCTTCAGGGAGTCTGGGCTGGGTTAATTTTTGGTGGACCGTCAATTCAGACTTTGATAATTGCTTGGGTTTAGTGTTCGATGTGACTCGGACAGAGAGGTAAATAAAAGATTCTCTGCAACAAATTTCACTTTTATTGATATATTTGCATTTGCACATAGCTAGATAATTTAATACATTTTGTTGGTTCATACCCAAATCAAAATTTGATCAAGTAGCACTTCTTTTTCATGCAATTGACCTAAAACCAATTGAACTAGAGTTAGCTTATGATCATTCTCAAATCTCCTTCTTTATGTGATAATTTAAAACCCCACATTAATTAAAGGAAATCGCGAGTCGTTTATTTTTTTGTAAGAAAATCGCGGGTTATGTCTATTGTGGCTTTGGACTTTGGCCCCCAAACAGCCTTTTTATTGGTGCTCCCTTTTTGTTGGGCTGGCAAGGGTACAAATGATGGCCTGTTAGAGCTACTTAAATTGCTTGTCGAATTTTAATTCTTCACTCAATTCAGACCAAAAAAACTTCACTCAATCAAGTTAAAATGGAACAAAATCAATGTTTTAAGAATTAAGATAAACTGATTCAATTATAAACTGATTATATTTTAATTTAAAAACTATTTAATTCAATGCTTGAGTATTTAATTAGTCTAATCATTGGTTTAGTTTTTATAAAAGCCGCAAACATGAACCAAAATTTAAATCATAGCACAAAACATATTCCAAATCATTTCGAATTCAAGGGCTATTGGAAATGCATGGCCGCTTTAGGGTACTGAGGATTTGAGATTTGAAGAAAAGATGTTGTCCCGAAGTATATAAACAAAGGTTTGGAGTAGGATCATGTCAAATTTCCCAAAACAGTTATAAGCCACCTTGAAATGTATAAATCCTTTTAAGAATTCCAACATTTTCCAATTCTTTTCCAGAAACACGGGGACACAACCATAGAAGAAAACAAAAACAAGCTACCTTAAACTGTGTAACATATTGAAGCTATATCCATATGTCATTTTCTAGAAACGTAGGAGGCATAAAGAAGTATCCTTCTTCCAAAAGAAATTGATTTCAAAGAGAAATTAGGATCCGTCATTCTATCCGTCTCTATCAATGAACAACACAGGAAATTAATCATCACGAGTATCGTTTGAAACGCCACCTGTTGCTCCCACTCTAATGGGTAACTGATGTGCATTACTTTTTCCATTTGGTTTTATAGTCTACATAAAATTGCTTCTACAATGGATAGCTATATTAAAAAAGAAAAGTAGGTGTTCTTTTACCTTATTAATTAAATAGGAAAAGAAAAGAAATGTTGAATATTATAATAAATGAGGACAATGGGTTAAGTGATGAGTGACAATTGAGAAACAGTGCATGCACCTGACAGGGCTCACGTGTGGCACAAAAGTTTCTTGGTAGGATGTTCTGTCATTGTTGTCACCAACTGGCCCTCTTGCTGTTTCTATAGTTGAGTGAAGGTGAGGTAAGTTAATATTGACAATGTTCACATGTTGGGGTGGTGTGTTTGGATTGTAGGCGCTGAATGAGAGAGCACCAATGGGATTGTCATTTTGTTTGGATTGGGGTCCAGTGTTCTTCCTAGTGTTGTCCATACATCAACCATCGTCTTTATGTGCCCAAAATTAACACTATTTTGGCTCTCTATGAAACCCCCCACTCCACTCGCATCACTGTGAGCTCATCTACTCACTACTCATTGTGGAATTTCCGCCACAAGTCCATTGTCAATAATGAAATTGGGATAAGATAAGTTGCTCAAAAGCTCAAATGGGGAAAACAATCAAACAGAGAAGACAGTGCTTTGGCTAGGGCATAAGTCAGAACTCCCAAAGTGGCAAAAAACGTGTAGGATGGAATCCTAAAATATTACTATTTACAACTTAATTACTAAATGATGAGAGTCTTATTATTCACTAGTATTTTCAAGACATTTGTTAATATTTGTCTTGGGATAAATTTATAATAATTTTATACACAAATTCACATTTTTGCATTAAATTAATTTCATTATAAAATAATAAACACACATCAACAACAACGATAATAATAATAGCTGTTTTGAGTAAAAAGAAACGTTTATTTAATAAAAAATTATTTTATAAGAATAAGTTATTAAGTAGAAAAGTTACCATAAGTTGTAAATAATTTCTTTGCCTCTTACTTTAAAATATATACTTCTCTCTTGGAGAAATAAATATAAATTGCACTCTAATCTTTTATATTAAAAAAAATTGCTTAACAGCAGTGAACAGTCATTACTAAAGTACTTTTTAAGAAAATTGTCTTTTTCTACAATTTATACTGTCAAGAGCAACTGATTTCGAATGTCTTGTTTTTTATTTTAATATCTTAGAAGGTAAAAAAGATGAAATAACTTTATAAACGAATTTGAAATTTCATCTAACATTTTTTATTTTATTTTTTGAAAGTCATAAAGTTTTAATAAATGTTCAAAATTAACTATGGATCATTTGAAAATCATCAGATTAAAAAAATACTCATTTATGTTAAAATAATCTTAAATATAATATATATCAATCTTTTATGGGAGAAAATAATTTTTTAAAATAAGAGGAGAAAAAATGTAATTAAAACATCTCTTAAAAAAAGAAAATATAATTTATTGTTTATTTAAATATTATAGATCACATTCATAAACCTAATTAAATATAAATATCTTTTTAACTTCAACACTTAAAAGATAAGCATGAATCAACTCCACTTCCATATGTGATCCTTAATTAATGGAACTTTTTCTCAATACTTTCTTTATTCTCCTTTAATACTAAATTAATTAACCCTTCCTGTCTGGACTCGACTCTTTTTCATCCAAGGGATACTCATGATTGCCATTTTAATCATCTGTTTTCTTGATATATTCGTTTACAATTTCAGACAGAGATCAATCACATTAATTTTATCAAATTAATGAATTCGGTCTACTTTTATTTCACCAACAAGTGTTCATGAATTTGAGTTGTTTTTCTTTCCTAGTTCTCTGAATGAAAAACATGAATACCCAAATCATTAATGGCAATGTTAAAATTATGAAAAAGTAAGAAAACAAAAGAGTATCTCTCTCTCTCTCTGTGGTTCGAATCTCCATTCCAGCAATTTCAGGGCAGTTGTTCTAGTCTCTTTTCTCAACGAACTTCGGGTGGGGCAGACAATTAGGGATTTGCATCATTTTTGTCCTATCAATTTGTATCACTATAAAACATTGTTCAATCGGTCCAACTCCACGGATCCTTCTCAACAAACTACAGGTGGGGAAAGATTAGGGATTTGTGTCATTTTTGTTCAATCAATCTGTATCGCTATTGCACATTGTTCACTGCATTAAGTACCATTCTGTCAAATCGATTAGCTCAGTTCATCCTTTCCTTGCACAAGTGTACACTTGCTTTCAATACCATTATTCATTTGTTTCACTCAATAAATACGATTACATGGAAGCGGGAACACGTCTAATATGGTTTAATGTGCTCTCAGGATAAAGACCATTCAATCGGACACATTTTGGCTAGTAAAAAAAAATAGTTGAAAGAATACATAATAAATATTTTCATTTAAAATATATTTTTGAAACAAATTTATTAAGCAATTCTTAAAACAGAATTCTTTTCTTTTGCTCTAAAATATAGTTTTTAAAAATTACTTAATAAAAGGGTTTTCAAAAACAAAAAAATATGGGTAGTGATGTCTTTTGTTAAAAATAAGACTAATATAATTTTTAGAAAAATTAGCTGATTTGCCCTGTTAAAGTTTGTTATACGTGACTATCTACTTATTTATATAGCTTAGCCTATTTCTCTTTGTATCCTAATTTTAATATTTAATAATATCTCTGAAAAACTTTTTTTTCTCTTCCTCTCATGTTCTCTTAAAAGGAGAACTAATTCCTTACATGGTATTAGTTATGCCATGATTCTAGATTTTTTTTAAATGGCTTCCATAGAAATATCGTTATAGCCTCGTACTTTTTCAAATGCGATTTCATCCAAATTAACAGATGATAATTTTTTCACCTGGATGCAATATGCAGAAGCGACGATCAAGGGATTTCGTTTGCAAAAACACATTAATGAAGGAGAATCGATTCCTAAAAAATTCTTGACACCGAATAATAAATTGAATGATTTGGTGCATGTTGCATTCAAAAATTATGAGCAACAAGACAATCTGTTAAAATCTTGGTTTCTTGAAACTATAGATTCACAATTTAAGATCCGTATGGTTGGATGCGTTTGGTCGCATCAGATCTGGCATGTGTTGAAGGTGTATTTTTCATCTTAGACGAAAGCGCATGTTAAGCAGTTAAAAATTCAACTTCATAGCGTTAAGAAAAGTGAATCAATCATTGAGTGTCTTATACAGGTGAAACAGATTGTTGAGACTCTTGCTGCAATTGGATCACTATTGTCAGTTCAAGATCACATCAACGCGATTTTTGATGGTCTTGGTGAAGATTATGGTGGATTCATTACTTCATGTATCACATGAATTGAAGCATACACTATTGCTGAGATTGAAGCACTGTTGATGCATCAAGAGGAACGTCTTGAGAGGTATAAGCAATGTGTGTTGTCCACTCTTCAAGCAAATATTGCTCAAACTCAAAATAAGAAAGGCAATCTTGTGACCAATCGCAGACGTGGACGTGGTCAAAATCGTGGAAGAGACATATCTAGCTGCTCAAATCAAAATAACTTTGGTGGAGGTCGTGGACAAAGAACTCAATGTCAATTGTGTGGAAAGTTGGGGCACTCTGTGTATAATTACTGGTTTCACTTTGATGAAAATTTACCGAATTCTAAGTCCATTCATAACAACACATGTGATCCTACTGTGCAAGAACCTATCAATCAAGCTATGATTGCAGCCTCTGCAACTTAATCTTCTCTAGGTGACACCTGGTATCCCGATATAGGTGCAACAAATCATTTCACTAATGATTTATCCAATCTAATGATCAAAACTCCTTATATAGGATCAGAAAAGGTGGTAGTTGGTAACAGTAATTGCCTAAGTATTCATAATACTAACACTTCTAAACTTAGAAATCCTTCCAATAAAATTGCTTTTACTCTTAATAAACTGTTACATGTACCTGATATCATTAAAAATCTGTTAAGTGTTACTCAATTTGCTAAAGAAAACTCATGTTTCTTTGAATTTCATTCCATTGGCTGCTTTGTTAAATCTCAGGACTCTTGGAAGCTTCTGCTGCAAGGGAAGCTTAAAGATGGCCTCTATCCTTTTGAGAATATGCAACTTGTTCATCATAATAGTGATTTTCCTATTTCAGCTTTATATTCCTCTACCAAATATAATAGTTTACGGATTTAGCACTCTAGGCTAGGCCATTTTGCAAACAAAATTGTTAAGTATGTCTTAAATCAGTGTAATATACCTATACCAATAAATGATAATGCTTCTGTTTGTGGTTCTTGTTGTTTAGGAAAATTCCATAAATCTCTTTTTCCTATTTTTAAAATTGTTTATACTAACCCTTTGCAGTTACTATATTATGATATTTGGGGACCATCACCCTTACCTTCAAAAGAAGGATATAGATATTACATTTTGTTTCTTAATGCATATTTGAAATTCTCTTGGGTTTGTTTCTTAAAAAATAGATCTCAAGCATTAACCTCCTTTCTTGAATTTAAGAAGATGGTAGAGTTACAATTTCAACAGAAATTGAAATTTCTTCAAACAGATATTGCAAAAGAATACCAAAACTTCAGTTCTATACTTAAAGAGAATGGCATAATTCATAGATTTAGCTATCCTCATACGCATGAGCAAAATGACGCCACTAAGAGGAAGCATCGCCATATTACAGAAACAGGCCTCACTATGTTAGCTGAATATGATTTGTCATTTGATTTTTGATGCCATGTATTTGCTTGTGCTATATTTGTTATAAATCGCATTCCTACACCTGTTTTGAAACTAAAATATCCATTTGAAACTCTATTTCATACAAAACCATATTGTAGTCTATTTAGAAGTTTTGGATGTAAGTGTTATCCATATCTTAGACCTTATAACTAATATAAAATGAATTACAAGTCTAAACCATGCATATTTCTAGGTTATAGTTGTAATCATAAGGGTTATAAATGTCTAGATTCCACAGGCAGAATTTATATTGTTAAACATGTTATATATGATGAATTTTATTTTTCTATACTTTGTAAAAGTAGAGAAGATTTGAGCTGTCATCCTACTCCATGTAATATACATCCTCCTATTATACATGTTGTTCCTAATTGTAACATACCTCAGACTGAAGATACTCCTCAGCCTACTAGTCTTGTGATCATTTCCCTTGAGATTATGCTTCCTGACAATGTCAGACCTGTTTTAACTGAGAATACAAATACTTTCATTGTTGAGATTGATTCTGATACAGGTGCTAGTTTTGGAGCTATACCTCTTATCATCAACAATCATCCTATGGTCACAAGAGGCAAGGCTAGTATTTTTAAACCAAAAGCCATGGCAGCTGAAATGGAACCTAGTATAGTTAGAGAAGTTCTACAATCTCCTAAATGGATTTAAGCTATTCATGAAGAACTTAAAGCTTTAAGACAAAATCAAACATGGGATTTTGTTCCTTTACCTCTGCATAGGAAACCCGTGGGATCCAACTGGATTTTCAAATTCAAGAACAATCCTGATGGAAGCATCTCTAAGTATAAGGCCCGACTAGTGGCAAGAGGTTTTACCCAATAACATGGTTTGGATTATTAAGAAACTTTTAGCCCTATGATTAAACATGTGATAATTAGGGTCATCTTGTCTATTGCTCTATCTAAAGGCTAGTCTGTTAGACAAGTGGATCTTAATAATTCTTTTTTGAATGACCCTCTAAAGGAAGTGGTCTACATTAAACCACCAGAAGGTTTTCATACCAACAATTCCAATTTAGTGTGTAGATTAAATAAGACAATCTATGAATTGAAACAAGCTCTAAGGGCTTGGTTTGGCAAACTAGCATCTACAATTGTATCCTTTGGATTTATTTTAGCTAAATGTGATAATTCATTTTTTATACATTTTATTGCTACTATTATCACATATATGCTTGTGTACGTTGATGACATCCTTATAATGGGAAATAATGCAGACTTTGTGCAACATATTATCTCCAAGCTAAATAAACTATTTCCATTAAAGGGTCTTGGAGAATTGCACTATTTTCTTGGGATAGAAGCACAAAATCTCGGTGATGGTAAATTTCTCTTAAATCAATCCAAATACACTTCAGACTTATGTAAACTTAAAATGCAAGATGCAAAACATGTGAAGACTCCACTTGCTCCTGGCTGCACATTTCAATTTGAGGGAACAGAAGCAGCTGAAGATCCAAGTCTTTGTCATTCTATTGTTGGCGCACTTCAGTACCTCACAATTACAAGACCTAATCTTGCCTTCACAGTTAACAAACTTTGTCAATATATGCACAGTTATTACAAAGTCACTGGAAAATAGTCAAAAGTGTCTTACAATATATAAGTGGGACACGTGATCATGGTTTGCTTTTTCAATAGGCAAACAATTTGCATATAGTTGGCTACTATAAAAGTGATTGGGCCTCTGACCTAAATGATATGATGTCCACTTTTGGGTACTATTTATTTCTTGGAAACAACATGATATCCTGGAT
This sequence comes from Abrus precatorius, assembly GCF_003935025.1. Classification (NCBI taxonomy): domain Eukaryota; kingdom Viridiplantae; phylum Streptophyta; class Magnoliopsida; order Fabales; family Fabaceae; genus Abrus; species Abrus precatorius. The sequence continues at coordinate 23,995,747 of NW_020874406.1, read as the reverse complement.
GGCCAAGAAACAATAAGTAGTGTCAAGGAGCAGCACAAAGGCAGAATACAGAAGCTTAGCAGCTTGGGTAGCAGAAACTCAGTGGCTAAAATCTCTTTTGATAGAGCTCAAAATAAAAGTAATGGTTCCTCCTCTCATTTGGTGTGATAATTTGGAAGCTATCATGCTTACTGCTAATCTAGTTATGCATTCTAAAACAAAGCATTTTGAGTTAAATCTGTGGTTTGTTCGCGAAAAAGCTGCTAGAGGATAAATAAATGTCAAACATGTGCCAACTCAGTTTCACATTGCAAATCTCTTAACTAAAAATCCTTCTAGTACTTAGTTTTTTACTCTGAAGACCAAACTAAATGTCCACGCTCTTGACACACTTAGTTTGCAAGGAAGTCTTAGAAATAAGACTAATATAACTTTTTAAAAAGTTAACTGAGTTGTCATATTAAAGTTTGTTGCGTGTGGTTATCTATTTATATAGCTTAATTCTTTTCTTTTTGTATTCTAATTTTAATATTTAATAATATCTCTGAAAAGCTTTTCTTTCTCTTCCTCTCGTATTCTCTCTAAAAGAGAACTAGTTCATTACACCTCATGTCAAGATAAAATGGTTTATATTTTAGTATTATTAAGATAATAATCCGCAAATTGACTATTAATTAATATATTTGTATGAAATGCTTCAGCCTTTACTTTAATTAGGAGGAAAAGTTCTTCTCAAACTTCGAATCACTCCGTTTTGAGATTATATGTAGGGACATTTTGCGGATGAGATCAGCTTAGAACGGAATGATTAACAACTTTGAAATCAAGGGCAAAGGCAGAGATGGATAACACGCATATGCTTTTTGTGCAGATTATACTTATCTCTAGCCTCTTGTTCTTCCTTCTTCTTCCTCCTTTTTTTTTCTTTTTGAAAAGTTGATGTCAACAGATGCCAATGAATTAAAGGCAAGGTCATGACAAATGCCATGTCACACATAACAGAAACACTGGCTGGTTGGCACTGTCCAAGTAAACCTCTATTGCCGAGGGAAGTGAAAATTATCCTCATCCAACTCTTTTTAACTTCAACACAATCCTATACACTGGTCTCAAATACTTTTTTATTATTTAATTAAACAATTATGATAAACTCTTAACAAACAAGATTATATTCATAAGTAGTACTATGAAATATGAATCTTATTAAAACAGTTTTAAATAACATTAGTCTATCATTTAACCATTGTGGAAGTAATAATAATAGAGGAAATGATATTTCTTCAATAAATATTTATATTTTTTTTGTTTTACAAATTAAATAGGAAGAGAAGATGGAAAAGGGGCTGATAAAATGGGTGACATGATGAAGAGAGATAAAGAGAGAATATCAATTTTTTTCTTCTTTTTTTCATTGTAATTCCTTGAGTGAAAATTATTGTAAAATTTTGTTGTACTTAGCTAGTTTCCCTAGAGAACCAGTGACTGTGACCCCTACTTGCGGCACAAAGGAAGGCAAAAACATAAGACATGACAAGATCGATCTCATGGATGATGTTATTGCCTTAGTGGCGATTTTAATGAGCTTTTGGGTGCAGAGGATCGCTTCGGATAAGCCCATGATTATTGCAAAAATTTATTTCCTTGGTGCAATAGATTGGAGATAGGTAGAGAGAATGTTAGGTATAAAAAATACCTTCCCGTTATTTTTTTCGTTAATAGAAAAATAAATCATGATTGAAAAATTAACGCACATTCTCTCCAATTTGTATATTTTTTTAAGATGTCATTTTTTGTTATAAAGATTGGGAAAAACACAGAGACAGATGATCTGGATCCATTGTAGATTAGAGCCTATCTTTAAAAAGTGTTGAGGGACAAACCTCTTAAATCGCCACAGGTTCAATATCTTTAATCATGCAGGCGATTATGGCCATTCCACTTTACTGGCTGATTAATCAAACATTTATTTAATAATTTTTTAAATGATATTTATATTACAAATTTAACAATAGAATTTATTAAAATAAGATGAAAATAACTTTTAAATTAACATCATCATAACTTGTTTTTGTTTATATATTTTTTTTTCAAATAAACTCTTGATCGCAAATCAGAGTCTTCTAACAAACGGAATAACAGGTGTTTCCATGAGAATTGTGAAAATTTAATTACTAATTAATCAATGGCGTCATCATGTCAATGGTTCTTAATTGTATGCATAAGTTACGGGGAAAATAAAACCCTCCTGCGAAACTCTTCAATGATGAAATTATTAAGGACACTTTGGGACACGTCAAGCACATAGCAATTCTCCAAGGACCTTTAGACTAAAATCAGGCCATCCATACAAGTGGTGATAGTTGTTACAAGTATTATGAATGTTGGAAGCTAATGGCAAAACATTTAACTAGTTTAATACGTAATATTAAGTATAGCAACAAAAAGGTTAGACAAAGCATAACAAATAACGGGTGTATGCATTGGCTTAATTTAGACTAATTTTTAACTTATGATTGTTTTTTAATTCTACTTTTTTGTTAATTTTTTGAAAACGATAATGTCAAGCTCTATTAAATTTATAAGTGCTTAAAAAAATTAGATGAAAAAACTTATAAAAGTCAAAATACATAAATCAATTAAATTTATATATGAAAATTAATTTAATATATTTTGTTTTACTCTTATTAACATTTACTGATACATTATCTAAACTGGCTCATAATAGCTTTTATACGGTCAGTGCTGCAAATTCTGCTTCGAATTGTTTTTAATATAAAAATTTATTATTTATTGATTTTTTATTCTCTGTTATTGTGTATGCTAAAAAAAGTAAAAAAGTCTTATTAAAAATAAGTTTTGATTAGTAATTAATCACAAAAGTTGACAGTTCATTCATTTCAAATTAACTATAAATCCTCATTACTTATGTATGCTTTTCGATTTTAAGAAAAAAAAGAGTAGAAAATACTTGCAATATATATTTCTCGTTATCAAAAAGCTTTACGAAAAAAAATATGATTACCAATCATTGAGATACTTATCATAACAAATCAAAACACGTTATACAGAGATTTATTCATATGTATGATTTAATTAACAAGCTACTTTCTAGCATTCAGAGATAATTGAGTGTAGGAAAACAAACACATACTTGAAATCATTTCCTTCTTGGCTACCCCATTGAACTTTCTGCCAATCGAATCGAAAAAGGTGTGAATTTAAAGCCCACCAAATGGTAGGTTATATGATGACTGGTGTGAGGTATACACATAAATTTTCATGTCAAACTACAGTTTTTTTATTTCAAAAAAGGGGGAACATGATAATCAATTGGATTAGTGTGCTAATCATATAATCAAAGACATAAAAAATCTTCGTATCACCTTTTGTTTTTGTGAGTCAATTATGAGCTAAAGCTGAGACATATTTTGTCGTGTCACATTCATGGTGCCCGATCCATGCGTTGCACGCGAATCTTTGACAAATGGGCACATCAAAGGTGGGTGACTAATTGGGGAACTGAGTTTACATGTTACTCATCATTTTAACAACTACAACTAATTCTCAGATCTTAAACTTCCTCAATTTTGACTATTTGTATCAGCCAGCTATTACTCTGCCATAAATCCATTTCTTCCCACCTATGTCTAATAATTGATAAAATATTAGTATTTTAATTTTTATATAAAAAATATATATCTAATTTTTTACTAAACCTTTTTATTTTTCATAATTATTTTTATTTATTTATTATTTTATATTAAATAAATAATAAATATTAACAATTAAATTATAAAAATCCTAGTTATTCATTAATTTTGTAAAAAAAAAGAGAGAAAAAGAAATGTGTTCCTATTTATCTATCTAAATAGAAGTTTAGGACAGTACTAATTGTTATTATTCTACTAATACTCTTTTATTTATATAAAATATTTATACTATTTAAGTAGTAAAAAATCATTAGTAAAGGATAAATGGGAAGAAGCTTTTCAAAGTGAGAGAGCACCTTTCAATACCTCCAGGCTCCCTCATCCCTTTACATACTAATTAAATTGACCCTGTTGCCCAACTGCGTTTAATTAAGTTATTAGTTAAACATTTTTTCCTCATGGGATTAGGTACCTAATGAAAAGGACAAAATAAAGAAACTTCATGGAGGTGAGACTGATCATTTAGCCGCGGGGTTGTGTACGTTCTAGTTGTACTAATCCCATGATCAATATATAGTTAAATGAAATTATGTGTTTTCAGTTTCTGTTATGTATGACCCATTTGCCTTTTGCCCAAGAAAATCCAGACACCAAGCCACTAAAATATTGCAATAGGCTTTTCACTTTCATCAACCTCAAAATATAATGGTTATGGTGCACATTAACTAGAGTAGTCATAAATGCATTACAGCATATAAAGTGGCCAACAGAAACCTTTTTTTTTTTGGATAAAGTCCAGTTCAATGCTGTCTTAAAGAGAAAACCCAATATCTTTCTATTACCAGTTAAAATTTTCTTATTTTATGCCAAAAATTGGCCTGGTAGGGTATAAATTAGCCCTACTTCTCATTATTAACTACTTAAGTAATGGTAAATGATTATATACGTAAGATATTAAAGGTAATATAATATTAGGACTAATTTATTAATACTATCAGTAAAACTACATATTTTAATGATGCAATTATTTATGCATGTCACTGTTTCAGACCATTGAACTTATAAGAAAAAAAAGTGGGAAAATTAAGTTTTCGAAAAAAATGCCATGCAGATAATTTTTCTGTGATGTCTTTGTACAGAATAACCGAGTGTGCGTCTATGAAAATGTGAATATTGTTGACAAGCGCATAGGACAGGCGATTCTCTTAAAAGAAAAAGTGATTCTGATGGATGTCCATAGAAAGAAGCAAAAAGAATAGTATATATCTATACCACAAACAAACAAAGGAGAAAAAGAAGAAGAAACAAATATTAAGGGTAGTGTAACCAAGACAGCAGCTAATTGGTATGGAAAGTTAAGGTGGATGGAATGGAACTTGGGCTTTTCCACTTGGTGCGGTTGATGTGTTTTCCCTTTTCAACTTCTTGTACGTACGTGTTTATGGCAATGAGAGACAAGGAGACCCCACAAGATGAAGGATGTAGAGAGTAGAGGGAAAGATATTGATGTTGGTACACCTCAGCAATGTGAGAAAGCAATAAGGGGCAGCCACATTGGAAAAAAAAGCTGAATGAGACTCTTAATCAATGGCCATTGTCATTTGACCAGCGATGGTCCTTGTGTGATTCTGGAATGATACAGGTCATAGAATAAAGTTGTTGTCTTCGATGAGCACAACCATATACCACCATCTAGCCAGCCATGCTCTGCACTATTGACGGGCTCTTTAGCATTCTCGGATTTGTAAGCATATGTCTATATATATTGTCTAATGTTTTCTAGCTAGGCAACAAAAGTGATCACTCAAAATATATAGTGATAGTAGATGCTCGTGAGCAGCTTGTGTCCTACAAGAAGGGTTTCCCGTCCCTAGTTTGCATTTTTAATATTGCTAATCTTCAAGAGGTGGCAACTACCAAGGTAGGCTTTATGTCGAGTGGAACGTTGTTCATTAACCTTGTTTAAGTTACCTTAGGAAAGAAATAATCATATATGAAATGAACTAATGTTATTTTAATCATAAAAATTTAACAGAAAATCTTAGCTAGCTTCATTAATTCATTTAAAATGATGTTGTAAAATAATCTTGGACAAACTCCCGACCGGATAATTAACCCCCCAAGTCATTTCACTTTTCGGTGTCTAACAAATTATTCAACAACTGGCGAGAGAATTAATAGAAGGGTGTCCATTTTCAACACCTAAAAGTTGTAAAATTAAGTTTTCAAGCATTGCCACAGTTGCATAGCCTGTGAATCCAGGACCGTTCAGTCTGACTTGTCCTACTCCCACAAATGTTGTCTTCAATGCAATGCTGCAAATTAGGAGATTGTTAAATTATGCATTTTTTTTGCACGATCGCCCTGTCTCTTTCATCCCTAACTCCCTTTTCCTTAGGGATTTAGCTACTTTATCTCTCTCACACAGTTTTTCCACTTTTTTTATCTTTCGGATAATCTCTTTTCAACCTTTAAACAATCTGATTGAATAACTTTATCATGCTTCGTTATTTTTTCAGTTGCTGCCAACCTCCGATTACTCAATCTGACTCTATTCATACATAGTCGGATTAGTTTAAGTTGAGTAAAAATAATAACAAAATTAATCCAATTTAATTAAATGAAATTTTAGTCAATTTGAATTTTTAAAAAATTAAAATTGACTCAACATAACTCATAAACCCCCTACTTGATAACATGATTTTTGATACTTGTATATGATTTTCTATTATTGACGGCTAGCTGTTGATTACATAATGATTTTATACGGATGAAAAGCAAAAATCACATCACCTCCGGCCTTTCGTAGTAATACTTCAACATTTTTTTTTTATTTTACCAATAATTAAGTATTTGTTTGAATTAAAAGTTAAATAAATTTTCTTTTAAATTATTAAATAATAAATAAATATATATATATATATATATATTAAAATTATATTGTTTTACTAAGATGTATAATTTTTATCAGAAAATTGAATTAACTTTTTTACGTTAAGATAAATAAAGTATAACTATAATTAGTAAGTTATGAAATATTTTCTATTTTTATTTTTATTTTATCATCATTGATTTTTTTTTTCCCTCACTTCTTTCGATCTTAGTCAACTTTACTTAATTTTTAGACTTGGTTTAACGTTGAATTGTCCCTTTGGATATTCGTATAAAACAATTTTATATTTTAGCTTTTGTCAGTAGTTTTATATGTTCTAAAGTAGTGCACTTGTTTATAATATTATTATACAAATGTTTATTTCCTTTATGCAATGTTTCTTATTAATATCTATTATTAAATAAATTTTGTATGAGACTTATAAATTAAATAGAACGTGATCGCAAGTTAATTAGTGTCGCTCACAAAAGATTTACCTGATAAAAAACATAACATTAGCATATTTGATAAATAAATAACCAGCTTATAATTCAACCTTTTTTCATTAATGGTATTTTTCACCGAATTTTTATAAAGGAAAGATTATAAGGCATTATTGGATATGGCAGTTGAATTGAATTAATAACACACCTAGTAAAATTATGATCTGTGGTACATAAAATGAGAGATTGAGAATGAGTTGAAATTGGTATTTAAATTCTATTATTTCCCTTCTCATATATGGACTTTCTGAATCCCACTTTAATAATGAACTCTCCCCTGAAAAATGTGAAATTGAATTAGTTACAAGCATTATTAGCAAACAATTAATGACAGCCACTGATCCATTGGAAAACACATAATATGAGATATTGTCAGATTATTTGTAGTAGGCAACGCTCTGGTGTGTATAGGGATGGAGTTGGAAGTGGTAGAACAAAAGGGACCCAAAACTAAGAGGGAAGAGGTAAGAAAAGAATAAAGGGTCCCGCGGTGTCGGGTGGCTACCCCGTTGGGAAGCATTGAGAAAGACCCCTTAACAGCAGCGTATGTGGCTATCCTTTGCATTCCCAGTATCCCACTTATTCATAATTCCATTCTCTACCCTTTTCTTTTCCCTCATTATTTAACTCTCAATGCTATCACTAACACAAAGCATATTGATTATATGCTTTTGATTTTTACTAAAACTAATAATTGGTGGTCAACTACTACTTCACTTTCTGCATATAATCAATCTAAGTGCACCCATTACCAACCATGTCTCTTCCTTAATTCTCTTAGTTGCCAGAGACCATTTCCTTATAAATATTGCCCTTCACCTTAATTTGTTACAAAAACACCGCATTCTTTTTACTGCCTACAATAATTGTGATATAATTGATCAAGCAGGATTGAATTTTCACAGAACTAATTTAAATTTATTTTAAATTTAGTTATACAGATTAGTTTTTAAATTATTTTATTTTATTTTTTAAAATTAATTTAAAATCAATTTTAAGTCTAGGTTGAAATTATGTTTAAATCTAATGTTTCACGTTAAATTAATTTTAAGTTCAATTTCAAATTTAATTGTTAAGGTCAAAATAATTTTTAATATATTTATAAATTTAATTTTTAAAGTATAACTAATTTATTATACTGCAACATTGCATTCATTAGTATGTTTTAAACAAATTTAATAGTATTTATTAATATTATTATACTTTATAGAAATTTTCATAAAATATTTATTATTATTTTTAAATTATTTTTAATAAATAGAGTTAATGATAAGAGTTTAACACCTATAAAAATAAGTATTAATAATATTAAATAATAGTAAAAATATTATATTATAATTTAAAAATAAAAAAAATAATTAATTTAAAATATTTATTATATAAATTTAGATTAATAAAAGAATATTAATTTAAATATTTAATATTAATTATAAGAATTACAGTTAATGAAATATATTAATTATAAAATATAGTTATTAACAAAATTTTTAAATTAATATGTCACGAAAGTTTAAGAAATCAAAACATGAAACAGTGATTCCATGCACAATATAAATTTAGTTGAATAAAAAAAAATCAAGTTTTAAAAAGTGAATTTAAAATATTAATTTATTTTAAAAAATATAGTAAATCAAAAAATCGTTTAATCTGTATCATTAATTTAAAATTAATTATGAATTAAATTTGTGTAACTGAAGTTTTTTATTAAGTTGTTTTGATTATTATATAAACAATATTTTTTTTTTAAATTAAGCTAATTTTTTAAATTCAACAATATTATAACAATTTTTTTTTTGTAAAAACACGTGTTAAACTCATAGTTATATTTTAAAAGTTAAAAATAACATATAATTTAAATATTATACATTTATTATGTTACTCTAGCACAACATAGATTATAAAAATTGATAAAAATTATTTTATCTTTATATATGTATATTAATCATATCTAAAATATAAAAGATTAACTGAAAAAGACTGAGAAATAACCATTAAACACATTCTGTGTAAAAGTTTACCTCCTATATATTTGAAGTTACTTTTTTGAGAAGATGCTAAAAGAGTTTCGTATTTAAGATTGTCATTCTTTTTTGTTTATTTTTATTTTTTACTTTCTTCTAAAAAAATTCAATAATAAATAAATATAATTTCCAAACAAGTTTTATACATTTACTATCTTCTTTATAAATTGATTTTAATTTGAATAAGGAATTTTCATTCTCTTTTGAAATCACGTGGATGTTAAGAGAATGTTTCTTCAATTAAGTCAAGGCAAGCTATCAACATGTAACTTTAACCTTTCCTTTAAAAATCATACATGTTCACATACACGTTGTGCATGCATTTTGCATATGTCTTTTTTTTCTTTTTAATTTTAATATGTAACTAAAGATAAAGATTTAGGCTGCCAAAGGTCGATCGGTGGGTGTATGTAGTTTTTAATAACCACTTGACCAAACGTTTGCTATTAAAAAAAATATAAACTATGTTACACATGTCAAAGTATTGATTGAGTCATGATAATGCTTATCCTTTCTTACAAGTTGAATAGCATGTTAGTGTATATATATATATATATATTTGTAAATATTAAGTAATGCTATTTACATTTCATAATCTCACAATAAATTCAATAACAAAGAGTGATATATGATCCAAAAGATGAGTCCTAAAATTAGGGTGTGATGTTTTTGACATATAATTTTATAAGATACATAACTAAATGATATATAAAGAAGTAAATTTTTGAATGCTAGAATTTTTTTCTAACTTAATTTGTATTATAACTTGAAATAACTCTTTTATACCTTGAAATAATTCTTCTAACTTGGTTGTTGGAGTATTTTATATGAGATTACTCAATACTAAAATACTAGAGAGATTGACAAATCCCTTTCACTAATCGTCTTATATTGATAAATAAAATGAATAATACAATAAAAAATTTTAAATATTATTATGAAAATATGAAGTAAAATTAACAATATTTCTTAAAATATTACACTTTCAACTAGTTCTTTGTATAAAATATTAGATTATTTTATTTGATTAATTATCATCGTCGATCACTGTGGTAGCCTCTAAAGAGTCTGCTATTACTATTCAATTGGCTTCTAAAAAACAGTTTGGTTGATTTCTCGTAAAAAAAAAAAAAATCATTGTATCAAAATTGAAACAAAAAACATCGTAAAAATCACAATGGGGATTGAGAGTACTTGTAGACAAACAGACTAGCGTATTTGGTGCAAACAACTTAACTCTTTAAAGTTGTATTTGATAGAAAATATAAAAATAATAATGAGAGATATTTAAAGTAAAAGTGTGAGAAGAATTATGAATGATAAATATAAAAAAAAATTTAAGTATAATAGTAAGAATTTTAAATTTTCTCTAAAGATATGTCATTTAATTTTTTTATTTTATATAAAAATTATTTAGTTAAAATTATGTAATATTTTAAAAAAATTACTATCCAAATACATAAATTATAAGAATTTTAAAATATCTTGCTAAAACACAACCTAAATATTTACTGTCATTTCCCAATTTTTTTGTGTGAGACACTTCTTGCAGTCCTTCTATTTTTTTATTCTAGGCTCTTGTAAAATTAAATTCACGTCGTCTTAGATCTTAGAACTTGTTTGTTTTTGTTTTGGTTTTTAATATTTAAAAATTATATTTTAAAAAATTTTAAGAAAAAATTTAAAATAAAATTTGTTTGTTAGTTTTGTTTTTAAATTTTTTTTAAGATGATAAATTCAAAAAACTTGTTTAATAATTTTTTTAAAACAAATTTTAAAGGCTAAAAAATGTGTTTAGTTTTATTTATTTTTTATTTAGTATTTTAAATTAAATGTATAATAATTAATTTTAGTATTTTTTTTATTTACTTAAATATAAATTTTATATTTAAAATAACATATTAAAACATAAAAATCTAATTAATATTGACTGAGAAATATTCTTGTTTATAAAGTAATACTTGAAATTTATACGAAGTTTGATAAAAATATAAAAAATAAATTAATATTAATAAAAAATAATGATTAATTTTAAAATTAAAATTATTTTTAATAAATAAATATAAATAGTACGAAGAGATAATATCACACACAAAAAAATGAATAACACTGATATACTAAAATAAGTGAATATGTCTGTTAAAAATATTTTTAATTATTTTAAAAAGAGAAATAAAAAATTAAAACTAAAACGCTTTAGAGGTTATTTTTTAATTTAAAAAACTAAAAATAAAAAAATTATTTTTAAAACCTTAAATTTGACAAACAAATTTTTATTATTATTTTTAAAAAAAGAATAAACAATTACTTTCAATTAACATTGTCAATATAGTATGGCTAAAGTTTAGACATGTTATTGCCAGTCAATCTTGCTCAAGCTAAGAGTGTATTGAGAACACGTTTAAAAGAACGTATTGTTAATATTTTATATTAGTTAAATAAGGAACCGCAGTAGTCTTTGGTGTGACATGAGTGTAACGGAGACAATTTTTGTTGATGTTACATTTGTTTATTTTAAAAAATTAAAGATAAAAAAAAAAGAAATTATTGATAGAGAATTTTAAAAAGATAAATTTTTTATTACAGTATCTATTCAATAAACTATGATAAAAAGGCTTTTAAAAACATAATTTAATTAAATATTTATGTAGTAAGAACTTCTTGTTTTTTATATACGATCATAAATTTTTTAGAATAAATTAAAAAATATAATTTCAATAAAACATATTGAATAACTTATTAAAACAAATTTAAAAAGTTAGAAATTACTTTTATAAATTCTTTGAACGAGCTCCAATTTCTTCTCCTTTTGATATTGATGGAGTATAAAAATGGTATAAATTACAGCAGCTAACTCTACTTATTCGTGATGGTATTGCCAACATGAGTATCATAGGCTCATGAGATGCTGTTTTTGTTTTCTATTCTGTATACCAACGAAAGGGCCCACACCCATCGGTCTCATTGTTTATTAATAGCTGATATGATCATCAAACTGAAAGAGAAAGAATTCCACAAATATCACAACTCACAATTCATAACGTCGTGAGAATCCAAAGCCAAACAAGGTTTGAAGATGACCCTCAACTGCCGGATTAACACATCTTAACCATTTCTATTAGAGCACCAAAAAGTTTAAATGTTTACCAGAAAGCTTGACTTTACCCAATCAAACAAAAACATATCAGAGGCAAACAATCTCGGGTTTCTTGGTTTCACTTCAATAACTGGCCAAGTTTCAATGTTCTGGACCATTTGCAATGAATGAAAATTAATACCAATCCCCAAAACAATGAGAAACTCTACGGAAACAAGGAATGGCTGTTAGGTTATTGATGGAAAGCGTAAGGGCAATCACCCAATGTTTATAATGTATATTAAATAAAGTGAAATTATATTTATGGGCTTCTCTAAGTTATTTCATGGAATAAATAATCGTATTTTTAAGCATTATATAGATAAAAATTTATTAAATACTTTTATATAGACGCTCTCCGCTAATCATGTTTGATATTGATAATACCCATGTCAACTTTTTTCTTTTATTCAACATTTCCTATAACTTTCTCGTCATTCTTTTACTTTTGTTCGTCCTCTAAAATATTTTAAGCATATTTTAATATGCTAACATTAAAAGACATGCTCTCAAATATTCTACTTATGAAAGGGAGAGAAATATGAAAGATGTACGAAGTTGAGTATAAAATAAATTAGTGTTTGACTAAAATAATAAAGGAGTACCTTCGCATATATAAATACAAAAGAAAAGAAAAGTGAAGAGAGTTGGAAAATTTGCATTTCGCTGTGGCAATGATGAGAATACGGAACACAGGTGGGCGCAGGATAAGCACGTGGGAGTTGCCTTTAGAATTGCACGCTGCCAATGGCATGTCTCCATAGTTGCAAAAAAAATAATCCTTTATGGCTCTAAAATCACATTCTTCATTCTTCTTCCAAATACGAAAGGAAGATTTGGTGGAAATAAAAATTTCTTAGTTTTCCTAATACGGTTCGAATTTTTCGATGAATGATTGGCAGTTTCTGTATTGGGAGTGTATCCACATGCCTTCACCTTTGGTTGTAGTAAATAAAGCTCATTCCTCTGAATCCATTCTTTATTTAATTTTATTTGACCATTTCTTTTTCTTTACACTGATATTTTATTGTATAAATAACTTTATTCAAATTAAATTAAATTAAATTATTATATGATAACATTATTATTACTATAAATTTTTTAGTTATATTTATTAAGACTCAAACTCAAAATACGCTAAATTTCATCTTAATTAATACACATATTTGGTAATTAATTTAAGTATTTTTAACGGTAGTATGATTTATTTTTTATTTATATCCTTAATTCATAATTTTTATAACTGATTTTAAATAATTATAAGTGAATTTTTTAAAAAATATTATATTAAAAATATAAAAAGGATAATTTTTTAAGAAAAAATCTCTGTTTTAATTGCTTATAACAAATAACTGTAAATACTGATATTAATACTTTATATAATCAGAATATTTTTTGTTAAGCATAATGTTTGGTTGTTGATATACTTGGCTACTCGTGCAGTTTATTTATTTTATTACAATAACAACAGAATCTTACCACTTTATTCACTTTACTATGTGCCTCTATAATCTATATGATTAACTGGGTTGAGGGGTGACAAGGGTGAGCCTGAACTTGATGAGATTGCACTACCCTTTGATGTTCTTTATTTAAAAATTGTCGAAATCACTCATGGGGTATAACTATTTGACTGAAAGGACATAACTTAGGCGTGTTTGATCTTCAGCGTTTCTTTCAAACCATTTATGTCGTCTATCTTTACTATTTAAACTACTATATATTATTTTGTTCTCACAACAAACCTCTTGGTTTTCCTCTCCGCTTGGAACTTCTACATCTTCTCTCCTCCAAGGAAATTCTATCTTTATAATTATTCTTCCTCTTTTTATATTTCTGAGGCATCTGAAGTATTCTTGAAGGACTCTGACACCCTGTGAGGTCTGTTGGTTCAGTATTCAGTGTTACACTTGAGCTTATTCGGCAGCAAAATCTGTTCCTCTCAACTAAGAATTCTTATTTCTACATCTTGGTATTCGTGAATACCTTATTTCACTACCTGTTGGATGCACTTCTTCTGTGTTCTTTTACACTGAATTATGCAAGTAGCCAGTGAGTGTAGCACATGATTTAGAGGACAAGAAATTGACAACCATGAAGTTCATGAAACTAGGATCTCGTCCTGATACATTCTACACTACAGAAGCAGTGAGGCAAGACATATCAACTAGTCAATTTGATTCTTTCTTCTTAGGTGATGTATTTATTTCCTTTTGGTCAGTTACAATAGTATGATACCTTTTCTTTGTATGCAGGTCAGTTTCTTCTGAGGTTTCCAGTGACCTCATAATTCAAGTGAAGGGAAGTAGATATCTTCTTCACAAGGTATATATAATTACATACCCCTTTGATGCTTGTTAAATTGAGGATGTGAAATTGAGAATTATGGAAATTCTTCCAAGTTAATGACCATTAACAAGATTAGTTCTTTACTTTACCTTTTTGTTGTTACTCATACGTAAATTATCTGATGCTGTTCAGTTTCCACTGCTGTCAAAATGTTTGCACCTGCAAAGGTTATGCTCAGAATCTCCTGATTCTTCTTCTCAGCACCAAATAGTTCAACTCCCTGATTTTCCTGGTGGGGTGGAGGCATTTGAGTTGTGTGCTAAGTTCTGCTATGGAATCACCATAACTCTCAGCCCTTACAACATTGTAGCTGCAAGATGTGCTGCTGAGTACCTGCAAATGACTGAGGAGGTTGAGAAGGGGAACTTGATTCACAAGCTTGAGGTTTTCTTCAATTCATGCATTCTACGTGGTTGGAAGGATTCTATTGTGAGTCTTCAGACCACAAAAGCATTGCCTTTGTGGTCAGAGGACTTGGGAATTACCAGCAGATGCATTGAAGCTGTTGCCTCAAAGGTCTTGACCCACCCCTCTAAGGTGAGTTTGTCACATAGTCATTCCAGAAGGGTGAGGGATGATGATGTCTCTTGCAATGGAACTGAAAACACAAGACATAAATCAGGATGGTGGGCTGAAGATTTAGCAGAACTGAGCATAGACCTCTATTGGAGAACCATGATAGCAATCAAATCTGGTGGCAAGATACCTGTAGATCTCATAGGAGATGCATTAAAAATTTATGCATGTAGGTGGTTACCAAATATTACCAAGAATGGACATCTCAAGAAGCAAGGTGCTTGTAAATCAGACTTGGACTCAGCTAGTGAAATAACTACAAAACATCGTTTGCTTTTGGAATCAATAGTAAGCTTGCTTCCAGCAGAGAAAGGTGCTGTTTCTTGTAGCTTTCTATTGAAACTTTTAAAGGCATCCAATATTCTTAATGCTTCTTCCTCTTCAAAGATGGAATTAGCCAGAAGGGTAGGACTCCAGTTGGAGGAAGCCACAGTGAATGATCTTTTAATACCCTCATTATCTTACACAAATGATACAGTATATGATGTTGAGTTGGTGATGACCATATTGGAACAGTTTATGTCACAAGGGCAAAGTCCCCCAACTAGCCCCGCAAGATCCAGGATGGCCTTTGAAAGAAGGAGGTCTCGTTCAGCAGAGAATATTAACTTTGAATTGCAGGAAAGTAGGAGGTCTTCTTCAGCATCTCATGGTTCAAAATTGAAAGTGGCAAAGCTTGTGGATAGGTACCTTCAAGAAGTTGCTAGAGATATGAATTTCCACTTGTCGAAATTCATTGCTCTTGCTGAAATTATACCAGATTTTGCAAGGCATGATCATGATGATCTCTACAGAGCTATTGACATTTATCTCAAGGTAAAATATTTTAAGAAAAATGGCTTCTTTTTTTTCCAATTTACTGCATTTTATACCCTGATAAAAATAAGTACTAAGGAAGTAAGAAAAAACAGTGACCGAGTATATTTCACTTTCACATTTTAGTATGTGGGACAGAATTAGTGGATAACCAACTCTCTTGACCTTGAAATCTTGTCTTATTCTACATTTATTGGCGGTTAGGTGTAGACTGACCCACCAGAAATTTAGCCTGGCTGCATTCACATCATTCTGAGTTCTGACTGATGGTTGCAGTATGTATTCAGGAGTTAGTAATTTCATTTGAATAAAAATATGGAGAGAAAATTGCCTACAAAAGCGGTGATAGAGTTATATCGTAGTGTTCGTCAGTACTATGTCCAAGTAGATGGGGAGAGGGGGAAAAGGAGACACATGTTCTTTAGTCCTTCACATGATTGAGTGTCTCCCCTATTTTCCATAACAGATTTTGACCATTTACGAGGTCATTCCATTTAGCTAAATTCCGCCTCAAAGAACTCCTTACTGATGTAACATGTCTGGCTGTCAGTTTAGTCAATCTAGTACTACTAGAAATTAGGCCATAGAAGAAAGAAAAAATATGCATACGTAAAAATGGTTTGTGGGTATGTTTTGTATTACTGAAATTTGTGTTGTAACTGGTAAAAATATAGGCTCATCCAGAACTCAACAAGAGTGAAAGGAAAAGGTTATGTAGGATTCTTGACTGCAAAAAACTGTCTATGGAAGCCTGCATGCATGCAGCACAAAATGAGCTACTTCCTCTAAGGGTTGTTGTCCAAGTTCTCTTCTTTGAGCAAGCAAGAGCAGCAGCAGCAGCTGGTGGTAAAGTGACTGATTTACCAAGCAATATCAAGGCATTACTCACTGCAAATGGTATTGACCCATCAAAACATGCAGCACCATTGAGCACTACTACAAGTATACATGCTGAGGACAATTGGAGTGTTTCTGGCTTCAAGTCACCAAAGTCCAGGTCTTCAACTCTAAGGATGAAGCTAGCTGAGGATGATGACTTGGATCAAAATGGTTTACACCAAGATGGAATTGGAAGAAACTCTAGATTTAAGACCATATGTGCTATTCCAACCCAACCTAAAAGAATGCTTAGTAAGTTGTGGTCTACCAATAGAACTGTCACTGAAAAGAATTGAGTGAATTCTGTTAATTTTCCAGTTGGTAATGGTAATTTAGAGGGTAACATATACTCTATTTTTCTTTATGCGAAACGCCTTGTAACTTCTAGGAAAATCCAAAAATCTAAATGTGCATTGTTGATGTAACTTATAATAATAAGAAAAGATTTTCTCAGCACGAGGGGAAATCTCTTTGGTAATTCTCAGGTCAAAAGCTGGAATAGGAATCTTAGGTGTCAGTGACAAATCGTGGGGCCATAGTGCTTTGTTTGTCTACAAATCTGCAACACTTGTCTCTTTTCATTTGCTGTAGCTCCTTGAGTCCTAACATTGTCGACAAATTTTTTCGTATTTTCATGTGTCTGACATAATGCAATACTGTAATATCTTATTATATTTGTCTTATTTATTTGTGTCCACTCATATAATCTCTTCCTTACTTAATTGATATCCAATTATGAACAAGATTTGAAGTGTTGTGGCACATAATAACTAAAGTTCAACATGTATTCTTCCTTTTTATTTTCGTTGGAAGAGATTTGTCATTGATTCATTATGTTGTAAACAAATATTGTGCTATCATCGGTATCAAATATGATATGCAATACAAATCCGACCGAAAACTTAGTCAAATAAACAAGAAAGAATAGGATCTACCAGTGATAAGATATGTTCGCTTATAAGTAGCATTATTAAAACAAACAATTGAAAACTTATTGGTGTAATTGTGCATAACTCAGCAAGGTTCCTTTCAAGTAAACTCTTCGATAAACCTTTCATGTATCTGTATTAACTAACCTAAGCAAAAAGTACCATAAGGACAAATATAGGTGTTCCATTTAAAGCTAAATCTTCTCAGTGTAACTGAATAAATTTGTCTAACAATTATTGTGGCCCAGAAGTCATAATTTCTTGACTTTATTTAATTTCTCAAAATCAGGGGAGGGGGGGGTGTGCTCAGTTGACTTCTTAGTTTGAGTAGATCCATTGATGAAGGTCATTTTCACACTCTCCTATACTCAAATTGTTAATTATAACAAATTTGGTTTTGCACAATCGTTGGAATGAACCATGTCCCCATACCATCCTTTGTAGCTAAGTCCAATCGCTCAAACTGAACCGACCTTTCTCACAGTTTAGGTGGCTAGAACTACAAAATATGAACACTTTCAAGTTTCTTAAAATCCTAAAGCATATAACGAAAATCATATAGTGGCAGCTACTGTCATTATCGTCATTGCTGCAATCATAGTCATCATTCATCCAAGTTTCCTTGGTGTTGTGAGAGCATGTCCGCTATAACCGGTCAATGTTACTACTTAGTATGACTGTCATGGACATAATTTTGCACTGTTCCTTTGGACAGTTACTGTATTTTCATTGGCGATTTTGTTTCCTTCTTCAATGACTCAAACTACAAATTTAATTATTAGTCAAGAAAATCTTCACATCATTACATCAACAACCATGATGTAATATCGTTTTTTTGAATTATTTTTTTATTTGGGTTGCACTCTGTTTCACATTTGTTAATTAAAAAATGAAGATTTAATGATTTGGATCCTCACTAGCTCCCCTGTAAAAAAGAGACACTGGATAAGTGGGCCTCATTTGTACTATTCATCCGGATGAGTGGGCAAGTCACTTTAGAAAGTCTTGACAGGAGATTCAAAAGAAAAATAATGATAATTGACCCAAAAAGAAGAAAAAATCATGACGGGAAATTAAATGCAAGTTGATTCTAGAACATTTATGTCAAAAAAATAAAAGAAAAAAAAACACAACTGTGAAAGCCACCGGTTTGTCTTTTAAATTAATCATCCAAAATGGAATTGTGTTTCTCTATGCGATCGTGTTGTGAGAAGCCTTACTCATTACCATGTTGAGTGCGAGTGTTTGTTTCGATGCTTCAAAACATTGTGTCTTCCCAGTGGTTGCAGCTCACAAATCATAATCAGATTGTAAAATTCTGTCATCAGGGTACAATTTATAGGGGTTCCTCCAAAATAAAACCTGATAACAACAAAAATGTGCCAAATTTCATCTTCAACAACTTACTGATACTTCATCAATGATGCAAAGCCACCTAATGAACTTTGGAACACTCCCTGCCTATTATTTAATCCAACAAATTTTAACAGCTATTCAGAATCCAGTGAATAAATTGGTTTACATAAGATGCTACATAGCCTTCATCAATTATCAATAATACAATAAAAACATGCTGTATTGGTTCCGTTGCTTGTGATTTAGTGTTAAAACTTTGATGTAAACGGGTTAAAATACCCCTTATAATCTCATACATTCCTTTACTGATAAGCTTTGCTTATAAAAATAACAATAAAGACAGCATAAACGAGAGCAGAGTTCATAAAATATTAAAGTTGTAACAGCAGATTAATATTCACTTCATCAGAAGACCAATGGGTCTAAATTATCTAAATTCTAAACCCTGTTGGTATCAACCATGGAAGCATGAACCGAAGATGCCTGATCCACTGCTTTTGGTCCACCGAAGACTCAGAATGTGTGGTGGGAAAGTAGAGGCTACTTGAGTTGGTCATACTTGTTTGTCTGGTATCATATCATATGCATATTGGGATGGGTGTCAATTTGCAATTTAGTATCATATTATATGCACATTTCAATAGATAAGATGCCTTGTGATACAGCATCTGTTTATTGAGCATTCTATTTGGGACGATGACAAATAATAACACATAAAATAGAGAACAATTTACCCGATTGAAACTTGCGTCAATCACCACTAGACACTTGCTACTTATACTGCTTCACTGTCCAGGAAGAGGTAAATTTTGGAGAAAGAAAGAGAAGAGACTTGAACTCAGACGCATCAACCAACTGGGTCAGGGCCTCTATATATGTAGCGGATATTTAGGCCTTCTTGTTCCTCCCTTCCAAATTTATCATATATAGTGCTAGAGAGAATCATATTTCTGGTTCTTTAAACACACAGCATTAGAAATCGAAAATTTCTAGTGCAAGAAAATACAAATAAGAGTATCATTAATTAGTAATCGAAGATCTTAGCTAATTTAAAAGCATGTTCATCCTTTTGTGTCATTTCGATTGCACATCATTACTCTATCAAATCCTTCAGGTCTTGTAGCAAAATTTTCTTATATTCACTTCATCGATATATTTTTTATGTGGTTAAAGGTTGTTGCATATATTAAAAAGAAAACAACTTATTTTTATTAAGATTATATGTAATTTCTTAGTATAACTTTTACGTTGTATTACTTTGACATTTTATACAAAATAAAGGATATTTGTTTAGAAATAAAAAAAACAAAAAGTTTTTTGTTAAAACATAATTAATGAACTCTTACCATGATTTTTACACTCATAATTTTAAGACACGTCAGTAAGATAATTTTAAATTTATTAATGTATAGTACCATAAAGTTATTAATAATTTCCTGAAGAAATATATATTATCTTAAGAAATAAATAATGTTAAATATATAATATGCTTCCGCCATCTCATTATTCGCTCACTTTTGCCAACGCATTATTTTTAATTTCTATTTATTTTATTTACACTTTTCTTAACAAATTGGAAGCGGAACCATTTTCGTTTTTTTAGGTCCAAACCATTTAACTTCATACTCCTCTTTTTAGGCCCAAATCTTTATTCAATGTTTTTTGGTCTAGAAATATGTATTCAATTGAATCAATACATCAATCTTTCTTAATTGGTCAATTAATACGATAATCAGATTTTTGTTGTATTAGTAAAATAATCTAAAGCTGGTCCCATCTGTTATTTCTATTCTGGACCAACAACTAAGCCCATCAACTTCACAGCCCATCCATCTATTGTTTCGCAGTTCTCACCATCGATAGTTCAGCCCACATTTATTGACCAAAGAAAAAGGAAACAACCCACATTTTATGTAGCGTTCTCCAAATTTTGCATTGTTTTTTTTTAATAAACTTTTAACTAATTAATTTATTAATAATGGATCTACCAATAAATGTAAAATTAAGTTTCGTGTACAAATCAAATTAAGAATTGTGTATTGTTAGATTTATAAATAAAAAACTATTTGATTTTTATTTTAGTTATATTTTAATTACTCAAGTAAATATCCAAAATTGTTCTTAAGAATTTCAGTTATGAACACGTTAGTCCATGAAAATTAAAATTTCTTCTTCCATTCTTAAGAATCAGAAATATCAGTCACGTTACTCTTATTAAATATTAGTACGTCCAATGATCAATACTACTTTGACAAACATATATGATTTTTGGAATTAAAAAATAAATTTTGTATTTCTGAAGACTAACATATTGATTGCTAAATATTAAAAACAACAAGTTTAAATATTTAATGTGATGGCATTCTTAGCCAATGTCTTAAATATATTGTCAAAAAATCAATGTATAAAAAATATCAAAAGTTACCAGAAAGTGTAATGGTAATACTTTTTCTTAAAAAAATTAATCAATGGTCTAAAAGTGCTCGTTAACATCTACCATGATGTAACTTTTTAAAAACTAATTTTGTCACGATTCTATTAATGTCATGTCAAACTTCAATTCATAACACTTTGAATTACATAAAGGTAATTCAAGATTGATATTTTGTTTCTTTGTTTTTTTTTTTTTTCCAACATCGCTAATGAGTGTTTAAAACATTGGTTGAGAAAGAAAACAAAAATATTCAGAAAAAAGTAAACATATAACCTAATAAAATTCACAAAATATTAATACTTTATCTTTACCAAATATGTTGAATACTTCTTAATTAGTAATTTGAGTGTTAATTAGTAGAAGCCCCTTAAGAAAAACAGAAAAAATGTTTCATGAAAGACCGTGTGCTTTGTTTCACGAGAAGTACAGTGCTAGGACAATATTGGTAGCCATATGTGAAGCTCAGTTTACTGTACATTCAAAATATTCTATGATAGCTTGTACTTCAATTGACCAGCTTAGTAGTGTTACCATTTTTGTTATTTATGTATAAATTTCCGATGAATGATTCGCCATCGTCATATGATCAACCTATGGAAGAAATCTAAGCCAGATAAAGGATTAATCGATCAATTTTGCTAACTTCAACTTTCAATATCAAATTTAAATAATAATTTTGTATTCAAATACATTAAAAATATAAAAAATTAAAGTTAACATATTGTTTAATTAGGCGAGACCAGATCTCAAAGTGAACATTTCCTGTCATGTATTTTCTCTCTCATTATCAGTAGCTTGGCAACACATTCATTTTACGTAATCTCAAGAGTATACGAGTGTGAATATTAACTTATATTTACACATAATATAGTTTTTTATTTTAAATTGCCGCTAACTATTACGAACACTAAAAAATTCGTACAAGGCTTCTTTTCTGTAAACGCTGACTTCTTTGTTCATTCCACAAAGTAAAAATTTGCATAGCGTGGCCCGATCGTATTTCTGAAACGGTGAAACCCACGAGGGAGGAGAGGGCGAGCTATTATAGATATTAGGCAGCATAGAGAGTATAGGCCATTATGCAAAGTTCATAGTTTCGAGAAAGCATTTCATTTTCAACATTATTTTATCTGAAACCAACAGGCATGGGGTGATACACTGATACCAGTCTAATCCAAAGATTTTTGCTAACCAATCTCCATCAACCTCATACTTTTATTTTTTCAAATTTTTGATTTTCACATCTATTACATTTATTACAATAAATAATAAATAAGAATTAAAAAGTAAAATAAATGCATAAACTTAAAAAATGGAAAAAGAATAGGGACTCTGAATTATGAAAGAGAAATGTTTGCAGTTTTTGTGACCATCCGGTGCACTCAATTTGAAAAATAAAATGAAGGGAACAGAGAATCCAGAGAGATAGGGCTCTGCGGTAATAGCAGTAATGGCGGCAAAATGGGGAGTTTTTGTTTTGTTCGGGGATAACGGAGATACCATGTTTTAGAGTCGTAGGGTTGCTTCCACATTTTTGGATCTTCAAGAGGTATATAGTAAAGGTTCCATGCAAAGAAAGGTGCCACTTACGATACATACAATGTTACCCAATAACACCACTTCTCTCATTTCAAAAACAATGTGTGTATGTCCACGTATGTAACTATATATCAGACCATATTAAAGTAACAATTTTTGGGTACAATATAAGTATTTTTATTAATTTAGAAAAATTACATTTATTTATTTTAATTACCTTATTATAATTATTCATTTATACTTTATATTAGTAACTTATTTATTATTAAAATATTATAATAATATAAACATTTTATATAAATAAAATGTATTAATAAAAATTAACACTTATTGTCATCTTAAAGTTGTACTCATCAAATACAAATATATTTCTTCTTTATTTACACAGTGAAAATTTATACATAATGAATATTTATTAAAATTATAAATTTTAATATATTAATAATATTAAAGACTATATAATTCTTAATAAAAATATTACTTACTAATTTTTATTGATTGCTTTTGGGTCATTTTAAAAAACTGATTTTTAAATGACAGGTTTACGTAATAATTCGAAAGATTTTTCATATTAATTAACCTTTACTATTATACAATTAGTAATAAAAATTGAATTGAAAAAATATTAATAACACCTATAATGTTTCTCTTTAAATTTTGTCCATATCTATGCTACGATTACTGAAGCTTGGTATGCAAATTAATTGACTGACAATGACATTTATACTCTGTATTCTTGTCTCCCTCTCTAGTTATCCATTATTAATGGAAATACTTCCAATCACTGTTCCTTCCTGCCCCATTGCGCATGCACTTCGGTGAAAAGTTGAAACACATTGTCACACGCGATTTCAACTTTTATTATTTTCTCAATTTTTTTTTTTTTAACTTCAGTCTATTATTTACAAACGTCTAATGATATGTTTGATTAGTGAAAGAAAATTGAAGGTAAACAACGTAGTAAAAAAATTTAAAATTATGTGAGAGAATAATGTTTTTATTAAAAATATGAAGTTATTTTTAACATAAAGATATTTGAAGAAAGATGCGGAAAATGTTTTTTTTCATATCAGACAACAAAATAAAAAATAATAATTTATTTCATAAATTTTCTCATCTTTTTCACGTAAATCAAAGAAAGCATAAAAAATTACACACATTTTCAATAATATTTCATATTAAACAAAAATGTACGTGGAATTAATTAAATAATGTTAACCGACTTCATATGTAATAAGTGTTAAACACATCTCATTTAGTATGTAAAAGTATGTTGAAAGGAATACATTACTGACATCTTAATGTTTTTAAAAGAAAAATTATATTTATATGATTCCTTCATATGACCGTGTATGTTTATCCTTATTTGATTTGGAAATGTTACTGACACTTAAAATAATTCATTAACTTTTGTCAAATGTAATCTTAACAAAATTAAAAAAGAAAAAAGAAAAAAAGAACATGTTGATGATAAAAAGGTATAAAAAATGGAGTGTAGCTGCTACATAAATGAAGAGCGTATCTTGGACAATCTATGAAGGAGACATGGTGGGGGCCATGGGCGTCCTCGTCTTCTACGGGGCCCAGTACCAAAAATGGGCACCGCATTTCAAGTAATCAAATGGTTCAAAGCCTTATACTTGTATTTGTTCATTTTTACATAAAGCTGTACGAACACGTTTTTCCGAGTGTTGCCTTGCGTGTAAAACCTGTGCTCGCAGTACAAAGTAGGGGGAACCGTTATGACTTTAGAGCAATTTACAGTGGATTCATTACATTCCATCCTGTGCACTCTGCATCTGCACCCTTATTTTGCCTTTCCAAGTTATTAACTACTTTAACTTCTTCAATACTTTTAATAAAAATTGTTTTTTTATCGTCTTAATTATCAAAGTAATTTTTTTCGATTCCCCCGAATCCCTTCATTGACTTTTCATTGTGAAGACAAACATACTCCTAATGAAACTGACTAAGACCTCCAAATAAAAACGTGCCAAAGCCTTGTAGATGCCTTAGAACCACTGTTAGATACAAATTTGTTTTTAATAAAAGCATATAATTTAAATTTACTTCAAAACATGTTACAGTTATATTGTTATTTAAAATAAATTATCAAAGAAAATTTTATTCAACTTGAAATAAATAAACCTTAGAAATCGCAACAGGGTGGGACAGAACCAGTTTTTTTGCCACGAGACTCCTGTTTCATACAAGTGTTAGCTAGAAGTAATGCGTATACGCACTGTTACATGTATATTTAAATCTCTGTTAAAATAAGATTTCAAAATATATCATATATAAATAAAATAATATAATCAACATTGAAATCAACGTAACCGATAGTTGCCGTACTTCCCTTCACAAAGGAAGACAAGCCACTTGTGAGAGCATGACTTCCAACTGGTTCAATTCGATGGCCTACGGTTCGTCCAGCTCAAAACCGGTTTCAAACTCAATGGCTACCTATAAAAAAACGTTTTCCTAGTACTATTTATTTCATATGTATCTGTTGTATTCTAGCTTCAGTAGTGAGTTCCTCGACTTTTTTATTTAAATATTGTAAACTTAAAAACAAATTTTTAATATATAGTTTCAAAAAAACCATATATTAAGAATTTGTTTTTAAGTTTATAATATTTAAATAAAAAAGCCGAGTACCTCTTGTAATTAGGCTTTTTATTCTTAATACTAATATTCGTTTAGCTTATAAAAAATATGATACGTACTTGTCATAAGCTAGGATCAATAATCTTTAGTCGTTCAACTTCTGCAATAGTGAGGAAAGATTTGTATTAATTAGTTTTAAGTTTAATGGCTAAACAAAAAAAACTAGACGTCAAATGTTGGAAGGAAATGGAGCAAGAAGTAGTGAAGAGCAATCTCATTATATTACAAATGTTGAAGAACGAGCAATCTATTTCATCCATTGAATATAAACTTTTTAAAAATCTAAACTGTAAATTAAATAGAAATAAACTAAATTATAATAGAAATTTTAAAAGATTAATTCAAATAAATAATAAAAAAAAGCAGGTTAGATTCTCAAAGAAAACTGGAAAAGAGAAAGTTTTGAAAAGAATCAACGTATGTAAGACTATATAAGTAGCCGAAAATTTTTAAAATAAAAAGTAAGTAAAATCAAAATTTTTTTGCTAATAATTAAAATCAAATTTTGTAAATATATAAAACTGAACATGTGAATTAATTAATAAAAAATTGTTTTAATTTAATTTGTGTGATCTTAAATTCGAGTTATAGTAAATGAAGGGAAAATTTTGAAATATTTAATATTTTGAGAATTTTTTTCAATATAATAAAAGTAATTACTGAATATTATTCAATTCATGTATCACGGAAGATTTATATATTATTACGTTTAAAAATATAAATCTAATCTTGTAATACTAGAGTTGATTAACATGCATATTAAAAAATAATTACTTGATTTATTTTAACTAACAGCATTTGTGTTGTATTATTCTTCCGTTTTCTCTATTAAGTTGGATTTTTAGTCAAAGATTCATTTGATTTAACCGTGAAAAAACCTTTTGACTTCCATTTACAATGTTTGGTACATTGTACGTAGTATTTTATAAAGACTTGCTAAAAAAATAAGATAAAAACATTTGATAAACATAAAATGTACATAGTTAATTATTTTGACGTTAAATAATGAATATCTCTATTTAAAATTATATATGTTTTTATTTTTTTATGTATACCACACTTTTAATATAAAAACTACGGGCACATTAGTGAAGTTCAATTACGTATTTGAATAACATATAAAATAAAAATTTCACTACTTACATACATTTTAATAAAAACTTCAATTAATTCAAACATATATTGTAATTCTGTTTAGTTAAATTTATTTTTAAAAGTGATTTCATATTTTTATCAACTATTTTACAGTTATTAAACATGAGTTTGATGGATTAAAATTAATTTTATTTAAATGAATTTATCAAAATCCTAAATCAGTTAGACACAGAAAGCTTGGGGAAGTTGGAAAGAGGGAGACTATTTTGGTTTTAAGATAAATTATACATATATCTTTTAAGATTATATGAAATTTGATTAATTAGTTGTTTTTTAACTTTATTATATTTTTTCTTCATTTAATTCATTATATATTCTTCTTAATTATAGAATATATGTAAAAGTTTTTAGTACAAAATTATATTATATAAATAGAAATGGTGTAAACAAATCAAATAAAATTTTGTAAATGATATTGAATATAATTTAGCCTAGATTTTATTCCCTTCAAGGCTACAAAAGTGTCCGGGGTTCTTGTCTCCTTCTCTGGATTCTATGCAAAGGAGGAGCAGGTCTCTGAATTCTGATGGATTTTCATTATCTGACTCTGGATTTCTTCTTCTGCTTGTCCTGAGAAATCCATCCATGTCTTCTTTTGGAATGCTGCTCCCTCTGTTCTGTTCCTCACCAGAAAACCGTCGTTTATTATAATTCATCGGTTTTTATAATTTTATCTTCGTTGTTTTTTTGTGCCAAAAAGGTTTCTATTGTCATGACAATCATCCACAGTGATTACCCGATGCTTAGGTTTATGTCACTGTAACGGAAATGACCGGTTAAAAGGAGGGACTCTCCATTCTCCAAAATCAAATTTGGAGGGAATGGCCGGTTAGTAAATTTCGCAGTGAATTCTTCGTGTGACACATCAACCGTGCTTGAGGTGACATTGAAGATATCATGCATAATATTCTTGATTCCTTTTCCACTTTCTACTGAGATCTTCGTCAGGGTCTCATTTCAAAGGATCAGATCACGCACCTACAGTTGTCAGTTTCAAATACTACTACATATTATCTTGTCGGTTAAATAATTTTTACAATTTATCATTTTTTAAAAAAATGGTAATACCGTGCATTGACTTGAATCACTTAATAAAAAAACTCCTGCTATGCCGGATTTTCATCCTAAAAATTACATATTCTTGTAATTACGCTCAATAAGTATTTCAATAAATATTGTATTAATAGAAACTTTTATTAATTGTATTTTTTCTGTTAATTAATATATAGTATTAAAATATCTATTCATATAAATACACAATATTTAAATTACTAAATTAATTTGCATCAAACCAAGACAGTATTAATAAAAACAGAGTTAATTAATGTTGTGAAGAAAAGCGCATGGATAAGAAGGAAAAGTTGGCTTTCAACTATTTTAAAGTAACCTTTTTTAGTCTATATAAGAGAACGCGTCTGCTTTAAAATTTGATGAAGAAAACTTTGATGTGTTTATCCGCATGCTTAATATGCTGTTAGAATATAAAATTCTGAATTAAAAAAAAAAAATCTAATGCCTTTTTTTGGGTCAACTTCTAACGTCTAACTTGATCAGATTTGCTGTCCTTCTGTTTTACTTTATTATATAATTAAAAGTCCTTCAATTATGCATGTCCACTCAACTCTCACGTTTTATTTGGATGATGAGGTAAAATAAAAAATATTAAAAGGGGAAGACAACAAAAAAGATATAATAAAAAATCTTTCTAATTATTGTGATATACATGCGAAATGCCCTTCACAGACTTAATTTATGCAATCTCTTTATTTACAACTATTTATGTTATTCCTTTTAATTATTTGTCTACGTGGACCACCAATAATTATAAATTAATAATTTCATCTCAAGCCTACTAAATAAATATTTCCTTTAGATACTGAATATAATATTCGTAAAAATAATATTCTATTTTAATTAATTGTAATGTTTTTTAATATTTAAAAAATTAAAAAATCCTAATATTTTTTTAACTAAATTACTAATCCTACTATTTATTAATATAAAAAATACTATTTTTTTAGTTATAAATAATACAATAAATTTTACTTTTATTTTATATCTATTTATCTTAAATTCTAATTACTATTGACAGTATTTTTACCTCTTTATAATTTAAAATAAAAGAAATTTCAGTTATTTATCACAATGAATCTCCATATATCATAATTTTTAATTTTTAATTATTTTAATATGTGTTTAAAAATATATAATAAAATTTTATATATGTAATAAATGTTAATTAAAAATTATAGACATTAGAATATTGAATATACTTTATTTTTAATAAAAATAATTATTTATTAAATTTTGATTATACTATGTCATTTTTGTGACTAAGTAACAATTAAAAGTAATGATAATTAAATGTTAAAAAACCATTATCTAAAGTTTAAACCGTGATTTTATCAACGTTCACAAGTTGTTAGTTAAGTGAGAGCTATCTATTTATCCTGGTTATAAGTTTTTACTTATAGTCACACTAATTGTCAATACGTTGCTTAAGTAGAATAAATAACAACGTTTTTTTTAGAAATTAAATAAATAAAACTTAATTTAATTGTATAAACATGTTCACAATCCTACAAATTAGACACAATTTTAAAATTATTGACAAACATTAACGAGTAGCGGTTTAATATCACTCTTTTTTAAAATGTTGAATAGTTAGTAAGTTTTATCTATGACTAACAAATTATATTCTCTTGTTATGGGTTTTGGAAATCATTTTGTAGTTGTGGATAGAAAAAATATTTCTTAAATCTTCAAATGTTCAAATGTCATAGTGTTATATTTTACATACATGTTATGCAAATTATTTGAAAAATTATATTTCAAAACTAACATATTTATGATATTCAAATAATTATCAAATTATAAATTAAAATTTCAACACAAATTCTTTTATTGTTGATGTTGTTTTTATTTGGGGTTCAAGAATTTATAGAAATACAGACTTATACAGTGTAAAAAAATTAATATTTGTAGTATATTTTTGTATCAAAGTTTTATTTATTGCCATTTTATGTTACCTATTAATTAATCAAAATTTTAACCTTTACAACCTTACAATGATAAAATGCAATTTAATATTTTGATAGTATTGATTATTATAGATAATATAATAATTTTAAAATATAAATTAATGACAAAAATAATTTATAAATTTTAAGATTTTTTCTTTTTATTTTTCCAAAGGTATATTAAAAAAAACAATTTTCTTCGAGACACAAATCACAAATGTATCTCTTCTAGCTGGATTTGGTCATTACCTCGTGGACCTGTTTCTTCCACTAAACCTAACTATTGTTGGTTAAACTGAGTTATTAATTTTGCTAAAAGAATTATAATTTATCAGTATAATTGATAACAAATAATTATAATTCACGTATTGCATGTGACGAAGTTAGACTAGACCGAAGCCAAACTTTGTCAGAAATCAACCAGAAAATACGCTTATTAAAACACTAAGTACCCGTATTAGCTAGGTGTCATTATTTATGATACGATTAAAACTAAGATAGGGCTTCTTCGGTGGCAGAAGGTTCTTTAACTTCCCGTCGACGGAGAGGAAGAATTTAGGTGAAAAGTGTAGCAAAGAGATGAAGTTGACAATGTTTTATGGTTGACAGTAGGGCAGAAGATAGTTTTGCCGCAGACCTAGTTTTCGAAACCCAGAACCATGCATGTAATGCCATATTCAATTATTCAACACCCTTCTGTGTAGTTATTTAACTGGTCCTCACTCGTATTATATTTTTTCCTTTGGTAAAGATTATAGTTTGTGATGACAGGTACGTCGATCATGATGACAATTGAATTTCAAGTTATTTCCTGAATTACAATGCTAAGCACTCACCGATCGAGGAGATCCTAATAGCCTCAACCCAAACACATGCAATTACTGTAAACGTTGTCAACAGCACACACGTGATTTTTATTTATTTTTTTGCAAATATTTGTGTTATTTCATTTTGAATTCAAGTGAAATATAAACATCAAGAAGCCCAATAATTTTACAGGCGTTCGGAAGGGCTTTTTAACTAGTTTCTTACTTAATTATTTGTCTAGTTTAAAATTTTATTTAATGTATTTAATAAACGAGCTCATTTTAGAACAATTTTGATAAGATAAATAAGTTTATTTTTCTTACTAAATTACACCTGTTCAATAAAGAAGTTTATTTTAAAAATTTATAATGTTTTGTAGTATTCTTAAAAATAATAATCCAATTAATATTTGATTTTCTAAACTTCTAAGTTTTTTTTAACCCTTAATATCTTATTATAATTGCTTCCTTATCCTTTTTAACTTCATAAAACCTTAGTACACATGCTCTCTGTCACATTTATTTTATTATTTCTTATAAAATAAAATTATCAAAGTTATAATACAAATTCATTTGTTATTTTATTTAATTAAAAAAATATTATCGTGAACTTGAGGTGGTAATAATTTATATATATATATATATATATATATATATATATTAGTTTACTAGATAATTTTATTAAATACTTACTATTCAAGTACTCAATTTCTCTGCTCGCAAGTATATTCTAAGTTTTTAAATAACACATCCGATAGTTAAAAATAATTTTTTATAAAAAAAGAGTATTTGGTATATTTTTTATACTTTAATATAATAAATGTTTTTAAATAATTTGTGTTGTTGCTTGACTTCAATTGTTAGGATTAAAATTAGCATTTTTTAATATAATGTGAATTTATTGATTAACTTGTGTCCTGTGCATACATTAAGAAATAAAAATACAAAGTAAAAACTAAAAACATCTAACAATATATAATACAATTACGAAATTTTTATTATATTCCTAGAATTGAAAATAAGTAATTTAATTAAAATTTTGATGATACCCTAATGAGACAACCTATTTTTTTTGCACATAAATGTTTTTTTATTAGTATAATAACAAAAAGGTAGCGAGATTATGGGAAACAAATTAGTAGTTAGAAAAGTGAGCAGTTGTGTAATTGAGTGTTATGATTTGGGAAAAATGAGTTGTAATGGAAGGATTAGTTTGTCAAAGAGAACAAATTTAGGCAAAAATTGAGTGACAAGTAGAAGGGTCTGGGTCTTGGTCTTGGCCTTGCCATATACCTTTGTCCTCTTTTCCTGACTCGAATAGTACAACCAGTAACAACTTTTATGTCAGTTTCTAGCTACCAACAGGGCCTAATATCTCACCCTCTTAAACCCCTATATATCAGACAAGTCCATGTGATGTTTAAATTCTTGGTTTTTTCACCCACAAACCACAACATAAGTAACGCAAGATAAATAAGCAAATGCATCCACACTTGCATAATCAGCCATGCTGAAAAGGAAACTAGTTGCCAAGGAATAGCCTAAAAAACCAAAGTAGGAGGAACAACTTCTGAGCGCCGCCAGTGTAATCATTCAAAATGATAATCACAAGCCACCCCAGCACTTCACCTCCAACTTCTCATGAAATTTTATTTAAAATGGTATACTAATAACAGCTAGCTGAAAAGCAGCTTTATCGCCTTTGGGCTTCAAAATCCGCGTCTTCTTTAGACGGGGTACATTTTATTTTTTCTTTAGCTTTTTTTTTTTTCAGTTTTACTTTTACTATGCTTGAGAATTTTCATGTAGTGGGAAGGAAAAAAAAATGTGACGAGAAGATCCTAAAACCTATAATTACTTATTCCAGTTTCATTAAAATCTCCAATCATAATAAACTTTTACACGACCCAAAAATGGCAATTCGATTCATTCCCTTCCCTCGCCCCAATTTCTTGCTCTCTTGGAAATAGCTGAACGCAATCAATACTGCTGGAGTGCGCTGGCACAAACCACCGTAAGTCATAAATCAAATGGCCATCAAATAATACTAACAAATACAATTATTGTGATTTTTATATTAATCAAACAAGCATTATATCAATAGAAACAAACTAATAATTGAGATATATTTTCTTGGGAAATAACATTTTTTTAATAAAAATAAAACATTCTCTAAATAACTTAATAAAATATGTTAAACTCTTGTGAACTAAGAGTTAATTTAATTGAGCCAATCTTCAAGAATATAGATATGCTTGATAATTTCGATTATTTGATGATTTGAGGATTTAGTAGTGAATATTTTGATTGAGTTGATTCAACGAGGGAAAGGATGGCATAAGTGGGGTTGGGCGATTGTGGCCTCTCAAAAGTCTTCGGATGGTGGTCCGGCAGCACTAGGCCTAGTTAAGATAGATGTGCGTAAAGTTCATTGGGTATAAAGGTTAGTAATGTTTCTTTGAAAAATAAGATATCTAAGAAGGCTATATTCGTGCCTGCTGCATAGAACACTGTTAGAAAGCAATGAAGTACAGACAAAAAAAGAAAATATCATCATGTCATGCATGCACATTATGCAGGGTTCCCCCAAAAAACTTGCAGTAAGTTATTGTACTCTAACAACTGATTACCTCTAAAACTAATAATAAAAACAATGAATATTAAACTTTTAGATAAGTTTAGTTTTCTTTTTGTCTTATTAACGACAATTTTTAAGAAATTAGTTGAGCGAATAAGAAATTTTAAAATTATATATTATAAACAAATAAAAATACATTGAAAATCATGACAATAATAATAACTGTTATTATAATACTTTCATACATCCACATCCCAAATTTTTTAGATAACCTATTGTACTTCACGAGATGACCGAGTAACGGGTTAAATGATATATATGTAAATAAAAAGTTTAATGATTTCAATATCCTGAGCTACGACTTTATTTTAATATAATAGGTACAGCTTAAACTACGATTCTCAATAATATACTCCTATTAAATTATTTGTAAAAACTGTTACATACTATAAAACACTGTAGTGCTCTAGTTTGATATCACTTAAATAAGCTCGAATTGTTGACATGAGTGAGTATTCTACATGGACAGATTAAACAACAGTGAGCCAAATATTAAAGGTTGCACCTTAACACGTCCTTACAAATAATGTTACCTATAATTAAATTGTGGTAATTTATAACAGCAAATGCAAAGATATAAAAGCACAATTTTTAAATGCTTATAAAACCAAAAAATAAATATATTAATAATTTAAAATTTTAATGCGTATTTATGCAATCAACACATTAAAGTAAATAGATTAAATATTTCATTGTTAGGGCTTAATACAAATAATATTAAATAGTAGTAATAACTATCGACAATTAAAAAAGAGAGAATGGATAAATTTTTTTTATCAGTTCACTCTTATATGAAATTTTTCTTTATTAGAAAAAAATATTTATTTACATATCCATTTCAACACAACATTAATTATTATCTTTTCACATATGTCGTTGTTGTTACGAAATATTCAATTTTTTTACAAACTCTTAGTAGTGTGTAAATTTTTTTACGAACTTATGTCATATTATGAACTGAAGTTTTTAAAAATGAAAATAAAAATGTAAAATATATTAAATATTTTTATTTAAAATAATTAAAATTATTTATTAAAAATTAATAAAACTATAAAAATAAATAATCTCCTTCCACACTTATCTTTCTTAATTACCAAAAAATGTTAAAAATAAGATTTGTCTAAGAGAATCGGTTGTTTTGTTTTTTCTCCTCTGATATCGAATATTGTGTTGGACATGCATGATTAAATCAGTCACTTTCCCAATATCCCTCCAAGAAGAAAAGATGAAACCAGCCAAATCTCGATGTTGCTGTGTGCAATAACTCTCCATTCCCTACGACACCTCTATAAATAAGACCAAAGCACCGAATTCAAGGCAGAATCACAAAAATCACCCTCTCACTTTCCCACAACAACATGGACGAAGCACTCAGGCGTCTCAACGGTTCCGCCCCGATTCCCGAACCCAACCCACAAGACCCATCGATCGCCGACAACCAGAAGCGTTGCACCGCCGCCAACAAGAGGACTTTACGCGAAAATAACCCCGCCGGAGCCATGAGGTACCGCGGCGTGAGGCGCAGGCCCTGGGGCCGTTACGCCGCCGAGATAAGGGACCCACAGTCGAAGGAGCGGCGCTGGCTCGGCACCTTCGACACGGCTGAGGAAGCGGCTTGCGCCTATGACTGCGCCGCCAGAGCTATGCGTGGGCTCAAGGCTCGCACGAACTTCGTGTACCCGACTTCCCCTCCTCACCCTTCTTCTGCCACCCAACACTTTTTCCCTTCCTTCAACTTCCCCAAACACGCTCAACAACCTTTCAACAAAATCAACCACCATAACCGCCAGTTGCCGGTTGCTGCCACTCACGGGATTGACCTCGCAGCACCCTACCACCGGAACAACCCTTCCTTCAACATGCTTCTCTTTCGTGACCTTATTAACTCTTCTTCCACCCCTTCTTTGGTTTCTCCTACTAACCAATTCTATGACCAATTCCCCTACAACAACGCTGGTTCTTCTATTTCCTCGTATTCTCCTTCAACACCTACGATTGGTTCTCTCCCAGGTTGTTGTTTGCTGAATCCTTGTGGTGGCAACAGTGTTAATGGTGTTTGTGGCTTTTCTTCCGGGAAGATGAACACTACTCCCACTTGTGGAATTAAAGGAACTGAAGTTGATGATGTTGGATCGGGGTTTTTTCCGAGAGAGTCTTCGGATTCGGGGTTGCTGGAAGAGATAGTTAATGGGTTCTTGCCGAAATCGAAGCCCAATAAATGTGAGGGTGCACTAAAAATGGAGACTTTTTGCAACCCCGAGGAGTTGCTTCCTCCGCTTGTATCTGATTGCACGCTCGTTTCCACCGCTCAGTGTTGTAACGAGACGAAGAAGGGACTTGCCAAGATCGATAGTTTTGGTTTTACTTCTGATCACCAAGGCTTTCCCATGCAAGAATTTGATAGTTTTAATGGGTTTAATACCGTGCAGGCTATGCCTCTTGGGAATGAACAAATCATGATGAATCATGCAGAGAACTCTTTCATTGAAGATATTTTTCAGTACCCAGAGCTTCTTAATGCTTTTGCAGTTAGGATGCAAAATGCGTAGTTTATGTGTAGCCAGTGTTGCTGACAAGTTCCAGTGTCTGTATCTCTTGCTTTATTGTGGCTCAATCTTAATTAGTTGTATATGTTTTGTTAAATCTGTAACGATGGTTGGATCTTTCAATCCAAAACTGATCTTTAGGGTTTTCTTGTTCCTTGGTTAAGCCAGGTTAGTTTGACGGAACTTGCCTCCTATATTATGTATGGATACATTGGAAAGCAATATATTTTAATAGTGGTTATTTGGATAATCTTGTACTTGTCAAGTTTATCAATGTTTTTGGTTAAGCACGCCTTTGTCCTTTTCACTACTTTATGCTTTTGTTTTTGTATTTCTACTCTGAGGACTGGAAAGTTGATGAAAAGGAGTTAATGAGAACGACAGACTCAGAGTAAAGTTAGTTCCTTGCTTCGTATTCAATTGCTAGATAATGATAGCTTCTGCGTTGACCTTGGAACTAGAAAAGTTTGTATCTGTCTGCATACCTTTTTTCAGCTTTGTATGGATCTATATATTCCTCCTTTTGTTCGGAGAACGTATGGGTCTGGTTTGCATAATGCCTGGTTGTGCTGTCGTTTTCTTCTTAGTGTTTGTTGCGTTTTGTTGTGGGATTGTGATTCATTATTTCAGGTAGGAAAAACCCTAGGGATAATGGGGTTTTGGAGCCTTCTGGGAAAAAGTGTAGCACTGAAGCTGCTCGTTCATCGATAAGGCAATAGATGCCAGGGTGAGGATTTCTAGTTACGCGACAAAACACCATGGAGATTATTAAAAAGCCCATAGACATGTACATACTACTTTGGTACCTTATTTGTTCCTCCGTTTAAATGCTTTCCAATGTTTGCAAATGGAGAAACATAATTCTTGACATTTGTGGGTAAATGTTTGAAGCTGCATAAATTGAAAATTAAACATTCATTATCCGACCCTTGAAAGAATTTATCAATAGCAATTCACAATGACTTTCAAATGATTTTTATAAAAAAAATATTTTAATATTTTTAATAATTTGTTAAAATAATGTTTAGTTTATTTATTTTAATTAGGCTATTTATCTAAACACACCTTGATTATACAAGTTTTCAACTTAGAATCTAAAAGAATTAATTGTTCTACCACCTTCGTGCCACGCCTTCAGTAC
Source organism: Abrus precatorius (assembly GCF_003935025.1). Taxonomy (NCBI): domain Eukaryota; kingdom Viridiplantae; phylum Streptophyta; class Magnoliopsida; order Fabales; family Fabaceae; genus Abrus; species Abrus precatorius. The sequence goes on along the minus strand of NW_020874406.1, from coordinate 23,958,735 downwards.
TTAGGACCAAATTGTCTTGTAAACTTTGATCAAGGGGGACCAAAAATGACATTTAAAGCTAGTTGATGGGTCTCTTAACTCTTCAGCGAGAAAGCAGACAATTTTAATTGATTGGTTACAGGGTAATGGCTATTACGTTAATTGAATCACATTGCTGTAGTTGTTTGACTTGATTAAAATTACATAATTGAAATAAATAGGGTTTAGGACCACAATATATAATAGGAAAGTTGAAGTTGTGGGGTTTACTGGAAGATGAATTAACTAGCTGGTACAGAATATGTAAGACTTAGTTATTAGTCCCTTCTATCCTTTCGTAATATAAATAAATAATTCATCAAAATATAAAATAATAGTTATATCATAAATTTATGTTATATTTTAGAAATGATCATAAATGTATAAATTGTCAATTTAATTACTTATATGTTAAATCAATAAATATATCTAATAAATAAGTATTTTATTGATATAAATCTCATAATAATAAATAAGAGTATAAAAAAAACAATACTTAATATATATTTTAAAAATTATAAGTAAAATAAAAAACATTAATAGTTATTTTTTAAAAAAGAGAGAGAGAGAGTATTTAAATGAAGAAGGTTATGAAGTTCGGGTAATTTTGATTTTGATTGTCTTAAAGGAAGACAAGTCCGTCAGGTAATCTTTTGAATCGAACCAGTGAACAAAGTTGGGCAAATTAACATACTGGGAGGTGTTAAACTTCCTGTTTTTTGTCAAAAGATATTGTAGCCAAATAAGCTAAAAGATAATCTGATTATGTACCCTAAAAAGAAAGAGGTAAAAATCATAATTTCTTCCTTGAAAACTTTCTCTAACATTTCTCAAATTCGTTATCTTTTCCTTTGAGATAAGGTAATGTACGTGTTTAATTTAGTTTATTTTAAAAAAATAACTATTTCTTATAATCTCCAACCATGGGCTAGCTATTTGGGTTATGTGTTTGAAAGATATTAGTCGAGGAGCTTTTAATCTACAGGCGAGGAAAGTATTTGTTGATATCTGTGAAGTATATATCATCAGATTTCTTCTCCTAAAAGCTCATGAAATCATAATATCCACTAGTTTCTTGTATCATGAAATCACAATATTTAGCCTAAAGTGTGTAAGGGCTTATTTCACAATTTTGGAGTTCAATTAATTTTACAACAAAGTCAGTTGCAAATGTATTAAATTTTTTATTATTTAATACTATAAATTTTAATGTTATTCAAACAAAATATTTATTTCTAGCTATTGATAATTATACATCTAAAAGCCATTATTAACATACTGAAATAAAACTCTTTTTTTCTTTTCAAAATTACTTTCCAAATGAAGCTTTCAAATATATTATTTTTTTAACAATTTAAATAAAACAAAATTTACAAAACATTAATCTATATAAACGCATACTAAATAAACTTAGGGGGTCCTTAGTTGCAAGCATCTTTATCTCTTTCGGCATGTTGGTGAGATGGTATTCCTGGTTGTACTAACTTCCTTTTATTTCACATATATCTCATTTAAAATCTCGTTCCATGAAAATGTGATTTAAAATCAAAATTTTCATATTAATTATAATTGCATAATGGTAATTAATAATATGCAAAAATAAATAGGTTTGCCCTCACGGCCAAGGAGAAGTCTTTGTGTGTACTGTATAATAATTATATAATGTTAATAATGTGCAAATATCAATGCATTTACCCTCATTGACGAGAAGAAGTCTGTGTCCTGTATAATAATTGTATATCAAATATCAAAGGGGCCTCCACCTCACCAACTACGTACACAATGGGGGTTGTGGTGATGCCTTGGACCTTTCCTTCGTGCTCATGTAAGTCTTTTTTTACTTGTATAACTTATTTTTTTTTTAGTATTGAAGTGATTGATTCATCAATTATACAAAAATTAAATGTTAGTCAATTTTAGCCGAGTCTTGGTGAGTTCCTTAAAAATTTGTAGACATCATGCGTGAATTATTTTTATATCGGTAATGCATGGACAGGTCTGCCATGTGTATTTTTCTTTGTCCTTCTTGATTTTTATATGCTCTTAAGATAATTTTGTTTTTATTGAGACGTGAGGAGAGTTATAAACAGTAAATCAGCGTTAGATTTTTCTAATAACACATGCACTCTTTACAACAACAATAAACATGTGACATCATGTTTCTGGTAGAGCTGGTCCCTATGGATATGCTAGTTCTTCTGATTTATATAATAATTGTATAAGAAAGTGAAAATATCAATACATTTACGCTCGTGCATGAGGACATGGATAGGGTATTTATCCGCTATACGGGTACGGGTATGGGTGTGGGTAAAAATTCGTAAGTTTTAATGGGGATGGGTGCAGGTATGGGTATCTAAGTACCCACCCCGCCCTATACCCGCATATATATATATATATATATATATATATATATATATATATATATATATATATATATATATATATATATATATATACTTGAACTTTATTCTACAATTATGCATTAAATTTTTGTATTATTATATTACTTATGTGAAGTTATATAAGATTAATATAAAAATATATTTAATAATAAAGTAAACCAAAAAATTTATTTTAGTTTATATTTTTAATAAAAAAATTTATTTACTATTTTATATCATTTAATTAGGCTAATACAATTTAATTATTACATAGTTATAAATAAGATTGACTTTTTTAAAAATATTATTTATATATGACACACATAAAATATTTTTGTTAATAAAATCATATTGATGTTTAAATCATAAAGTGAATAATAAATAATAAATATATTATAAATATTTTATAAATTTTACAATCACCTACTATTACCATAAACTTATTATTTATTAATAATATTTAAATTTTATTTTTATATTTTAATTTAAAATAATATTTTTCTATATAACATATGTATTACAAGCACAACTATAATTTATTAAATCTAAATAATATTATTCTTACTATTTATTCACATTCAAAGAAGTTTTTGAAAATATATAAATATAAAAAATTATTGTTAATTTTTATTTGTTAATTTTTTAAAGATAAAAAAGTATAATTTTTTTAATATACACGTATATTTCTTTATTATAAAATTTTATTGTAACTATTTATCTTTTATTCAAATTTTTTTTAAATTTATATACATTATAAATATTTAATTCACTAAAATAATTTTTTAAAAATTTATATTTTTGATAAAATACTTTCGTATAGTATATGAGTTAAAAAAATACTAGTATTAATATATATATATATATATATATTAATTATATTATATTATTTTAATTAAATCTATTATTTTTCTTACAATTTCAAATTCAAAAGTTAAAAAAATTATTTTATGTATCAACTTTCTCTTGTTAATATTGAACTTTTCTACTCTAACTCTATTCTCATTCTAAATGTCTGTCTCACTAAAACTTAATAACTATGAAATGTTATTCATTAGAATTAGTTGTTAATGTCGCCACAAGAAGTTACTAAGTGATCCCACACGAAGGAACAATCATTGTACAGATCTATTTCGTTGTCGTTCTGACATTACCAGCAATCAAATCTCACACAAGATAGGATTATCACTGACAAATAACTTGTGTGTTTAGTTTTGCTTATTGTTTCTAAGAATTTTAGTTTAAAAAATTATTATATTAAGATACATTTAACATTTATGATCTTTGAATATTTGTTTTTTATCTATATTTGTACCTTGTTCGGCAACTACATATTGAATTTTTGTATTATTATGCTACTTATGTGAAGTTATATAAACATATTTTTCTTTATAAATATTTTTTTCTCAAATAAACGCGGGTAATGGATACAAGACGGGTATGCAGGTACCCAGAGAGTACGGGTACGAAGATTAATGTTCATACCCACGCGGGTATAGGACTGGTACGGGTATTTTTTTTAAATGCGGGTATGGGGATGGGTAATGTAGTACCCTACCCATTGCCATCCCTAGACATGGACCAAAAGAAGTTTGTGTGTGGATAAAGTTTCGCTAGAAATAATGTGTCTTTAGATTAAGTTATAATAATTGTCGAAGTTATCTTGTTTACTAAAGATTTATAAACTTTAAATTTTATTTATCTAACCGTTAGATTAAAAAATTATTTAAATACATTAAATCTATAAAAAAAATTAATGTAATTTAAAAGTTAGTTGATACTTAATTAATTAGTTTTATTTTAATGTATGATAAGTTTTCTAAAATATAAATAAATATTAATCATTGAATTATATACACATACAGCAAGCCAGCATATTAATATTACATTATTTAATAATTTAATTTAATATAAAATTACCAAGCAAAATAACTTCAACGAAAATTACTCTCTTTATACATACATATTTGGGATATAAATTATTTTCCTTTTGGTTTCCCTGCACCAGGAGTTATCTGGGATTAAAAAGATTGGTGCAATATAACATTTATTCAATCATTTTGCATGAAAATTAAAGATGGGCGTCAAATAAAAAGAAAAATGCATATTTTCTGAACGCCATGTACACCTATGCCTAGTGTATTTATCCCAATCACACTGCATCCTTACGTGTATATACAAACCAAGTGTATCAATCTGATCAAACAAAATGTATCCTCGTATATTATATATTTGTATAGAGAATTAGTGAAACAGACAGCAGCGAAGCATGCAAACTGTTTATCTTCTGTACTACATTGCCGAGATTCTCTCAGTAGATTCCACGGGGATTGGGTTGGCCCAGTTTAGTGTATTTTTGTTCTTACTTTTTCTCTGATAAAATAATCTTTAAAAAAAGTTTACTTGAGTTGAGTTAAACATTTTAAAATGGTTAATTTTATTAAAAAATATTTATAATCTTTTTATAACTTAATGTAATGAATATGTTATTTTTATTAAAATTTTATTAGCTTAAGAATTAAAAAATAAAAGTACTGTGGGCTTCAACAAAAACGTGGCCTCTGCAACACTATTATTGGCCAGAGTTTGTTCCTACCACTTCCGGCAGAAACCAACCAGAGGATCCGTCGAGAGAGAAGTAGTTAATGGGTGAGATAGAAAAAAAGTACCTGGGAGTGAAGAACAATTAATTAATACGATCCCATCTTAATGATCCATCGATCTTTCTAGGACTGCATGATCATTTGCATATGCACTGTATTTTCATGTACGTACCCACTTTTCACCTAATAAATTCTTCCATCCGCCATCAGATCATCTAAATAAATTCGCTACTTTGATCTCTTCCTCTTCCTTTCATTTATAGTTCTCATTCCCCAATATACTAACCATATTTAATGCCGAAGCATAGTATAAGGTTAGCAAATGCTATATACCAAGAATACCACTATGTATATGTACTTTTTAAATTGTATACCAGCATTAATATATAATACATGTTTTATGTTTTTATCATTATATTTATTTAATGATTCTTTAATAAACTATAGACAAGATTCTTCAAAATATAAAAGATATAATAAAACTTCTATTATTACGCTAAATTTTATTTTTATAGTATTATTATTAGAATTTTTTTAAACTCACTCTTAAGAATTGAAGTTAAAAAAATATTTATTATTGTAGAAATTTTATTACAATACGCTATCAAAAATTTATACATAAATAATATTTCAGTAGTTAATCACTAATTACAATAATAGATACATGTCTATTATAATAGTGAAATATATATATATATATATATATATAATATTTTACTGTTTTTTTTTTAATTAAAATGTTGGAGAACTTATTATAGTAGTTTTATGCAAAATGCTATAATAGGCTATAATCTATTGGTGCAGTCTTTTTTTTTTATATCAGTCAATCTCAAAATCACTGTGATAGTTCCTAAAAGTTATTCACCTTATTTAGTTCATTTACTTGTCTCTCGAAAAACTATCTTCCTTTTGCTCAACTGTATCCTTCGCAAATAAACTGTTATAATAGGTGTAACCGGTTTTAGTATAAGGAATGCCCAAAGAATATACTAAAACTGGTTTTTTGCTGCTATAAAAGGATTTTTTTTGTTTGTAATAGTGTATTTTATATGAACAAAAGTATATTAGTGAAATATTATCTTGAATTTTTACGGTGACAAATAAGAACAATTTTCTTCTTCGATCTCCTTTTAGACAAATAAATAGTACAAATTATTAAATACTACATCTACTCTTATTCACCTATTTAGAAAGAGAAGAAAAATACTGTTCCTCTTAATTTGTTTACATATTTTTTTAAGATAATATTAATTATTATTCTTTTGCTGACATCCTTTTGTCTATATAAACATGATTGTTTAATAAAAATTTATTATTCTTAAATGTTTAAACTCAATCTTAAGGACTAAAATTAATAATATAGTTATACTATTTCAGTAGTTCAAGAATAAACAAATAATTAATAAATGATAATTAATTCTAATAAAATAATTAAAAAAAATATCTGTATATTTTTTATAATTAAATAAAAATAAAGATAGTATCTATTATTATTTAGTTAGTTAGTTTAATTTGTACACTTAAATAATTAGTAGAACACAAACTAAAACAATAAAACTAGCTATTATCTTTATTCTTTTATAAGTTACCTTTAAATTTTCTGTTATAATGCTTTATGGAGTCTGTTTTATCTCAGTTCAACAGTAAATTAGTGCGATTATTAAATTTATTATGAATGGCATTTTATAAAATAAAAAATGAAAAAAAATAAACGATTAGTATTTATAATATGAGAGATTAAAATGGAAATTTATTTAGTGTTGTGACAAGATAGTTAGAAAACTCGTGATCTTCCAACAACAACTATTGGTCATTGAATAAAATAATGTGTCACGCAATGATTTAAATTCCGTATCAGATTCAGAAGAACTGCAAATCCAGGGACAGATCCCAGATGAAGGTAGCTCACACCCTTCCAATAACAATTGTTAGTCATTCAATACAAATATCAGAAAGAGAGATTAATAAAACACAGTATCTTCCAACAACAATTTGTTTGTCATTCAATACAAATACATTGCAGTAGCACCCCATTAATTGAGTTTCGTATATCAGAATTCAGATTTGAGACGATACTTGAATTCTCTCTTTACGTTTGATAACTTATTTTACTTACGTTACGTTACATCGAGAAATCTTGTAAAGGCACTCAAAAACCACGTACGAATAAGGGAAAGAGATTCAAGCTCTAAAGTATGTCTTAAATACATACTTTACCCGCTTAGAATAATTTCCTTCTTTTCATAATATTACTATAAACGCACCCTTAAATATTGTATTAAACACAATATACTCTAGTTTATTACAATTCATTATATATTTTAATCCAATTTAATAATTAAATTTAACAATACGTGTTTTTTAGCTAAAAAGTATGCATTTCTATGTCTTAAACTGCAGTTGTTATTCTTACATAAAAGTATTTTCAGAAATTATATTGAGTGAGAATAATTTTATACTTATTCTTTTTTATCATGCCATTTAATATATTTTACACTTAGCATTTGATTTTTTTAATCTAGCCTTAATTTAATTTTTTTAATTTAAAAATCTTATTTTTAATTATTTCATGTTAAGTATAATCGAATATTTATTATCAATGATAAATATATTAATTTAGGGACTGTTTGGTTTTAGATATGTTTTCGTCTTATTTTATATTTTCAGTTTTAATTACAAACATTACTTTATTTTCAGAATTGTTTATAAATATTTAAGAATAAAAAATAAAATTAAAATAAAGTGATAATTTTTTAATTAAAACTAAAAACAGAAAAAAATGAAAATATAAAACATTGTTTTTGAAACTAAAAAGCCTCTTATATTTTTAAATTATAAATTATATTAAATTAAAAATAATTATATAATATATTATTATTTTTTCATTTAAAAAAATTATTTTACAATATTCACACTAAAAAATTACTAATATGTCTAAAAGTTATACGACCCTATATTATTTCCCCACGTTCGATGATCATTAGAAGATAAATTGCAATAAGAGGGGATTCTTGTTAAACTCTCCTTTGATACTCTTGAGACACCTTGGAAAAAAAAAAGGCATGCCTCACTGTGTAACAAGCGAGGCAAATATTTTGAATTGTTGCTAAATCACGAAACATTATTTTAAAAACATTAAAGTTTATAAAAAAATACTCATGGATGTATAATTTTAAAATTTACATTTATTTATATTTTAAAAATACATTTTACACGAAAACAAAATTAATTGATATAATATAAATAAATTTTTAAATTTGTAAAAAAATTGCATATTTAATACTATATTTGTAGAGATTTAGAAAATTTTAAAAATAAAAAAATCTTCAAGCAATTGTCCTTTTTAAACAAAAGCTTTTTATTCAAAATATGATGAGGAACATTATGTAAAGCTGAAAAGGTATGCATGCACAATTTCTCAGGAAGAATCACATATTGGAGTCACAATCCATCCCTATGATGGGCTCACGTGCCTACAATCTTTTTGCTGCTAAAGGCACACGCGGAACTACTTAGTGGGCCAGTTCATTTATTTCAGGCCCATATAAAAGCTAAGCTATAAATATCTGGCCCATACTTTTTGTACCACCGATTATTTTTACTCAACACTATCCTTAAGTTTGTTTTTGTTTTTTTTGGAAATTTTTTATCTATAGGTTATTGTATTTGACACCACCCTCAATTTTATTTTTGTTCGTATACCATTTTATTTCTCGAACTGTTGTCAAATACTATTGCTGAAATTTATTTCCGCAAGTATATATAAACTAATTTTAAAAAAAAATAATTTTTAAAAAATAATTTTTGAACGGTCTATCATTTACGAAATAATATTCTGAAAATTCAATTCCAGAAGCTCTTAAAAACACACTTCCATAATTAATTTTTTTGGAAGTGTTGTCAAATATTATTCTGAAAAATTATTTCAAAAAATATATATAAGCTAATTCCAAAAATTAGTGTTCGAAAGGTCTGCCATTTATGAAATACCATTTCAAAATCTTATTTCTGAATGCTCTTAAAAACACACTTCTGAAATTAACTTTTTGAAATTTTATTTAATACCTTCCAGAACTAAATTTTTGAAAAAATTGCAACTTCTAAGATTTTTGAAAAGTAAAAACAAAAGTGGTTTTGAAACTTTTTTTGAAACAATGTTTTTATAAAGAATTGGGATAGTGTATTTTTAAAAAGGGGTGCAAAAAGTTTGGGCCTTAATATCATTAACGAAAAGGTAGTAGCTGAGGTTTTATATTTGGCATTCGCAATGCTGTTTCCAGTGGCAAATGTGTGCTTTCAATTTGGGAGCCAAGTGGAACACTGTCCTTTTATTTTCATTTGTCCACATCATTAAAGCAATCTCCACTCATATGAATGAATAGTAAGGATTAGTGCAACGGAACAGAAAAGCAGACATGTGTTTAAAGTGTTTGTAGATGGAAAGTATTATAATTATTGTTGTATTATTTTTCAATTAGAATTGAATTTCAGTTTTCATAATTTGTATAATAAAACTTAATATTAAAATTTAGCACATTATCATTATAGATATGACCCTACATTGGCTCAATAATGAAAACAGTAGTGACATTTGAAAACAAATAATTTATTTGAAAATAACCATAAATCTTATTTAGTTATTTCCATTATTTCATCGATCGCACTCGTCCCAATTTATTTCATAAGCACGGGTGTCTATATTTTCACTTCCCACTTTTTCTCTGGGAACTTCCCTTCGTTGCCTTATCAGGGGAAACAGAAAATGTAGAGACAATTGAAAACACAATTATTTATTCCCTAATTTGACAATTGAAAGACTTCTTTCACCATCCTCCTTGTGCCTTCTTGCTTGTAAAATTCTTCAAGAAACTCATAAAAACGATAATTTCGGTACTTGGGAGGGTGTTCCTCATCTATTAATTCCTGAATGGGGCCAATTGTAGTGTCCACGTTTGGCCCATAAAACATTGCCAACGACACTCGTGGCTGCACTTTGTTGGTAACAGCCCTATGATGCACACTTTTGAATCTTCCGTTGCTGAGAACCTATATACAACAAAGTCACTAACTTTACTTCACCCTTTTTAGACTTCTTACACATAATCCCTCAAATTCATAAACAAGTTTGCATTGCAAAGAATGACAAATAGATCCAGGTTAATTACTTTAATAAATATGCTAAATCAGAGGCCTTAGCTTGTCCCCTAAACGTGCATCCCACATGCTGAAGACAATTGCATATTTTCATATATGCCAATATAAGAATTTCACTCCTTACTTACGCTATGCACACATGCATGGATATAGAATTTGTCACGTTAATTTATGTGCACGAAAACAATAAAGACAAAACTCAGGTGTAGTTATTCAGGTGCTTTTGGTATTTTTTGAAGTCAAAATTAGAATTTCACCTCCATAACCTACGACAATCTCAAATGTAGACATTTTTTCAAATTTAAAACTGCAAATTTTAACGATAAGCATATAAGAAATTGCACTTAAATTGTGTCCTTAAAATAATAGATACACCTATTTTAGAAGAGTTGAAATACTAGAAAGAAATCTCTTGCTGCCAAAGTTTAAGACAGAAAAGGAGAGAATCTTTGGGAAAAAGCCCGCCAATGATACCTGAATTTGATCTCCTAGGTTGATTACAAATGCATTGGGAATAGCAGGCACATCAATCCATTTCCCATCTTTGATCACTTGGAGACCAGAAACATCTGATTGCAAAAGGACTGTGACAGCATTGAGATCAGTATGTATAGGGAGACCCAATGTCAGCTCTGGATCTGGACATGGTGGATAGAAATTTGCTTGTGCTCTTAGCCTAGGTTGGTCATCAAGTATCTTCAGCAAACAATTCTCCTCTATCCCTAGCCCTATCGACATTAAGCATAGAAGCCTTCTAACCAATGAACCAATCTCCTTTGCATATTCAGTGAAAGCTTCACTGTAATGAACAAGACATTGCATTTGTGTTACATTAAAAAAAATAAATTACAATAGTTTCACATAATATGCAATCAATTTTAGAATGTTAAGAGCCAAATGGAAAATTCCACACCTATATTGAGCCCCAATTTTTTCTGGTAGAAGATGAATGATATCTTCTATAGGATACCAAGGATGACTGAAACATTCACTCCACATCTTCACCTTTTCTCCACCCTCCACATGAAGGTAAAAATGGTAAAGTCTTATGCTTTTGCTTTGATCTGTTGTGAAGAGCTGTCCTCTTAGCTCTGGAGGCAAATTAAAAAGGTCAGCGATTGCTGTGATCATTTTATTGCAAACATGTTGAGGAACACCATGGTTCACAATTTGAAAGAACCCATATTCCTCACAAGCTTTTGATAACTTCTGAACCACCAATGAGGATGAAGGGGTGCCATCAAAATCGCTCAAATCAATTATGGGAATTGAAGCTAGAGAATCAATTGAAAGTTGTGGCCTTCTATCTTCTGGAAGTATAAAGTTAGGAGATAAGGAAAGGGGAGCAGACTCGTTGGCTAACTGAAAGAAACTCATCTTGTCAGACAAACTTGAGATAGAGAAGTTCATTTACCAAAGAAATGAGATTTTATATGCAAAATATACAAACACTCAAAAATATTTTAGGAACAAAACAAGTTAGTTGATAGTCACGTGCAGACCTAACTAGCAAAAGTATTCAACAGAGAAAGGACAATTACAGATTGAAGAGGGATCAGATCCAGTGCACTTCTTTCCTTAAGCGAATTTTAATAAAAAATAGTTTTAATTTAAATTAAAAAAAATGTTTAATATAATTTTATTTAAATAAAAAATTCAATTAAATGAATTTAAAAAAATTTATTAAAATTTAAAAAATATATTTAAACGAATTTTTTTAGCTTAAAGTAAAATTGGTTTAAATAAATTTTTTTAACTTAAATTAAAATTATTTTTTACTAAAATTCGTTCAAATAATAAAAAAATTGTTTAAAAAAAACTTAAAATTATAATTTGCAGTTCTCGTCAGAATTGCAGGCAATTCAAGTCCATTGAAGAGTGGTCACTCTTTCCAGTTTTTTTATATAACGTAAACAATAAGAACAGTCAAACTACGCATTGTGTAAACTATTAACCACTGAATCCGCTTGAACAAAAAATAGCAAATATTTTAAATATTCTGAAAACCAAATTTCTCATGTAAAGAATCTTAGCGATGCTTTCCAATTAAGTGATGAAATAGTTCTTCAAATGATTTCGAAAGAGTATTCTTGAAACTTATATCGAAGAAACAATTTCTTGAAATCTTAACAAAAATATCATAATAAATAACGGAGGGAATTTTGTATTACAATTCACGATTTCCGAACAAATTATGATGAAGTGCCTTGTGAATTGTAACTGTAGTTGAAAAAAAGTCTTCACTCTTATATATTAAATTAAGCAAAATACAAAATAATTAAATATAATTTTCCTTTTGATCTGTTTTAACAGTATAGACTTAAAAAAATTAAAAGGACAGATTTTATCTCAAATCAACAATAGTTCACTTAACAGTATTAATCCCTTGCTTCGGAATGATTATGATCTTCAATCAAACATTGAGAAACAGGAACAATTAAGAAATGACAATTCAAATGAGGTCTCAATAAACTCTCCCGTTCTTCCATGCTACCCGGGTTCAATGGATCTGGGTAGAGATTTTAGTTACCTGTCAGTTGATGAACCAATTGCACAGCTTGCGGCATTATAATTTTTTTTTTTTATCAAAGGCAATATTTTCCTATTTCTTTTCTTCCGCTGATTTCATTGTACTCTCTTCTTTTTGTGTGTGGAGGAGGTCTTTTTCGTATCATGTGGTCTAACACAACCAAATGAACAATGGGTGTGACACTGGAGAAAATGTATTCTGCATTCAAAACCAACCATGGCATTGTGTACAATTAACTGCCATTCTCAACTTGTTATTTGCTTGCAGGGTATTTAATTGCACTTGCAAGCACTAATGGGTGTTTTATAGTCTATTAAAAACATTTTTTTAGCAAAAAGTTCAACACTTAAAAATAATTTTTAGAACGAATCGAAAGAGAAATTACAATAAATTAAAGATATTAAGCTTGATATAATATTTGAGAAAAGTGCAACTAGTGTACAAATTTAGAGGATAAAGTGCTTTTCACCTTAAAATGAAAAACAACCTTCATATCTTATGCAACTTGTGTTAACAACGAGCATTTATCACAATGTTTATACGATTGAAAAATCAGTCTCAAACTATACATCCAACAAAATTATGAACACAGTATGTATGCAGAGTCCAAATATACTTGTATCACAGCTGTTGATCCAACCATGGGTCTCTGGGAGCTTTTCTAGCACCAAAATATTCTGCAACACTTTCAGAAACTCCAGCAACATTATTTAACAATGAGGATCCCCATGCCAGCCATCCTGTCTGTGCTTGCTGAGTTTTTGCTTCAGCCATGCTTTTCTGCTGCTGTTCTTCAATGAGGTCAAGCCACCACTTCGCCATGAACTCCTTCACAGCCTCAACCCCTTGATTTACAACCTCTAAGGGGGGAACTATGATTGGATTCTGGTCCAGGTTGAGCTTTGTTATTTTTTCAAGCCTACTGAATGTGTAAGGAAGAGCTCGGATCTGATTATTGCCGAGGTCAAGCTCACTCAAGTTAACCAAATCACCAAGTGTTTCGGGCAGCTCTGTCATATCACTGAAATTACTGCTAACGTTCAGATATTCCATATTTGTGAGCTTTCCAATAGATTGAGGTAGGCCATGAAGCTCATTGAAGTGAACATCAAGATGTCTGAGAGATTTCATTTCTCCAATGGAAGAGGGAAGAAATCGTATCTTATTCAAATGGATCAAGAGCTTCTCAAGGTTAACTAGTCCATAACCCATGTTTGTTGGCAGACACATTAAGTTGTTAAAGCTTGCATCCAGTTCAACTAGTGACCTACAATTGCATTAAAGAAAAACTTAAACAAACCCATAAAATAGTAAGTGTCATGATATTATATTTCTAACACTTCCTGCAAGAGCCTTTTGGACTTGAAGCATGGACAATGCATAGGCCCATCTACCTTGTGAGTTGTGACAATTAAACCTTTTTTATTAGAAGAATGAGGGCAACAAAAATCAAACTCCAGAGCACTTGGTCATATAGAGGCTCTAATACCATGTCATGACTCATGAGCCAACTATTCCAAAAGCTCGAGGTATTATGTGAAGACACGTTAATGATTTTCGAGCCATTTGGAAGAGCTTATACAAAAATAGCTTATGACTCCCGTAAAGTTTCTTTAGTTTATTTTTAATAAGCTTCTTGTTATAACTAATCAAAAGAAGTTGTTTTTAACTAATTTCAATAAGTCTCATGCTTAAATTTATGACATAAATCATAACGTAAAAAAAAAAAACACATTTTATATTATGTTTCTAACAAGAAAAACAGATGTGGTGCCAATGCCAAACATAAGGGAAACATTGTTTTCAAAACAAACCTGCAAAGAGCAATGGATTCAGGAAGAGCAGTTAGCTTATTCCCAGACAGATTAAGGATCTTCAAATTAATAAGCAACCCAATGGAGTCTGGTAGGGACTCTAGAACATTAGACGACACATCTAGCTCCACAAGCTTTTGTAGTCTAGCTATTGAATCAGGAATCGCCTGTTTTGGGGGCACATAAACATCCAAACTTATAAGCTGCAAGCTACAATGTATAAAGGTATAATCTTTTGCAAATGCTCAAAAACAATTAATCCACTAAACTTCCATTCTTTTTTTCCCATTTCAAATATGCAGGTGTTTAAATAAAAATTGTTTTTAAAAAAACTACAATAATACACACACGGAGACATAAATATAGTTATACCTCTAACTGATTGCGAGACAAATTAAGCACAACGAGCCCATGAATCTTTCCAAAAGCTTCAGGAAGAATCCTTAAGTGGGACCCAGAAAGATCAACCCTTTCAACTTCCTCACTCTCTGCTTTCCTCAAAATCCCAACGACTTGTTCATTCACGTTCTCATCAACCGATTGCGCCACGCACGATTGATAAACCTGGACCAGCCTCTCTTCAGCAACCCTAAGCTGCTTGGCACAGTTCTCGTGCATCTCCTCTACCCTCAAGAGAGCCTGATACACGTGCGAGTCGTTATCCGGCACGTGGGGTTGGGCAATCTTGGCACGTGAAGCAGCAACTGCAGAAGGGTCCGGGCGAGGACCCAAGGTGCGAAGAAGGGAAAGGGTGTGGGTGATGTTAAGGTCGGAGACATGATGGTTGAGTGAGGGTAAGACTTCGGGGTGGTTCAAATGAGGAAAATGGGTGAGAAGAGATTGGTGGAGTTCAGAGGGTAGGGGTGAATAGGTGTGAGGATCTAATTGGTTTAAGAGGTAGCAGAGAATGGGGAAATGGTTTGGGTTGGGATTCATCTTCTGAAACAATAGTCAGAAGAAGAAGAGCAGAGAAGGGTGGATTTGTGTTTTCTGCTGCTGACTGCTGTTTTGATAAAGTGGACTGAGACGCCGTGACAGAGTGGCTGTTTGGTTTGGGCTTTTCGGTTTGGAAGTGTGTTTGAGGAAGTTTTAGCCAACAAAAAAGGAAAATGTTTAATTAGAGAAATGATAATCAAAGTTTAGAGTTATGATTATTTAGTGTGGACTTATCGTTAACCATTAAATCATTGACTAGTGGCCTGCTTGTTTGAACATTTGAGCCTCAACGGAGATTGGTCATGCGTGAATTTATAGTAGACTAATGTATTCTTTTTATTACATAGAATAGTGCGTGTATTCATCCAATTTCAAGGCATTGCCAAACACAGGCAGAGTTCATTAGATCAACGTTCTCCTAACCATCTCATTGTACTACCAAATTTAATAAATGCATTGCTTGTGATTTTGAATTTAATAGTCATTCTAGGCCGAATTCTTATACTATTTTATTCATTTTAATTTTTAAAATTACATTTTTTAAGATAAAAAAATACATAATATTTCTGAACTCAAAAGGAGTAAGATTGATCTCTAGTCATGATTAGTGACCATCCTTAGTTTAAAAATATTTGCACATGGTAAAATTAACTAGGATAATGCAAAGTATAATCTGAATTTATGATTTAGATACATGGAATATAATTTTAAAAACTAAAAAAAATATTAAAATTAACATTAAATCAAGAGAACCCGGTGGGATCGGTACCCTTGTCTTTTAGTGAGCTCTCTTGGCTGGGTTGTAGCAATCAATCTTAAAAAATTTAGCCATCGACTACTTGGAGGCAACTTTTGTCATTAGTTTTGGTTACCCACGTCAGACATTGGGAAACATCGTATATAATTCGGAGAACCCAATTATCAATGATGAGGGCGACATTTGACGAATGAAGACAAGTTTGATTGAGGTAGAAGAACATTATATACTGTACGGATAAGGATGAAAGAAAGCCAACTCCAGAGTCGATGAACCCTAATATGCGATTGCCAAAGGATAACACTGAGACATCTCCCACCATAAATTTTCACTTTCATTGCACAGTGGCTCACAACAATATTACTATTAAAAGGGGGAAGAGCAGAGAATGATTGTTTATTTATTTTGGCCAAATCAAATTTCAAGAAAAAAAATCCGTAGAAAATGACTCAAATAAAATTATGGTATATAAACTTCCTCTAAATTGTGGGGCCTGTGGCCTACATACTTACAAATAGTATTTTATGTTACTTAAATATTTTGTATTTATCTTAAATTATTTATCACTTTAAAATATTTTAAAAGTATTTATTGTTTATTTTTGGTATCCTTATTTATCAAGATAGTTTTTTATTAATTAACTGCTAAATCATTTTAAACACAATAATCACCTAATTATTATAATAATTTCAGTACTTTTAATAAGAATATTTAAATAAAGTCAATTTAGATTATCAAAGTAATTAGTATAATTAATTAATTTTTAAATATGTACATTAATATTAAATGACAGTTAATATAGACAGAAACAAATTGTAAATAGAAAAAATGGAAATAATGAATAATATACTTTATATACAGCTATGTGGTAGGATGTATTAGATGATGCTTGTACTAGTGTTGGACTCTAGTCCTTATCATGTTTAATTTCGACTTGCGTTTCAATTAAAAAACATGCTTTTTTAAATTATAAATTGAAAAATCCCAATCATACTGAAGTCGTCCTGAAATTTCAACTTTATGTTTTGTAAATAGAAAGGTAAATGGCATCTAGATAAATTATAAACAAGTATATTATCATTTTAATTATCAATGTATATAATTATTCATTATTTTAATTTTTATCAATTTATGAATCATTAATTTAATTAAACAAAAGATCATTTTAGTTATCAATATATGTAATTATTTAATCTTCAATATATTATTATTATTATTATTATTATTATTATTATTAATTTTAATTTTTATCATGATTTAGACATTAATTATTTACTGAAATATTTTTAAAAATAATTTTTTATTATTATTCATTTCAAACTATTTAACTCTATCTTATAATAATAATATAATTAGTTAGTCAGTAATTAGTTGCTATTTAATTTTTTGTTTTACTCTCTTATATCAACATATAATTTTTTTTTAATCAAAATAACATATTAGTTTTACCTAGTACATATTGTTAATGTGGGATACCAACTATAATGGTTTAAAATCACCACAATGTAATTTATATAGCTTTTTAAGAAAAAAAATTATAATAAAATTAATATAAATTACTAATTTTAATCACTGCTGTTTGTTTATTATGGGGTGCAAAATTAGTTATAGAACTTTTGTAATTGTGGCAGTCTAAAATAGTCACAACAAGTATTGCATGTGCAATACTTCCTGGGGTAGTTTATGAATTATTTTGATAAATTTAAAAAATAATGATAATTATTAAAATAATTAATAATTTTATATATCAAAGATTAAAATGATGATTTGTTTGATTCAGGAACTAGTTTAACAATTTTTTAAAAATAAAAAACTAAAATGATAAATTTTTCTTATAAAATTATTAATATATAAAATTAAATACCCAAAAATTATAAAAAATAATGTAAAAAAATAAAAACTTGAGTTTTTTGGTAAGCCTAACCCTTTACAAGCTTAATCCAAATGAACCAATCAATTTATATGTTGAGTTTACTCAAATTAAAATCAGAATTGAAGTTATCTTAAAAAAATAGAAACGAAATTATTTACACTATATCTTTATTTATTTAAGTTAGTTCATTAAGTTTAACATATTTTGACAATTTTTATCCAACAATGTATATTCAAATTTATTTATTTTTGTTACATCGCACGTATAGTTTATCAAAAACTATTATTTTTGAGTTATACAATATTATTATGAAAAATAAAGTGTTTCCTTTATTTATTTAACATAATTGCATAAATTAATAAGACATATCGTTTACAATGAAATTTATGATTAGTAAACAAACAAATTAAAGAAATTTTAGATTGTTCTTTGAGTTTTTTTTAAGTATATTTTAATGTAATAATTAAATCAATATTGTAAAGTAAAGAATTAAACAGATAATAAAAACAAGATGAAACAATATTAAAATTAAGCATAAAAGTTATACATAAAGAAACTTGAATTGAAGTAAATTATAGAAATATAAACATATAGTTTTAATCATAATTAATAAAGTTTGTTGATCTCTAAGTTGTTAGTTCTAACTGATGCGCAAAACTTTTGACTCAATATTTGTATTTAAAAGTTATCCTCTAAAATGTAAAACTTAATCTTATTTAATATTTATACATAACTTATCTTAATCTTTCTTTCTAATTGCACGAACATCTTTCATAACTTCTTTTTATGTGTTTTCCTATAACTACTATTATTTTCTTACACATGATCTATTTCATGTATCTCATTTTTAAGTTGGTAATAATTACTACTAATTTTTGAAAACGACTTATAACTACTTTTTAACATATTTCTTTATCTTTTGCATCTTCTTTTGTTGCTTAAAATTGTAAAAAATTAATTCCTTCATATTAATCATTTCTACAACTTTATTAGTGAACATATTAAAGTTTTTTTTTTTTATTATTAATTTAGACTCTTCCAATCTTAGATTTATAACACCCTAAAAAACTCTTCAAAATGTTAGCCCCATTTTGACATAAAGTAAAGTTTTTCTACCCATTTTCATAAAAATATGTTAAAGTATTATCCTTTCGTCAAAACTCAAGGAACAATTAATCTAAATGTAAGACTATAAGATTATATCACTAATTAGTAAAAAAAAAAAAAAAAGTCCATAATAACAATCTTTGAAATAAATTCAAACTTTTAAAATAGTATAATTCATTCATCTGCCTCGAACTTTGGTGCCAAAATTTCGAAAAATTTCCCCTCTTTCAAACACATCCTCAAATATAAAATTTTAAGAGTTGATAAAAAGTAAAAATAAAAATAAAAAATTATTAAGACTAAAATCTTATTCAAACTTAACTTTTTTTTTTTATACAACCAATAAGATTTAAATTACGACCTAGTGTAAATTACTCAGACCCCCAGTACTCGAGTTTGCTTAAATTCTCTTTACGGATATGAATAAAAAACACAATTTCATATTTTAATTCTTTTGGCCTCCATACCTTCCATCTCTATGTTGCATTAGAGGAGGCATGTGATTATACGAACATCCCCCCTTTGCTTTTTTATTTTCCTCAGCGTTCTTTCCCTCACTTGTCCAAAATTGACGTTTGCTTGTCATGGAACAATAACCTTACAATGTCAGGAGTTCTCCACTGCAGCTCAGAGCGGACAAGGCTTATATCTGAAGAGATCCATCATCCATGACTTCGTCGCTTCCCAGTTGAGACCTTTCCTCTTTTATCAAGTTAACTTAAACATTCAATCTTAGCAAATGTTGAGTTATTATAAATTTGTTACTCTTTTATATGCTTAAACACATGTAATATAATCCAAAAGAGATAGGAATAAAAGATCGCACATGGTGGGGTAGGATATCCTTAAACCGTCTTCCAGAAGATTACACAAATGAACTCACTTTCATGCTTCCCCTGACATGTTTTGATTAATAAACTAATTAGTTGATTCCAGGTAATTGGGTGGGTTAATATCTCTTCCAAAACTAAGACAGCGAAAGGAATCTTCCCTTTGAATGTTACATGAGTGGAGGTCCTTTAATTTCCAATACTAAATCTAGTTTTTTAACGCCTCTTAGCTGAAGGGGTGATCCTATTTGTATATATCGAATATTTTTATAATATGTATTCAAAGAGGCACCTTAAAAAAGATTATAATACGATTTTTTATTAAATATTATATCATTGAATGTTATTAATCTATTTGTTATTTACTTTATACAAATTTTTATTAAGTATCTTTAAACATAGTTAGAAAAATCGTTTATTTATATATATATTTCTTATTCTATTATGTTATTTAAAAAAAAAACAAAAAAAAAAGATATTCATTTTATGTTGGTTCTATCAATTTGCAGTTTTGTACGGTATATATGATGATGAGTTCAAGTTATTCGAACATTCATGTGCCAGCTGTCATGAGATAGTTTTAATTTCATAGTGTTGAGTTCATTGCATCTCCTGCATGGAGTTTGGTCCCCCCATGCTATGCTTTGCCATCCCTATTTGGTGTTCATACGAACCCAATATGTCTTCCGGTGTTCATTGTTCATAGCAGCACTTCATTTGAATCTGGCCCGAATCCCATAACTGAACTTAAACACCATCATTATTAGTTAATCAAAATGGAAACAAACACGAATAGACAATTTATGCAGAAAATAAAGGTCACCAAATAGAGCAAAGTTCTGAAATAAGATAATCTGGAAGTTTTGTATCGGAGCGAGAACAAAGCAATTAATTCTTTTTTATTATCCCGATTCAATACGAATATTCTCTAATCTCCAAAATGCAATTTTTAAGAAGTACTACTACTATAAGATATAATTTGTAACTGATAATGGAATGGGAATTAATATCTTTGAAAAAGTGGAGCATCAATAAAAGATAAATTGCCATGCTATAGCATAGAGTAACGAGGGATGACAGTACATTGCCATTAAAGAATAGAAAGCATTCAGCATAACCAAATTCATGTCGGGTAGAAAAACTTACAACTGAAACGTGTCCCCATACGATTTTTCAGTCTTGGGTTAAACCTGCAAGCAAAAATATCAAACTATTAATCAATCCAAAGATGTACTCTTTAACTTAAATGGTAAAAAAACGAAAAGAAAGGAAATTAAGGGGAAAAGTTTGTAACGACAGTGATGACAAGGGAAAAGGGTGAGGCCATAGCCAAAGCAAAAACACACGAATAGGCCCTCAACGAAGTTATAGAACCACAGAACCAAATCAATTTGGCTATGGAATTACCCAAAAATCGAATAAAAAGAAAATGAAAAAGAAAGAGCACGGAAGAGAAACGGACGAACGAACTCACCGTCATTACAAAAACGGAGGCAAACACGAAATTGGAGTGAAATTCATTAATGGGCAATGAAGGATCACAAGCTAAAACCGCAATCCCTGTTAACGATTTTACAGTCCCATTTTACATCACATGTATATTCAGCACTCTTTTCTTTCCCATCTCTTTCTCCTTTAATTTCATCTTGTTTTAATAATGTTATATATATTATCGTAAAGTTCCTTTCGTCATTTTCATTTTATAATAAGAGCTGGTTCTTAATCTTAATAGTTCCATTCCAATATTCCATCTTCCACGGACGAAATCAAACCACCGTAACGCTATTGCCAGTGGTTACCGTGGTGGATCATATACACGCTCCCATGAGCATGGTGGTAACCGTAGCGAGGCACACGAATATTCCTCCCGGAGGATTTCTCAGCCCCGACCGGAAACGCCGTCGGCGGCGACATATGATGGACGCAGCGCTCCACCACCGGCGCCAAAGCCCTATACCTCCGGCCAGACCCGGAACCTGAACCACCGGCGGTAGGGCTGCAATACGACGATGATGAAGAAGTGGACGACGCAGAGGAGGAGGAAGAGGAGGACGCTGATTTTGACAGAGAGGATGACGGAGGTGTGAAAACCTTGGTCGAAGATCTCGGTGGCGAGAGGAAGGCTCTGATCTTCAACGGCGACACGACGCGCTCGTATTCTTCGATGAGATTGGCGAGATCTTCGTCGGAGGTGATGGAAACCAAAGCGTCAAGG
The DNA here is from genome assembly GCF_003935025.1 of Abrus precatorius. Lineage (NCBI taxonomy): Eukaryota > Viridiplantae > Streptophyta > Magnoliopsida > Fabales > Fabaceae > Abrus > Abrus precatorius. Next base: position 23,936,517 of record NW_020874406.1, on the reverse strand, counting down.
TCTTCGTCGGGTAATTGGCAGCGAAGGTGCCTCACGGAGGAGCCGCAGAGCTCTTCGAGCTTCAGCAATAGCTCTGTATCATGAGAGATTAGGGTTATTACGATTCGCAAACGCAATCTCACTCTCGAGTTCGTGGTTTAAACTGTGAAATAGTGACGAGTGAAAAATTGAACTGAGAGAGAAAGAGAGGGAACTGACCGGTGAATGGAATGGAGCGTTCAACGGCGAGGACGCGGGTGTGGCCGCCGAGATAACGGAGCTTGCCGTCGGGATAGCGAGGGAGGATTTTGCCGCCGTAGCTGCAGAGGAATTTGACGGTGGATTTAGGAGCGGGTTGGGAGGGTCCGAACATGCTTGGTTCAGGTTCAGATGCGGGTTTATTGAGGTCCAGTTTTGGATTGAAAATGAGGAATAAAGTTTGGGAGAAGAGAAGAGTGTGTGTTACTAGGGAGAAGGTGCTCTGGAGTCTGAAGGAGCGCCTTCAAGCCTATGCGTTGTTGCATTTGTCCCTTATTTATAGGGATTTTTCTCACTGCGCTACAATGTTGGGTCAGTTGCCTAATTTGGATTTGTAATTTGGGAGGGTTGAGAAGCTAACAAGTCCAAAAGTATAAATTATTATAATATAACAAATAAATTTATTTAATTATTTTTGCTCAGGCCACTTTTCTTCTTTTTTCAATTTAAAAGCTCTTTTCCACAGAGAAAAATAATTAGTTAGTGTCTTAAAGGTTAGGAAAGAGAAGTTAAAAAAGAATCATAAATGAGAAATTACCCTCTAACTACTATCTAAGCGATATAGAGAGGGAGACAGAGAGAGGAAATATCTCTTCCACATTTGAGGATATTAACAAATAAACAACATAGTGTGTTTCTTCTGAAAAAGGGTTCTCCATTTTACTTCATCACGGTGTCTAAATAATGCACTATCTTTAATTTAAATAAGCATTTTATAGGAGATTATTAATAATAATGTTTTTAATAAATATTTATCAACGATTCTTTAAAAATTCAATACTTAATTTAAAAGGCTACATATTTACAAGACAAAAATGACCTTTCAACAAATTAACAACAAAAAAAATTCGTTAACAGCATTGCCTGGTGCTAGCTCTTCTTAAAAAAAAACACATAAAGTGAGAGTACACTTTTACTTAAAAGTTTAGGAAGATAGTTTTCACCGCCATTCAATATCACATAAATAATTTATATTACATTTTACTTAAAAGTCATATCTTACTTTAAAAACTTATATTATTTTATTCTAATAATCTTTGTTCATGCATGCCCGATTTATTGGAAAAGAATTGTTTGTCTTTCTTTGATAATAAACCACCCTTTTTTATGTGGTGGCTTTGCAAAATATTAATGAAAATATAAATGTTTATAAAAAATTAAAATATCTTCACAAACAGAAGTATAATAATATTTATAAGGTGTAAATTCTTTTAATGTACATTTTTTATCCACTAAGAAAAAGTAACTTTTTTCAAACGTATGAAAGAAAAAGAAAATATTTGACCCGAATAAGGAAATGAATATTCAATATAATTATCAAACTTGGAAATAAAACGAAATTACTTTCTAAATTTTTTGTGTCGGTGATAAAATAAAATATTTATTTATATACTTTAAGAGGCACAATAAAATTAACTAGCAACCATTTAGATATAATTTAATAATGTTTTATTTTCAATTTGTTGTGCATAATTATGCAGAATACAGTGCCGTGTATTATATGTTCTGAATAGAATGTCGTGGAACCCTCAAAGTACAGAAGAATATTTTCTTTCCATATTTTCAAAGAGTTCAGATACTCAAGCAAAAGTAATTAATATGTAATTTTCTCGTTATTTGGTCCCCGGCCATTGCTAACTTTATCTAACTGCGTAATTTTCATTTTTAAGTAATTAAGTCATGCATTTCACGAGTTTAAGAAAATAAATTATACCAGATAGTTTTGCCTAGTTTGGTTGTCAAAGAATAAAAAACACACAACTACGCATCTTTGATCTTTCTTTATGATTACACATCATCGTCCAAAGTGCAACAAAATTAACAATGAATTAGGCGAAACTATCAAATATATAAATATTGTTAGATGTTATCTTCTTTGCTTGACTAATCTAATCTATCCCTTTATATTCTGTAAAAAAATTTACACTACTGTGGTGAATATTGCTGCATATAAAACATTTATATATATTAAAACAGAGAGGATTTGAAGGCCACACGAATTCCTCCTTGGTTGAAAACCAAGTATTTGCAGATTCATAAGTAGAGGATGGCAGAATATGGAATTTATATATCTTAAAAACAGGAATTAAACTGTAAATAATAGCCCATCACAGGAGTTTATATGGTGTAACTATAAGGCCACGTCATGCTTTGCAGCCATATATATCAAGTCCTATTCATACTTAGCAATCTGGATGGAACCTATGGGTTCCACATCCAAGTTGGTTTCAAGGATAACCTTGACCCGGCGCTAAGATGCTCCATGTGGATCCCAATACAGGTCAATTTCTGAGATGGCATAATATACTTGGACCCCTTCATTCTTTTCTTTATAAATATATTTTGATTATATTTAAATGTATCCATATCCTTATAATATGACTGATTCTTAAAATTTATAAATAATTTTATGAAAATATTTTAATCAAAATTTAAGTTTGGGTTCTATGCATAATTATATTAATATTCCTTTTATATAAATTCATAAATTTTAAATAATTTCATATACTGTATTTTGTCTGTACATCTTTCACGGAAATTTTTATTTTCCTTTTTTTTTTATTCGTGATCTTGTTGTTTCAATAAAAATATAATATTTATTTTTTGGACACACGCAATATTTATTTTAAAAATAAAAAATGTGCCATAATTATAAGAAAGGGAAATTACGCTTATTTAAAGATATGGTGCATGGTGGTAGAGAGGCAGTGTCGATGATGGTTGACAATTTAACGCTTTTTTCATTGGAGAACGGATCATGTGGTCCTATGAGTGCCACACGGTCAATCATATTCTATGCTCAATTGCCATTGCCATTGCAATTTACAATATCTATTGCAATAAAATTTTAAAAAAATCGTTGTTGGCGTACCATAAATGCCCTATGTTAAACTATTATCTATTCATATATATAATTTTTAAAAAAGCTATAATATAATTATCTATTTGTTTTTTATTTAAATTTATTTATAATAATTGGACGCATCTTATTTTTTTTGTTGTTGAAATGATGGCAGTTGCTGCGTTGCTGGCTTAGACAGTATATTTGTTTATCTATTCGTCGCTGAAAGATTGTCAAGAAGCATTCAGCTTGAACAACAGATATCTGCGTGGCTTTGGTAAATCATACATTAACAACTGTGCAAGAGGGATTAAGAAATAGAACAAGGCACCAGTAGAGAGGAAATTATCCAGAAAAAAAAAAGAGTGTATTTCATGCTATTCATTTGATGCTCTCCATAGTTCAATTTAATATTCCAAGTTAATTTGGTTTTGGCTGATGAATTCTTTGTCTTACAAAATACCAAAACCTTCGTATTTAACGGTGTTCACTGTTCACTGAAAGAATACATTTTATGCTACTAATTATTTTTATTCTTAAAAAATATTTTTTTTTATCAAGTTTTTAATATACACACACAATCTAGCATAAAAGGTTGTTAAAAATATTCTTTGGTACAACTGAAAGGGAAGAAAGACAACGACCTAACAAATAAATCTCAAATGATATCGGTCAAAAGGGGAGAATTCAAGTCTAATGCTGATAGACTTAAAGAAAAACACTAAATTCTTCTATTATTATAGTCTGCAAATTCTCTTATTCATAAAATAGTAATAATGTTTTTGAAAATATTAATTAGTTTTTATTTTTAATTTTTTTAAAGAAGTATATCACTAAGTAAAAGAATTAATTATAAGATCAAATAGTACGAAGATTACGCATTTTTCTAAACTTAAATAATTTGCAGAAGACTTGAATGGTTCCTACGCCTTGTCGCTATTATAGCAAGTACCAACAAAACTATCCCCAAACATATTTTCATTAAGGAAATTAGTAGTCAATTAATATTGGTTATGAAGAATATAAAACACTGGAATAAAAAATGCGGGCTGGCCATTATTTTCAAATATAAATATGATTATCTTAGGGGGAAAATAGAGTGATAAACAGTTTCAGGCTCATGCTGACTCTTAACGATAAGTCTGCAAAAGGAGTTTTTTTTTTTTTTTTCTTTTCTGGATAAGTCAAGATAAAGATAATATATTGTAATTGATCAATTTATTATTAATTTTTTTCTTTTCGATTGCTTTGTCCTCGTATGTGAACGTTTTAGAATAATTAATTAGGGGTCTGTGTAGTTTATGGATGTTTATTTTAAAATAAGTATGCTTATAATTTAATTAAAGATAATAAATATATTTTTTAAAATTAAATAATAATAAATATTAAAAGAAGACTATTAAAATTAAGAAAGATACTATAGAATGAATGATTAAAATTACGACATATTATCTGTGATAATATGATATATCAAATTTTAAAAATTTCTAAATTAAATTTAAAATTTATTGTAAAGGTTTTATCTATAATCAAAATATTCTCACTGGACATTTCTTTTTAGAAAACTTCTCTAGTGTTTAAGAGTTAGTCAAGTAAATATGATTGGATAAAATTATTAATGCGTTTTATTTATATTAGAATGCGGTAATATTGTTAGAGATTTAAATTTACAATTTCTTATCAGTTCTAAATGTTCAAACTTCATAATTTTGGATTTATATTTGTATAAGAGAAAAAAAATCCTACGTAAAAAAGTTAATTTTATGTATTATATTGTGGGTATTTTTAAGTTAAGGATATATGCAATTTTTTTATATAAAAAAAATCTCATAATCGCTTCTCCACACTTATGGGTCGCAGCTTCCTTCAGCATTCTCATTAATTTTACATATCAATGAAAAAAAATGGTCATAGTTTTACCATGCAATTAGGCTACAGGTCTTAGAGACAAAACAATCTAGCTACTACAACATGGTAAGAAATAAACAAATATTTTTAAGGAAAAAATTATCGTATTAATATTTGTGAACAAGTTTCTTCAAGTCAGTTTTATCACTTGAAGTTAGAAATGCAGCAGCCAAACTGTTCAAATAAAAGGTAGAGATGGTCAAAATAGGGCTACTTATCTAGAATTTGTCGAAACATATTAGCGAAGAAAGACGAATACCATATTCAGACTGGAGCAGGGGTGAGGGATAGCAAGTAGTTATAGATCCACAAATTTTTATTTAGTATTTAACAATGAAGTTTTTAATCAAGTATATACATATATATATGGTAATTACCTATATATGTAGATTGATTACCACAAAATGTAATTGAACTTTTATATGTTATTTATAATATTATTTACTTTTATTAAGAAATTGTCATTATGATATGCAATGTTAATTTACTTGTATAATTTATGAAGTTATTAACTACCGATAAGTACTTAAAGCCATGTTTATCATAAAAGGAAAAGCTTAGCAAACTATTTCTCAAATTCTTTACTCGAGGTACATTTGGATAAAAAATATTTATTTATTAAAATTTTAATTCAACATTTATTTTATTAAATAAAATTTAAGTTTAAATGTGATTTTTTTTAAATTAATAAAATAATTCTATTAAAAAATGAAATATTTATATAAAAATTATAAATGATTTTCATAGATTTAAATATTAGACTTTTTAAATACTTCGTTATAATGCAGCTTGTAATGGCAAGAAATGCTTTGCTTACAAAAAGAAGAAGAGAGATTATATTGAATTAAAAACTTTGAGTATAGCTCTTGTATTCAACATAGTTACATTTTGGATTAAAAACTAGCTCGTCTCCACGTTATTTTGGACCCAGAAGGACGACGAAAGGAGAAGCCCGTTTTTGACATGCAGAAGCGTGTCACAGCCAACCCTTATGGTATTAATTAAACAAACAATCTAAATTAAGACAATGCATGTCAAACAAATAAAAATAAAAGTAGAATTGGGATTGGCTGCTTCTATAATATGTAAATCTTCTAAATTAATTCAGAGGTGGTATTTTTGGTGTGTAAACAGTATTGGATCCTCTCGTTATCGGCTAAATAATTATTTTTTGGATACATTAATTTTTCACTTTCCCTCCTTTCTTCCTAATATCAATCATAAATTATAGATAAAAATAAAATGACATGTCATTGACAATTAAGTGCTGTTCTTTTCGGTAATGATGATGATGATGAGAACTCAATTATCGAGGCGGAGATAGCTTTTGATCCTGTCAACTCACAACGTATGCTGATGGGGTCCCACTCTTACTTTGCCTCTCCGTCTCTCAATTTGTTCTCATATTCTATTTTTAAACGGATAATGCTATCGAGATAATCTTAAAGGAATAAAGATTTAAGGTTACTATTAGTTATAAAACTTGTTTAAAACTATCATTATTATTATTACTTATAGTATTTTTCAAAGAGGCAACAAACATTACCACCACCAAATCTTCCCCCTTGGTCAGACGCAAGGCCAGAAACGTGCACTTCGCTTAGTCATTAGCGTTTTTCTTGGGAGTTGTTTGGAAGAGGAGAAGTTGTGTACGACTCTACTTACGATATTAACAGACTTTAGCAATAATTTTTGTACTAATACGTATAAATGATTTGTTAATATAAGAACATCCAAACTCTCTAAATTGAATGAATCCTTCACACAACAATTTTACTACTGTATGTGAGAAAATACACATTAGAGAATAAACTGTATCAGTAAATGTTAAACAACAATTATGATTATAATTTATTACAAAACATTTATTTTCATCATAATTTAAATTATTAATTTAATTAATAATGTATTTTATTTTTCTAAAGTGTACTTCCTGATTGTAGGGGAGGCGAATTTATTTTTCTAAAGCTAACTATGATCCCAGGTTTATGTGTCATCCACTGACATGGGACAAGTGAAGCTCCAGAATGGAATATCTACTTTTGCCCAACTCTCTCCTTTTATTTATTTATATTATAATATGACTGAAAATAGACAAGAGCGGGTGGCGGTCCCTGCTTAGATGCCAGATGCTCTCTTATTTTGAAATTTTTCTCATTATTCTGAATTAAAAAGATGATTTTTCGTTAGGCTTTACATATATTTTAAGATCGGTTAAATTGTCCGTTAATTCTTATTTAGACCTAATTTACCTACACTATTTAAGTTATTATTTAACATAGATAAAACAATACACCATAATACATATTTTATTTAAAATATTTTTTTATAGTTTTATTAAATTAGTCAAGTGCAGGCTCATCATGGTTTGGTTCCTGGAAATGCGCGAGTGACTGTGTTCTTTGTCTCGTGATTAACTTGAAGCCTCTATTTGACAATCCCTCCCTTCTCAATAAATAAATACATCTTTATTTGGATGGAATTAAAATGAATGAAAAGAAAAGAAAAATAAATTTTGTAAAGAAAATAAATATGATTATTTTAATTTAAGAATATACATATATATACAAGAAAAGGGGAAAATATCAAAAAATAATTTTTTATTACCTTTGATATAATCTTTATAAAATAAGAAAGTATAATAAAAAAAATTCAAACTAAATGGGTCTTATTTTTTTCACTATTTTGTTAAAAATGAGAAAACAGAGAAGAATAAAAGAAAATTACTTAGGGCCTATAAATAAATTTCTATATTTACATAGAGAAAAATGAGATAAAAATTATTAAAATAAAAAATTATTTATCGATTTACCCATGTATTATTAAAATTTAAAAGTGTAAAACTTATTTAATATATTTTTCATATTTTTATTTTCTTATTTTTAAATTAAATAAATAAATAAACTATTTTCCTTTCTTTTTCAGTCAAAGAATATAAAGAACTATTTTTTGAAGTCAAGTAAAACAAAAATGAAAGGCGGCGTGGGTCCTAGCTGCTAGGGCATTTGTCTACTTTTGTTTTTTGTTTTTTTTTACAAAAATGGGTAGGAAAATAAATAAAAAAATTAAGAAAGAAAATTATATATTTTTTATGATTTAATTGAGGAGAGAAAATTATGAGGAAAGGAATATTATATATAAGGTTTTTTTATAATAAATATTATTGTAGATAGTTGATATAGTTGTGAGATTAATTCTCAAATTAGGATGATTAATTGATGGTTAGGTGAAGTCTTGCCTAAAATGATAACTAATTACCTTAATATTTATTTATTTATTTATATGGATATAAGAGATTTGGAGAGATGTAGTTCTTCTTTGATTGTCTTATGAAAAGATATGGTAGTAATTTAGCAAAGATTTAGATGCCTATACATTGGATTTAGGCTCCGCTCCTTGATTGCTATGGACCAGGATTCAATATTTCAACACGGAACCAATTCAAACGAGAAAAATAAAATATAATGCACCAGTTGCTTGCACCATTTCTTAACTCTAATAGAAAGTTTCTCTTTAATTTCCTTCTTGAATCGCAACCCCTTTTTTAGTGAAAAGTTTACGCACTTTAATAGTAGATGATAATAATATGGATGAAAACATCAACATTACATTCAAGTTTCTTGAAAAAATAAATAAATTCGCCATGTCTATTCATTGAGTTATATAAGTTTGCTTTTGCTTTCTCTTCTCTCTTATTTTATAAGATCATTATGCATAAGCAATTATGCCAAATCCATATCCATGAACCTACCTTAGAATTGTAGGATGAGGACTCCCCACATGAAAAAAAATTAAATTAAAAACTTGGCTCAAAAGATACAAGAGATGAGCCAAAAATGACACAAGATACAGAAAAAACCCCATGGTTGCGTTGTTGTTTAGTTTATGGTATTAAAAAGAAAATTTGACCCAAAAACTAAATAATATTGATAAGATTGTTTATAACCTCGACACTGTTGTTCAAAAGAAGAAGCTTGACAATTGTTGGCTGCAACTCAACACCCCCCTGTTTTTTTTTGTTTTTTTTTTCCATTCTATATTTTTATTTCATGATTATGATTAATATGTGGTTCTGCTCTGTTAATTAAATTTAGCTCCTTGGCTTTGTGACCATCGAATCCTCCCAACATTTTTTCCTTATCTAAAACTATAATTTTTTTTATTAAATTAATTGAGGATTTGGGATAGAAATCTAGGATTGAATTTGTCAATAAGTTAATTTTTTTAAATAAAATTTGATGATTTTTATAAGATTTTGAAAGGCCAACCAAAAAAATATAAAAAATTGATTTGAATTATTATTATTTTCAAATAATTTTAAATGACAAAAAAAAATTGCAAAGAGTACTGCTCAGTGCAACAATCTTTAAAACTTGTCAATTGTTTCATTTGATAATCTAGTCCTTGCACTAAACAAACTTTTAAAGCAAGTCTTACAAAAATAATCTATACGAACTCATAACTTAAACACAATTTAATAATCTAACCCTCTCACTAAAAAATCCTTTAAAGCAAGTTTTACAAAAATAATTAATAGCAACTCGTAACTTAACCCAAGTTAGTAAATAAAAAATAGATAAGTTTGGTGTAAATAAGAGGAAAGAATTAGGGGAGGGTAATTAAGAAGGAAAATAACATAACCTTAAAAAATTGGTTAAGTGAAGTAAAATAAGGTTTCACAGCTTTTAAAATAGAAAAAAAAATCTCTAGTTATTACACCATCCAATAAGAAATCAAAAAGTACATATATTTTGTGAACCGTACAAATGTTGTAAGATCCACAAAATAGATATATCTTTATCCCTCCAATTGAGAGAGACCCTTAACCCCTTTAAAATAGACGCAATTTTCTCCCCTTAAAATTCTATCACAAATTAATAACATGTTTTTCTTATTTAGGTGTAATAAAAAACGTTTTTTTTTTTTTTTTAAATAGTGAGGTTCATTGAAACAATAATGAAAAATCCCAAAATAGAGGGAAAAGGGAATCGGACAACATTTTTCTTTTATGTTTTTGTGTATTTTAAATTTTAAAATATTTTATATAATAAAATATAAAAATAAAAGTATTTTTTATTCATAACAGATATTATAATATATTTTTTAATTATTTTAGATTAATGTTACTTTTTTGCTGATCATTATAAATATTTTTTACCTAGCTAATTTTTAATTTTTTACTCATTTCAATAAATAAATAATTTATTTTAAATTTTTATACATTTAATAATATATTTATTTTATTTGATTTTTATTCTATTTCTCATTTTTTTAATTTTATTTTATTTCTCTTCCAAACATACTCTTAAGTATCATTTGTATTTTTAAATGTATTTTAAGGATATGTATCTATAAAAAAAAGAAAAAAAGAGTATTTTATATAATGCATATTTTTAGGAGTTAAAATAATACAATTCTTTCCGCATTCCCCTGTCACTTTCTCTAGTGCCTATTAGCTATTACTCTTCTCTACCTTCTCCCTCTCCACACTCATGCCCAACAATCTTTCCCAAATTATCACAAACAAACACACTGCAAAACACCCTTCACTACCCTCACTCTGTTCTTTCCTCTACAACGACACATGGATCCCTCTTGTCGCTTCTTTTCAACCACACGAAATTCATCTCCAAAACCACCTCTCCTTTCTTTATTCACATCCCCAAGAGCGAGTGTCCCCGTCTCAAGCATAGCATAGCTATTCTATCACCATCAATACCAAACCTTTATATTGCCATTCTCAGCAACAAAAACTCCAGACTCTGGGGCATGCACCCTTTTGCGCTGAATCATCCTTTGCAGAAGCTGAAGAACATGACCAACATGCAAAGTCAAACACTGAGAGTGATGATGAATTGCTTGGTATTGCGAAAAGCCTTCAACATATCTCTAAGCACTGCTTCAGCCTTAGCACCCTGCATATGCATGGCATTGATTGCTATCACTCTTCTAGGGGGTAAAATTTGGCATTTAAGACTAAGTTGTTATGTTATATTGCTCTCTTGTTTGGGTTGTACATGGCTTGGATCATTGGTTCCCATGGAAACTTCAGTGGGTTCTGATGCCTTGACACTTACGTAAGCTGTGTGATTGGCCCTCACGTGAACAGCACAATGTATAGTTGATGCATGTAAGGGGAATACTACTTATGCTATTTGCTAGCTTGCTCTCGTCATTTGTTGCCGCTGGCACTTGGTTGCATGCAGTGTAACTAACTAGACTGTTTTAGTCCCATATCTTTTCTAGGCTTCGTATGCATTGATCTAGTTCTGTCACACGTGGGACCATCATAAATGAGTTCTTTTGTCAAGGTTTTTAGTTAAATTACAACAAGAAAATCTTTATCAGGAGTTAGAAGTACATGGATGGGTGCCAAATTTTCGTTTAACAATTCTGGAAGATCTTTCTGGTTTTGGGAGTTTCTTTTTTGTTCTATTCTTCTCTTTCTTATATTGACATGAAGATAATACGTTACTGGTATAGGCAAAAAGCCAGTGGAAAGGGAGGAAGATAAACAACATAAAAGATATAATATAATGCATTAATTAATGCAAAAAAGTGTTTTGTAGTGTTCACTTTCTTGTTCGTTTTGATGAATTAATTTGGTCAATTTTTCCTAAGGTAGTGCGTTGATTTGCGTGCTAATTGAGTGTTCACAACCTTGATATAGTAGACGAAAGGGGAGCTAATAACAAGAGAGCTTTGTAAGTTTTTCTTACGACCATATCGAGATAACTCATACTTAACGTACCCTCCTGGTATCTACTTTTTCGTATGAGTTGGGATTTGAAAGACTAATAAAGACAGTATTTATCTCCTGGCTAAAATTTCAAAGACACGGAAATACGTGTTCCTTTTCCATTATTTTTTTCTTAAACAAATCTAAAATACAATAATACAAGAATTTTTAAGGTTGTTTTTTTAATTAAAAATTTACATCAACAATTTAAGTAATTGTAATCAATATTAATAGCTAATATATATTATCGATATAAATATCTAATGTTAACACTCAATGATTAGTTCTAAAATAAAATAATCATTCGGTGTAGGATTATTGAAAGAATAGATACGTGTATGCTATGCATTTTTCCATGTCAGTCAGGAGTTTCTCTGAGGCTAGCTTTTCTTTCCAGTATAACTAATCTAAGAACATCTTTATTCCAAGAACCCAAGAAAAGTTGAAAACTCGTACTCTAGTAGGTGCAGTAACGGGTGTAGGATTTCTGAGGGTGCTTAAAATGTTAGATCAAAAACTGTGTGAGAGTTTGTGGCTTCTTGGTGGTGTGAAATTACGTTCTTGTGACTTATGAGCAACAAAGAAGATGAACAGAGCTGAACCAGATGACCGCTAGACAGAAACTGCTTTACAATATATTACATGATGGCAATTGGAAACTCCTTTGGCCGAAATTTACGCACAAGAAGCTTAGAACATAATAACATCTGAAAGGATTAGATATTTCAACTTCATTGTAACTTGGTACCAAAATGGGTTACCAACGAAATCATGGGAAAGAGCAACAGCACAGAGGGGAGGTTGGGCTGCCATAACCCTCGAAGCTCGGATTTTGACACAACAAATGTGTGAAAATATAACACACGATAATGTGTTTAATATAAGACACCAAGACATACGCACACTCACAAATTACATCTTTCAAAACAAGGTATATTAATGTTAATGCTTTTCCAACTAATATACTAAGTTATATATATTTTTTTGAAGATTACGAGTCTTAGAAAATAAAACACACACACACAAACTACATTTTTCAAAACAAGGCATATTAACATTTTAAAACTAATATACTAAGTTTTATATTTGTTATGATGAGTCTTAAAAAATAAAGGGGAATTATTTTTTAATATTTTATATTATATTTTAAGTTAATAGTTAAAAAAATATTTTTTTAATAATATTGATGCGTATCTATTTATCTTAAAATATTAATTCAAGTGTTTCAGTCGTAAGGAAATGACAGTTCAAGTGTTTAAAACAAAACATAATTTTTTTATTAAATACTTGACAAGAATACCCAAATAAATGTTTGAGAAGTATAGTTCATAGGTAATAACAATTGCATATAAGAAAAATATAAAAGTTAACCATTAATATTGAGACGTCAGTTGAAACGCACGTCAATATATTTTCTCAAAGGAACCAAAACTCATTACTCATTTATGCTATTAGATCCGTGTAGATCACATCAATACACAAGAATTTCATATTTTGTTTGATCTATAAATAGTTCTCTCTAGCATAATCCTTTCTGTTGTCTACCAAAGATCCTATGTGTCAATAAACAAAATTAAAAAATGGTAAGCCTGCATAGTATCAACCGCAATAGAAGTTGTAAAAGAAAAAACAACGAATATCATGGAGATAACTCTTGCACAGCGGCAAGGCTGGGTTGCCACCCCAAACCCCGATATGATCTTGGCTTTGGAAGAGGCGGCACAAAAGCCTTCTTCGCTTTTATCCCTTTTCTTCTTGAATATCTTGCCAACTTATCCTTGGGAACATGAAAGTCAACTTCCTCTACACCCCTTTGACCTTGAAACACATTCATCTCAGCATTCACTTTCTCTTCCTCTTCCTCTAGCCCTTTTGCCTCTTCGACTTTACCATTGTGAAGGACATTGCCTTCATTGCGAGGTAGAGTTATCTTTGTATCCATCATCTCTTGGCCTGCTACCCCATTTGGCACACTGAGTTTGTCACTCTCTTTGGGTTTGTGTCCACTAGGAGACTTAGTAATGTTTGCTTCCAATGTCTTTTGTGTCACCACCCCATTATGCTCTCTGGTTTTGCCTTGCTGAGTATGTTTACGCCTTAGCTTCTCCACATCTTTACATGAGATTATGACATACTTGTGACCAAGCAACAAACGCTCTTCTGGCCTTAACACTGAGTGATGAGGAGTTTTGAAGACTTCGACCCTTGCAACACACATCCCAGGATACTTTTCCATCAACTTAGATGCTGGAAAAGCATGTTGAAACACCTCTTCTTGTCCACCCTGATGAACTATCCTCACATATAAGTCCTTTGATCGCAAGCTGAAGTTAGGGGATGCCTTGGTTCCTCTCTCCTTGTTCTTTCTTCTTGGAGTTTTGCCAGTGTGCTCCACTAGGCCTAACGAGTGAACAACACGCTTCAGCATAGCCTGCAACTGAAAGTTGAGCAATCCAAATGATCATCCTCGTCTATAGCAGACAATGTTGCCAATGAATGTGCATGAAAAAGTGAAACACTGCCTAAACATTATATAGTAGAATGATTTTTGTTTGTTGTGGCCGGCTGGGTAATTATAAGTTATAACTTGATATTTTCACCCCATAAGGCAGTGATGAAACCGAGGCTTTGCATGTTTGACAACATAGGGTAAGGAGTGGCTTCTTTGCTTTAGTCTTCGAACAAAAATGCTCCTTGAGGAGATAACTATATGAGACAGTATCCACTGTTCCTCAAAATTAACTTCATGGTTTGATGCTGTGCCAGCTTCGCAGGGACATTCTCGTGTTAATAATTTAGTCCCATAAAGCCATAAACCTTCCAAACCTGAGGCTCGAGGCCAGATTCTTCAACCTCATACTGATCCAAACTGTAATGGATAATGAAACACCCTTCACCAAACTGGCTACTTTGACATTTTCTCATGTCATATATAGGTCTAAGGAAGCATCGTTTGAATAAAAAAAAAAAAGGATCCGTCCAAGAAAGATAATGCCAAGATTGTTTCAGGATTATACACATCTATAATCACCATCCAGTTGGACTCGCCACATAATTGTCAAGGAAACTTTGTTGCTTGAATAAGCCTTAATCTCTGCTTGCCTTGTTTGTTGGTTCCTCCGAAATTTTATTATCCTTGTAGAAAGAGTAAAAAATAAAAGAAGATATACCTTTTGGTCAAATTTTCCTATATTTATGCAAAGAAATGAAGATAAAATAGATCTTACATTAAAATAAATAACATATAAAGTAAAATTTTATGTCGTTCATGCTATCCATGTAGTTTTACATCATCAGAAAGAGATGGCGAATTTTAGCTGCAGGTGGAATATTCCATGTATGTATGCACTAAACCTACAAAAATCAGAAAATTACATTTATACTTTTTTATATGCGTCAATGCGTTTTATACATTATTGATAACTTGCATGTAATTTTTTCCGTCAACATGACGTGCATATCATTGTAATGTATATAGCTCAATTCGGTACCCATAAACATATAAACTTGTTTCCTTCAACATGCAATAGCTCTTGCTTAACATTAAGAGTTCCCGATACTTGGAAATAGAAAAAAGTATATGGATTAGAATATTGAAAAGTCAAATTTTATATACTTCAGCATGAGTATGAAGTGCCATCAAACATGGGCAAGTGGCATTCTTCAAATCAAATGTCTTCAAGTGCTAAACATTTAAATTACAGCTATAAAATGAACATTCTATATGGTCACTACAAGGATGACAGAGTACATCTGACTTTTCAGCATCTTGACGATGAAGACCCCCAATTCAACCTAGTTTCATGCTTTTGCATCTGCCTTAGAACCTGATAGTGTGAAATCTTTCTGAAGCCGCCATGCATTTTAAACAAAAACTTGTGCAGCTCCATTCTTTGCGAAGAAGTTTCATCAATTGTTTTGTATAATGCTATAAATACACGAGTCAGCAACAGTAAAAAAAGGTTGCTGTCTCACTTTACTGCCTTTGAAAAGAAGCCACAAGAAAAATAGAATATCTGCTATATGGAAACCCAAATCATGCCACGGCATCAGCTTGTTTTCTAGTTAACCGTGCATATAAACCATCTTTTAAGAGAAGTTCCCTGTGACTTCCAATCTGCATGGACAGAAGTTAATGACAAATATGTTTCAGATTAAGCAATGAAAGAAAAATGAAAAATATAAGTTCTTCATTGAAACACAAAATCCAAACAGTTTAACAGACTAACAGTAATGCCATGGGTTGCTAAAAAAGCCTTATTCTACTCATGTTCTATGAGAGCAATTTGACGTGAATTTTGTCCACACGTTATAGAACCAGATAAAATATGACGACAATTCTTGTCTTCATAATCCTATCCTATGCTATATCCACCATGATCCCGCAGAACTCTGAAGACTGAATTCAATTTCTTTTTAAGAAAAAGAGTTAACACAACTTGCATAGCCTTCTAAACCAACTTTTATGACTGAACTTTACATTGTTTATGAGGCCGTTTAAAAAAAAAAGGCTGATGAAAATATCAAGGATAATAAGCTTCAAAAAGCAATATTGATCAGAATATTTAGGGCATTCAAAATGAATAAACAATTTACTAACCTCAACTACTTGACCACCATCCATCACCACAATCCTGTCAGCTGCCTGTATGGTAGAAAGCCTGTAAAGTAGGTCATCCGTGTCAAAACTAATAGATGGAAAATCACTTAGTTAACACTGATAAACTAAGGTCTAAGTCTCACCTGTGTGCAATGACTATGACACTTCTCCTCGTTGCAGAATCACTTCTAACAGCTCGAAGAACACCCTACATATAATGGAAACTGAAGCATCAATATCTTTTTCTTAATCTTTCTCACACTTGACATTTAGTGTGTCTAATTGCAATCTCGCTTTTAGTAGTTTCCAGAGACAGACCTTGACATTATGTTCACTTTCAGCATCTAGTGCACTAGTGGCTTCATCAAGGATCAATATTTTTGGGTCCCTAAGAATGGCCCTAGCAATAGCAATCCGCTGCTTTTGTCCCCCACTTAACAGATCATCATCAACAACTGTTTTATAACCATGGGGAAGTGCTGAGATAAAGTCATGGGCATAAGCCTGCTTCGCAGCCCACTCAATATCCTCCTGCTTTACATCTCGGGTACATCCATATCTGATGTTTGAACTAATATCCATCCGGAAGAGTTTGGGTTCCTGTACAAACAAATTTTTGGTTAGAAGAAAAAAGCTATCAACTATATATATATTCACTGAATTTTATCCATGATGACTTAAGCACCTGTCCCACATATCCAATTCTCTCTCTCCACCACATGACGTCCAAGTCTTTAAGAGGGATACCATCTATCAAAATCTGCAATAAAACAGTGTTAAGATAATATTCAAGTAAAAAAGTATCTGCTCTAAAAATACTAGCACATAACAGGCTATAGGCTCTACATATATAAATCTGTGAGAGAAACCTCTAATCAGTATCTGCAGTTGAGAAAAGGGTGACTTATGCTTATCATGTTCATATTAGGGAATAGAAAATTAAAATATATTCTACTGAAGTTATTTTCTGGTAAACATAATACAATCAAGAGAAACGTGATAAGTTACCAGTAGGGAATCCAGAATCTAAGGTCTAAGCACCTAGATTAAGAACCAGTATACCTAGCTCTTAGAATAAAGTAAACCAAAAGCCATTTCCTCTCTTTGAATTTCCTGAAAAGTAACTTATTGAAGAGAAGATCGTTGTTTAATCAGGTAGAAAGAATTCCTTTTAGCTGCTTAAATAGATTTAGCAAAAACAAGATAGTCCCCTCCACATACCAAAATAATAATGATAAATAAAATTATTATCTATTTTCTTTCCTAGCCTTTTCTTGCAAATTATATATCTTCTAAGCCAACAATCTGAGTCTACTCTGTTTTAATGAGAGAAACAAACTCTACCTGACCATTTGTAGGCTCATAGAGTCGGAGCAAAAGATTCACCAATGTGCTTTTACCACTTCCACTAAGACCAACCTATGCAGCAAATCAAAAGAAACAGCAGATTAACTTCTTAACCATAGTGAGGGCAGGATAGGAACAAATTGAAGAGACTACAGGCAGTTTCTTACAATTGCAACCACCTCGCTAGGATGGACAACAATGTTTATATGTTGCACTACAGATACCTGTTACAATGTCTCATTAATTGAGCCTGTATAACTGAGAAATGACAGTGGTAATCTTAACACTTTACAGATGGACAATGAAATTGAATATGATTAAAATGCCATGAAAAGAGAGAAGAGGTTTAGATTTCAAAAGTCAAGATAACAATATCCATAATATTGAACCATTCCACTAACTAGAGAAAATCCATTGAAGATACATGCATATACAAGGTATGTATAGCGTGGAAGAATCAGATAAATCCTGAGTTCCTGACACACAAGGATCCAAACCCCCCCACCCTCGCCCCTCTGCAAAAAGGAAAATTACAATTTTATTTTTTTAATGTCCATCTGCGCTCATTGTTTATGTTACTTTTCCAAAAGTGAACATAAGATTAAGATGCTATGTCACTTCACTGCAGATCTGTCACACAACATCCACCTCTAAAAATAGAACAATGCACCCCACACATTGGAAGGGGGTGGACAACCAAAAATATCTGCATTGGAGGTTTTTTATTCCTATCCTTTTGTAGCAGCATTCATTCCTTCACTGACATTACTGAGGAATAAAATGAGTACAGAATATAAATGCTTTAACTCCAGAAGCCAAGTCAAGGTGTTAGAAATAGAGGTGTACCGTTGGTCTTGAAGGATAGTGAAAAGATACATTTAGAAACTCAATGTACCCTGTTAATCTCTGCAACTTTACCCCTGTGAAAAGTTAAACCCAGCCATCAGCATATGTAACATTAAAAGATAGACAAAAAGTTCTGCAGGAATTCATCATGTTTATCACATGATCTTTTCTTTTCGCTTATTTATCTTTTGGTAGAAGAATGAGAATAGACAGAGACACTGGAGTTGCATATTATAGGAGCACCAAGCACACACCAATATGTATTAATACTACACAATTAATAATATATTAAGAGCTGTGCAGGACCATCAATGCAGAAGTCAGCTTTGTCTGACAACCCAGTCTGTTCAGTAAGGATGCTACTCGATGGGATTTTTTAAAAATCGCTATATTGCTTACAACCACTAGTATCAAGTATCATATCAAGTACCTTAGTTTTAAACACAACTATAGTTGGTACTGGTAACATTCTTTACAAGTAAATTATTTAGTTGATGCATAGCTCATTAAATTTTAAGAAAATTATAATTTAGGTCACATAATATGTGGGAAAACATTCATGCTTGATCTAGAAGTAGAATAAGAAGTGAACATGCAGAGTCTTGCCTCTTTCTATGAATTGGTTGCTAGGTGAGAGATCCATTAGGTGGAATACTTTTTCACTAGCTCCAACTGATTGCATCAAATTGGATATATTATCTCCCACCCACCAGGTTGAATAAATTAACCATTCACTGTATAGTATAAACTTAGTAAGTTTCTCCGCTGTAATATGACCCGCAAGAATAGACATTCCTCCAAATAGCACAGCGATAACCTATAAGTATAAATGTTTCAATAAAAGCAGGAGTCAAGTATAAAAGTTTAACTGAAGTTCAGAAGATATTGTTGATCACCAACACTAGCAAACTTACTTCCAACAGTAAAATTACAGGTTTAAAGGAGAAAAAGGAAATACACACACACATATTAAAATTTTAGAAACCCTTAGCCATACCTGAGTTGAATGGTAAAGAATGTTGAAGTTAAAATTCCAAACACCATATGCGGCACTTTGTCGCAAGCTTATGTCAGCTAATTTCCCCAGCCACCATTTATACCTGTAGAAAGTAATGGATACATGTGAAAAGAGAAAAACAATGGGAACAAAACAATAATAAATGATATAATTGTGAAAGCATGATCACCTTCCAAGTTCTTCTTCTTCTGTTCCATAAACTCGAACAGTTCTAATAAGAGAGAATGTCTCTTGAGCTACCTATGATTCAATATTAAGAAAAGTGTAATTACAATTGCATATAGGATATATAAAACAAATTACAGCATAAGGCATTTTATCCTACATCATTTGCAGAAGCAGTCACTTCTTGGATTAACCTAGCTGCCTTTTTCTGGTACCTATGTGTATAACCAAATTAACACCGGTGAGACAATGGAGACAAATAAGGAGAGAGATAGAAGGCTGAAAGGGAACTCAGAAGCATCAGCATTTTCTAGCTTTTTCAGAGTGACATGTTTTCTATAAATGAGAATCATTTAGAGTCTAGTACATGCATTAATTGAGAACAAGTCAACATGATTAGCATAAATCCACATTCTAGTCAATATATTCATCTTCAGACATGCTGCCTGTGGTAGTGTTCCTTTAATTAGCACTAGTCAATTGCAAGCTACTAGAAACTCAATATCTCATTTCTCTTTTTGAAAGGATGACTTCAAAGAAAATCTATCAAGAATTTACCTTCCATAATGTAACATGACTGCTGCTAATATGGAGCATATCATCAATGTACACAAACCAAGTGGCCAAGATAAAATCAACAAGTAGATTAATGAACCTCCACCCTAACAAGATGAGAAAACCCAATTAAAGCCTCCAATGTGTGAGATGACTTTTATTAGTATTGCATCTTTCATAGCTAAATCAACCTGAAGTACGTTGCGCAATATCAAGTTAAGATCATTTCCAATAACCCTTGACACTTGTTGACAATCCGCACCAAGCCTACTGGTCAAATCACCTACTGTTTCATTGTCAAAAAATGATATATCCTACAATAAGAGCACTGCCGAATGAGTGAAATCATACATACACCAGACGAAGGAAATAAACAAATGCAACAAGAGAGATTAGTTATTAAGTGCAGCAAAACCTGAAGAAGAAGGGAAGAGTATAATGTTTCTCTCATTCTCTTAACCTGCACATATTGCAAAGTTTGAAAAATTATATGCAAAACAGAGTTGAAGAAAACACAAAGTCAATTCATTTAAGAAGTGGAGGCTGGAAATGGCCATTGCTCAAGCACAATAGTCTTAGTTTGATAACTACAGTTCTTAATTCATAATGGTCTAGTGTATTTTACATGAACCACTGGAATCCCCATCCACAAATATCAGGCAGAGAAACTCACCAGAATCATGTTCGCAATGCCAAAACAGCAACCTCGTATCCCACTGAAGCACATTAAATCACTTGTTAGGAATCCTCACATCCCACAGCAAGCTTCAAATGAAGCAGAACTAAAAGCATCATACGAAAAACAGTTCAATTTTACTCTACTTAACAAGTCAAACATCAGTTTTATGATCAATCTCAATAAACAACTGTCCTAAGAAATCAGAATCTTACAAGGCATAATGCATTATCTGCAACATCACTCACACACACAAAGGAGAGCCATATGGATTAGAGAGCAAATCCATTGCGTTCTTTATGTAAGGCTCTTTCAGCAACCATAGTTAAGAACCAAAGGGCAAAAAGAATTATATCACTGTCAACAAGTAGAAGGGAGATAAGACCATACAAGATTTTGACCTGCATATTCCCGAAGTCACACACAACAGAACCAACAGGCGCACATTCCGATGGAAAACAGTAAGGTCCGCACCCTGTGCCGAGAATATGGATGCGGTCAAAAAGTGTGGTATGGAAATCTCCGAAACCTGAAATCCACATAATAAAAGCTCTCAACTTCGATCCCATCTTCAAAATACACAAAACGGGCACGAACTGAATCCAAAAATCACAAAGAAAACAAAAAATGAGAACTGCACGCACTGCAGCGACAATCAGAGCAGAGAAAGCAGCGAAAATGACCCATCTGTCACGAGAAACAAGGTCCCACATTTTGTTGAGAGCACTCCACACGGTCACCGGCTGAGCCATGACCTGAACGTCGACGTCGTCGGAGAAGTCCCACCACGTGCCGCCGGGCAAAATAGAAGGAAGCAACTCCACCCACTTGCGAATTCTCTCCATAAACTCAGCAGCATTGAGTTCTCTGGAACCTTCTGGATTTTTCTGAACGGATACTCCATTGATGGACGCGGACTTCGGAGGAGGAGCTGCTAGAATGCGCCTGCAGGGAGGGAATAGAAGGGTTCGCTTTGAAGGAAAAGGAAAGTGCTTTTGCGAGGCTGTGATTAGATGTTTGTTGTTGTGGTGGTGGTGATGGCGAGGAATTGGAGCAAGTGACCAAGTTGGTGTTCCAGCGAGTAGAAGAAGAGGCATGGTAGCAAAAAACGTGGGAAGAGGAAGATGGGATTCGGATAAAGGTAGAAGCTTTAGAGGAGTATGTTGTGGTTGTGGTCCATGCGTGTCAGCACAGGAACAAGAGGGAATGAGATGGTTGCGGTTAAGGTTCTAAGCTGAATATGCTTGGTTCTTCTTATGCGATTGTCTACCACAAAACCATCCCACCAAACGCCACCGTTTTGAATCGTATACGCGACAGTAGTTGTTCACGTTTGATTTAACTATATGCATTATGCACGTGTAAAATTAAGGGTTCTTGGTAACAATTCACTAATTCCATGTAAGAATTGATCTAATCCAGCTCGTAGGATCGGATCTTAGTTTGTAATGGGATTAATATATTAATATTAGAATTTGTTAATATAGTTACTTGTTTGTGTGGTATTTGACAGTCAAAATACGACAGCACTGGGCTATTACCTGGATTATCCATCATGACAATAATTCTGCAACATGTTATGTAATATATAGTTTCAAATGTTTGATAGTCATTAGTCACCTCCATCAAGTAGAATTCAGGAATAAATAACTTGCAGATGAAACCATCGCAAGTCCCTAAGCCGTAAAAGCAACACAAACCCAAGTCCCACACGTTAATGCTGATAGCAGAGGCGTGCACACTGTAATGAAGTTGCTCCACAGCTCCTTCTTGCCCATTCCAAGTTCTTCTATCACTTTGTTCAATTGGGCTGCATTTGCATAGCTTCCATTTACCACTGTCCATCGTCATATTCGTACTTAGGCGCATAACCAAAGACGGAAGATAAGGCCCATTAACAAAAAAGCCCAACTCCAAGTCCAGTTTCATTCCCCAAATTCTATTAAGTCATTTTCTCATAAACACCCCACCACAAAGCCTTAAAACCCCCAAACCCTAGGGGTAAAAACGTAAACCAAACGCAATAAAACCACCAAACCCTTTCTTCTCTCTTCCTGCTTCTGCCGCCGAAACGTAAGAGATGACGACGCGATTCAAGAAGAACAGGAAGAAGCGAGGGCACGTGAGCGCCGGCCACGGCCGCATTGGAAAACACCGGAAGCATCCCGGCGGTAGGGGAAACGCCGGAGGCATGCACCACCACCGGATCCTCTTCGACAAGTACCACCCTGGTTACTTCGGGAAAGTTGGAATGCGGTACTTCCACAAACTCCGCAACAAGTTCTATTGCCCCATCGTCAACATCGATAAGCTGTGGTCTCTGATACCCCAAGAGGTGAAGGATAAGGCCTCCAAGTCCAAGGACACTGCACCCTTAATCGACGTGACGCAACACGGTTACTTCAAGGTTCTCGGGAAGGGTGTTCTTCCCGAAAATCAGCCCCTCGTCGTGAAGGCCAAGCTCATTTCCAAGACCGCCGAGAAGAAGATTAAGGAGGCTGGTGGTGCTGTTGTTCTCACCGCTTAGATTTTATCAGTTTGTGTTTTTTGATAATATATTTGAACTTGAGATGTTTTGGTTTTGATTCGGTTATTTTTTTATATCACATGTTCCATATGTTTTTGGTACTTAGTTTATGAAACTGCTTTTAAGGAGGAACGATTTTTGTGTTATTAGTTTTAATAATTACGCAATGCTTGTTACTCTGTTTCATAGCGTCTGATTGCTGCTATCAAATTATCATTGCTCATTGCGCTGATTCTGAATTTGTGTCATTGTTTTTTAAGACATCGGCACTTCTTGCTCCAACTTATTATGTGTGTGTTTAGATAACATTTGGCTAATGTTAGAGAGAACTAGGAAGAAGATAGAAGTGAGAGATGGGTAAATTTATGATAAAGGAAGATTGATGGAAAATAATAGAGCAGTGGGATGTAGAAGATGTTAAAATGATTCTTTTAGTGATCAGAATTAGTGGCGCATACACTTGTGTCATTTTGTCAGTTGTGGGTAACTCTTCTGAATCCATTTGAGGTGGTGTTTGCATCAGTATTTCTTTAAACATGTATTTTCCTGAAACCGAACCTTGTTTAAACGTTCCTTCCTAGATCGGATTTGGTTCATGCTCTGGATCAGAATGCGTAAGGCTAAAAGAAATGAATAAAACTTGAAAAAGTGCATTATTGTTATAGATGTTTTTAGTACTATTATTCAATTATCAAAAGAACGAATTTTAAATGTACTTTAGGTGCTCATATTGTTGTTTACTGATTAAAATTGTTGTAACATAAAGTTTACATTTAATGTTATGGAAGAATGCTCAGGTTAAGCTTCCAACTTTGATTATCAAAATAGTTGTGAGAACACTTGAGAAAATGTCATTAGAGCTTAGACGGGAAAATGAACAGATTTATGATATTTATTGACAAGAAAAATTTTAAGCGATGCATTCATTTTTTTTATCTATTTATCTGAGGTCTGTAATTAAAATAAGGAAAGGATACGTGGTGTTGGTAAACCATATTTTGACAAATCGGTTTATCGAATATTTGACTTGCAATAGTGAGTTAAAAGAAAACTAAAAGCATAGTGTGACATAATTAAATATTGCAAATCTTTACAAAGGTAAGGTTAAGAGAATAGGAAAAATATTTCGAGATTTTTTTGTAAGATCTAACACCAACAAAAGTTATTAAAAAAACTTAACAAATATGTAACTAAATTATTGCAATTCAAATCAAGAAAGAACAAAGCCAAAGACTGAACTAGGCTCCGGAAATTTATTAAAAGTTAACAAAACGTTTTGATCATTAGATAATGGATGGAAAAAAAAAACAGAAACGAAAAAGAATGGGAAAAGCAACAAATTTAAATAAAAAGCATAAGAAACGAGTTATCTACAAAAAGATTAATTTTGTTCACAAGCCCAAATCGTAATAGGAACAGTAAGAATGCATAAAAATATGCATTATTTAGATGTAAAGAGAAAAGAAAACGATGAAGAAAAAGGGATAAAATAGAAAATTTAATATTTTAATTTTATTATTTGAATTGACAAGAAAAGAATATTCTAATACATTTTTCGAAAGAATTATAGTTGGTAAAACTACTTGTTAAGAATTTGTGGTCTGATTTATTTATTAAAAAGATAAAAAAAATTTAAAATTTTATGTAGCTTTAAAAAATAGATTTTAACTTATTCAAGTGATGTTTTAAACTTAACATATAATTTGTGGTTATTATTATTATTATTATCCTCTTCAAATTTTACACGTATTAGCTTATTTAAAGATCCAGGCCTTTTAATGTAATTTGATGTAAAAAGGTCTAGTTACTTATTTAAAGGTTTTGGTATGAAGAAAGATTACAAATAAATTTATATTAAACCTTAAAATGCTTATATCAAATAAGTAAGTAGATCGAGTTCTAGTATTCTTGGAAAAAAATGGTTTAATCCATTTAAGGCAGATTTGATATGACTTGACCAGTTTTCAACTGTAATCGCTGGTGAAAATTAATAGCTTTTTGAAGCAAGTTGCTTCTAAATCAACCAAAAGACCTTTACTTTTTATAAACTTTTCATTTGGAATATTTTAATCACGATTTAGGGCTGGCTATGAATTGAAAGGCAAATAATCCGCAATAAATGTGCAAATTAATTGACATGACTTGCTTCGCAAACTAGAGACAAAACGTACTACACATCATGTTAACCATTAAACTCATGAGCCGAGCTGCAAATTTTATCTGTTTATGTGAATAGCTTAAGTATATATTTATATTTAAATAATTATAATTTTATTTATATATTATTTATAATTTATATTTATTACAATTTTATTATTATTACTTAAATGTTTGCATTTACATTATTAGTATATTTAAATTTATATATATATATATAATATTAATAAAAATAGTAATTAAATATATAAAATACAACAAAAAATTATTTTTATTTTATAATTTTTTTAAACATATATAATTCAATGGTATAATTATTAAATTGTAGATTGCATTTCAATTACATTATTAAGATGTTTTCATTTCTCATGAACAACAACTTAAAATTAGTCCTGATCAACAACCAAATCATTGGTTAGATCACAAATTGTTCATAATTCCAGTGCCATCGTTTCTTATTACACTGAATCTCGGTTGAACAAATCAAATAAGAAATCAAAAACTGTCGCGGGTTCAATCTTTAATTCAACTTTTGAAACATCACTTACAATTTTAAAAAACTCGTAATTAGAAATAGTCTTAAAATTCATCTTTTTGACACAAATGAACTATTTTTCTTAGGTAAACTAAAAGGATTTGTAACAAGTTCATAAAATATTCTCAAGGAAATAAATATAGCTGTCCTCATATCAAATATCTATAGCATTAGTACCAATCCTCCCACTGCAATTTCATGTTTCTTCTGTGTTTTCTATGTCTTTCCCAGTTGCGCTTCTTGATGTTCACCGCCCCAATTCCTTATCCTATCTTCGGCAAGTGAAGCCTGCGATTTTGTCAATTTTGTCGTATTAGTGTTATTAAATTATTTTTAAAACAAAAGTACATTATACAATTTTTTCAATTAATGAATTTTATAAATTAAAAAATATTTTTGTTATTAATAATAAATATGATATTATCTCAAATAAAATTAGATTAAAATATTATTTAGAAATAAATAAAATATAAAAAGTTGTAATATTTAAAATTAAATTTAAATAATCAATGCAGGAGAAACTAGTGGTTTAATGAAAAAAAAAAAGAGTTCATAAAAATATTTTTATTTAAGAACGAGTATTAAAAATTATCGTGCTAAAGTGGATATATTTTGCTCTCGAAAGCAAAGAACAATTGACTTCAATGTACTGAATACCTCTTTGTTCCAGTTTGTTTTGTAGATTATTACCAAAAGAACACAAGTCTGCAGTATTGTCCCTGCTATCATTCCACTCCAGATTCCCTGAGGAGAAAGGTTAAATGTAACAAAAGATTGTACTAAAAGTCAACAATGATAATGAAGAGCTGTGTATTACTTTCTGAAGAACATGTTAGTTACATTTTACATTTTTCTGTGTGTGGTGTTTTTTTCTTTTTTGGATTCAGGAAAGGGTGGTGAGGGATGATAGAAAAGGATGTGATAATATGTAATAATAATATTTGAACCTTGTTACTCTAATATGTTCCTGTCTAACCTACCCCTTAGTTATAACTGGGACACGAGGGTTATTTCACGGTTTGCCAAGAGGCTCGTTGTGAACACCCACTAATCATGATACAAAAGTAGGAAAAAAATTGGCGTATTTTTAATACTTTTTTTTTTCATTAAATGAATTATCTATTGAACCCTTTAAAAGAAAAGCAGTGAGATTAATAAAAATAGAAACAATATTAAAAGTTATTATTATTATTTTTTAAATTTCTTATTTGTTGTTATTTCATCTAAATACTTAAGTAGTTCATAAAAATAATTTAGCTCTTTTAATGAATATATTTTAGTTATTAGAAGAAGACAAGCCTATCACAGTAATTGGCATAGTTAGTATATTTCTTAAGATATATGCATCATTTTAAACGAAAAGAATTTGAAATGAAGAAATGATAAATGGTAACCCTTATCCTGAAACATGGTTATTCCTTCTAACATCAAAAGTATAAATTGTATAAATATCTGAGAGGAGAATGGCCTACCTTGATTCCAAAGTCAAGCTTGTAACCCAATAGAAGACCCATAGGAATTCCAAATAGGTAGTAGCATCCAATGTTTACATAGGCAACAAGAGCCTGCCATCCCGCCCCAATGGCAACTCCTGCATAGATAAAAAAAAAGAGTGATGCCTGAGTTACCTACGACACTTAAAATGAGTAAAGTGATTGAATGAGAGCGATTGTGGTGCCCCTAAAACAATATAAGCGAGATAAGAATGTTTATTACCAGAGAGAACAGGCTGAACGTTATTAATGACAATGCAGAAGGACAACAATGGCGTGAGGTCCTTGACAAGATCTTTTACTTGTTCGTCGTTTGAAAACAATGAAGGGTACTCATCCCGCGTGATCAGTAAAATCAGAGCCAATACAATACCGATCAAAATTGAAGTAATCACGGCAACCACTAGCGAAAATCTTGCTGTTCTTGGGTGCAGTGCCCCTAGTTCATTAGACACCCTCACACTGCAAAATCTCATTCAAACTTTACATAAACAAACCAACTTGTTTTTCATTGTCATCCTTCGTATTTCTTTTTAAAGGTTTTAGCCATTTGTAGCTATAGGACACTAGTTAAAAAACTAATAAATAATAATTTTTAATATAATACATTACAATAACATATTAAAAACACGAAGTAATTACATTTTGAATGTTTTTATTAAAACATTTACTTTTTATTTCTTAACTAATCTTTCGAAGACATTTGTTAGCATTTTTCAAAATTTTTTGACCTGATATGATGATATTATAAGTAGATTTATATTATTTAATTTAAAATATCTTTATGACACTTTTTAAAATTTATTTCTCTCTTTCATTATTTATCTTGTTTTATATTTTCTTTATTATTTTATTGGTGTAACAAAATACACAAAAGATTGAGCAGATAAAACTTTTAAAAAGTTAAATTATTCCATAAGTCTCTGAATTCTTTAAAAAGCTGTAAATAAGTTTCTATACTTTAAAATTTACAAATAAATTTATAAAATTTTAAAGATTTTAATTGATTCCTTGGGCTTGTTTTGATGGTTCCCTTAGGATTCTATTAAGTACAAACATTTAACATGTATTAATAAATAATTAAATTTGTGACTTGATCTTTTAATTTATTTTTAAAAAATTGTAATTTAATTTTGGCACTTGACAAAAATTTATCAAAATGTAACCAAAGATGTAATAATTTTTTTTTTTAAATTATAACTTTTTGAAATATAGAAACTTATTTATAATTTTACAGGAAGCTGAAAGAGCGATAAAGTTTGTATTGCGGAAGCAAACCTGACAGCAGCGTTCATCCCAAAACATACCGTGATGGTCCAGCCCAATATATTCATGCTGCGATATACAAAACAAAATATTATTTAGTTTTTTTTTTTTTCCTTCAATTTTCTTTCTCGTTAATGGCTACCTAAATTCAATGATGGAGGCTGAGTTTTCTGTATTCTATAAAAATCTCTGCCTTGCTTTAAAACTCTTTGACTAAGTAAATAATTCCTATCACTTTATTTTATTTAATATTTATTCTTAAAATTTGTCAATTTTCACACTGTATAATGTTATTTTATTTCAGAAAAAATATAACATTGAAAGAATTAAATATACTTTCTTATAAAATTTGTTATATTTAAAATTAATCCTTAAAAATGTCAAGATTTAGCTCTTTATAAATTAATAAAGAAAAAAATTAATTTTTATCATTAACCATAGTGTTGAGTCTGTCAATGAAATTCTTATAACTTAACAACGACATGCATGATAAACTTTTATACTAGCCAACACACAATATTAAAATTTATTTTAAAATGGAGGCTTAAAAAAAATTAACCCATGTAAAAGTTATTGTGTTTGAAATTAGTTTTAAAATATTTTATTAAATTTTATTCCAATAAATTAAACAAGTAAAAATTTAATCATTTCCATTATTTTGTTAGTGAAGTGCTGAATTGACAATCAAAATTTTAAGTCAGTACTTCATGTATCAAATACTCAGCGTAACATTACACTAGTTATCAACTCATTATCTTTTTCAATATATAATTATTTTAATCATTAAATCTGTTTTATCATTTTATTTTCAACCACTCATTCTCTACTAATTCATTTTCTCTGCACAACTTATCTTCAGATAATCATAACAAAAGTTCTCATACCAACTAATCAGATTTGGTCATGTATGGACATGGTCATTAGGATTTGAGGTTTGAATTGCTTGTAATAATTAATTGTATAGTAATTAATATAAAAGTATATTGAGTATTTAACACGTTGCAATACTAAATTAAAACTTTGTTAATAAAGTTAGCACTTAACTAATAAACATAAATTAAATATTTATTAGTTAATTTGTTAGGAACTAAATATTAATATTTTTAAAGGATTAATTTCAAGCACAGTAATTTTTATAAGGATTACCTACTCACCAGACAGAGAATGCATCTACGGTGACTTCTGCATTTTCGAGGTATCCAGCAAACAAAACCAGAATCATAAAGTACCATGTTTCCAAACTGCGCACAAGATACATATGAAAAATATAAATATTTTTGCTACATCAAGTAAATATTTCATAATTTTTAGATAAACTAACTAAAATATTTATATTAATACTCACATAATATTTTTCATGATATAGTTTTTTTCTCTATCGCGTTAATTATCTTATTATATTTTTATTTAAATATCGCATATTAATTAAAAATATGATCAGATTATTTCTTTATCAATCTTGATTTTTTTAACTAACCTTATAAATGAATAAAGTTTAATTTATATTAAATATGGTGTATCTTAATATCCAGTCTTGTTAGCTGGTGGGACGTGATTGGCGTTTGTTGTTGGTTCCTTACAAGCACCGGGCACAAAAGAAGTTACAACTTTATCTAATGGTATATGTTAAAAAGTTAAAAATAAAATAAAATATTCAAAATTATTATTCTAAAGTTATAAAAAAAAATTATATTTTTTTAACATTTTTTTACAATGTTTCAAAATATTTAATAACATGTATCGAACATTTTTTTATTATGTATTATTAAACAAACATTTTAAAAAAACCGTCGTAAAATTTCAGTTTTCCCTTATAAAAAATAATGTGCTCCAGTGCAAAGAAACAGGTTCTGACCCATGTATTATTACAAGCATTGATGGATCCGTGAAAGATATATGAAGGGAATAAAAAATATGAAGAAGATAATTTTTTTTATTATAATAGGATTAATATAGTCTTCAGATAAAAAATTGCTCTATTATTTTGATAAGAGAAAGAACTAGGAAGAGATCTCGTTTCAAAACAAGAGCTATCCAAAAGTAAATACTTAATGAAAAAAAAAATTATTTGACCCAACTTTATTAGAAATTAGTTATATTTAATGTTATAAATATGAAATTACTAATTAATTTCAAATTAAATGTTTTTTTAGATTAAATTAATTGTTTAGTCCGATCCAAATTAAGCATTTCGTCCCAAAAGGTAATAATATAGAGTTTTACATTTGACAAGCTGTGGCAAGTTACTCCACGTAAATATAAATGATCTCTAAGTAGCCTTTGAACTTAGTCACTTATTCTACCTTAAAATGAAGCACCATTCCTCTAAAATTACTATTAAAAAACATACACTTTCCATCACTTTTTTGTGTACCTCTTCTTAAAATTGTTATAATTTTTTTTATCACTTTTCTAAATATTTTATTTGAACATTAAATTATTAACACTATATACACTATTATACATAATTTTTTATATTCTTATATATACACAATACACAAATTCAAAACATATGTTAAACTATATATATATAATAGTTTGTATTAAAAATATATTATAAATTACAGTACAATTATATTAAAATTAAAATGAATATTACTAATGCTATTTCATAGTCTATTAACCATATAATATTTTGAAAAACACTTGTTATTGTTACTTTATAATTAATAATGTAATTATGTTAGCATTAATTATTAAAGACAACTATAAAATAAAAATTTCTTATAAAAAATTATTTATTCTATTTTAAAATAATAAATGTTGATTTTATTAAAATAAAATTGTCACTTTTTAATACATAAAATTAGTACAATAAATTATTTTTTTAAAGACTGATGTTATAGGTAGCTACTTCAGTTAGTAGTTAGTAATTATTATATTTTTCATTATTAAATGATCGAGATCTTAGTTTTTAAAAATTAAAAATAATTTTTTTTAAATTTATTAAAAAATACATATATATATATATAAAGAAAGATTTTCTCACATTAGTCTAAATAAAATTTTTATATTTAATTTAATTTTTTTATTTAAATTATATCTTATGGTTAATAAAATAATAAATTATTTATTATTAAACATAAATTAAATGAAAAATTTTAAACATAATCTAGTATAAGAAATCCTTTTTATATATATAGGAAAACGTACATAAAAATGGAAGGTTGTCAGTTCTCACCAAAGCATAACGGCAGAGGCGAGAGAGAGGCGAAAGAAGCCATAGAGATTATGAAAGGCTTCCAGAGAGAACCCACTCCACGCTCGTCCGCACGCGCCACTGAACACGTACGTCAACTGAGCCACCACCACGAACCACCACGAGGCGTTGAGCACAACGGCGGCACCGGGCAATCCCCACCGAAACTTCATAATGAACAACCAACACATGATGGGGTGAAGCAGCATTGCCACCCCCGATATGAGCGCAATGACCATCACCTTACTCTGCGACTGCAGAAACTTGGCCACTGGGAAGTTGAGAGCGTAAGCAAATAGCTGTGGGATCATCCAAATGGCGAAGGTTCCGGCAGCCTCTGATATTTCAGTTGTTTGGCCTAAAAACTTGAGAATGGGTCCTCCGAAGATGTATAGAAGGCATAGAGGAATAGCCATTGACGTGAGTAACACCCATGATCTTTGCATGTATATCCCTAGCATTTCCAGCTTCCCTGCCCCCACTGCTTGCCCACATAGCGTTTCCAACGCGCTTCCCATTCCCAGCTGTTCATAATTCACTTCATATCCAGTTAAAAGCCACCCGTACGCACATATATTGCAATCTACTAATAATGTTATATCTAAACTTGGTTTAGAGAAATTTATCATAAAAATTAAGTAGAAATTTTTCTAAATTAGTCCCTAATTAGTAATTTAGCAATATCTAAAACCTTATTTATAAAAATTATTAAATTATAATAAATCTGTAACTAGATCTTACTTATATTTTTTTTAAAATTTTATTAATCTCAACCTAATAATAATAAAATTTTATTAAAATAAAAAATATTTATTATATTTTTATAATTTTAATATAATAAATATATATATTATAAAAAATTTATTTATAAATATTTAAACTCAGTAAGAAATAATTTATAAAAATATTTTTTAATTTATATTATTTTAGTGTTTCAGCGAGTGAATCAGCGAATCCATATTACAATAAAAACGAGGTATAAACGAGTGAGATGGTCGTAGCGATCAGTATTTAATAAATAATAAGTGTGTGGGGGCCTTCATTAATGATCAGTGATGGAGAGTAGGGGTTTTACCATAATGCCAAAGGAGAATCCAGCGATGAGGGAGTTTTCGACGGAAACAGCGGCGAGTTCGATGGTGCCGACGTGGCCGGCGAAGATTTGAGTGAAAGCACCCAGGGAGTACTTGGAGATGAAGGAGAATATGGCAGGGCCGGCTAGGTACCACAGCTTCTTCGACTCCCTCATGAACTCCCTAAAGAAATCGCCGGGACCGGTAATCGGAGCTATGTCTGGGGCGTCCGCGGTGAAAACTGCGGTGGGTGGTGGGGGTGGGTGGATTTGGTGCGGTTCATCTCTTTCCCTTGAGGTCAGTAATGGCTGCTTAGAGTTCCCATCAGAGTATTTCATTGATCTCTTAAAGAAAGAAAGAGAATGGAGAAAAAGATTTTTGGAAGATAGGTTCAAATTATTCCTACAACGACATTTATCAGACATTGGTAACTGTATATAAAGCCTTGTGGTCATGCATGGTTGGCCACTTTTTAAGATATTTTTTAATTAAAAGTTACCTGAAAAATTTTATGATAATTATATAGTTTTCACAAAATAATAAAATTATATAAATGTTTTTCTAATAATATTTTAAAAAAAATTACATCATAATCGGTTTACTTAATCATAATTATTTAAATATATATGTTCTTTCTGTCTCCCTCATGTTAGAAATATCACATTAACATTTTCAATTGTTTAATATTTTAAAATATGCATTACTTATTTTTTAAATAATATTTTTTTGATTAAAATGGACCTAGATTTCCTATCTTCCATCTCTTAGTTTAAGATCCTCGGGTTTAGTTTTTTAGACATGTTGCTTAAGATTTTGTTTGTTTTTGGCTTTTAAGCTCGTTTAATACAAAAATTGTGATGAAAATGTATTATGTATAACTAAAGCTTTGATTAAAAGTTTGTAAAGGTATCAAGAGAAAAAGAGGAAAAAATAAGAGAGAAGGAAGAAAGTTAAATCTTTCATTTATTTAAATGTTTAATACTGAGAAGAAGGGATGATAAAAAAGTTTAATTATATAAATAATTTTAAAATTAATATTTTTATTTTTAAATTTTTTTCAAAAAATATTACTTAAAAAATTAACATACTTTTTAAAAAAAATTTAAAATCTTATTTATAAAAGAGTGGGAGAGAAAACTCCCAAAATAAAGAAACTTAAAAAATAAGTTTTTAAAAGATTTAGAAAAATCTTCAAAACTTTACTTTGTTAATTAAGCAAAATAAAATTTATAAATAAAATAATAATATTATATTAATATAATTTTTATATTTTTAATTTTATTAATATTAATATTTAATTAATTATTTATTATATTAATATATTATGTTTAATTTTTTTCTTTATAATAAATATAAATTATTTAACTATAAATTATATTTTATTCGAAACCAAAATTATATAAAAAAATAATAGAAAAACAAAATAAAAAAATTAATATACTATATATATATATAATAGAACTATATAGTAAATAATATAAATAATATAATTTTAAATAATTTATATATAATAATATATACTTTTTATAACTTATTATGTATTTTATTTTTATTAGTATAAATTTTTCTAGTAAAATACCTTTAAAAAAAATTTTAAATAGCAAATCTACATAATCACACACCTAAATATAAGTATATCAAATCTTAAATAATCATTTTTAATAAATTTAACATTGATGTAGATAGATTTTTTCATAAAAAAATATAATTATTAATATACATTTAAAATATAATAATTAATGAATATTTATATAAATAAACAAAGTATAAATAAAAAATAATAATATGTAAATATATGTTTTAATATATTATATCAGTAATATTTTCTATATTATATTAATATTATAGTGTAGTTAATTTTATGTATATTTATTAATTTAAAATAAAAACTTAATAAAAAACTAAAATTAAATATTTTATAATTATTTTTTTATTTAATAGTTATTATTATTGTCATATTATATATATATATATATATATATATATATATATATATAGTGTATTGAGTTTAAATTTTTATATCAAGTTTTATCATATAATTTTTTATTAAAATAAAAATTTAAAAATATAAATTATTTTAATTTTATTTTTACTATGGTCATATGTTATTTTTTTATATCTATAAATTTTATAATATAAATATTTTTACTATGGTCATATGTTATTTTTCTATATCTATAAATTTTATAATATAAATATTTTTATCTACAATTTTTATAACGATGATATTTATTTAATTTTTTAAATATAATAATTTTTTAGCTCATTCAACAAATTTTGTAAGTGTTATTTTTTGTGATCAATTTTATGTATTTACTGTGATTTTATTTATTGAATATAAGATGTCTTTACACAAATAAAATATAATTATCATAAAAAATAATTAAAATATTTATTGCTTTAATAATTTTATAAAATTAAATTAAGAAAAAAATATATAATTTTTTAATATGAAACATTTATAAATGCTCAAATAATATTTTAAAATTATATAAAAATTATTACAATTATTTAATAATTATCAATAACACATAAAAATTAAAAAAATATGTAAACTAATTTGATAATAAAATATTTATATTTTTATTAATATTAAGATATTTTTTTATCACAGACTTTATTAACAGACTTTAAGTTAGGTCAGACCACCTAAATAAATCAGATCAGACTCAACATAAGGTAATAGGCTAGGCTCAAGCCTAATAATTATGTTACAGGTCAGACCTATTTAGAATAAAGTCTAATTTAACCTGACATATTATCATTCCTATTTCTAAGTATAACCTAAAAATTATTATTATTTTAACACATATTTAAAACAAAAAGAAATTATTTATTTTATTTTGAAGTGTGTTTTTAAAATACATAATGTAATAAAATAAGTTATAATGTAAAGATCGTTATACATTAAATCATATGCAATATTCTTTTCTTATATCCAAATAAACTAAGAGAACAACAAAGCTAATTAATATCGATCAAACAAAGATATTTCAGTTACTGATCAGCTTTAATTCTTTAAATTTTATAGCATTCTTCAATCGTGTATGATTCATATGACGTTGATTATTATATCTATGAGTTGTTCTTAAATATTATCCCATGTGAGATGCTTACTAATTGGTCGTCATTGGACAAATATATACTATTTTTTCCTTTGCTTTTTGGTTATAGACACAAAGAAGCAAAAGGAAAATTTATCTGGGGATTGTGAAACTTCGAAGACAAATTTCCAGGATCTCTAAGCTTGGTTGTCGAAGCCTCATCAGTGCAATAGTTTAAATGAAAAATAATAATAATAAAAAAAAAAAAAACTCATTGATTGATTAGGGAATTATTGGAATTTGGAAGAATTCAAAAGTACATACGCAGTTTAAAGATTATCATACTTCATAGTAAGCTTGAAACATGCAAGTAATTAAGCTCATTGACATTTTGTACGAAACAAATACAAACAGAAAAGTAAAAAAATAATTATATTGAATATTTTTTTGATTTTCAGTAATAAAATATGAGGCGTTAAAAAAGGAAATATATTAGGGAGGAAAATATAACTATTTTTTTTTACAAATAATTAAATTAAATATTTTCTGCCGTTATTTTCTGTCTTCAGGGCCATTTTAGATTATGAGAGGATCCAAATCTTATTATATACACAAGAAATGAATATTTTTTTTTTCTCTAATCTAGTAATTAATAATTTTTTTTATCATTTTTAAAATTTTACTTAGTGTGTATTTGAGATTAAGGGTGTAAATGAACTGTGTTATTGGTGAATTATTTGAGATTCAGTCAATTTATTTATGCTTACCTAAATCTATTTATTTAATTAAATAAATAAATTTAAACTTAATTTATGTTTGATTATTTAAAAATAAATATAATAAAATATTATTTATTATTAATTAAATTTTATTAAAAATTTAAAAAAAATATTGTATTTAATCTCAATCTTCATTAATTCTAAAAATGCATAATTCAGCTATATTTTAGTTAAATTACGTATTTAATATATATAGTTAATAAATATTTACAAATTAGATCTTATACTTAAAAAATTTGTATTTAGTTTCTATACAAGTTATTTTTAACATTCTAGTCCTTCTAGTTAATGTTTGTGTCTTTACAGTCATAATAATATTAATAATAAAAGAGATTAAATTATAATAAAATATTTATACGTAGATTAAAACATTAATTATTTTAAGTAAAGTGACTAACATTTAAGTTTTTATAAAATATAAAAATTAATTTATAAATGTGTCAAATATAGAAACTAAATATATTTTAATTTATTATAATTTTAAAGAAGTTGTACAATTTAAATTTACGTATCTTAATTAAATATTTATGCAAATTTTGTAAGATCAAACATTCAATTAAGCTTTTTTTTTTTATATAATACAATTTTTTTAATATAAATTTTTAGTATTTTTAAAATTTATAATTTTTTTAGTTAGTAGTTTATTTTATATTTTTAAGACAAATTAATAATTTTTTAAAAAAGTTTAGTTAAACAATATTTTTAATTCTTATAAATAATATTATTTATGAATTATTTTTTATATTTAAAAAATATATTTTAATTATTGTATAAACACTTTATTATATTTTAATTTTTATTATAATAATATCATTAACATTATTAATGATAAGGATTAAAATGTAATAAAATAATTATATAAAAAATGTATTTTTTTCGAATACAAAGACAATTTTATAAAGGAGTGTAAATTATAAAAATTATGTATATAATTTAACTTTATATTTTTATTATAATAAAAAATTTATTTTTATTTTTTTCTTCTCGTATCATACAAATCGCACATCCCAATATAACAAATAAAAAACGAAGGTAACTATTAAAAAAAAAAAAACAATTGATGATGTGATGCGTACCCATCTTTTCTTAAAATAAAAGTTGTTCTCCAATATTTTATCCTTTATTAGGATGAACATAAAGTAAGAGGATAAAAAATTGAAATTTAAATGGAAAAAAGGAATTTTTTTTCTATGTTAACTTTATTATGTTTCTTTCAATAATTAAAAAGAAAAACATTGTTATTCATATTCTTTGTCTTTTTTTCTCTTCTGAAAAAATAAAACATAACTTATTAGGTGTAAAAGAGCCTTTCCACTTATATGATTTGTACGTAAAATTTCATTGCACGTACTTGAATTATCAACGCTATAACAATTTATAAATATTTTAGTTTGTTTGGATAAAATTATCAAAATAATTTTTTATTTTTGATAGCCATATAAGTTGTTGTTATCATTTTTTTACAAGAGGGATCGGTTTGGATTAGTAAAAGATCTAGCATTCTTATTATATTTTTTTAATGAATTTATATAAAACATTATTTTTAGTAATATATTCATTGAAATATAATTATGTATTATTTTAATTATTTTTATTTTATTTTGTAAAAGTTAAACATAAATAAATCAAGTTAAATTTATATTTCTAAAATTTAAATATATATAGTCCAATCCTAATTTCTCATGCATCAAATGTTATTTTTACGTACAAGGAACTAGGATTTAAACAATAAAGTGATTTTAAGTACAAAATGTTATCTCACTCAAGAATAACGACTCCTTCATTATATAAATCTGTATTGTATGCTTTAAAATATAACTAGTTAAGTATTTTGATTTTAAGTACAATAAAAAATATTGATTTATGTATTATAATTGATTGAATGTAAACAAATTTACAATAATAGATAAAATTATACTCATAAAATATATCAATAATGTTATTATTTTTATTATTACTATATTTAAGTTTTTCTTATCATATTTTAAGATTATATTTATAAATATATTTAATTAAAAACTTAAGTCTAATGTATATTTAGTGATAAATTTTGTTATTTTATTTAAAAACTTCACTACAAACTAGACTTTTAAATATACTTTCAAGTTTTAATAAAATAATTATGTCTCATAAATAAGTTAGATTCAAGTATCATCAAATTTATGAAATTAGTTCAGTCCATTTAATTAAAACCAAACCTGACCTAATTCAATAATATTTTTTCCTGTCCAATATATATATATATAGAGAGAGAGAGCTTATCTTACAATTAAATAAATGCTAAGTACTATGATGTTTCTTTATCATTTCTCAATCTCGTTCACCTCAGAATCTTTATACCCGCCCCACTTCTTTATCCTAGCTTCAGCAAGAGAGGCCTGCCATTAACACCCAATATTGAGCAATGAGCATCATTCTTACTAGATTTATATGAAAAAACAAAAACAAAACATTACCTCTGTATTCCAGTTGGTTCTGTAGATCATGAAGAGTAGCACACAAGTTTGTACAACGGTACCTGACATCATTCCAGACCAGATCCCCTGAAAATCATCAACCACACCAAAGCTATGATTAATTTAAAGATTTCTTGATAAGAACATGGTTAATTTATAATTTGTATTAGAATTACAATAAATATGCCATAAATTTTTTTTTAGTATAGAGATTTTACTAAGATATATATTGACAGAATGTGATATATATATATATATATATATATATATATATGATTAAATTATATTGGTGTAATTAAATTTATTCTTACACCGTTTAATAATTTTTTTAATAATTTAATTTTAAAATCAACAGTTGAATTGAAATTTAAGATTAATTTAAAAATATTTAATACTTTATTTATATATATTAAATTAAATTTAATTCTAAAATTAATAGTTAAATTAAAATTTGAAT
Source organism: Abrus precatorius (assembly GCF_003935025.1). Lineage (NCBI taxonomy): Eukaryota > Viridiplantae > Streptophyta > Magnoliopsida > Fabales > Fabaceae > Abrus > Abrus precatorius. Next base: position 23,896,598 of record NW_020874406.1, on the reverse strand, counting down.
TTCAAAATATTTAATACTTTATTCATATACATTAAAATGAATATAATATATAATGAAAATTTATGAAAATAATTTTTTTTAATAACAATCTTATAAATGTTTAGTTTTGATAAAATTTGACACATATAATCTAAGTAATATATAATTAATTTGGATATAATTATATATATTGAAGTGTAATGAAATAATGGAAGAAAAGATAAATATAATAATAAAATTAACTCACCATGACGCCCAAGTCAAACTTGAAACCCAGAATAAGGCCGAGAGGAACACCAAATAGGTAGTAACAAGCAATGTTTATATACGCAACAGCAATCTGCCACCCTGCCCCAATGGCAACCCCTGAAAGCACTGGTTGCACACTGTTGATGAGAATACACAAAGCTAGCATAGGTGTGAGTTCCACTACTAATTTTTTGACTTGTGAACTGGTTGAAAACAAGGAAGGATACTGATTCCGGAATATGATCAGAATTAGGGAGAGCAATAGACCAATCACAGTGGAAGTAGTCACAGCAACCACTAGTGAAAATTTTGCATTTCTTGGGTGACCTGCCCCCAGTTCATTCGACACTCTCACACTGCATAGTTTTAGGACTCAAATTGAGCATAAATTAAATATTCTTCTATTCTTTGTTGAGCAATGTTAATTGTTCATGCACAAGAATTTTCAAATGAAGTTGGGGTATAATAATATCAAACCTTACGCCTGCGTTCAATCCGAAGGCTATCATGACTGCCAACCCCAGTATGTTCATGCTGCAAATTCAATATCAGAATTAAATGGGGCTCATCATTGTTGACCAAACTTTAAACGATTAATGGGAGAAAAAGCGTAATTAATTTGGTTGTTCATCTAGCAAAGTTGTCACGTTAGTTTTTTTTCTTTTCTTATAATACATTTTTCTCAATTTATTTTACGGAATTGATATTTCTCTCCGTATACACTCATATGCATGCCTATACACACAGATACATGCATTTGATAGAGAGGAGATCAATTTATACTATTCCAAATTATATCAAGTCTTATATAAACTCAAAGTTTTTATTATATGAATTATATATGCAAAATTTTAATTTATAAATATATCACATATATGTATATTAAAATTAATGTAATATACATGTTTCAAATATATCAAAATAAGAATGATCTAATTATCTTTTAATGTGTTTAACTTTACAAACTTTTACACAAATAATCTCAAGACCATATAATTATAATATAATATTTACATCAATAAAATCACAATCTATATAAAATTATTAATAATAAAAAATTGTATGTAATATACAAATTATTAAATAATTTATTATTTTAATTTTATTTATTTACAAGTAAATATAATATTTAAGATTTATTCTCTATGATCACGATAAAAAAAATATATGATATGGTCTATGTTATAAAAATTATTAATTGAACAAAAAAATCTGTAGTGCTTCTTGAATGATATAAAAATAAATATAACTTATATTAATGTAAATTAATCCTTTTTTAACGATGAATTTGGTTGTTTGTCATTGTCCAAATTAGACCCAGGATCAGTGTCTGCCGTCCATTTGCTTTTTTGGAATTGAGTGCCACCATGGTGGGCTACACTGTCATCTTCAATGGACGAGACCATTACTAATCAGAGCGAGAGAAATAATGAGAGCATGGGCACCCATCCAAAAGTAAGGATAAATCTGATATATAAAGACAAGACTTATATTATGCTTTTTAAATATTTTTTATATTATTTATCTATTAAAACTTGAATTTTATTTCAATAAATATTTATATTCATGTTATTACAGATTATTTAGACATGATCATAAATAATATTTAAATAATTAAAGTTAATTTTAAATAACTATAATAAATAAAAAATATTTTTTTGAGAAATATTTATTTTTATTATACTATATGACCTCTCGTACATTGAATATATATTTTTAGTTTACTTTTTTTTATAATTTATTTTTTAATTTTAAAATTTATAAACATATTAATATAAAAATTATATAATATATCTTATTTTATTTTAAATTTAATAACACCATAAAAAAACTCCACATCCTCTCTCTCTCTCTCTCTCTCTCTTTCTATATATATATATATATATATATATATATATATATATATCCACACACAAAAGAAAAAAAATAATATTGATATAAACTACACTAATAATTACACTGTTAAATAATATTATATATTAAAAAAATTAATATAAAATTATTTTATAGATTTAAAAATTTAAATTATGTCTACATAATTTTAAATGAATTTAAAATTATTTGATCTATTTGTACATTTATATGTGTGGGTATCACGTGCTTGTTTTTGGAAGAAGATTGTATCTATTAATTTTACTGTCTTAATATGTCTAGTGATTATTTTTATCTGAAATTTTAACTGTCACTTGGTTTCTTCTTCTTCTTTATGAACTTTAGTTTATTATAATAATAAAAAACTAAAATATGAGTTGATCTAAATTTAAGCAAACTTATTGAATGCAATATAAACACTTATATGAATTAGAGGTATGCGTGGTGGTGACCTTAAAATTTTTTCTATATATTCACGAAGATTCATTCGTATATAAATAGTGAATAAAAATAAGGAAATGGTAACAGTGAGATTTGCATGAAAAATAAAGTAAAGCGTACTATTAGATGAGTTCAGCAGTTACCAGATAGACAAGGCATCCACGGAAACCTCTGCATTCTTTAGGTATCCAGCGAAGAGAATCAGAGCCATGAAATACCAAATTTCCAGGCTGCACGAAATTTTAAGGGAAGTCAATACTATTTATATTTTTCGTTAATTCGTTTATTAATTTTTCTCGTCCACGTAGGGTCTCTTTAATTGGATTCAGTTGGGCCTGCTGGCCCAGTAACCATGCCTAGGTTCAATTGTTGTTAATTTTCTTGGGTCTGGGGAAAGATAGAGATATCAGCACACTACAACGAAAGAGGTCCAACTAAGGCGTAATCAATAACACAAAAGAAAGCCCGTTATATAGACCAACAAGCCCAGATTACTTGCTCAAATACCATTATACTTATATCAAACCCCTCCCCCTCCTAAAGAGTAGAATAAATTTAGGGGGCAGTGTTATGATGAGAGTACACTCTAATTAAGTTTTGATGTTTAAAAGGTAAGAAAAATAATTTATTTATTTTAAACTAAAATAAACAATGATTCCATGTTTTTTATTTAAAAAAATACTCTTTAAATAGTTGCTCAACAACTTTTGCAGGTCTTTGATCATAAAATTTAATATTTTTTTATTTCACTAAAAAATATCACACGATTAATAACTTTATATTAATAATATTGTATTTTTTATCTCTAGTTTGAACCACATGATTTTAATCCTCTTAAATTTTTAAAATTAATTTTTTTTATAATTTTAGAAGTAAGCAAGTGTAGTCATGTTTATATTTTTTTAAGCTAAAATCTATAATTTATATTTTGCACTAAATTTTTTTAATTATTATTTCAATAAAAAGTAAATAACTAAATGTTTTGAAGTAAACAAAATAGGAGGAGAGTTAAGTTTGCTTAATTTTAAAACTAAGTGCTCGTTTGATGTTAGAAATTGAATATTAAAATTGAAATTGAGCTTTATAATTTTAATTATCATGTTTGGATGTATATTTAGAATTGGAATTCTAATCTCATTGACTAATTTTATGAAATTTTATTACAACTAAATTTAGCTCACTTCAATTCTTAACCTGCATTTTAGGAATTTAAATTTCTAATATCATAATTCATAATTCACAAATATACTTTTACGTATCATATCTCTTCATTTTTGTGGTTTCTTGTTTTCATAGTTTTTGTTCTTCTCTCTTTCTTGTTGTATCTTAATTTCTTTTCATATGTTCTCTTATTTTTTTGTATTCTCTAATATTTTTAACTTTACTTTTACGTTGATTATTAATATTTTTTTTATGTTTTCTTATTTTTCTTTATTCTTTTTTTCTATGTAACGTTGATTATTAATAAAAGTAATTTTTCTTTATTACTCTTCTTCTTGTTCTTCCTATTATTTTTTTACATCTTTTTTCTTCATTTCTTTCTCATATTTTACATTTATTACATGTTTAATATATTTATGTAGTTGTACTGTATTGCTATTCTATATTTATTGCAAATTATATTGAAATTATTTTTTTGCACTTGACACAAACTATATTGTTTATGTTAATTGTATAATAAATTATTTGATAATTTTTTTGAACTGTTAAAATATTAGAAATTAATTCAAAAATCATTGAGAGTGCAAGAGAAATAAATAAAAAAAACTAATGTCAGGTGCAATAATTATTACAGTGATTATAATAATTTTATAATATAAACAAAAAAATATACCTAGAGAGCCAATAGACAAGAGTGATAAAGAAAACAAAAATCATATTTTTGAGGCGATTATATTATGAGACAAATAAAAATTATTATAATTAATTATTTCTTACTAGTACACTATAAAATTTAATTTCAACTTAAAATTCTAATTTTACATTCTAATTTTTTAAGTACGCCAAACATAAAATTATAATTCTAAACTAATATAATTCTAATAGAATTAGAATTAAAATTATAATTCTAAACTCTAATTCTAATTCTATGCAACAAACGAGCTAGTTAATTATTTTGAGAAAAAAAAACTTAAGAGTTCTAGACCACGCACAATTTGAATCAAAGACACTACAAGTACTATTAAATTAAATTTTTTATAGACAAGTTACGAATCATACGAAAACCTTTTAAATAAACTTGACAAATCTGTCGTGTTTCACTGTAATTCAATTAATAAAATAAAAGTGATAAATAAGTGTTTGATCAGATTGAAATTTGGCGTTAATATGTAAAAGATAATGAAATAATAAAAAGGTCAGGTAAAATGGTGTGAAGACACGAGAATTGTTAAATATGTGTTCATATTGTTCGCCTGGTTTTTGTGATTGACATTTATTTATCAATAAAATAACTAATAACGATTGTAATACACACAACAAATTTTTAGAATTGTTTTTATAACTTTTTTTTCATATCTATCAATCACGTCACTCATTTATACTTTTTGTCTATTATTTCAATCTTTTTTTTAAATGATATTCCCTTTCATCCTTTTAAAAAATAAAACAAAGTATTTTCTTTATTCTAATTATAAAAAATATAGAATAATTTTGAGATAAAATAATTATTAATTTTTATTATTAAATATATACTTACGTAACAATGACTAAAATCAACTATAATATCTAATATCATAAATATTTTTAAAATAAAATTTGTATTTATAAAAAATATCTGATTTAATTGTTTTTCTTAACTATAATGATCCAACCATTTATTTCTTATAAAAAATACGGAGGAGTATAAAGAAAAAAATATATTTAATATTTGTAAATATAATAAAATTCAATTAGTTTAAGTAAATATTAAAGTTCTAAAAATATTAAAATATTTTTAAATCTTACACATAACAAAAAGCATGTAATTTTAATTTACAAATAGATATATTTGTATATTTTAGAAATTAAAATTGAATAGAACATTTTTTGAGACTTAAAAAACTTATAATATTGTTAAAGATCAATTACTTAATTCGGTTAATTTAATTTTAATTTATTATTAATTTTGTTTATTTTGATCCTTAAGCTTTACAATTTTTTAAAATAGTCCTCTTCTTTATAAAAATCAAAATTAATTTATTAGAATATTTAACGTGTGTATTTAAATATTGTATTTAATTATTTAAATTTTTTTTGCTGACGTGTGTATTTAAATATTTAACGTCATTACTAAAAGGATTTTGTAATTTATTAGAATCAAAATTAATAATAAAATAAAAACTAAAAAAATAAATTGATGATATTTATAAAAATCAATTATAAAAGCATGTTACTCAACAAACAAAGCATTGATGATGCAGCAAGATCAGAAAGTGATTAAAAGGTTGACGCACCAGAACATGACAGCAGAAGCCAGAGAGAGACGAACAAAGGCCCATAGATTCCGAAACGCTTCGAAGGATAAGCCGGTCCAAGCCAGCCCACAAGTCCCGCTGAAAATATACACCAACTGAGCCACCACTATGAACCACCACGACGAGTTCAGCACCACCGCCGCACCCACCAACCCCAACCCTAACTTCAACATCAGTAACCAACTGAACACCGTGTGCAGGACCAATGCCACCGACGATATCCACGCCATCGCCATGATCTTGCTCTGCGCCTGCAGAAACTTCTGGATTGGGAAGTTCACGGCGTAAGCGAAGAGCTGCGGTATCATCCACACGGCGAACACCCCCGCCGCCTCCGCTATCGCCGCCGTTTGACCTATCGCCGTCAAAATCTGCTTGGCGAAGACGTAGAGCAAGCTGAGGAGAAGAGCGGTGGCGATGACAATCACCCACGATCTCTGCATGTATATCCCAAGCATGTCCACCCTCCCTGCCCCAAACGCTTGCCCACACAGCGTTTCCAACGCGCTTCCCATGCCAAGCTGCACCGTTTCCACCGCTTTTGTTACAATTACATTTTTTCCGTTATGATAAGTTAGTTTGTAGTTAAAGAAAGTCAGAAGTTCGTCAAAATATTTTCAATCCTTCATGACTCTTTTCTTTTAAAACCATGCATTTGCGTGCTCCTGAGTAAAAATGGATTTTTGTTTATCTAAAATATAATCATAATTGTAGAATAGAAATTTGAGAGATGCGATTGTAATAATATATATAACAAATTTTAAAAATTATTAAAATATATTTTAGTTGCTGTATTTTTAATCATCAACTATTAAAGTTACAGTTTTCTAAATGAATTATAATTTTTTATTTTGTATAATGTACAAAAATAAGGGAGGAACAATTTGTTTTTAAATTTAAAATAAAAAGTAAAATATTTTTCTTCTTCAAATAAATAAATAAAAATATATCATTATTATATTTGTTTCATTTTCCAAACATATTACAAGATAAAAATTCATGTGTAAATCATTAGTATGGTTACTTTTCGCTTAACTCTTTTTTTTTAAACTGTTGAAATAAAGGTAATACTAATTATCCAGGTGTAGATGGTGGTGGAAGTTAGATATAGCTTACCATAACACCGAGGCAGAAGCCAGCAATGACGGAGTTTTCGACGGAGACAGCGGCGAGGTGGAGGGTGCTAATATGACCGGAGAATACCTGAGTAACGAGGCCAAGACAATACTGGCAAAGACTGGTGAAGATGGCTGGAGCGGCGAGGTACCAGAGCTTCCTAGACTCATCAAAGTACTCTCTGAAAAACTCTCTCGAATTGCTTATCAGAAAGGTCTCATTAGATTCTGTGGTCAAAACTTCTTTATCTTCCTCATGTTCGTTCGGCGGTGGCAGCAGTGGCTGGCTTATGATACTACTGTTCTCCATCACCATGGATTATAGGATGGATTTTTATTTTTATTTTTGCTTAGGCAGGCCAGATATTTTTTTTATGAGATAAAATATTACTTGATCTTAGTGGAACCACTCTATGAATGCCAAGAAATTCTGAAAAATAACAAAACAAAATATTGGTCTTATATATATATATATATATATATATATATCTTAATATTTTTCAGTATAATTATCCTTCAAATTTATATTAATTAAAATGGTCATTAAATGAAAATAAAAAGGTTCACTAAGTGTTTATAATTTTTAAAAAATAATCATTAATATTTAATTATATTACTTTCTTGTTATTTTATTTAAAGTAATACATAATCTGAAACAAATCAAAATCTTCAAAATTTAAAAGAAGTACCATTTAGGGTTTATTTTGTTTATAGAATTTAAAAGTCATTAAATATATGTTTAAGTTTAGAAAATAATGTTTTTTGATAGAATCTTCAAAGATCATTAAACAATGTATTTCCTCAATATATATATATTTTAAAATATTAAAATAATTAATGTATTAAATATAACTCCCTTTAAGTTTTACATGATGAAAAAGAGAAAACATTACTTTTTTTAAAGAACATAAATTTATTAGAGTACAATATATTTGTATTTCACTCATTCTGCTCAATATAAAGATATTAAAAAAAAAAAAAGAAAAATTTAAAAAATGTACATTTTAAAAATATCTATAATAAAATGAATTATGCTGATACACACACACAAAACTAGAGCATTAAAAAAATATTAAATACAATATTTATTAAATTTACAATTTGTATATTTATAAAATTTCTTTAAAAATACAATAGCAAATAAAAATTTAATTATCATAAACACAAGAACTAAAAAAATATGTTAAACATTTTCAAAACTTTTAATTGTTAAGAAAATAAATTATTTTATAACAATATAGTACTCATAAACTAATAACAATATATTACATGTCCATAATTTCGATATGAAATTATTAATTTATGTAAATATTATCTTAATTATTTTATTCATAAAAATATTTAATACTTGTGAAATCAAATTCATATAAATATAATTTTAAAATTATTTAATTTTTTAATTATTAAAATTTGACAAGTTAATCCATTCTTTATACATGTACATGTGGACGCAATAACTTTTTATTAAAAATTATAAAAAAAAGGTGTAGTTGCCTTTGTAAATAATTTGTTTTACCTTCAATGCCTTTGAATTTTTTGTTATATCTGTTAAATTTTTTTGAATAATATTAATTATTATTTTTTAATAAGCCCACAAAAAGTTAAATAAAATATTATTAATAATGCTTGACGAAAATAAAATCTCCCTCCAAGTCTCAACTCACCTTGTTACACACTTACACGTTCCACATCGGTGGACGTGTTTATGAATACGAGGAAGTCGTCTCATTAGTGGCTGAATGCTGAGTGGTGCTGACTCACCACAATGTCCGAAAAAGCGCAATGCCAGTTTTCTGTGAAAATAAAAAAAAACGGATAACGTTACCGAACGCACTTTGACTTTCAATTGCTTTCAATGTTAATGGAAAAACAATAGTTAGTGAGCGACCCCTCTTCATTCTGATTCATTCTATCTAAAGACTAAAACTAAAACACCATCTTCATCTTCAGCAGCACTCGAGCTTCTTCTTCTTCTTTGTGGAGGTGGCGGCGGAGAAGCGCGTTTTGAAGTGAGGCATTACTGACTGTATGTCAGTGGAATACTACAGTGGAGTTTTCTACGGTGAGCTCGCTAACCCTTTACAATGGCCACAACTCAGGAAAAAGCGACGCTCGACAATAACAACCCCAATGCTTCTTCCTCCGCAGCTCAATCTTCTCCTTCTTCTTCTTGGACTGATCCTGTCCGAAACCGACCCTCCGTCGCCACCTTGATTTCCGCCGTCGATTCCTTCTCCGATCCACCTCCCAAGACCACTTCCTCTACCAAAGGTTTATCATTTTTAAAATTTTAACTTTTTTTAAGTGTTGATTTTGGTGTTTTTACTTGTCGATCAAAGATAATGATTGTTATTATAATAAATTGATTTTGGTGTTTTTACTTGTTGATCAAAGATAATGATTGTTATTATAATAAAGAATAGGTAACTTTTATGTTGAGTTACGATTGAGTTTAAAATTTACTAATCTCATCTTTCTCTATCCTAATTAGCTAATTCAAAACGAGATTCGTGTAATTTTGACTATAATTTCCCCTTTGTGTTCTCAGCTACGAACAAGTCACCGTACTTGATAAAATACACATTTCATATTCCTTTATCCTGGGCCTAAATCTACTTTTCTTTTCTTTTTTCCTTTTTAGTCTCAATTATTATTCTTGTTTGACTTCTCCATATGTTATTAACCTACCTTTCGGGAGAACTTATTTGAATAATCTGCCATATCTGCTTTTGGTTGATACACATGTTGAGATATTTGACATTTGTACAATGTATTGCTTGTCAATTTAGAGGCTTGCGTGATGACTGTTTATGGCAGGGTGTAGTTTATGCAGTCCTTCTGTGTGTGTAGTTGGAGAGGAACATTTATTTTTTAAAGGTTGTTTCCTTACCCCAAATTTTGATCTGGGATAGAGTCACGTCTTTGACTTCTCCTAAGTGATCTGCTCACAGCTGCCTCAACGATGTTGCTAACATGGATTTGCAGAGAGATTCGGAAGTGTTGCTCATTTTAAAGATATAAAATCAATCTTATGTCCTCTCCTAAAATCTTAAGCTGTTAGTGTTGGGTGAAGACACATAATTGGTTTTATACCTTGAACACTTACACACTTCTCTTCTTTCCTTATTTTTCTTGAATTTTTTGTATTTAATCTTTTCTGATTCAAAGGATTTATTACCCTGATATCCTCTCCCTGGTTTTTCTTTGTTGTTATTGATAAAATTTCTTCTTCTATCAAAAATATTTGTTGTGCTTACTTGCTGGCACAGGTATCCCAGTCATGATGAGAGCTCAAACATGCCACCCTTTGGATCCACTATCTGCTGCTGAAATATCAGTAGCTGTAGCTACAGTTCGGGCAGCTGGGGCAACCCCTGAGGTAGATTGCTCCATTTTTTTTTTCACTGTAGACTGAGCTTAAATTTATTATTAAGTAATGGTTATGTTATTGTTAGACATTGTTTGTAACTTCTCGAATTCCTTATGTTTGCATGTTGATGAAAATATTTGATTATCTTGTTAGGTGAGGGATAGCATGCGCTTTGTTGAAGTAGTCTTGGAAGAACCAGATAAGCAAGTTGTGGCATTAGCAGATGCATATTTCTTCCCTCCTTTCCAGCCATCATTACTCCCCAGGACTAAAGGAGGACCTGTGATTCCTACTAAACTTCCCCTAAGAACAGCGCGATTAGTTGTTTACAACAAGAGGTCAAATGAGACAAGCATATGGATTGTTGAACTTAGAGAAGTTCATGCTGCAACTCGAGGTGGCCACCATAGAGGCAAAGTAATTTCTTCCAAAGTTGTTCCAAATATTCAGCCTCCAATGGTAAATATATACTACTTGATTTTATACTTTCATAAAATCATGCTGCTATTAGGATTTGTAGAGTCTTTGCTATCCCCATTCTTATTTATACTTGCTGATAACTGCAACCTTTTTATTTTGGAATTCATGCGACACATTTTTTTTCTTCTTTCTTTCCTAATTTAAATGCCTTTTGCTAAAACTTGCATATAAACATTTAGAATGGAAGTCACAAGTCTAACAAACAGTAGTAGTTCTTTATGATCTTTATAAGCCAGTGGCGCAATATATTTTTGTTTTACATTTCTTAGTGGTGAGTTCACCTTTCAGAATCTAAATGATTTTGTAATACTTATGTGGAGAGCTTAGATAATCAGAATCAGTGCCAAGATGGCCAACGCTGATGGTTCTTTATCAGTCATATAGTCTTAAGTTGTTAGAACTATTTTTTGTTTTAATATAACTATGTTTGAAATTAATCATCATCGTGTGTCTCATGTGAAAATGATTTCTGTTGACAGAGAGAATTATTGAGAGGAATAGTGTGTTAGGCTACACAGTACACAGATCTTTTGGTATTTGTTGATAGATATATAATCAATTAGGTAATAATCTAAGCTGACTATAAACCTAATCTTTAGCCTAGTAATCAGTAATTGATTATCCTAATAAATTATTGATGTAGTTGACTGTATATTCTATTAAAAAATGATGAAGTTATAATCTAAATGTAATACTCCTAACAGATTTATTGTACCCCATACATGCAGCTAAATAAACGTGTTCAGAACAATACTGTAAAATGAAAAATTAGTGCAACTACCACATAACCTGTTACTCTTTATATCTACTAGTTTCAAATCGACATAGATTTGTGTTATTCACTCCATACAAACAGGATGCTGTGGAGTATGCAGAATGTGAAGCCGTTGTGAAGGACTTCCCTCCATTTCGAGAAGCAATGAAGAGAAGAGGGATTGAAGACATGGACCTTGTAATGGTCGATGCTTGGTTAGTTGGTCATTTGAAATGATTTGAAGACATTTTATAAGAATTTATTTCATAATTATCTTGTTTTCTCTAATATGTAATAAGGTGCTGAAACTTACAGGTGTGCTGGATATCATGGTGAAGCAGATGCTCCTAGCCGCAGGCTTGCTAAACCTCTAATCTTCTGTAGAACTGAGAGTGACTGTCCCATGGAAAATGGCTATGCTCGTCCAGTTGAAGGAATCCATATTCTTGTTGATATGCAAAATATGGTTATTCTTGAGTTTGAAGACCGTAAACTGATCCCCCTCCCACCTGCTGATCCATTAAGAAATTATACTTCCGGTGAAACCCGGGGAGGAGTTGATAGAAGTGATGTGAAATCGTTACAGATTATTCAGCCTGAAGGTCCAAGTTTTCGTGTCAATGGACATTTCATTCAATGGCAGAAGGTGATATTTTTTTTCTGTACTATTTCTAGAAACTAATTCATAGAGACCTGTAAACTTTTTAATGTAATTCTTTTTTTGCAGTGGAACTTTCGTATTGGTTTCACTTCTAGGGAGGGTTTAGTTATTTATTCAGTAGCCTATATTGATGGAAGTCGAGGGAGAAGGCCAGTGGCCCACAGATTGAGTTTTGTTGAGATGGTGGTCCCTTATGGAGATCCAAATGATCCTCACTACAGGAAGAATGCTTTTGATGCTGGAGAAGATGGCCTGGGTAAAAATGCTCATTCTCTCAAGAAGGTTAGGGCATTTACTTTTTATCCAGTCTCATAAATTCCTCTTCTTTCTCAATGTAGATGAAATTAAAATTTGTTTTGCAAAGTGGAATTATTGCAGGGTTATGATTGTTTAGGGTATATCAAATACTTTGATGCTCATTTCACAAACTTTAATGGTGGCGTTGAAACAATAGAGAATTGTGTTTGCTTGCATGAAGAAGATCATGGTATTTTATGGAAGCATCAGGATTGGAGAACAGGTTTGGCTGAAGTTCGACGGTCTAGAAGGCTGACAGTATCTTTTATATGTACTGTGGCCAACTACGAGTATGGATTTTTCTGGCACTTTTATCAGGCAAGTTATTGTCTAGATTCATTTATCTGAGTCTGGTAAGATTGGTTGAATTGCAACCCTGGTTGAGACATAGTGATATAAATTTTTAAAATTTAATGCATACAAATAGATGTCTCAGTTATTAAATGTGAGTAGAGTGTATTGGAATGGATTCAAAGTGAGGCTTCTGCATTGTATCCTAGCAGCTAAACCAGAAAGAAAGGAAGATTGGTCTCATTTCTTACAACATCATATTATACTGCAGATCAATTATTTCATCTTTACTGGATGATTATGAAGTCTATTATTTCACTTATTATTTGATTTTTGTTGCTATATTTTGCTCAATAATCTGATTCTGTAATGTTTATCCTACCTCTTTCCCCAGGCAAGGCTTTGTGGTTGATTTCAATGTTCAAAGTTTGAACATAAGCATATTAATTGGTTGTCTCTCTGATTCTGTATTTTCCCTTTTCTACTTTTCAGGATGGAAAAATAGAAGCTGAGGTTAAGCTCACAGGAATTCTTAGCTTAGGAGCATTGCAACCAGGTGAAACTCGAAAATACGGCACGACTATTGCTCCTGGATTATATGCGCCTGTTCACCAACACTTTTTTGTTGCTCGTATGGACATGGCTGTTGATTGCAAGCCTGGTGAAGCATTTAATCAGGTCAGTCTGCAACTATACTTTTCATTTGCCAGGGTCTTCAATGTTGAAGTCCGAAGGACTATTTTGGTAGACTCATACTTCAATATTTTGAGTCAGTGTAAGATTGTTTCCCATCTCAATTTCTATTTTTAGGAAAGAAAATTGCATGCAAATCTACAATTATGTTGCTTGCTTTCTGCAACGGAAGGATAAGCATTGGAATGAATTATGTTTTGAAGAATACCAAATATTAAGTGCTAATTTGTTTCGAAGTTGAGCATAGTTGATATTGATAAAATTATTTTTCAATCATCAAACATAATTGGAAAGTGTGCCCAAATTAATATTACTTATAGATTTTTCATCGGATTGTGTGTCATGGTGGGAGGATGTGATTCTGGGATGTTTCTCAAATAGACATTATAGGCTTAGTTTGGATAAACCTTTTCATAAACACTTATGATAGAAAAAAGGTAAAATGATTCATTTTCTTACAAATTAAAATCAAACAATGCATTTTAGCTTATAAAGAAATTAGAGGAGAGAGCTTCTAAAAACTAAATTAGTTGATTTTAACTTATAAGAAAAGTCTGATTCATTTTTTGCCTCTTTATTTCTGTTCTTCGTAAGTGTTTTAAGAAGTTTATCTGAACTGAACTATAATAGTATTTCTTTTGATAATGTCATATTAAGTATTAATTAAATAACATGATCGACAGCCACCCAAGGATGTATGAAGTTATGAGACTTTTTTTTTTACTTTCCTTCATTTCTATTCATTTTCCATGTTTAACTTCTGCTTTTATAACTTAAATAGTCCATTCTATGGTTTCCATTTCAAAAAAAAAAATATGTATAAATAGTCTTCCACTTCCATCACTAAGCTACAAATTTCATTGCCAATATGTTTTCACAATTCACAAATAATATGACAAAATAGTAACACAGTAACAGAGTCCTCCTTCTCTCTCTCCAGGTTGTTGAGGTGGATGTTAAAGTTGAGGATCCAGGAAAGGATAATGTTCACAACAATGCATTTTATGCTGAGGAAAAAGTGCTTAAATCAGAATTAGAAGCAATGCGTGATTGTAATCCTTTATCTGCTCGGCATTGGATTGTAAGTTCTTTTTCTGAAACTGACGCATGATGTTTTTGCCACATGTGTATAAAATTTATATACCTAAATCAACTAATTCCGATGTTAAAGGTTTTGATTATGAGATTGTATGTTTTAGCCATTGTTATTGAAGATTGCAAGGTACTAGCACCCATGGGCTCTGTATTGTATTATTGTCATAAGATAGGCAATTAATTGGCCATAAGTTTCCTAGTAGGTCTATATCGATTCCAGTTGTTAGTCCAGGAGCCTTAATATAGGTTTTGAACCATTAATCTGTATTGACTTATGTTTTCCAGTTAATACTGTTTTTCTTCTACCTTCTCAGTTTTCAACTTTTCCAAATGCATATTTCCTACCAGCTACCAGCATATTCTTTGTTTCTGTAGTTATGTTTCTCAAAGCTGGGATTGTTTACTTGTTAAAAAACACTCTTTATTAGGTTAGGAACACAAGGACCGTAAACCGAACAGGGCAGCTAACAGGATACAAGCTAGTACCTGGTTCAAATTGTTTACCTTTGGCTGGTTCAGAGGCCAAGTTTCTGAGGAGAGCAGCTTTCTTGAAGCACAATCTTTGGGTGACGCCTTATGCTCCTGACGAAATGCATCCGGGAGGAGAGTTCCCTAATCAAAATCCACGTGTTGGAGAGGGTTTGGCTACTTGGGTTCAGCAAAATAGATCACTGGAGGAAGCTGATATAGTTCTTTGGTTAGTTCACTTTATTCTATCACTGTGAGAGTTGATATAGAATTTGCACTTGTTCTCAAGTATGTAGGCTTGCTTTATCTATTGCGCTCCAGCACATCCCATCCACATTTAGGGACAACAATTTTCCCCATCATCTAGGGATCCTCTTGCAGACTGCCTCATTTGGGCCCTCAAATTCGTGGATTATTTCCCACAAGGATGGGGGACAAAAGTCACTGAAATTCCTCCAAAGCAAATTTGGGGACGGAGATGGGGGTGGGGGTCCCTACATATATAAATGATAAAATTATTCTCAATTTTACGTACATGTAGACACAAATGACTTTTTAGTCTTTTTCTTGATAATTAATATATAAATGTATTTTTGATCTATTCCTTAATATAATTAATTTTTTGACAATTTAGAATTTGTTAAAATAGACAATGTTGTTGAATACAGCTTTTTTTTTTTTTTGATGATTTACTATTATTATTTTTTACAATGTTATTGTTGGGGGAACTCCACGAGGCATAGGGGAATCAGGGAGGACAATTATCACCAGGTGGGGAATGGGGATAAGGGAATGATTAGGAGGTTGGGGAGGCATTTCCAACCTGGGTGGATGCCATCCCTATGCACACTTCAATTGTTCCATTTGACTCTTGAATACGCAGTAAAAATTATCATAAGTTGCTGAGATGGAATGGTTGACATAAGACATCGATGACTGATAATTGTACTCTGAGCTTTTGTTATGCTTATTCATTCTTTGTACATGCTATCTGATTTGGTGAAATATTCCAGGTACGTATTCGGTGTGACATACATTCCACGATTGGAAGACTGGCCAGTTATGCCAGTGGAACGCATTGGTTTTATGCTTATGGTATTCCACTCAAAGTTAGCTTATTTCATTGTCGTTCTTTCTGTGCAAATTTCAAATGAGATTCATACTGAACTATGTTGACATCTTCGTGATATATCACATTACTCTCCTACGTTTTGAGTGCAATGTAGTTCAATATGAATCTCATTTGAAGCCCTCTTATCCTAAATTGTTAAAAAAATTAGCATTAAATCTTTGGGAGCAATTTCAGTAGCATCCGTGGAACCAACGAAGTTGTATGCTTGGAAACAAACTGATAATTTTCTGTTCATAGCGTTGGAATTCATTTCGTTCTGCTATTCATGATGCAGCCACATGGGTTTTTCAATTGCTCCCCAGCTATAGATGTTCCCCCAAGTGCAGGTGATTTGGATGATAAAGAGAATGGGATGTCTGCGAAGCCTATTCAGAATGGGGTGATTGCTAAGCTCTGAAAAGGGACCAAAAAGTAGAGACAATTGATTATGTTTATTGAAGGGAGTGCATCGATTATAATTTAATTTGTTAATTGTGATGTTTTTTGTGGTCCACATGGATATATAAGAATAGCTATTTAGGTGACGCTTGTGATGTACTTGGAAAATGATAATGCATTATTGCTTCTCTAAATTGATCCAACTTTCCTTTTCTAACGGAGTGGAGTGTGTTGGATTACAGTAAATCAGTGTATTATATGTTTGCTCTTCGTAGAATTCATTTTCATATATTCACATTACTTTAGTACAATTCCGAACCCTTCCAAACGATGGCCCATAATCAGAAAATCCGTGAGATTCCTACCCATCTTGAGCTGGTATGATGATTATGATGACTCAAGGATCGTCGAATTAGGGAACAGACGTGTAGTTTAAGGCTCATTTAGTAGCTAAGCTAATTGATATAGCAAATAATTTTATTTGATTTGATGACCTTTGCAGCTGCTTTAATTAATTGATATAGAGATTTCAGTTAGCCGTCATAAACATTACCTCGTTAACAATAACATTGTCTCAAGTCTCCACCACTTAGCAGTTATTTTAAAATTTTGAATAAATTATTGACACCAAACGTCACTACACTTAATAATATTTTTTTAATGTTGTATAAAAAATGCTTTTTACTGTTAATATTTAGTTTATGAAAGAAGTTATTGTCCATTCATATAAATTATCATACTAAACACATGCTTTTTTAATCGTAAATAATGATTTTTTTTTTGCATTATATGAGTATTATTAAATTAAGTTAAAATTGTAAATAATTAATTAAATATATATTGTATAAATATATTAAAATTTAACAGATATTATAATTTTTAATTATTAATAATAAATATTTTATTATATAATTATAATAATTTTTGAATTAAAATAAATTATATAATTCAAGTTTTAATTTATACCGGAATAAAAAATAATGTTAATATAGAAAAATATTAATGAGAAAAAGAACCAGCTCTTAAAAATATTTAATTTTTAAAAAAATTTCCAAACACATTTTCATTTAAAGATTCATATCTACAAATTATACATAATTTACATGTAACTAAGTTTTCTTTGTTCAACAAAAGCTGGCGAAGAAGGGGGCCACATGTGGATTTGGCATGTCGTTATTTTCATTGGCAGACTGGCATTCTTAAATTGGAAAGTTATAGATGAGCCAACTTGTGACTTGTTTGTAAGGTTTGAGAGCTTCTAGAGAAGAAGAGATGCTTCAATTTCATCCTCATTGTTGTATTGTAGTTTTGTTGTAGCATCAACCTTCACACAGGGGTAGCCACCCATTGTGCTGTGTTTGTGCCTTCCTTTTTCCATTTTGCTGCACTTCATTTGTCTCGGTTTGTGGAACAATGCCATCATTCTTTTTTCTTTAGTGCATAAAACCTTTCTTTTGTTGTTTCTATATAGTTTGGACAACCTCATTTCGTGTTTATATGTTGTTGTAGTTTATACGCATCTTATTTTTTTGAAATATACACAATTTTTATAGTAAAAAAATTGCAACTTATTATCCCATTATTTGTGAATGACACAGGAATGCATTGATATGCTAAGGAGTGACTAAAAGTAAAGAAAGAAATAGAAAATAACATGACGCAATTTAACTTAATTTAATTAGATTTCCAACCATACATTTAATCTATTTTGATGAACGTGGATTAAGGGGCTTGATTCACCATTCTATTATATTACTACTTGCCAGGAAAAAGCGAGTTGGGTATGACTTTGAAAAGACTCATTTTGTTAGGAATGTGGGTTCAAGTTACAATACGACTTCGGAGTTCAGGTCTCCCCGTGGTATATACGTTTGACCAGTCAATTAATGGGTCCAATTTGCTTTTCATTATTTTTTCTGTGGTCGTAGTTGGACAAATTTGGATTGGGAGGTGTGGAGATTCAAATTCTCGACTTCAATATTATGATAGTATCTTGGACTGGTTATTTGCGTGCTGTTTTTGTCTTTCAACATGTCCGTTTGCATGTTTGATCAAGTGTTTGGAAATTTCTATCAAGACTTCTAATATTAAATTTCAAATACAATTTTAATGTCTAAAAATAATAAAAAGATATTTGTAACATTAAACGAGACTAATTGGAAATGAGTTTATTATTTAAATAAAATATAAATGTTTATACTCGGTAAAAAATAACATTTGCGAAGAGAAAATAACTGTTTCATAATTTCTATTATAATAAAGATTATTGTTTAACCACATAAATATTAAAAATAACAAATTTTCAGATTTTTTACCTGACGTATATGATGCAGATTATAAAAATGGCACATACGTTTCTGTTTTCTTTTGTTGTTATATATATACACACAAAATACTAATACAATAATAGGAAATTATTCAGGTTTCCATTGTTTGAATTTCAAAGGAAGTATTGGTACCCTTTGTAACCATATTTAATTAGTATTTCATATAAATGTAACCAGTGACTAATAATTAATTAAAGGGTAGTGCCTTACTAAAAAATACCAATGAAAAATGATAAAATATTATCGATCAACTTGGGCAACAAGAATGCAAGAATACGGCATGCACCCATCAGCATGTATAGGAAAAGTAGAGAGAGAGAGAGAGAGCAATGAACAGTGTAATGTTTTACAGAATAAATGACAAGTTTTGTGACAGAGGTTACGTTACGTACGAGTCAATTTGACTCCACTTCGTCTTTCTTAAACCACTAATTTAGTAAAATCAAATCCCTTCGTAACACTAATTAAACCCAATCCCTTACAGGAAAAAATTAAATTGCTTGCTTGCGTTGCAATTTGCCAAAACACACAATAACCTAAAGCTAAATACTTAAATTAATCTAAAAAATGTTTCTTTGATTCCCCAAGCACCCTGAACATTAATTTGGCATTTCAACTTCTAAATTAAAGATTAAAAAAGTAAATTAATTATTCCAAATTTAATTAATAAAAGCGAAGAGAGAAGTTACTTAATTTGTCAAAAGTTGGAGTTAGGACAAACGAACATAAAAACATGCGTGGCAGAGGAAGAAGAAGAACAAATGAACAACAACGTTAACGCCCATTTCGTTTCACGACTCGGATTGTATCAGACTCAGCGTAGACTCGGTTGACTCAGTCCTCATCCGATTATCCTCCAACATCACTAGCTCCAAAAACATTCGAATCATTCAGTGATTGACTCGGCGGAAGCGACTCTGAGTCGGCGCGGCGGAGATGGCGTCGTCGTCGGAGAACCGAGTGGAGGACGAGTTATGGTCCCCGATTCAGGTGGCGGAGCGAGTTCGCTCGGCGGTTGAGGAGGTTGAGTCGTTCAAGCTCGAGTGCTCCGAAGTGTGGAAGCAGGTTGATCGTCTCCTCCAAATGCTCCGAACCCTAGTCCGCTTCGCCACCGCCACCGCCTCCGCCGCCTCGGCACCGCCGCTCTACGAGCGTCCAATCCGCCGCGTCGCCGCCGAGACCGCCAAGAATCTCGACCGCGCCCTCACTCTCGTCCGCAAGTGCAAGCGCCGGAGCATCCTCCGCCGCGTCGTCACCATCGTCAGCGCCGCCGATTTCCGCAAGGTCCTGGGCCACCTCGACACCTCCGTCGGCGACATGAAGTGGCTCCTCAGCATCCTCGACGCCGACGGCGGCGGAGGCGGAGGCGGAGGCGGAGGAATCGTGCTCTCCCTCCCTCCGATTGCCAGCAATGACCCCATTCTGGCTTGGGTATGGTCTTTTATCGCTTCCGTTCAAATGGGTCAATTGAATGATAGAATTGAAGCTGCGAATGAACTTGCTTCTTTTGCACAAGATAATGATAGGAATAAGAAGATCATAGTTGAGGAAGGTGGGGTTCCTCCTTTGTTGAAGCTTCTCAAGGAAGCTTCTTCCCCTCTTGCTCAGATTGCTGCTGCTAGTGCTTTGTGTCATTTGGCCAATGATTTGGAAAGAGTTAGAGTGATTGTGAATGAGCTTGGGGTCCCTACTGTTGTTCAGGTGCTTGCTGACTCTCCCATGAGGGTTCAGACACTTGCTGCCAATTTGGTTGCAAGGATGGCCAAGCATGACCCTGTTGCTCAGGAAGATTTCGCGAGGGAGAACGCGATCAGGCCGCTTGTAACGCTCTTGTCGTTTGATACTTTTGTGGATGATCCTATTGGGCAACTGGGTAAGCAGAGCATTCATTCAATTGTTCAGATGAATAAGGAATTGGGGAAGAGATCCGGGGGTAGGCCTAGTACTCGGCAGTTTGCAAATTCGTACTCTAATTCGTATTTGTATATGGAGGGAAGTAGCCGGGGAGGGAACCATAGGAAGGAGAGGGAGAATGAGGATCCTGATGTGAAGCTTCAGCTGAAAATTAGTTGTGCTGAGGCTTTGTGGATGCTCGCGAGAAGAAGTGTGTCCAACAGTAGGAAGATAACTGAGACCAAAGGGATGCTTTGTTTGGCTAAGATTGTTGAGAAGGAGCAAGGAGAGCTGCAGTTCAATTGCTTGATGACGATAATGGAGATAACAGCTGCGGCTGAATCCAATGCTGACCTTCGCCGGGCAGCATTTAAGACTAACTCTCCGGCTGCTAAAGCTGTTGTGGAACAGCTCTTAGGGATAATTAAAGAGGTGGACAGTCCGTCATTGCAAATTCCAGCGATGAAGTCTATTGGTTCATTGGCTAGGACATTTCCTGCTAGAGAGACTCGAGTGATTGAGCCTCTAGTAACACAGCTGAGTAATAGAAACACAGATGTAGCAGGTGAAGCAGCCGTTGCCCTTACCAAGTTTGCTTCTCCAGATAATTTCCTACATGTGGAGCATTCTAAGACAATAATTGAATTCAATGGAGTCCAAGCACTGATGAGACTGCTGAGGAGTAATGAAGTTACCCAGATGTATCATGGGCTAACTCTCCTTTGCTACCTGGCACTGCACTCTGGCAACAGTGAGTCCTTGGAACAGGCAAGGGTGTTGACGGCTCTAGAGGGTGCAGATAGAGCAGTTCTTCCTCAGCCTATAAGAGAATTGGTGTCAAGAGCAATAGTCCACCTCAATTTGTATCATGCAGGAATGAATTCTCAAAGGATATCATATTTGCCTTGACCACAAATTCAGCTACTTTTTTGACCCCGTGTTTTTGTGGGTTCATCAATATACTGTTGGGTTAGTTGCATCTGGCCAACTCTTTGGGAGAATAAGGGGGTTTTATAGGAACAAACCATACATAAGAAAATACATAAGTTTTTCAGCATAGGCTGTTTCTTCTTTCCTTTTTTCCCCTCATGAAACTTGTTAATGGGGTGACAGTTGTGCAGAGATTAATTTATTGGAGAATTAATTTAGTCATTTGATTTTGTTTTTTGTATACTTATTTTGTTCATCAAGCATGTTCTCTATATTTCATAGAAGTGCAGTGGCTTTGCAGTTAGAAGTCTATTTACCAGTATACCTATGACCAGTCTTGATTGATGGTCAACACATCCATTGTGACATTTTGTTAATTGAAATGTGCTGTATTCATCAGGGTTTGGAATTTTATGTTAACAGAAAGAACTGAATTTTTGTGAGAGCTTGTTGGGTCAGTGAAGATGATAAGGGGTAAGCATCATTCCTATATGGTAGCAGGAATCAATCATTACTCTTTACGTTCACTTATAGTATGGTGCTATATCTCATCATGTGATTTTATGCAGAGTGAACTTGTTGAAAAGCCATATATGGTGGAGTTATTTTGCAGCAGGCCTGGACTTCATATAGGTTTGTTTTCGCTCGTGAGATATTCCATCATTGTTAAAGAATGCTAGCAACATATTTTCTAACATGTCTTTTTAATATACTCTCTTACTGGTTGAAATTTATGCAGGAATTACTAAATATTAAGTGAAATCTGCATCATTTAATGCAATCCGCATGTGTTCCACTTAGTAATAATGTGTCTATAATGGTATTATGAGATGGTATAAAATTTAACTGTGCGTCTCAAAAAGTAGCTGTGCAGGTTTGTTTTCACTCAGTAAACACTGTGAAACAGTTCATTCCATATCTCCAAATAATTGTAGCATCTGAGTGTACGAAATTTCTCCTTATTAGGTTGATCCCTGGTTCTGCAAACGCGTGGCTATCAATCTTGTGGATCCTTGAATTCTTCCAGAAGCGGGCCTGTGACTTAAGAGTTGAGTTTTGAGGAGATGGCCTGATTGTCTTTGTGACGTTCTTCACAACTTTTAAATGGGCGCTCCATTATGTTGCAAAGTGCTTGTGTGCTCATTCTGTCTTTGACTCATGTAGAAAGCTCCAAATTGAAAGAACTTAGGCCTGCTCGTTTTAGTGGGCTAAATAATATTCTACAGTAAGAGACATCAGGAAATGCATTACTTCAGTGATAGAGAATGAACATGGCTAGTAATTCCTTTTTCTGAATGTTTTTTAAAAGCGGTTACGGGAGGCCCGGTTGCAACGTTGAAAAAAAAGAAAGTGTTTCTTCCTTCCTTTGTTTGTGTGCGTATTCTTTCTCCTGCCATGTGTAGAATATAGGTCATTGGAAAGTAGGTGCGTTTCATAGAGAACATGTTGGCAAAAGTATGTAATTGAAGGGGCAATAGAACCTGGCTTTACTTAAATTTCCTCCTTGTTGCATATTTCGTGCATTAATTTTCCACAAATTGTGGTTATTAAGATAAGCCGGGCCGTTGAAATTCCATTGCATGTACCCTTTTCGTGCATGAAAGAGGCTTGACGTAAATTTTGCAAGGTAAACCTTTCATGTCCACATTGCTCCTATTTGATCCGCATCCACAAAGCACCAATTCTGGTTGCAATCTCATGCTATCTTATTTCACGATGTCGATACAAAAACCAGAACTAATCATTTATGATATCCCGCTCCTTTGACTGTTTTTCCCACTTTTATTTCTGGTCCAGTTGAACAATCAAAGTCTATCTAGAAGGCAACAAGAAACAACCGGGTATTTTTCCTAAACGTCCGTAACCCAACCGGTGCTTAAACCCGATACATCATGTAAGGAGAAAAATTACATTACGCCCTAATTGTATGTCAAATAAAATAAAAACAAAATAAAACTGGATAAGGTTGATTAATTGCAGATTAGCTATGAATCATATTAGAGGTTAACTATTTCTATTGTAAAGCCAATAAGAAAACTTGGTACTTCATTATCATACATTCATCCTGTATATAGTCTAGAGTAATATGAATTTGCAATTTTCTAGACGGCCATTTATGACTAAAAATGCCCATCACACTCTACAGTTTCTACGTGGAACTTTCAATTGGTCAATAGGGCGGTTCACAAAGGACTCGTCTAGTTTTGTTTATAAATAAAGGAAAACCACTATTGTAGTCAGGATTAGTAGGCAAAGGAAGTTGCCTAATCAACTCCTGCCTTCTTTGTTTTATGCTTAGGCCTTCTTGTCTTCTTCACCTTAATGATGCAACTGATCAAGGTAATGCATTTTCTTGCTCACAAAGCAATATAAGGTTTGACTCAACTAGATGGCAAAGCACGCCAACTGTCAGCTAGATGCATGGCATGATCACGTGAAGCTGCTGAAAGCCGATGAAGAACTGCATTCTTGACATGAGTGGCGCCTTTCTCACCAGCACGAGTTGCAAGTTCCAAATATACCACAGCCTTCATCATATCTCCCTCCTGTACAGAACAAATCATACATTATCCCTCCATATCAGACAACATATTAGAACCATCCAGTAGTCAATTATGTATCATTACCATAATCCTACCAATATTTTTAGTCATTGCTGATTGCTATACCAATAATATAAACATGATCCAGACAAGAAAACCAATAAATAGAGCATTGGGCTAACTGATAAAAAAGAACGTAGAACTCCAATCGAAAAGGCAAATAACATTTTGCAAGTCAGTGTGTATGTCTACAACTATTATAATGCACTCGAAAAATAGCTGAACAGAGGTCTAGAACATAGAGAATGAAACAAAAATATATGGCAAAATTACAGACTCTAAAAAAGTGCCATGAAGTCAGGTTTTTCTCAAAGTCAGAAAAAATTCCTAAGACATACTTCATTTATTCTGTGGTAAACATTACAAAGTACAAAGGAGTAGTAGCTAATAAAGAGACAAATACTTACAGTAAAGAGGGCAAGTCCGTGCTCAAATTGAGCTTTACTATGCCCACGATCAGCAGCGCGCTTCATCCATTTTCTTGCTACTTGATGATTACGTGTCAGTCCTTCCCCAAAGGAATAGCATAAGGAGATATTATACATAGCACGGACATAACCACCTTCCGCAGCTTTCAGATACCATTTAGCCTGTTGCAGGGAAAACTTGTTAAAAGCAAAGATCAAAACATACCACCGTAAGAAAAGAACCAAAAACACCCAATATCACAAGCCAATTCTCAAACAAAGAACCAACCATATTTCCCATCCTTTAAACCCTCCCTGCAATAAATCCATCCATTCATTCATAATTAAAAGTAAGAGGACAAACAAGAACAAAGCACCAACAGCTTCTCTCATATTGCTACGGATCCCACCAACACGATGCAGACAAAGCGCAAGCTGGTACTGGGCACGAACATTCCCACCAATAGAACCTTTATATAACCATTTTAAAGCTTCCTCAGTATTTGGAGGTTCAGCTGCATATCATAGATAATACTTATCAGCATAATGTTCTTTCCCATTCTAAGCATTCATTCATTAAAAACTCTCAAATGAAAGTAACAGCATAGCCTATATTTCAAATTTTAAAAAAGTACTAATACTAAAAAGTAACAGCGTGTGATAGGTTCTCTTCCATGTTTTAATATATAAAAACAAAACTGAACTCAAAATTAGGGAAACCTTGGAGATAGGAAATTCCCAAATTGCACTGTGCAGAAGAATTTCCGAGTTCAGCAGCTTTCAGATACAATTCCACGGCCTTAGCCTTCTCCCCTCTCTCCCAGTAAATGAGACCGGCGTCCACCATGGCCAACGCGGAGCCACGACCGGCAGCTTTCATGAACGAGTCCAGAGCCTTGTCGGCGTTCGGACGGAACCCTCGCCGGCCGTGCTTAAAGCGCTTCCCCCACCGCAGAAGAACCATCGCCTCTCTAAGCGGCTGCAGCGCCTCCGACCACGACCGGCAGACCAGCGACGCCGCTCGGAGGTTGGGGTGGTCGAAGGAGGCGGCGATCTTGACGAGAACGTCGTAGGGGAGGGCGGAGAAGTCTCGGCCGGAGGGGGATGGTTGGGACGGCGGAGGGCGGGAACGGAGGCGGGTGGAGCGCGCGGCGGAGAAATGGGATGGGAAAGGGATGGAGGAGAAGGGATTGGAAGAGGAAGAACGAGGCCATGTTGAGTGCTTCATTGTGACTGTGACTGTGACTGTGAGAATGCCACAACGTCGGTGATGGATGTTATTGGTAATTCCCTTCTTATCCCTTTCATTTGCATAGTATCGGTTAAGTTCAAACTATAGTTAATTAACCTACTCATCGTACATGCCTTACCCTTTCAAATTAGTGAAAAGTTATTAGTCCCTATCTTCTTCTTTTGCATCTTTTTTTAAATACTGTAATCTTTTATTCAAATCTTTTTATAATATTTTTATTCATTTTAATCTTTAAAAATAAATTTAAACATATAAAATAGTGTACTTTGATTAAAAATATTTTTATTATATTCAAACGAGTCTCATATTTCATAATTTTGAATTCAGGACGTATTTTTAAAGTTAACTCGCTTCACATAATCACGATTCTTGTTCCAGTTAAAAAGATGACTTAAATAAGTTTAAGTGTCTATAAATATAATTAAATATGGTTTTAGTCTTCAAAATTTTCTGCGTTAGTTTTGATTTTTATAAAATTTAAAAATATCTTCACATGAAAAATTTCAGCATTTAATGGTTATATGAGATGCATTTAAATATGTCTAATCATCAATTATTTTATGATATGTAACATGAAATACTTACATAAAATGTCACATCATAATAAACGATAATAGAGACAACTTAACAATTATATTTTGCACATTAATATTTTCAAAAATATTGATGCTACAATGTTTTGGCATTTTCCCCCAAATTTTCTTAGTTCTCTTGCTCTCTCTTTCTTTTTCTCTTTACATTTATATTCCTTTGATGATCTTAATTATTTTAAAAATTAAACATATTAAAATATATATTAACAAAATAAATAAAAATATTAAACTATTCCAAAAGATTATATTAATTTTCAACTGCATTGCTTATAGGTTATAGCATAATTATTTGGAAATAGGATATAAGCAGTTTTAGGTTTTTGTTTTTTTTTCATAGTAACGATAATTTTTGTATTGTCTACTAAGATGTTGAAAACAAAATTTTAGAATTTATTAATTATAAAATCATGCTAAATGATTTTATAGCTTAAAAAAGTTTTTAAAAATAATATAAGAAATATTAATTTATATTATTTTGACTACGGGCTAAATTTTTTAGATATGCCCCTGTTGAAAATGTGTTATTAATATGTATTTTCAATCTACAATTAATTAACGAATCAATGATATGTGAATGTGAGGAACTAAAAGTAGAATTTGGGCCGAGTGAAGGCCCAAATTGTAACAATCTAAATTCATTACCGGGACCAAGCCCAATGAATGTGACCCTGGGCCTTGACCCATTATCCGTCAGCATAAAACTACAAGACTTTTGCAGCTGACTATTAGTCAAGATTTCAAAACTTATGTGACGACACATATCTATTTTTTTTCTCGTAAAAATTATACATGATGCAAGATGAATGATCGACACAATCCCAACCGCCCAATAATTTTGTTAGTTGAATAGGAGTGAGATACGATAAAAATAAAATAAATTTTTGTTATATTTAATGTATCCAGACTTAATAAAAAAATATAATATAAATATATAGAAATAATAATTTTTTTGTTTATATTTATTAAATTAAATTTTGATTTTTTATGAGTTATTTATTTTAAATTTATAAAAAATATATAAATAATTCAATATATTTTTTAATTTTAAAAGCATATAAAAATAGAAAAGAGAGAAAAATGAAAGAGACGTAATTAGAGGAAAGAGAAATAATAAAATATTTTAAAAAAGATAGTTATTATATTTTTTAAAATAAATAAATCTTAATTAAGAATATGTTTGATTTCTTTTTTAAAGATAGTTTTCTGTTTTTAATTTCTCTATACCACTTTGACTTGTGGCATTGGATCATTGGGATGAATATAATGAAGTGGTAAAAGAATATTGTAGTGTAAGATCCATGGGTCAATGTCTGAGTGATATTTTTTAGTAAATAAATATATATTTTATACTATGAAACAACGAGAAACACGAATGCTTACATATTAATTTGCATTATTGTTATGTAACTACGTACAAATAATATAAATATTATATTATTTATTTTCTTATTTGTGGCTTTTCTTATAGCAATAGTAATTAATGATAATCGATATACATAAAAAGTGATAAGATTTCCCTGAATTACTAAAGTTGATCCACGTCTTCTCTGTATGGATGTGTACATGCACGAAAGAAGAACGTTATCCACTATCCTTGATTTAAGACCTTTGCTTCTGTGTCTTCGAACCTGTACAAAACTAGAACTGTATTTTCAGATAACTGAAGACCTATGCAGCACCCAAGTAACACGTTAAGTAGACCGTCTACATCTCCAAAATTGGGGCCTCCCCAAAGC
Source organism: Abrus precatorius (assembly GCF_003935025.1). Classification (NCBI taxonomy): domain Eukaryota; kingdom Viridiplantae; phylum Streptophyta; class Magnoliopsida; order Fabales; family Fabaceae; genus Abrus; species Abrus precatorius. The sequence continues at coordinate 23,868,127 of NW_020874406.1, read as the reverse complement.
TTTATTTGCGGAGATCTATGTTATAACATCAAGATTGTTGAATGGTAGAAAACTAAAATGTTCAAGTAAATGAATTCAAAAGACAACGAATGGAGGCACAGCATAACCAATCAGCAGGTTGGAGAGAAAGTTAAAATATTTTTCCAATAAATTTGCAAAACATAATATTGGTCAATCATCTTGGTGCAAGATTATTAATTTCGTCAAAATTCCAATAAATTGTTAATTAAAGGTTTAAGTGTAAGCAATTTATAAAGGGATGTCGTAATTTTGAAACATCACAAATAATCTATCACAATAAGATATACTTGTCTATATTGGTCATGGATGGATAATTAATTTTCTTTGGATGTTAAATCTTTCTCACTAAATGGGAAAGTAGTCAGGATTGAAAGGAAAACCTAACTCATACATTATTATGTCCATCCTAATAATTATTCTCAACTTAGGATGCTAAGGAATAAGCTTATACTAGGCACCTAACATATCAACTCAATGGAGCATGAAACATGTCTAAATACTTAAAAGGGTCAGCCTTAACCCAGTTTCTGACTCTCATTTAGATTGACCCATCAACCCAATATATATATGTCTAAATCATCTCAATTAATGGCAACCTATACAATGAAAAATACTAATAATAGAGATCATTATTTTTTTTAATTAATCTAAACACACACTAAGACTTGTACCTTATTTGATCAGTAGATCATATCCCACATATAAACAAAAAGCTAGGGTAAAGTTTATAAATAACTGTTCCGCTTGATAAATTTCCTATAAATATAATTTATATTGTTGATATATCTTAATTTTAAATATATTTTTCTGTCTCTCTAAATATTAATAATTGTTTAATTTGTTTCCTCATTTTTTAAATGCTATATTTTTTTTTATACTTTTCTTTTATATATAATTTCTCTGTTAGTTATTTGTTTATTTTATCTATTAAGTGTCATTTTTCTTATAACTTTCTTTTCCATCTAAATATCGTCAAATTTATTTAGTTTTCCATTTTAAGAGCTATATAAATACTTAACCAGTAAATTAAACAAATGACAGAATAACAAAGAGACAACACATAATACAAAGGGAAAAATTTTAGAAGGAATAGTTTATAATTTTTAAAAAACGAGAAACTTGTGACCTTTTAAGAATAAAAAAATATAACTAAATATACAATAACATTTAATGGTAGCCTTAGAGAGAACAAATCAACATGCTCTAAACAAGTATGATAAAAGAAATGATATATATTAAAAACATATTCAAATAATAGAACTCTTAAGTCTGCGTGTTATATTGGAAAGAATGTACATTAGTAAATTTACACTAAACTCATACTGTTATTAATATATAAACATCAATGCTTCACATTTCTTAATGCATCATAAAGTGTTAAAATTCCTCCTTCCATTGTCGGTCCTAACCCAGGACCTTGGCTGTATTTTGCATGCAATGACACATCGGTATAACAATCTACCCGAACCCTAGTTAAACTGGGATATTCAATTGATTTCATCTTTAATAATCATGTCATAATGCTGTCACACTATTAAAAAATTCATCATTAATTAGCAAATAAAATTTCAAGTATTAGTATATTTTTTTGTTGATATACTCTTTATTTTAAAAAATTATTAATATAGACTTTGAAAGTTTATATTAACAAATAATACGTTATATTAACATCTGAGGCATTGCTAATATATATGTATTAGTCAAACTAATAAATTTTTTTGTTAAAACAAAGTTATACTAATAAAAATTAATCTAAAACAAAACTATTAATAAATATGAATTTTTTTAGTCGTCCATGTTACCGATTACCTAATTATATAAGTATATAACATCTGGGTTATACTTTCGTTCCTATAGTAGTTGTTTATAGTAAGTTGGTTCATGGTTGTAGAACCACCAACCACCCCAAATCTTTTATATAGAATATTTGAAAAAAACAATTAATAAAAGAATTATTTGTTCCTTGTCTCCCTCCATAGAAAAACAAAGGAAAATTAACGAATTGCTAAAATTAATGAATATATGTGGGTATATGCCAAACAACATTGTTTCTCTCCATGTGGTCTCCAATAATGAGATTCAATTAAGGATTAATTAGTATATAATAAGCTAATCCACTACACCCCACTCCAAGCCAAGCAAATTCTGCAGTCTTCAGTATTTCTTTTTGGTACAAATCTTCAAGTCTTCTTTAGACGTGTTAGAATGCCATTCCCTCAATGACAGGCTCCGATCCCGAGAATCATTGTTTAAATCACAAAACCAGATGAACTCCCCCTGACCACTATTGCAACATTTGCTTTGCCTTTTCTTGCATCTTCCCACTATCGGAATTTTGCTATGTCTGTGTAAACATTCATTATTTGATATATAGTACTAGAATAGGATAAGATAACAATGACAATAAATTAGTAGCGTTCATTCGGTCAATTATTGACCTTCAATTTTTAGCTTTTGAAGTGCAAAAATGAGAGCCATTCAACTAGCATAGGATCCTAATCTTCCCCTCCACGTGATTTGTCGCTTTACACCGTATGACTCCATGAACTAATATTACAAAAGAATTTACAGAGAACCTTCCCAATCTTAACATGAGTCCGAGGTGGGTGGAGGGTCATTTGCACATAAACTTATGCATGTCGCTTAAGAATATTTTTTTAGCATAATGCCTCTGTAATATATTTATTTATTTATTTACATTATTATCACACTCCTCTATCTTTTATGATAACAAAGAAGGAGAGAGAAATTTAATTTCAATGCCTTTCTCGTCCTTTTTTTTTTTTTACCAGAAAAGAGTATAGAGTAAGTGTACAAAAAATAATAAACTAAGGTGTAAAAATAGCATTGCCATTTTTTTTTATCTCGAGACTATTTTTAATAAATTACTTTCTCTACTTTAAAATTGCTTTTATTAACATCCTCTCTTTGCTTGTTTGGAAAGCTTTCAAAATGTAAGGATGTTTTTGTCAAATTTTAAATAAAAATTAGAAATTTTTTAAAACCTGACTTTTTTGAAAAAAATTGTACCATATAATCGTAAACATAAAAAAGAAATATCTAAAAAATTTGTAGACTTTACCACTGTAGTTGTTGGCGCACTGAATGTTGAAGAAAAAGTTAATTAATTGAGATGTGGGACACTATATGTAAGACCCTGAACTCTAAAAAGAGAAAGATGACAGCAGACTATGAAAGTAATTGGGCCTAAAACTAGATGACCAAGTGGGGCTTTGGTCTCAGTCAATCAACAATAAGAAGCATCTGTGGGTCGCATCTGCCTACCCCGTTTGAAAAGGATTTCACTCCTCCTTTGCATTTTGAAATTCTCTCTCACACACGTATTTAGATGCTTGGCTTACCTTGGATTTTTGACCTAGATTTTCTCATTCTTGCGCATGGTCATGAACAGTGGCACACATAGGTACTCAAAGTTACAGGAATTAAACTAGTTCACTTCTGTACATTTACATAAATCAATAGATAGATGGAGTACTTTTACCTAATAACAGATAAGGAAACGTGTCTTTTATGCATTATCAAACGAATTTGAGAACCACGCAGCAGACAAAGTCAATTCAATTTGACGTCATCAGCTACCTCAACAGAAATAGAATCTCTTCTTGCAAAGAGACACAATGAAACGAAACTAACACAAACTAAAATTTAGAAGATCAAGCATGCAATTGCAAGCAAATTAAGAAGTCATTTTTATTTGTTTATTCTGCCCTTTATACAAATACCCTAATCTCTAAACTCCTGAATTAAGCTCCTAGCTAGATTAACTGAGAATAAAAACGACTTGAACTTGAAAATAAAAATTAAAAAAGTTACACATTACACAACAGAACTAAGTGCTAGCTAGCTAGCTCGAATTAATTAACTAGCTAAGGGTGGTGATGGATGGTTATTAATTTCCCACCTCAACGATCAATTAGCCCTTTCAACATGGCGTATAAACACAGTTTCTAAGTCCGGTGGAGTGAAGAACTCTCTAGCTCCACCACGATAGTTGCATTTCAAAGAAGGTTTTCGCTTCCTAGGAGCTGGCGGGCACTTCAACGAGGTCTGAATCCTTGCTTCTTCCCCTTTTGGCGTCGTTGAACACTCTTCCATGTCACCTTCTTCTTGTTCTCCTTTCTCCACCGGAGTGGTATATATTGGCTTCAATGGAGCTCGTAAAGCGATTCCAGCAATGACCCATTTTCTACTATCTGACTCTTCCACTTGTGGCTTCTCAGAGAACCCCATATTTAACCCCTAAAAAGTGTTTCAGGGAACTATATGTATTTGTATGAATAGCAGGGAATAAGGGAATAAAGATGATTTCTTTTCTTTTCTCCCCTTATTCGTGTTCGCTACTCTTTCGGGTGTAAACTGGGAGAGGAATCAGATGAAACCAGTAGGAAAGTGTTGACTGGGGAAAAGAGACTAGATGAGGAATAAAGAGAAAAATTATGAAAAGTTTGCACTGAGAAATATGAAGAAGCAAATTAAAGAAAAAGGAGCTTTGGTTGAGGTTCAATGGAAGTGTTTCTTTAAAGCTTGTTGAAGAGTGAGGGGACAAAGGAAAAGCGATGTAGAAGAGTTTAGAGACTTTTATAGGGCTTTTGGTGCGCGTACGTGTAAAATGATTACAAGGGGTTTAGGTATATGGAAAATATTCGAAAAATGATACCCACACTCAGTAGTAAATATTGCTATGGTTCTAATAAAAAAGAGCTGAGAATAAAATGAGATTAACTCTAATTAAATAGCAAAAATTGTATCGACTTTTAGTGTGATGCATTTTCTAAACTCATGAGAATCTAAAGATGGCTTGCATGAAGTTTAAGTAACAACGTGAAGTATAAATTTCATATATTTTTTTTTAACGAATATACACTCAAGTATTTTTATACTTTAAGATACTGGTTAGCAACGTACTATAAAGTACAAATTTGTTAAAAATCTCGTACTGTAAAATACTTTATTGCTAAATAATTATACGTATTATTGTCATTGTATTGTTACGACTTCCTAAATTATGATGTAATGAATTGTCAGACAATGTTATTATTATATTTATTAATTTTACGTGTAAAGTTTAAAATATTTTTTGAACTACTTAAGATGATAAAATGCAAAGACATAAAAGCATTACATTTGTATACATAAATAAATTATTCCTTATCCTCTAAAGCTTTCAATCCTTTTTTCTTTCTAAAAAATAAAATCACTCCTTTTCAACTTATTTTCTCATTTTTTTACTTAACTCCCTTAAATTTTGAATTAACGTGAAAACAATAAATATTATTGAAATGTAATTAATAAGTCCAAAAGTATAATTAAATTAAGCAAACAATAAGAGGATTTTGCATTATTTTTATTTTAACCCGAATTTCGAGCGAGTTTAATAATTCAAAAGAAAAAAAATAGAAAGGTATTTTGACAAAGTGTAAAATTAAAGGAGATCACGCAACTTACCATATACATTCACAAATATTAAGGTTCAAAAAAATGAGAAAGCACTAATAGAGTGAGCCTTGAAATTTTACTATAAAAAAAGTTCATTAAATTACTTTATTGGGTAGCACAGTCCATACTATTATTAGCAATTCCCAAAACAAATTATCGTTTGTGAGGTTACATGTTTACCTACAACCTCCGATATTCTTATAACCCATTTGGCAACGGCTTCAGTATCTAAATTCGTGTTTAAAATTGTAAAAATAATATTTAAAAATTATCAAATTTAATTTTAATTTATTATAATTATATTTACTTTTAAAGATAAGCACAAGTAGTAATTAAAAATATATATCTTTTATGATGAATTAATTTTTTATTAAATTTTATTGCAAGTATTTTATTATTAAGTATTTTTGAAGTATTTGTTAGCATTTTTATCATAAATATATTTTTAAAATGTTTTTTATTTGTGCACCAATAATAAATTAATATATAATAAATTTTTATTAAAATATAGGTGTTAATGTTATTAATACATTAAATTCAATAATGTCACAGAATATTTAATAAAAAATTATTATCTATATATTCTTATTATACCCTTAAACACGTGTTAAAAATTATTTAAATTTTTTTTTACTAATTAGTACTCTAAGAGTGTTGGTTAAGAAAGTAAAAATTATTATATTTTATTAAAAACTATATAAAAAATATATTTTAGACAAGAATATTTAAATATAATATTTATTTAATTTTTAAACATCGATATTTTATTAAAGATAAAATATAAGTATAATATTACTCCAACTCATTACATCTCTTAAATACAAATTATTTTTTTAATTTTAGAACCATCAATCTTAAGATTGATTTAAAATATTTATAATTTTTATTTTTATTAAAAATAAAAAATATTTATTATATTCAAAGTATAATACATATTTTTAAGAAATATTAACTTTAATCCTAAATTAAACAAATAAAAATAGAAAAATAATGAAAAAGTTATTTATTTTTATTGAGAATGTAATAGTATAATAAATATTAATATTTAATAAACTTTACTATTTTTAAATACTTGGAATCAATCTTAAATACTAAATTTAACTAAATCGTTAAAAATATATTAATTTTAGATATTTTAAATCAGTTATATGGACTTGTGTGGATTTCTTTTAATTAAACTCAAGTTTTAATTTGCTTAACCAAAGGTAAATACCTTTTTTTTATTTTTTTCCCTCTTTGACACTTTAATAATTTTATTTATTTGTTATTTTATAAAATTGATAAAATATAATAATTATATAAAATTTTAATTAATATAACAAATAATTAATATATATAATATTTAAAATCTGAATTAATTTCTAAATTTTTACATAAAACTTTAAACATTATTAAACATTTTAATTAATAAACACCACCCGACATTTGCATAGCAAATTAGGAATTGGAAAGACAAAGATACGTTATAAACGTCGAAGAGACCGGCATTCAATGCTTGAATGTTAAATCAACAAAGAAGTTAGTGTTTTTTTGGATTAATAAAAGGGAAAAAAAAGTAAATTATTAACATAAGTTTTTAAAAATAATTTTAAGCATGAGTCTAAAATTAATAAAAATTATTTAAAAAATCCTTATTTCAATTTTAAAATTTAATTTTAAGTAATTAAAAGTGATAAATTTTAAAAAAATAATTTTCAACCTTTTATAAGAATATTTTATCTTTTTTTTTTCAAGATTTTAAGGGTATTTTTGTTTTTTCTGTATTTATCCTTCATTATTTAATCTTTTTTAACATTATAATAATCAATATTAAAAATTGCATTAATTTTAATATTTAAATTTGTATTTAAACAACTAAATAAATAAAATTTATTAAAAAATATTTATTACACATTTACAATTTTGATATAATAAATATGTTATTTTTTAATATAATAATTTTTATGTTTAAATTCAATTTAAAGATTAAAATGAATACAAATTTTAATATAAAATATAGTTTGACTAGCAGTGATATGTTATTAATTGTTGTGTATTTTTTAATAACGTGTGTGGTCTAATTTAAAAAAATAAATAAAGAAACGAAATTTATTTATTATATTAAAAAAAAGAGGCTTGAGAGGTGAGAAAGAAATGTGGGTGCCCGTGATCACAATAGCTGACCGTCGGGCAGGACATGATGGAGAGTGATTGGGTTTTGGCGCAAGTTTTGGGGTTATTGGGATCACCAATTATATAATCCCATGTTATTCTCCCTATGCTTTTAAAAGTCTCATTCCAAATACAAACCACTTTTCTTTTCTCTATAATTTCGGGCCCCTCCTTTTTGAATACGTGCTCTTCATTTTGAAAATCCAATCAAACGTTTTACGAAGAATTTCCACATGCAACCAAAACCTTTTATTACTGATTCATCTTTCTACATCTTCTTTCTATATATTTTTGACCTATTTGCTACAACCATTTCATTTTCAAACTATACAATTAAGGACTGATCATGCATAGTTATAATTTTTATATTAAATTTATACTTGTAAATTTTTTAATACATATGTAAATAATAGACTTTAAATCTAAACACCTACTTTGAGTCCCTCATAAAGGAGCAACGAGTTTCATAAGATTAATTTCATGTGAGTAGTTAAAAGTAACTACAAAATTGGACTACTATGACCTGTTTGGCTGTTTCTGAATTACTGGCATGGCATTCCTCACTCTGTAAATGCTACTCTCTCAATCATGGTGCCTTTTTCAGGTACTATCCCTACGCTTCGCCAATTGCAATCACTTGAGGGAGCAATGCCGCCGTACAAGGAAGAGTTTGAAGCAGCACCTGAGTTGGACTTGTAAAAGTATCATTACTTAAATCAAATTTAAAACTAGCATTTCATATATAAGATATAGATAAATATTAATAATATAGTTTTTAGTATAAAGTTTTAATATTTATTATTAAATAATATTTATTTAAATTAAAAGATTATAAGTGGTATACATTCAATAAAAAAAAAAATCTATTTTATAAGTTTTAATGAATTTATCATGAGTTAAGAAGTGTGTGCTATTAATATTAACTAGAGTTATATTTCAAGTGATTATTTCATCATTAAAAAATGTGTGCTTTTTATGCAGAATTACCAATATCCAAATGTGTTACTAGATCAGGGAGGGAATATTGTTTGTATTTAAAAAAAAAAAAAAGTTAAACATTTAACTTAATTATATATGTTGTCTCTATAGTTTAGTGTTTGTGATTTTATTCTCTTAATTTTAGTTCTCATATTTTTTAGTTGTTTTTAAATTTTTTCACTCATCTTAAAATTTATTTAATAATAAAACTATAATATATCATTGATTTATATAAATTAAAAAATAATTTTTTAATTGATGTTTAAAAACACATAATAAAAATCTATATATAACAAATTTTAAAAAAAAACTACATGATCCAACACATTCAAAATCATAATATCATTAAATACTATAACTTTAAATGTAATTTTATTATTTATTTTTTTATCACATGTTTTTTCATATATATAAAAAAAATCATAAAACATATATTGTAGATAATAATACAAATATTTAATCTGTGTTTTAATAAGTATTGTTTAGCATGTATGTGTACAGAGTAACCAAACTAAGTTGTTTAAAATATATTACTTGGATATCAAATGTTAAAATCTTTTAAAATAATGATAATTTTATAATTTTTTATTGAAATAATAAGATTTAAAATAAAATACTCACTGCAATACTCGGTAAATTTAAAAAAGATGGTGTATATTTTTAAAAATTAATAGTTATAATTCTTCTTGTATTTTAAAAATTACCTTAAAATAATACCTCAAAAAAGATGTTCGAGTTCTCTCTTCCTGGATATTGAATATGCCATTGCCTTCTTCTCTTTTCCTCTTTTTGGCTCTTTCTGTCAAAATTACCATATTTTCTTGCTAGAATATCTCCAGTTTTAGTTCTACGTACTGTTAGCTCCACACGTGCATTTCGAAAGTTGGCGAAGAACTAAACAGTATAATTGAACTATCGTCTCTAAAAACCCTAGTCCCTAGCTTTGGATAGTGAGATTTCGAAATTTCTTGGATTATATTTGATTCAAAATTTTCCGATTTCACGTTCAGCTTTTGCAGAATATATACTTTATATTTGGTGACAAATTATTCTATAATTGGAAAACACATACCATATGGTTTTACTGTTTAAATTATTTATTGTTAATCGTATGTTTATATAAATATTTTTTATTTGTTTTGTTAATTATTGCTAATAAACTCATTTTTATTTTGTAAATAAAAAGTTAAGGAAACATAAAATTGAGATGATTAAAAGAATTAAATTTAAATGTACCGATAATTTTTTTAAAAATACACTATCGTCTAATCTTAAATTACCGTACAAAAAACCGTTGATTTATGTAATAATTAATATGCAATTTATATTCATAATTTATTTTTAATTTGTTAAAAATGTAATTTTTTTACTGTGCATAAAATTAATGTAAATTTATGCGGACCTTAAAAAAAATTCCCTTTACTCTGACTAGAATTAAAGATTCAATGGCTTTTACACTTAAACATTTCTAATTAATAAATACAAAATAAATATTTGTATTCATTACGTTATATTTAGTTAAAGCAAAATTTATTAAAATTATGTTATGGTAGGAATAATTTAATCTATCTATCCAAACAAAAAATCTATAAATAAAGAAATGAAATTGAAATAATTGAATTTTACAAATTTAAATTAACTATTATTAAAAAAATTATACAAAAAAAAAAACAGTAATTATAAGTTTTTAATTTTTTATAAAAATATTTGAAAATAAAAACAATATTTTTGTAATTAGAACTTAAAAATAAAAATTTTAGAAACAAAACAATGTCCAAAATTTTCAATTACATAATCCAAACACAGTTTAGTGTTACTTTTTCAATTTTAGTTGAGTTTGTACCGCAAAGAAAATGGAGAATTTGTATTTTGTATAAAAAAAATTGTTTTTTTTTTTCTGTTTTTATTGTTTTTTATACACATTTTGAAAACAAAAATAAAACATATATTTTTAATTAAAATATATTTTTTACGCCAAATAGGTTTTATTTATTCAGTGATATCATTTTCAAAGTCTTAACGATCATATTAGTGGTGCGAGAGCAATAATTGGCATGATAATAGTATTCTGATCAAGAAAGTAGCTGATTTTGTTGACAACATCTTTAAGGCGACTTTAATACAGTTAGGTAATTAATTGATGTGATTAATTCATGATTTGATTTTTCAAAAGTTTGTCCTTTATATATAGTGTAAATGACATAGGTTTAATTTTGCTTGCATATGATAATAAAAAAATGTTAATAAATATTTTAAAGAAAATATTAATTTTAATTTTTATGATTAAGTTTAAACATATAAAATTAATATATTTTTCTTAAAAAAATATCTCATTTTTATAATTTTTATTAAAAATAATATTTATCACTTTTGAGTACTTAAATTCAGCCTTAAAAAATAAAAATTATTAACTAAAAATTTAAAATATAAAATAATTTTATTAAAAATTATTATTATTTTAAATTTAATATAATATTTAATTATTTTATTTTATTATTATTCTTTAAGAAGGCACTGATTAAATAATGTCCTTGGAGAAGACGGTACTAATTAATAAAACTTAATGTATGTTAAGATTGTTGCATGAAATTGTTATACTAAATAATGTCCATTTTTTTAATATGTATAAATTTTATTCAAAATTGTTATATTAATAGTGTTAATATATTAAATTGCATTGGATTTTGTAAGGTTATGACAGAAAAATTAATAAATACATTTAGTTAATGTAGAAAAACAAGGAAGAAAACAATTCTTCTGCAGGATATAATATAGTTTGTATCTACCATGGAAATTAAGGATGTAGGCAAAGTCATTTGTTATAGCGATAGAAAATTAGCATTAAATTTTATTCTCAGGACATTTTTCTTCTCATAAATATGCTTATTATAAATTTGATTAAAGAGTTTTAATCAAGAGAATTGCTGATAAACCTACATCACATTTCACGAAAAATAAATATGTGCATGGATAAAATGACAAAACTTGAGATTAAATATGATAAAATATTTCAAATTTAGGTATAGATTCCTCAATCGACAATTACATTTAGATCTATTAGCGGATAAATTTGGAGTTATATATACTAAGTTGTAGTTTTATTGTTTCTTTTTTTTTTTTAAACAATCTAAAAGAATTAATAAATAATAATTCTATATATAATAGTATTAAAACTTGTAATGCAGCAATCGAGACTAAACAGATAAAACATTAAATTGAACATGAAAAATTCTTTAATATTGAAAAAAGTTATAGGATAAATACTAAAAAGTATGTTTTATTGTATTAAAAGATAATTATAACGTTCTTTTTACATCTGGATAAAAAATTTCGCATTAATTATTATTATTTATATATATTCAAATTGTATAATTTTATAATACTATATTTACCTATCATATGTTGTCATCCTCTCCTTTCTTCTCACTTTTTTTAACATAAGTTTATAGTTTCAGCTTAAAAAAAATATTAACAATACATTCTTCAAAATATCAGGGTGATTAATACAATATCTCTTCCTGTTTTTACATTACTTTAAATTCATATAATTGTACGAGAAATCAGGGTGATTAATACAATATGTAATTTTATTTTATAAATTAAAAAAATTTAAGATAAAAGAAGATAAAATATTGAGTGAAACTTTATTATGTCAATTAAATTTGTCTTACTATTTATGATTAATTAATTTTTTAGAAAATCAAAATATTTATTTAATAACTTGGTCATTCTTTAAAATTACTTAAACTTTTTAATAAATTGACAAAATAAAATATTTTAAAAAATTAGTTACTAGCATTTATATTTCGCTTTTCATTTCATTTGATGTCATCCTTGATCTCTGAAGCCTAAATGTTAAGAGTTTTAAAAAATTAGTAAACTTAAGCCTTAAAAGCTGAATTAAAGTATCATAAATACAAAATTTTAATAAAAGAAATACATATTTATTATATGAAAATTATAAAAATACAATAAATATTTATTTTTAATAAAATTTTATTATAATTATTAATTTTTTTATAGTGATACAGTTAACACTTTAAAAAAAGTACCACAAACTGAATGCATGGGAAATATTTTCATTAGTTCTCAACATTTAAGCCATACTTGCACCTCCCTCTGCTATGTTTTCCTTGGGTGGAGAAAATTTCAACCTTTGCATTTAATGCACCGTGGACTAACATTGGTTGCACATGCATTTTTGGCTGCACTCTAAACACTGGATATTTCTTTCTTACAAAAACCAGTTCACATAATTTGAAAGCCAAGCATCTATTCTTGCAAGATCAGCCTCTTAATTTCTTTTTAATGTGTATCTTAAGGGACTTTAAAAAAATGTTTTAAAAAATATTGACAAAGTAATAAGATTTTTTCTTTTGGATAAAAATCTAATGATATGGATAAGGATGGAATAAAACAAAACGCAACAGCTGTAAGCGTTAAAGTCACTTTTAAATGTCCTATATTCATATCTTAATAGCTTTTTTACATCTTGATTCCTATAGCTTTACAATTGGAAAAAAAAGGACTTTTTATCCTAAACTCCATTTGGATTAAAATGCAAGCCAAATATACGCACAATTTGAAACGTGCAAGATCAGTCCAATTTCAAAAGAAACAAAATGTAAATCCCAACGCATCTTTGCAACATCTCGAAGCAATTATTGGGCTATTTTTTAATGCTTAAATTTATCAATGGCCAAGCTAGGGTTGGGAAGCAAAATCAAGTAAGACGAGGAGGACGACAATTATAATAATATAACCAATAACCACACAGGACTCGGTACCTAATCAATGGGAGATGCCATTAGACATAATCCAAAACCAGTGTGTGAATCCATATTTCTTAATAAATACCTTAAACAATATCAGTTGAATGATTTATTGTGCTAGAAATATTACCCTGAGCAGTTTATAAAAGGATTTGGATCCTCTTATATATTTTGCTTGTATTTACTCATGTTGTATGAAAAATATATTAAAAAAACCAGAGTAATCCACCGTACACAAAAAAATATATGTAAAAAATGTTAGTAAAATATTCTCTAATACATTTTTAGTAATTAATTGAAATTTATTAAAAATAATAAAAAATATTTAAATATTATTCTTAATTTAATAATTCTCTTTTATATTTTTGAATTTTTAATAAAATAATGTTAATAACTAAGAGTGTATTAAAAATATATATTTTTAGCTCTCTTCTTTGCATATTTCAATAGTACACACCTTGTTTGTTTGTTTCAGTACCAATTTTCAAATTTTAATTCATCTAAAAGGTTTTTTTCTTACAAATTCCCCTAAAAGGTGTACTACAGAAAGGTAAAATTACAATCTTTTATTAAAGAGAGAGAGAGGTTAAAATCATGATAAAGTACATATGCAGTTAATAACAAATTATGAAATTGTCAAAATTTGCATCCTTCAATTTTTCACGAATATTTGTTACTTTTATCTTTTGCTGTAACTTGACTTTAGAAGAATCTAATCTTAACATTTGTGTGCATCAAGAAAGGAAGTTCTCCAATGGTAGGATCTCCTTTTATAGATGCCAACTAACTTCACGAATGCATTCTCATCATATTATATACGAAATATTTAAAGATCGGTTTAATTAAGTAAAGTTATATAGTTGTAACTTTCTCACTCTCGTGAAAGGTCTAAGGTGAACGGAAGAGATGAAAAATAAGTAGAATTTAACTTAGATATATAATCATTGTAAAAAATTTTACACTATCAATAAATTAGAATACACAATAATAATAATTTTTAAATTAATTACTACAAAACTTAATATTTCTAATAGATATGAAATCTATAATTGGATGACAATTTAAAAGAGAGCAAAAAATCTATGTTTATTCATTTCATGAAAAAAATAAAAAAAATAAAAAAATCCCTAATCCAAAATGTTCGTTTTCGTACGTTTCCACATAATCAACCACGTACTATCGTTATCATAATTACTAATGACATAAAGGGAAACTCAAAAATAATACTTAAAAAAATTAAATAATGAAAAAATAAAATGAAGAGACAGAGATAGATGAAGCCATCGAATCAAGTCCGAATTTTGTTTAGGTCAATAAGAGAGTAACAATTTTGTTGCTTCTATACGTCGTCATTCTCAATTGTATAAGCAGCTATATTCTGCAAGTAAATGATAACCACATCTCTGAGATTCTTTAAACATTTTTTTTTAAATCATTAATAAATTAACAATAATTAGAGGAAATGCATTCCAAGGGTAAGGTTTATCAATTATCCCCTTCTGAAAAGTGAATAACAATGTATCAATTTTAGACCATAAAGATCTATGTTGAAACCTCTCTTAGAATTAGGACTTGTAAACACGGGACAGAGAGAGAACTATCATATTCAAGACAATTAATTGCCATGCACAACATAATAAAGGTGCCAGAGAGATGAAATATACATGAAAGATTGCAAGTTCAGAGATGATATAGAAGAAAATGTACGGTTTAAGAATTATCTCCAATGGAAGACAAATAGAAACCCCGTAGAACGGAGGTTATGTTTTTAAGGGACGGATTAAACGGCTTACAAAAGTGCATGAGTATAATGCCACTTTTATGGTGATTTCTTTTACAACCTTGAATAACCTCTATTGTCTTCGTATTGCTCCATGAACTCATCATTGAACTTTTTGAAACTAGCCATAATAGCTGGCATGTCTTCCTCAGCTGGTAAAATAGTTGTCCTCAAATGGAAGACCCTATACGCAAAAGTTTGACACAAGCATTAGAAAGTAGAAAAAGAAAACTAGTATAATATTTATGGAAAGTTTGGTTTAAGAAATTTTCTCTATTTTTATTTTCTAGTTTTACTTTTAATTATAAAAATAACTTCATTTCTATAAGAAATGGATAAAAAAAAGTTTTTATTATTTTCACTGATTTCTATAAAAACTTTGAAACTAAGAAACTGTAAACAAGGTTAACATTTTTGGAATTAAAAGTGAAAATACAAAGTGAAAGCAAAAAACATTTTTTGAAACTAAATAATCCCTTATTTTTTCATCATATATGTTGTAGTTTTTGAAGGTATACTTTAGAAATATACTATCAAGTATTTAGACATCCTCCGAGTTACTGCATGAGTGGTGGAGCAACAATTCTTATTTGGCCTAGTTAGAGCATATTGTTATTACATGACAACTAACGAAAAACGTAGAACAAGGGAAAATTTTTCAAAGGGATAATAAACATGAGAATACAGATGGATGAGGATGTACCCTTCTTTCTGTCCAAATCCTGAACCAGGAACAGTGGATATGCCAGTGGCTTCCAAAAGCTTGAGACAGTATAAAACATCTGGAGCCTTTCCAGCCTGTTTAGCAGCCTCTATAGCCCTTGGTGGCAATCGTATATGAGGGAAAGAATACATGGCACCTGAACATAAGGAATCACTAATCTTTTATCAGATATATAAGAACTTGGAGCACGAGAACATATGAAATTCTTTTGGAATGCTATTGTTTTAACCTTCTGTAAAATTGCAAACAACATTTCTGCAACTGTTGAATCCATCAGTCATTATCCTTGCTCTTCTTCTCAGTGACTCAAGTATTCCTTTGCTGCATATTATAGATAATTGTCAAATAACTATATAATGAATCATCCTTAGTATGAGTTCAAACATTTGGGAAGATTAGGGAGAAATACTGAATATCTCATGTTTGATTATGACCTACATAGAAAATAGTTAATAATGAAAATTGGCATTTGTCAAACTAAGCATGATTACCTCTCCCTAACAAATTGATCATAAGAAATATCTCCAGGTTTGGGTGGATTGACCATAGTTCCCATCTGTAGAACAAGGTGAAAAACAGGTGGAAGGATAAAGAAAAGCAGGGAGGGGAAAGAGAACAGTACTCATTAAAATTATACTTTGAACAAGTATATTTGAGTCCAAATTAAAATATCTGACAGAAATATTCGGCTTTCACTCACAAATATTTGTGCTGGAACATTTGGACTAAGTGATATTGATGCAACTTTATATATCTCATCAACTGTCTGCAAAAGAAAATTAGAATCAAAGAAAAGCATCATCAGTGTGTTACTACAACAAAAATTGGTGGTCTCACAATTTGCTTGAACACCTAACATGTAAAGTCAGAAGGTCCTACATCTATAAAAGAGCCAATAAATGCAGAAAAATATTTTGTGACAGGAAAATTGTTCTGTTTACTACGTTACATCTGGCACTAAGTACCAAATGTAACATTCAGGAACATTACAGTCCATGATATCTATTGATGTATATTGTTTGTATTCCTTGTTTATGTTCAACAAATTTTCTACCATTCCATGTTTTAACATGATCTCTCAAAGGTTTGAAGAACTCAACAGGAATTAGATACGATAAATCTTAATAGATAAAAAATCAGTCATATGCTTTCATCTAATCGCTTGGGATAGAACATTCATGACATAGTACGAAGTATGGTCTAGAGTTTGATCACTGCCAATCTTATTCTTCTAAATAGAAAGTTAAACTTCAGTACAACATCAGGTGGGCCTGAGCATTGTTCATGCTTTAAGCCTGAAGGGGTCTAGCATGGAGGGCATGTCAAATATAAAACAATGCATGTGCTTTACTTTAAGCTCTTTGGATAGTTGGTTCATGACAAATCTGTACTTTTACATACTGCAAACATTGCAAGAAATCCCAGCTTGAAATTTAAGCAAGAAAATTAAGCAACACAAGATATGAAAAGGCAAACCTCTGGAGGAATGTTGGTCATTTCAAAATATCCACCCCTCTGTCCACATTCACCAAAGTAACCTTTTGACACTGTGTGAAAAGAAATAAGTTGGACTTCCTTGCTTAGAGGTGGCCCCAAGTCCATCAAAACCTTTGCGTGCAAAGAAATATAGTGTTAGCACAAGTCAATAACTGAGGCAAAATATCAATTTAGTAGCAGTAGCACAACAAAGCATACCTTTTTAGCACTAATGAAGGGTCGTTCATCTTGATATATATTCTGCTGATAAACCTCATCTCCAAGCAAAGCCAAATTTTCTTCATAACAAAATTGCAAAATCTCCCTCAGATTAGATTCACTGAGGCATTGACCTGTAGGATTTCCTGGATTTATAATCACCATTGCTTTAACCTGATCAAATTTCAATTTTTAAGAAATTTTGTTGCTTCCTTCAAATAAGGCATTACAGGACTAGACAAGAAGAAATTTTGACAAATGCAAAGAACTTATAAGAAGGATATTACGCTTTGAAATTCAAATTCTAGAATAACAAAAAACAATGCATAATTAGATGATTTTGTCACAGGTAGAAATACTGTTTCAAGAAACAGTCAAGTTATTTTAAAAGTCATTCAATCAATCAACCATATACTATTTTGTTTCTTTCTCAGGTGTCTGCAACCAGCCAAGTCATTTCTGGTTGTCAACTTAGAAGAAACAGGAAGAAAAGTAACAACAATTACTTTCAATATGAGAAGATGCATGCTCTTCACATTGATTCAGTGTCTTCCAAACATTTGAGCATTTAATTTTATAAGTTTTTCATAGAAGCAGAGTGAAACAAGATATTGTAAAGACAACACATACAGTTATTCCTTTATAGTGAGCCTGTGCAACTGATTTACGAAGTTCATTAATATCAAGCCCCCAATTTGCTGTCTCTTCAAGGTAGTATGGAACAAGAGAACCACCAAGCAGAGCAATTGTTGCTGAGTAGAGTGGGTATTGTGGGACTGGTACCAAAATCTGGCAATAACAAGTGTAGGGCAATTCTTTCATTTGGCACTGTGAATATAGAAAACTGAATTACAAATAAGAAAGAGACAACATTACCCCATCATCTTGACCTCTGATGATAGTATTTAATATCTGCATCACACCTTTGCTGGCACCATCAGTTAGATATATGAGCTCTGGATCACTGTAAACAGAGCAAGAAACAATTAAGCCTAACTAATTGAAGACTAAGCTTAAGAGCCCCTTTAAAAAGGGTTTTTACAAGGTATTGTAGAATATTGAGTGGGACAATATGGAGCATAAATACCTTGGATAACCATCACGTCTGTGTATGAACTCTGCCACTTCCTTCCTCACTCCTGGAATGCCTCGAGAATCACTATAAGCACCTACATCATCATTAGTTGCAGTTCATTAGTGGAAATTCTCACATCAAAGAGTCTAAACTCCTGTATCAGTTATAAGTAGAAGTGTTGGTAAAATTCCCAATAGTACAATAGTAACAGTAAGATATAAATTTGACATGGTAACATCAATAAATATTTGCAAGCTAAGAAGAATGCTCGTATGCCTAAAAAATTTCCAAGTTCTTAGTGCGGAGAAATTAATATGGTTTATACTCTTATGTAAAAGAAACTCCAGAGCTAAAAGGTCCATGAGAGGCCATACAAGAGCTTTTCTTTTGCTTGCGCTGTTGTTGTATCAGCAATTAAGTTTTCAATTCCAAGCTTATTTCCACAAGATAGATTGCAAGTGGAAGACAATTAGCGATATATAAAAATTTGCTTAATTGAACTGTTAGATATAAAACCATTCATTACTTTTTACTAAACAGCTTAAGCTATTGGAATAGTTGATTCATTATAAGAATATGAATTTCAGAACAAGGTAGAGGGGCATGTGCATTTGTCCGTGCTTCAAGACTGAAGTGCACTTGGGTATGAGGGGGTGTATCAGATATAAAACCATTCATGACACTTCACCTAATAGCTTAAGCTTTTGAGACAGTTGATTCATGACATTCACTACTACCTAATATCCTGCAAGTGCAACCATCTTTCTGGGGCAATTTCTTCTTTGGTTAACTAAAACTTGATCTGATATCCTTAGTCAAGAGAAAAAAAGGATAATTAAATGGAAAAGACAGCAAACAAATATGAATCCACCTTAAAATTTATGGTGATATTTTGGCATTTTGTCAATAATCTGAAATTTAAATAGAAATACTAAAACCTTTGTTTGTGTATTCAGTTAATGGAAATTGTCCAAATTTTTCAGAAAATTATTTTAGCAAGAGAAAACACATAGAATTTGTGTTCAGTACACAATTTGTAACTTTCACAATCTTTTTAGTATTTTTACATGTTTTCTAGGGATTCAGAAAAAGCTGGTTTTACACACATTAAGCAATTGATAACAGTAAAGGAATTCCCAGTTCAAGAAGCTCACAGCCTCAATCATTGTGAGGTTTTGAGAGAACTAGATGTATGCAGATGCAACCTCATCCTGGCAAGCACAGAGGTCGTTTCCACATTTAGAACATGTGTGTTGGTTACAAGGCCAAGCTTACCCTCATGCCAAGGCTCCTCTTCTAAGCAACTGATAATTATGATCTAATTAATTTTATCATGGGCAGTATGTAACTAAGTAAAAAATTAGATTTTATCAAATAATGCATCTTCTGATTCCAAGGTATTGCTCAAATTATTAAACTTACTAGCATTACTAGTTAATTTCAGCCACAAATATCAAGAGCCAAGGATAGGATAGAAAATAGGGTTGCAGATCAATACTTTAAAAGAGGATTAAAATATGTAAAACTTGACCATGCTATAAAACAAAGAAGACGACAGAGGAATACCTAAACCACCCGAGGTCAATGTGAGATAGTGCTTAGCTCTTGCAATTGCATCAGCGGGAAACAGCAGTCCAACATTAGGATCATCTAGGAGAAATGGAGCTTGGCACAAAGCAACAACCTGCAACAGAAAAATTGCTGCAGGTTAGCATAATCAACAAATAAAAATAGTTGAAGCTTAACACTGTTTAATTAGATAAGGAGTATGTTTAGCTGTTAACATTACAAAAATTACAAGGGACATCCAGTAAAAGTAGAAATAAGATTGTTATGCTAAACCTGGCGAGGGAAGCTCAGTGGTTTCTGTCCCAACGCATGTGGGTTGCCAACATTAGTAAATATAATCTGCCACCAATTGAAAATAAGTTAGTGTCAACACGACTAGGTGTAGGAGCACATGTGTAGAAATGATGACACAAAATAGATTAATACATATGTGTGTGTGTGTGTGTGAGTGAGAGTAATTTTTCTTTCAGGAAATGTAAGCTGGCAGTATTTGTAATAAGTCTATGGTTGCATAGGCATATATAAGTAATGATGCTCGTTCTTTTATGCGAATCCTTTCAGGATTTGCAGCTTAAGAACAATATAAATAGGTTTAATTTCAAGCAGCTAAAGAGTTTGATACAAGCTGATTTGCTTTAAGGAAGATACTTTACAAGTAAAAACAATTAGAACAACTACTTTGCCAACAAGCCATTAAGGACAAGCACTGGGTATTATGAAGCGCTCATAATAAAGTTTCAAACAGAATACATGTAGTAAGTAACGTACTATAATTACTGTGAGTTTGTCTAAAAACATGAGAACTATGAACAATATGCAACAGCAGGCATCAATTTCCTTTTCAGCTTGCATACATTTTTTGAAAACACTATCCTTTGTAATAGCAAGTACAAGACAAATTCAATGACAGGAATTTAACGATCAGGTCCAATTCAATCCTCCAACCTAAGAGTACAAGTCAAACAAACAAGAGGCTTTTGAATATGACCTGCTAAAGAAATTAAAATATACCTTTTTGCCCTCTTTCTGAAGCTCAGAAGCTCGAAGGTATAGTTCACCTCTGACAGCATATTGACTCTTCTTCACGTTTTCATTAATTGACTCATAATCTAAGGGCTTCGGCGGCATGGTGAAGCAGAAGATTTCTTCAAGATGTCACTGAATAAGAAAAAGCCAAAACTACCGACAAATAAAACCAGTTGCCAACCAGAATAACAATTCAAAGAGAGAAAAGAAAAGTCATGACTTGAGAAACAAAGCACCATAAAACTACCGTATTGAACTACATGTGAAATGTTTTGGTTTAGGAACACAGGGATACTGCAATTTTACTGATTCTTTAATAACAGAATTCAAGCTATCAACTGAAGTAAAGATTGACATGCAGCATGCTAGACATAGCCCCATAACGATACTTCTCTATATTAATGATAACTTTATCAAATATCCATGCAGTAGAATTGTACTGCATAAAGGAACAAAGCATATACCATACGTCGAACAAATGCACCATCAGCAAGTTTTCAAGATAATTGACATAAAAAATTAAACTAGAACAAATATAAAGCAAAAGCGTGTTCACTCCCGAATCTGTGCCCCTTCCAAGTAAAAAAATTGTTATGACGCGATGAAAAATAAACTACAAAGGCCAGCGAACAACGACACATGGCACAACAAAGAAAATTCCCAATCCATTTCAGATTGTCGACCAAAAAAGAAAAACCCTTCAAGCTTGCGACCAAAAAGGTCGGTCACAAAACAAAAAAAAAAGGAAAAAAAGAGGGGGGGGGGGGGGGGATAAGAATCCTCGTAGTAACACAAACCCAGTTGACACAAAAGGCAAAGGATTCGATGTTTAGCTTTATACTGCAAGTGGGCAGTTTCGTATTGTTTAAATCGAGTGCAGTTGAGAAATGTTACCTGTGGAATGGAGATTGAAGGTTTGTGTGCTGTGGATGACTCGCAATCGGGCACCTTCGTTTGATTGAAGAAGTGCTCAGTGGGAAATACCAAGTAGATGTAGTTTACAAGATTATTACTATTATTATTGTTATTATACGTGTCTTGACGAGGGTGTGAGTTTTATTTGTCTCTAGTGAAGTGTTGTTTGTGTGGCAGTGACAGTTGTGGAACACAATAGTGGCACCAGAGCCACTGAAAAAGGTGCTAACGGATTATTGAAATTGAGCTCACTATATATTAAACCCAAAGGGATAATGCTCGTGCTTCAATTGTGGCCAAGCTTTGGACTACAAGGTTCTCGGAAGATAACAAGGCTCTGGCCTTCAGTTTCTGCTTGTGCTTGGATTCAAGACACTGTGTATGTGTCATTTTCTCTTGGTGGAGTGGTTCTTGTTTCTTTGTTTGATTGTTTAGGTCTATGGCATATTCACAATTCTATTTTTTTTTTCTTTTTTCTTTTTACCTAATTAGGTACTGGAATTAGGTAAAAACACATTTGTATATTGTAAAAAAGTTAATAGCTTATTTTATTTTGCATTAAAATTCATATAAAATTGTGTTTATTTTAATATTATTAGTTATATTTTTATATTTTATTTATGTTTACAAATTTTCCACCATGATTTTAAACACGTACTGAATATGTTTTGCTTCCTTCATTTATAAAGTTATACTGATATTTAATTTATTATCTAGTGAATTCGGTGAAGTGCAAAAGCAACAATAGCACTAAAAAATATTCAAAACCAACACCAGGTAGAGAGATGTTAAAATGGATCACCTAACCTGATTTGGATCATTTTAGTTAAAAGGGCTTTATTGAATCGAGTAAAAAAAACAGTTCTTTTTTCAATTTGCAGGACGGACGCTTAGTTAGATTATATCAACTTAAACTTGATAAAAAAAAGTTTATTGAGTAAAATAATTAAAATTAATTTGACTATAAAATTTAAAAGTTAAGTCCTATGTTTTAAGAGGTTCAACCATGTAAGCCTGCCTGGATTAGCTTATTTTATTGCTATAATCAAGTACATGTAACAAATAGAAATTTTGAAAAATATTTTATTTTTCTTGTAATAAGTTTAAATGTGAGATCCAAAAAATAAGAAAGCCTTTAGAAAAGTTTATAAAAATAGGTAATAGTTATCGTAAGTTTTATTTATTTCAATAAATTTCTTAAAATTATTTATTAAAATAATCACTTTTTAGTTTATTTTTAAAAATGTTTAAATTTATAAAAGAAACGTTTAATTAAGTAATGTTATCAAATGTAACTTATTTGTCTTGTCTAGTTTTATATGTATATTGTGACTCATAATTTTTAAATAAAATATTTTTAAAAGTTGATTTTAAAAAAATGTTTTAAAGTATTGATTTTATTTTTCTTTATGTCACATGATTTTTAGTGCATTGAGCATCTAAACCTTTTTAATTCAAATTAATTTTTTAAAATGTTGATATTTTTTCATTTTAAATTTTTCTTAATTTGTTCAATAGGGTTTTTTTTAATTTTATAAAATCCTTAATTTTAAATATGATAATACAATATTTATTTTTATTTTTAAAATATATTTTTATTTAATTATATCATGCAGAAAATGATTTTTTTTAAAATATTTAATTTATGATTTAACAAATTAGGTAAATTTTCAAATGAAATTAATTTTTAATTTTTTTTATTAGAACAACTATTGTTTTCAATACATGTTGAAGCAATTTAGATGAGCAAAATGCCGTCAACAGATAATTTAAATTATTGTAATTGTTCAATTCATTCAAAGTTCAAACAAGCTTTAATTATCAAAATCTGCACAAACTAAGGTGGATGAATTTAAATTGAAAAAAAATCAAAGGAAAAAAAAAAGAGAGTAATCAAGCACATACAAGGTATGAATTCGTGTTCAGACATCCAGCAATTTTCTTATTTAAATATATATTTTTTTAATTAAAGTAGCTCAAAGTCCAAAACAAAACTAATGTCTCGTAGTAATGAATGAGTTAAATCCAAAATAAATTAAATTCTAGCAAAAGAAGCAAGAAAATAAGGATCCATTACAGACGGTGTTACTCAAACCAATTTAAATACACAAATTAAGATAAGTTAATTAAATATTTGGATTCATCAGATTAAGCTACATAAAAAAAACACTCCTAAGCTCGAGCTTAAGGAAGTTGTTGGATGATAAAATTTAGAACTTGTGATAACATACCTTCACGTGTGAATAGTGTAGTATACATAAACAAGGGAACAACCTTGTCTTGTTTATCAGAATTAAAATAAAACCATTGTCTGAGGGGACCATTTTTCCACTAAAAAAAATTATTTGAATAAAATTTATATTCAACTTCGTAAATCAACCAAATCAAATCAACTTGTACTATATGTCTATTATTTTAAAATTGTGCTTTTAATTAAATAAAATTAAAGATATGAAAGTGAGACGAGTCAAGTTTAATTAATTCTAACACAAACTTGGTTTAATAAGAATTTGACATAATTTCTTGCTCAAATTCATCTCACCTTAAACCCACCCATTACTTAGTTGAACATATTTACTGAATATCAGGTCTTCTATTAATTGAATATCTTAGAATATATAAATAAATCATAATTTTTCTGTCAACATAAATAAATCATACTAAAATATGTAATCTAATACAATGTGATTTGGGTCAATTGAAAAAGGCTCAAATTTTGATATCAATTATCTTGGATTACCAGTAGCTCAGTGTGTAATTTAGATCAGATACACAATATGAAACCCACCTAAAATGTCTACTCACTCAATGTTTCATATTCACTCATTGCGTAAATTATAACCACTAAATCATGCTTTCCTTCTACAGGGTGCAGAGCCTTTTACAGTGATGATATACTAAACCATACAATGTGAGGTTGCTATAATATTTTGATTATGAGTTACTCGCATTTAAATGTTATATAACAAATTAATGTTACAACATCGTACACTATTTTGCTATTGTTATTTTATTACCGTAAATATTTATTTAAACGTTGAAGTGTCTTTTTTATGCACAGCTTCTCTTCATCACAAACATTTAAACACATCCAACTGTGACTGATTATTTCCACATCTATGCTACTGAATTTAGGCTATTGGAGATATACTAAAAGCAGTGTGTTTTTTTTAACATATATAAAATAAAAACGATTAATCAAACAAAAATACAAAACTAGGTTCAAGTATATAATAAATCAATTTAGGCAATAGTTATATTGGTTTTCTAATACACACCCCACCTATATAGAAGAGAGATAAAAAAAAATAAAAATTCTCACGAGGTATAATGAATTGAACATATGAAAGTATAATATGAAGTATTAAAATTTAAAATATGCTGAGGAATAATCAATGTTGTTTTTAGTACTTATTTTTACTCTCATATATTTTATTAGTTTTTTTAAAATAAATTTGTGTTTAAAAACATTTTAATTATTATTTTCACTCTCATATATTGTGTGTAAGGGATAATGTTTTATAACACAAATTTATATAAACAATTTTGACTTGTAAATTGTTGTTAGGAAGAATTATTTTTGGAGCAGCCATTTTAAAATAAAAGTCTTAGAGCATGTTTGTTTGCATTTAAAAAAAAAAAACTTTTTGTTAAAAATGTTTGCATTGCATTTGTTTTTTTTTTCATTTCTAACCACTATGGATACGTGCGAAGATAATTTTTATAGTAAATAAGAATTAGTTTAAAAGATCATTTGGAATGTATTTCCATTTTGAAACATTATATTTTCTTCAAAAATTAAATTAAACATACTTAGATCTTCAATTGTTTAAGGTCTTTAATAAGCAGTCCTATTTATTATAATTAATAGGTATAGTTTTTTTTTTTAAATTAAAGAGATTCTAAAAAGTTAAAAATTAAAAGTGAAATTAAACTAAAAAAAGCCACATGATATAATAAAAGACTTTTGAAAACACTTTATTTAAAATATTTCTTATAATATTTTTATTTAAAAAAAGACTCACGTTATATATATATATATATATATATATATATATATATACAATTATATATTTTTCAAATCCTGACCTAATTATAGATAAATAAAATACTATAAATTAGTCTTCATACACGACTTATTAAAAGGTTCTGTGTCCAAATCTATATTAGCATATGCAAAACTTTCATATCTATACTTGTACTTTTTAGGCCCTTATATAATAAGAGTGTGAATTCAATTAATTTCTTTTTAATTATTCAATTTATTAATTTATAAAATTAACTAACATATTTAG
Organism: Abrus precatorius; assembly: GCF_003935025.1. NCBI lineage: Eukaryota > Viridiplantae > Streptophyta > Magnoliopsida > Fabales > Fabaceae > Abrus > Abrus precatorius. Next base: position 23,841,669 of record NW_020874406.1, on the reverse strand, counting down.
TTATAAAAATCAAAATTAATATAAGTCACTATTTGTTATTGAAGGAATAATTAATCATGTATAATGATTTATAATCTATCAAGTTAAACAGTTTAAATTTAATTAGCCAAATATAAATGATGAGTCCTGCACCGCATAACTATTAAACTTTATTTATAATTTTTTGAATGTCACATATTTAAATAGATGTATTGGATATGGCTTTTTATGAATACGTTGTGCTTAAATTTTTAATATATTTTTAATAGATTAAAATAACTTAATGATTTAGTTTTTCATCCATCTATTATAATTTAATGAAAAATTTATCTAATCCATCCATTTGACACTCGTGTTGTATGTCTATATTTTTTTACCCACATTTTAGTTATTTTAGATATAATTGAGTTATTCATCGATTCATTTGCATGAAAAATATTGGATTAAAGTGGTTTTATTCATGCATGTTGTATAAAAGAAATTTAAAAAAAAGATATACATAAAAGAAATTTGAAGAAAAAAGAGATGTACAAAATGTTACAAATATAAAAATTTATTAGTTTTTTTAATTAGAATGTGTAGTATTTTAGGTGTATTGGAGACTTAAATTTGTGTGTTAGATAAGAATTTACATTTTATTTGTATAGAAATCGTAGGAGATGATTTATAAATATATTAAAAATTATAAAATAATAAAATTATGTTAAGATTTTGTGAATATGAACAAGAGGTAGTCACGTTAAAAATGTGTTTTTCCTTCTTATTATAATTTCTACTTGTGATTTTTTTTAGGGGCAGAGATTGCAAAATACTTTATTTTCTCCCAACCAACAGTAGAAGGGACATAGTTGATGAAATCTTGGTCGGTAAATGTTGTTTTTAAGTCTGGCAATAGTTTAACAAAGAGGTTCAAGTTTCTTCTTCTTGGACACCTTGCTCTAATGAGTGGCAAGGGAATGAAAATCGATGATCGGCTAGGCTTAAATCACTTGGATACAATATATACATTCTCACTTTTCACAGTTTGCAAATAGACTTGCCCTTTTCTTTCAAAAGCTTTGCTAACAATCCACATTCAACCAACCGGGAATGGACAATCGTGTTCAATTGAAGCGTATGAATATTATAATACCATCACACATATTTATTTATTTATAGAAAATTGTTTTCTTACTAATTTGGTGTTCGAAAAAGTTTAAATTGTTGCAAATTGAACATTGTGAAATATAAACCATTTCTAACAAATTGAAGATTAAGATTGAGCAAGTCTTGTATTATGTAAGAAACAGATTAGAAGAGTTAGGTCTTTCACCGCAATTGATGCTAAGACAAACCTTTCACCGAACTAACCCCTCTTAAAAAACGATCCCTTCACTACAAGATTCAAAAACTCAGCGAATCAAACCACCACGGAGCAAATCATTAACTCCTGACCACTACTTAATGGTAGAGATATATGAAATCTTTTAAAATAATGATTTTGTTAACAATAGTAAAATTTCATTAAAAAAAGTATTAATATATTTTTATAACTTTAATATAATAGTTATATATATTTTTATATATAAATTTTTTATTTATAAATATTTAAACTCAATCTTAGAGAATTAGATTAACAAAACTCTTAAAATAATACATCTATCATTTTAAATTAATAGACAAAGTCAGTACAAATATAAAATAATATTATCTTTACTTACCTACTCTATTCAAGCTATTAAAAAAGACATTCATGAATAAAAATAGAAATGAACTAAACCTAAAATTAAATAGATCTAGTCAATTATATAAAACTAGAGTATGAGTTTAATGTAGACTAAATTTTTATGCTTAATTTAACTTTTTAAAGTTTGATTTAACTTAATAACCTATTTAATATTAAGAGTTTCAAATTTAATGAACTAACAAGTTAGTAGCTAACAGACTAACAAGTCAAAAAATTCATTATTAGTAAAATGAAAAATATATGATAAGTAATTATATTTAATGATTTAAATATTATGTTTGATACTTTAATAGTATAATTATAATTATTATATTATTATAAATTAAATATTAAATTATGTTATATATATTATTATTACATTATCCTTACTTATAAGCAAAGAAAAAGCAATAGAAGTCATTTTTTCTCCATAAATTAGTGAGCAATTTTATTGATTTTAGTTATTAAAATTAATTTTAAAAAATAATATTCATTACATTTTATATTCTTACATGTACTTGCAGATACAGATATTCTTAAAGGTAAAATTTTGAAAAGAACTTATTTTTTCCTTAACTAACCACCTATAGTTATTTGTTATTAAATCTACCATTAAGATTTGTTGGGACCTAAAATGATCACAAAATTCTGGCAACCGATAAAGAAAATTTCTTATTCTTATATGATAACAAGTGTTACAATGGAGCATTATAATATTCTCAATACCACTACACGTGTTATGCATGTTTGACAATAATGATCATATACACAAAAACAATGAACATAGCAGTGACTCTGACAATAATGCTTGTACCAAGCTAGCAAATATATATTTCCCAACTGTCTCCTCCAAAAGCGAGTGAACAACGAGGCTGTGACCGCCGACAATGGCGGCCACGCCACCCACTCCGTCTTTATCGCTACCTTCGAACAAACCCCTCAAACAAAAACCCTTTCACACTCTGCTTCACCCCTCTAAGAACAACAAAAACGGTTTCTCTTTCAATTTAAGGTGCGAGATCAAAGGCTTTGAGAGCCATCATCGGGGCTGGACAATTGAGCGCGTTTCCGATATGAGCAAAGACTCCGTTCACACCAACCCTTCTCCTTCTCCTTCTTCTTCGTTGGTCTCTTTCTCTGCTGCTTCCTCTGCTTCCGAATTCCCCACCAAGAATGCAAAGAAAGTTGTCCTCTTTTACTGCGCCGAGACCAAGGCCCTCGCCGAGAAAATCGCCGTCGAGTCTGACGCCATCGAACTTCGTAACATCTCTTGGGGGTTCGTTCCTTTTCATTCACACTTCTCACCCTCAACTCATTGTTCTGTTCTGTTTCAATTTTGACCAATGTGGAAATCTGTATCCGTTTTTCACTAACTTCGAGTGCCCCATTTAGCTGAATTGCTCTCTTTTGCTGCAATTGGTGTTCTCGTGGTTCCAATTATGGAAGTTGGAAATACCCATTACGGTTCTGTTCCCTCAGCATATGTTTGGAACTGTATGCGTCTGTTCCAATTATAAAAATTAGAGTTTTACCACCATAATCTGCACAATTAAGAGTGATATTAGGTTGATACATATTACAGATGAGAAACTCCAATTTTAACTGAAAAACAATATAAAAAGTACCTATAGTACTCCGGAATAAAAAAGTGGAACCAAAATGCAATTAATTAAGCTGTTTATCCATCAACATCTTTAACATTGAAACTTAAAACCCCATTTGGTTCCTTATTTTTTTCTTAGTTCTAGCTTCTTTGCGTTTTGAATGTGTATTGTATGGTTTCACTGAAGTTCTGTGTACATCTGAAAACTTCAGCAAGTTTCCTGATGGCTTCCCCAACATTTTCATTCCTAATGCTCAAGGAATTCGTGGACAGCATGTGGCTTTTCTGGCCTCATTCAGTTCTCCAGCAGTGATTTTTGAGCAGATTCCTGTCATTTATGCGTTGCCAAAACTTTTCATTGCTTCATTTACCCTTGTCCTTCCATTTTTCCCAACCGGTACTTCGGAGCGTATGGAGGATGAAGGAGATATTGCCACAGCTTTTACTTTGGCCAGGCTTTTGTCAAACATACCCATTTCTAGGGGAGGACCTACTAGTCTGGTCACATTTGACATTCATGCTTTGCAGGTCTAATTTTGGTAGAATTGCTTTTGGTTGGTCCATATCGTGTTTTCTTTGTCTTTCTTTCTCATTTGTGAGATTCCTGGCTACAGTTATTTGATTATTTGTTGCATTGCAGGAGAGATTCTACTTCGGTGATAACATATTACCGTGCTTTGAGAGTGGCATACCATTGCTTAAAAGAAGACTCCAGGATCTCCCTGATTCTGAAAATGTGAGGCTTTCACATATATTTATTTGTTCTCTTTGTGGCTTCTTGCTTTTATATTATTCTTTACATACTGTTCTGGCTTTTTCCTGTGCTCGTGAATTTTGATAACGAAACTGACCAATCTTATTTTCATGCAAGTTATAAAATTGAATTAGGCTTATATTTTGTAGATTTTAATTGAAAAGTGAATGGGAATCATTTCTTGCAGTTCACACTTTCTATATTTAATGTCTGACTGGTTTTCTTCTTTCTCAGATAGCAATTGCTTTTCCTGATGATGGTGCTTGGAAACGATTTCATAAGCAACTGCAGCATTTTCCAACGGTAGTGAATGTAGTTATTCTTACAATGTTTCTCAAATTCAGCAAAAGTAATAATATCACATTGGTACTAGCCTAGCAGCTGCTAGTTTGAAGTTTGAGCATAGACTGACTTGCTGGGATGATTCCATCTGTTAGCACTAACACAATGCATATGCAGATAGTTTGTGCAAAAGTTCGGGAAGGAGATAAACGGATAGTTCGTATTAAGGAGGGAGACCCTAGGGGTCGGCATATTGTCATTGTTGATGATTTGGTTCAATCAGGTGGAACTCTGATAGAATGCCAGGTACAAACATCTGTGTATGTTTCTTACATGACACACAAAAAGTGGAAAGCTTATGCTGTTTTATTTATTGTAGCAAAGATTAGTTCTGTTTTTATCTTGATAACTTATCAAATTGCCATCTTTCAGAAAGTCTTGGCAGCTCATGGAGCAACAAAGATTAGTGCTTATGTGACTCATGGAATTTTTCCAAATAAATCATGGGCACGCTTTGGACATGATAATGGGGGTAGGGCTTGCTTTACTTTGCTCCTTAAACCAAGCTCATTGGCTGTCCTTTGTTACAAAGGAAAATAAGTTTATTGAAAATATTTATAAATTAATAATACTAATTCATCAACTCGCGCTGATATCAACTAGGTGCAAATGTTAACTTTCTTTATTACATTAATGTGATTTAATTTAACTCCTGTTAATTTTCTGGATTTTTCCTTTATGAGTGCGCCTTAAGTGACATTTTCTTCTATAAACATGTGATCATATGTCACTTTTCTTCAAGATCCTAATGGCTTGACTTTATTGTTCAGCACAAATATGCCAAATCTAGAAGGGATGTCCAATCACCTTTCTTTTAGACATTTAGCATATTTTCTTTTTCATCATAATTTTCTTTTTATACTCAACTTTCTTGTTTTTGCCAAGGTCTAACTCACATTAGTAACTATTTTATTTGGAGGGGTTCCCACGTATTGGGAGAAGTAGTTCATACTGTATAATGAAAACAGTGTTATTGAACTTTCCTTTACAAATCTAGTGTTGCTTTCTGTAATTAGGATTGAATTTTGAGTAATGTACGTGGTTAAAGGAAGTGGAGCAGAAAAACATCCACATTCTAACTAGGCTTTCATTTCTTGCATCAATCTAAAATTTAATTTAATGGCTTACAATCTACATTTTCTTTTCTCACCTTCAGCCATTTTTGACTTTCATGCACAGGGCATCCAGAGAGTGCATTTACATACTTCTGGATCACAGATTCATGCCCCTTAACAGTGAAGGAGGTAATGAATCGGCCACCATTTGAGATTCTCAGCCTTGCAAGCTCCATATCGGCCAGTCTCCAGATCTGACGAGAACATAATGTTATTTTCATCTCATGCCCAAAATAAAATGCACAAAGTCAAAAGAAGAGACCTGGTTGATAATGATAGTCATATAGTTGAGCTCTTGGACTTGAGTACGCGGCTTATAGTAATAGATACATGCAGGGGAGTAAAAGACGGCATAAATTGTTTTATCTTTAGTATTGTCTTCCCCCCCTCAACTTTATCATTGCAACATCTACCTCAGTCGCTTGCATACTGCTTAATGATAATAGTTCATAGAATGTTGGTGTTAAAAACAATTGTGTACTTTGGGCCTCATGGATTTTGGTAGTTTCAATCGAAGTGTATCTTTCCAAATTAAATAAATGATGATTCCAAATGTCGATCTTTAGATTATTGCTGAAAGAACTTTCTGAAGATCTAAAATTTTAAGTGCCAAAAGAAATTATTCATTTTAGTTCAAAAAATGGTTTGATGTCTCAACTTTACAATTTATTGATTAACGTATTTAGAATCACGTTTTAGAGTTTATTTGGAAGTCAAAAGTTGTTGACTGGAACAATATTTGGTAATCTGATTGAGTGGCCTTACTAATTTGTATTGATAAAAAACTGTTGGGAATTATTGCTATTTAATTGTCGATGCTAATATACTTCATGCATAGCAATATTGAATAGTACAGATTAAAATATGCTTTGCCAAAATGTTTTTTTCGAAAAAAATATCTTTGCTGTTTGCATTAATTATTATATTATTTTTTCTAGGTAATACGTTATCTTTTTTTCTAACGCAAATAAAAAATATCGTATAAATTCCCTTTTTTGAGGATAGAATGTCGAGAACAGCATGATCATAAAAACATATCAGTTTGTTGATAAACTACCTGAATATCCAAGACAGGACTTGGCATCCAATCTACCCAGTAAAGCAAGCAGAATTCTTCTTAACACGATCTAACTGCAGCAACAAATAATGTACTCTTGATGCACTAAACAACTATATATTATATAACATTTTGAACTCCATGGCTGCGATTTCATGTTCAATTTAAATGGCATTTCGCTTTGAAGTTTAAACCAAATTACAGACACGGAAGAACAAACATTGAACCTGATCTTAAAAATATGGAGACTAAATATTTTCCTTTATTAATTGTTTTTAAAATATTTAGTTGTTCTAGTCATGCAAGATATGCATGAACGATGGTATTGGTTATTTGTCATCGAGACATCCAATTGCCCCGAATCACGAACCTTTGTTGACTCGTCTCAGTTCTAGAAATCAAAATGAAAAACCAGATAAACTTGTTTGGTTGCACCCAACTCCAGGTCAATTAATGTTTTGTGATTTTGCTTTGTCTGAGTTTTAAACCAGATTGGAATCTGAATGTTTTCAGCTGCTAACAATTCCTAGTGTCCTTGTTCTGATTCATGTCCATCAATCTCCCTCAGCGTATAATGTACTTGTTGTCATTTTCATTGCAATTAACATCAAGTGTAATTCAACAACTAGCTGAACTTAAGCAATTGGACCGCTACGTTCGAAAATAACTAGGAAGAATAATGATTCACAAAATGGATGAGAAATTTATATTTGAACACCAGTTTGAACCGTCTATGATTCGCAATGGTAAGAGTCAACAGGGTACCTAATTGGAATATAAACTCGGTTATTCATTGGAGGATTATAACTGACAGGCTGACACATGTTGCAGAGTCCCACATCATTCAGAACTATGACAAGCGCCTGGAACTTGGATTATTTAAGTTGAATTTCTCCGCTTACCAAATCATACCTTTCTCGGCCTTTTGGCTAAGATCAAGTGTAGTATCTGTTCTTATCAGTTTAATATCTGATACGTGGGCCATTGGCTCACATGATATTAAATTAATTATTTTAGGGAGAGGGTCCTATGCAGTAGCTTGCTACTCGGGCACTCGAGTGTCGCCCATGCGTTGCACTATAGCAAGGGCCTGGCGCATCCCACCAATTCAGTTCAACCTGTTTGCATAGGATTCCGTTTTTCATAACTTTTTGGAGTAGTTTAATTGATTCATTCTGAAGAGGGCTTTAATTGGGTCGATGGTGTTTATGGTTGTGCTATTATTGATCACAACCAAAAAATGGTTTGCTAAGTGCAAATGAATTATTTTCATGGGAGGACGAGTGTTCACGTTGCTACATTATTTTGTATGTTCTACAGTTATAGCTAAAACCAAGTGATTCTCCATTCGAAGACAATTCAGAGTTCGTCTTTATTTCCGTTCGAAACGGAGTTCTGCGTAATTGAATTTTTTCTTCTCTCACATAACTTGATTTCTAACCGAGAAATATGCGAATCTGTGTAAAGAGGTGCACAATGATGAGATTGAAACATACAGCTCAATACATTCATAGGAACAAAGACCAGAAATAGGAAAGGATCGAACATAATCAATACCATGATAAATAGTATGCTATAATATCCAATGTTTTTGCTTGCAAGTTGAGTAGAGCAAAGCTCAAAAGGAAAATACCTCATCAGAGCCCATCAAGAGAGAATTATTAATAAAATAGCCTCAGACGTGGTGATTACAATTGTTATAAAAAGGAACTATCAAAAGCTTTCCTCACTTTGATTTCAGTGAACTAATCTATAAACACTCCAATACATGGTTGCACTCAGCTCAATTTATGCAGTGAATCAGGAACAAGCTTGAGCAGAAGATAGCAGCAAATGTTTCTTCTGATGAGTGATAAACAACAAAATGCTATCAATTGATGGTATATCATGGACCGTGGGCGAAGGAAAATAGAAATCTTGGCAAAGTACCAAGTCAGAAAACAGGTTCATCTGGAAGCTTCTAAATTTTCAAAGAAGTTTAGAAGTACAGTGATAGAATCTTGGCAAACACTTGATTAGAGGATGTTACTTTACATGCTCCTTTTTCCCAAGTAGTGAGTAGCTGCAGAAAATCATAACACCCTAGAATGAGTCATTCCCATTTCATTGTCTTAATTACAAGTACAGTAATAATTCATTTTGACGTTTATAATAGCGCACTGGTAATTCATTACTCTTCAAATGATTAGTGACGGCTGATTCTATATCTTATTGGTCTGCGTTGGACAGATTCAAATTGCTGATTAGAATTTGAAAAATTCTCTAAAGTAGATATTGGGAGCATCTGACTCAAGTGACTAAGTCCCACATCTGTCAGACTTTGACAAGAACACAGAGCTCAGAATATAAAAGTTGAATCCTTCTATTGTTTTAAGCATACCTTTCTCGGCCTTTTGGCTAAGATCAAGTGTAGTATCTGTTCTTATCAGTTTAATATCTGATACGTGAGCCATTGGCTCACATGATATTAAATGAATTTTTCGAGGGAGAGAGTGTATTATGGTAGCTTGCTATTGTGCCTCTCAAGTGTCGCCCATGCGTTGCACTATTGCAAGGGCCTGGCACATCCCACACAATTCAGTGCAAACATTTTAGCTCTGAGTTTCGAAAATGATTGTGATGTTGTTTAACATGTGCATATATAAACGATGAATAACATCATGCCAAAACCAAACAAATCTGCAACTCTGCATGCCACCACCTTTACAAATTGCTAACATGCTTCTTTGTCCTAATTAACGATTAGCTGTGGAGAAAATAACGTTTATGTTTTCCTTTACTTTTTGGCTTCTTGCAAATATTGAAAGGAGTTGTCACCAATTATCGGATTCTTTCCTTTACTCAAGCGGTATGAAATAACAAATTCAATCTCTAAAGGTATCCAAATGAAGTATCATTAATTAAGATTCACTGGGCTTTGATTATATCTTTTTTTTCTAGACTGACACTAAAACATAATGTTATCATTACTGTTTTTAGTTCTTGGTATTCTTTTTCTCGTTGTTCTGTTCTTTTTTTGTGCATGTTTCTTATTCATGTTTCTTGTTGTTATGCTTGTTTCACGGTTCTTCTTTTACTTTTGCATATTTCTTGTTCTTGTTCGACATGGTTTCTTGTTTCTTTTTGTACTACATGATCTTATTCATCCAGCATATTTCTTGTTTTTTTGTTCCAGTTCTTCTTATCTCTTGTTCTACATAATCTTGTTTCTTTTTGGTATTATTCTTTATTGTTATTAGTTCTTGGTATTCTTTTTCTCGCTGTTCCGTTCTTTTTCTTGTGCATATTTCTTATTCGTGTTTCTTGTTTTTGTGTTTCTTGTTTTTATGCTTGCTTCACGGTTTTTGTTCTTTTACTTCTGCATATTTCTTGTTCTTGTTTGACATGGTTTCTTGTTTCTTTTTGTACTAGGTAGATCTTATTTATTCTGCATGTTTCTTGTGTTTTGTTCTTTTTCTTCTTATCTCTTGTTCTACATAATCTTGTTTCTTCTTGTGCACGTTTCTTCTTTTTCCTGTTTCTTGTGTTAGAAGTATACAATGATTATTATATTTTTATTATTGTAAAAAAATACATCTTATATACAAGTTTATGTAACAGCTTTACAACTGTACAAAACTATACATCCAATATCCCCCCTCAAGCTACAACATATATATTCTTAATGCTCAGCTTGGACACAAGAGAGTGAAACTGTATTGGATGCAACGACTTGGTGTGAAGATTTGATAGTTGTGCCAAAGTGGGAATTGGCATAAGCTTGATGACTCCAGCTTGGACTTTATCTCTTATGAGGTGACAATCGATTTTAATATGTTTGGTCCTCTCATGCATAGCTGGATTCTGAGCAATTTGTATAGCAGAACGATTGTCACAATATAGAGGAACCAGTTGTTGCAAAGGTTGTTTCAGATCATGGAGTAAATAGAGCAGCCGCTATATTTCACATGCTGTGGATGCTAAGGATCTATATTAAGCTTCAGCAGATGATCTGGATATGGTTCCCTGCTTCTTTGATTTCCAGCTGATCAATGATGATCCATAAAAGACATTAAAACCAGTGACAGATCTTCTGATTTCAGGACAAGCTGCCCAATATGAGTCACTAAATGCCTTGAGAGAATGATATGTGGCTGAAGGAAAAAACGGGCCTTGTCCTGGACTATTCTTGATGTACCTCAATACTTTTATTGCTGCCACATAATGGTCTTCCATAGGATTAGAGAAAAATTGACTGAGTGTGCTATAGAAAAGCATAAATCTGGTCTTGTGTTGGTAAGATAAAGCAGTCTTCTATAAGCATGAATATCAAAATAAGGTTTTCCTTCTGACTTAGAAAACTTGGTTCCAAGTTGTATGGGTGTAGACACAGGTTGACAAGCCAACAGGCCTGCATCTTCTAATAACTTTAGAGCATAATTTCTTTGTGACAAAGTGATTTCTTGCCACTTTTAAACCCAGGAAGTATTTGAGCTGACCTAGATCTTTGATTTTGAACTTTGCATCCAATAGTGCTTTCACAGTTTGAATTTCTTTAATGTCATCTTTTGCCAAAACTATATCATCCACATAGACAAGTAATATAGTGATATGATCAGAATTAATTTTGACAAAAAGAGAATAGTCAAATTTGGATTGGATGTAACCCAAGGTCAGCAAAGTAGTTATCAATTTATGGTTCCACTGCCTGCTCATCTGTTTAAGTCCATACAAGGACTTTACCAATTTGCAAACTTGTCCTGTTTTTGTTGTCTTATAACCAAGAGGCAATGACATGTAGACCTCCTCATCCAAGTCCCTATGTAAAAAAGCATTATTTGCATCCCATTTGATGTAAATACCAATGCTTTGAAGCTGTGAGGGCCATAACTAACCTTACTGGTGTGAGCTTAACAACAGGTGAAAATGTTTCAAAGTAGTCCTAGACCCTGCTGTTGTGTGTAGCCTTTTGCTACTAACCTTGCCTTGTATCTTTCAATGCTTCCATCAGCTAATCTCTTTATTTTATACCCTATTTGCACCCTATAGGTTGTTTGCTAGGAGGCAAATCAGTTAAAATCCAGGTTTTGGTACTTTCTAAAGCTGCAATTTCTTGGTCCATAGCCTTCTTCCAAAAATCATGTTTAATGGCTTGATTATAGGTTTTAGGTTCAGTGATTTGGGAAAGATTTAGAACATATGACTTATGAGGGGTGGACAAGATATCATATGAGAGATAATGAAAAATAGGATACAATATACCTGTAGAAGATGGAGCAGTTGAAAAAGTAGCTAGCATGTTGCAATGATAGTCCTGTAGGTAAGAAGACTGTTGTTTGGACCTGGTAAATCTTCTTTGTGGATTTTGAGATGAAGGTTTAGGATCATGGAGTGCAATAGGCTGAGGAATGGGGGCTGGTGTAATAATGAGAGATTGTTGATCAGTGATATCAAAGAAAATTAGTGAACTGGGTGATGTTAACTTGACCACAGGACCCAGAAATTGATGTACAGGATCCTTGTCACTATTAAGAAAAGAAAATATATTTTCATAGAATACTATATGCCTTAATAGGAAAATTTTCTTAGTATTGATATCTAACAGAAGACATCATTTTACTCCTTTTTTTAAACCAAGTAAAACACATTTTCTTGCTCTATCTTGAAATTTAGTTATATGAGCCTGAATCGTGGAAACATAGTAAAGAAAATAAAAAGCTCTTAAAAAATTGATGTATGGCTTAGTATTATGCAAAAGTTGAGATGGTGAAAGATATGCTAATCCTTTAGAGGGTAGTATGTCAATGAGATGAACAACATAGCTAATAGCATAGGACCAGAAAATTATTAGTAAATGGGATTGAAACATTAAAGGTTGAACAATATTTAGAATGTGTTGATATTTTCTCTCAACCACCCCATTTTGCTAGGGTGTTTCAACACAAGATAATTGATGTTGTATCCCTTTTTGTCTATAAAATTCTGTCATGGCAAATTCATTGCCATTGTCTGATATAACAGCTTTCACATCTATGCCAAATTGAGTTTTTATGTAAGAGACAAAATCAACAAGTTGTGTCCTTGTTTCTGATTTAGTGGTCATTAATTTTATTCATGTGTATCTTGACATATCATCTACTATTGTTAAGAAATATTTAAAACCATGATAAGATGAAATGCTATAGGGATCCTCGTAACACCTTAAATTTAATTTCCAGGTAATAGTTTCGTAAAATGAGACTAATGAAATTTTCATTTAATAAAAGATCTCATTACAGAGTTTCATAAAACGGTTCAAAACAATAAAGAATTACAATTTATATCAAAGACTGCTATAGGATTAATTCAGTTACATCATAGTTTCAAATTACAATCCAAGTTACAATCCAAGTCCTATAGCAGTTCATTCTTCCTTCACTGAGTTCAGTGCTGATCGTCTTGACCACCTAAAAAATAAATGTAAGAGTGAGTAGTCTACACTATCCAACGCACACAAACATAGAGACTCATCTCAAATACTACACATTTACCAACATATTTAAATCATGCATTCACAAGACAAATATCTCAATCTCAGTCACAATCATCATTTACCATCTATTTAAATTTAAAACACAACCGGTACACTCATTGCACCAATATTTCACACACGTGCGCTTACCACACCTAGCCCGCTTACTGTGACACTGTGATCATAGTTTCACACCATGAATGGTCGCTGGTTACCCTCGCCTTACGGATATAGCATAGGCAGTCACGTATCGCTCAGCAAAGGTAGTGGTCAGAGGTTTAGTCAGGAGAAGAGTGTGTAAACTGTGGTGCACCTACGCTCACTGTTGGTGTTACCACCTCTCTCTTTCCCAAGGTATTTCTACCATCTTCATCTTCCACACCTCCAGTGTATCGCTGAACCATTCACAACATCATTACAACGACATTCAACATGCGTTACTCATACCCACATTTCTCATTCACAACTCACAAGACAATATCCATAGTCATTAACATTATACGGCACATAGGCCCACATTCATTCGCACACACGACACAAGTGCCCACATTCATTCACAGTATACGGCCCACTAGCCCACATTCATCTACCACACACGACACACATGTTCATTTCATACACACAACATTTCAACATGCCATCTATACTCATTTTCAACCATTTACATTATTCAAGGACACACAAACATAGCTATTCGCCCATATTGGACTCAATCATTTCACTCATCACATTCAATATCAATTGCTCAACATGCTCATACACATTTTCTACTCTCTATCTCAGCCACATCACAACATTCAATGAAATAATTAGTAAATTAAATACAACGAGATAGGGTAGAGTCCCTCTTACCTCAAATTGAAGACCCACACGCAAATTTAGCTCTAAAAAGTGTTCTTCACGCAAACTTAGTCCTGAATACATGGAGGAATCTCATAAGGATCAAGGAAAACCAAAAGAACAGAGAATGAGAGAGAGACCAAAACCCTAACCATTAAAACTCACCTTCAAGCGTCCCTAACACGAATCCAACCTTCAATCTAGTTCATGAACGACTTTGGAGGTAATTTAATTGGTAGAAAAAGGTTTGGGGGTGAGAGAATTGAAGGGACCTTAAAGAAAGAAAAGGGAAAAATGAGTTTTCCAGCCCTAACTCCTTTAAATCTTCTCTGGTCGCGACGCTCTCACTACAGCAAAAATATCAGAGAAAACTGCATTCTAGTTTCTGCAGAATCTTGTTACAGCGAGGCCTTCTCGCTACAGCGAGACTACATCCAAAAATGCATTCCAAACTGTTGCTTTGTCGCTATAGTGAGACATTCTCGCTACAGCGACAAGGCGACGGTTTCAAGCCTTTCTCCCAGGGCTCTCTCGCTAAGGACTCTCTCGCTACAGCGAGAATCCCTCAGTATTACATTCTTAATCTATTTTTCAGCCTAATCAATCTAATCCAATCATATACAAATACATTATACGCATCCATATGCACCTATACACACCAACATTCGGTGTTCATCACGCACTCAAGCGCATACTCCAATATTCATTCACATCATACAGATATATATGTTTATATATATATATATATATATATAAATACACAACACGAAAAAGTCCATGCAAACACATATATTAATAATTAAACTATATTATAAAATTTACAGGTTTGCAAGCTAAGTAGGATAGCTGTGAACATGAATTTTACAAATTGCTGAGCCTTTAGTTTAGACGATGTTACTTTACATGCTCCTTTTTCCCAAGTAGTGAGTAGCTGCAGAAAAACATAACACCCTAGAATGAGTCATTCCCATTTCACTGTTTTAAATACAAGTATAGTGATAATTCATTTTGACGTTTTTAAGCTACTGGTAATTCACTTCTCTTTCAAATGATTAGTGACTTCTGATTCTATATCTTTTTGTTCTGCGTTGGAAAGACTCAAATTACTGATTGAAATTTGATAATTTCTCTAAGAGGGATATTGGGAGCATCTGACTCAAGTGACTAAGTCCCACATCAATCAGACTTTTGAAAAGAACACAAAGCTCAGAATATATAAGTTGAATCCTTCGATTGTTTTAAGCATACCTTTCTCGGCCTTTTGGCTAAGATCAAGTGTAGTATCTATTCTTATCAATTTAATATCTGATATGTGAGCCATTGGCTCATATGATATTAAATGAAATTTTTGAGGGAGAGCGTGCATTGTGGTAGCTTGCTACTGTGCCTCTAAAGTGTCACAAATGCAAACAAGCCTTACATTAATATAAACAAATTGAAGATGTTGCCTTATAAAATCAAGCCAAACGAAAGGAAGTACAATAAACTTGCATTTAACATTTGTGTATTTATAAACAATGATTAACATTATGCCAAAACAAAATAAGTCTACATCACACCTTTACAAATTGCTAACATGCTCCATTGTCCTAATTAATGAGTAGCTGTAGAAAAAAAACACTTTTGGCTTTGGTTATATTAATTATGATTGAAGTTTCATTAATTATGATTCGTTGGGCTTTGGTTATATACTTTTTCCTAATTTATAAATCGTGACTAATGCTAAAACATAATGTTATAATTACTGTTTTACTTAGTATCCTTTTTCTCGTTGTTTCTATTCTTTTTCTTGTACTTCTTTCTGATAGAATTTCTTATAAAATTTATTATGGGCTATAATTAATTATGATTTTTATTTTGTCAAAAACAGACTAATATTGTGATTCATTTGATGATATTTAAGCCCGCTAATAATGTGATCAATTATTTGGACCTTGGACACTTAATGTTGATCTAGAGTGGAATTAAGTGTGGGCCTAACCTCTAGGCACATGATGGGAAGTGCCTAGGGTTAATAAATATAGTGGCTAAGTCCCTTTTGCTGTCACGGGTAACACATTCCATTGCTCTCTAAGTTTGCTCCATTGAGAACCTAGGATTAGGAGAGCGTGATTAGACAAAGGAAGTTCTTAGTTTCTCGCTACAAAGGGATCGCATTCTACATAAGTCCACGCACAATCAACGATGTCTACAACAAGTAAGTGACTCTACAAATTATTTTTCAATTGATATTCTAAATTCATGTAATTAAATCTCATTAAATTTGTGCTTACACTTTCTTATTCTTGTTTCTTGTTCTTATGCTTGCTTCACGGTTCTTGTTCTTTTTCTTCCGCATATTTCTTGTTTTTGTTCAACATGGTTTCTTGTTTCTTCTTGTTCTATATGGTCTTTTTATTTCTTTTGAATGTTTCATGTTTTTTTTTATCTGTCTTCTTATCTCTTGTTTTACATAATTTTGTTTCTCCTTGGGCTCATTTCTTCTTTTGCATGTTTCTTCTTTTTTTATTTTTTGTTTCTTGCTCCACATGATCTTTTTATTTCTTGTTCTGAATCATCATCTTATTTCTTTTTCTTCTTCTGCTGGGTGCGTGATCTTGTTTCTTGTTTCTTGTTCTTTTTCTTCTCATCTCTTGTTCCACGTGATCTTTTTGTGTCTTGTTATGCGTGTTTCTTTTTTTTTCTTCTGCTTATTTCTTGTTTTTGGTTCTTTTTCTTCTTATCTCTTGTTCTACATAATCTTGTTTCTTCTTGTTAGTGTTCCTCCTTCTTTTGCATGTTCCTTATTCTTGTTCTTCTTGTTTCTTTTTCTTATGCACGCTTCAAGTTTTTTGTTCTTTGCATTTTTTTTGTTTCTTGTTACACAATCTTCTTCTGTGTGATTTTTTTCTTGTTCTTTTTCTTCTTATCTCTTGTTCGACATGATCTTTTTGGTTCTTGTTCTGCATATTTCACATTTCTTGTTTCTTCTACGTGATCTTGTTTTTTGATCGTCGTGTTTCTTGTTTCTTCTTCTTCTGCTTGAACTTGTATCTTGTTCTGCTTGATTCTTGGTTTTGTTTTTTTTTTTCTCTTTTTCCTTCTTTTGCATATTTCTTGTTCTTTTTCTTAATTTTTACATGCTTTTTATGATCTTGTTTTATGTTCTTGCGCTTCTTTTCTTGTTTTTGTTTCATGTTTCTTGTTTTGCATGCTGCTGTTTTTTATTTTTGTTGCTATTTGCTTATTATTATTATTACCACAGTTTGGCTTAGTATGTTTTTTTTTTTATCATTAGACAAAGCTCTAATACAGAGACAATAGTGGTTTCACCTGATCCCTACTACACGTTGCACCATAGTCAGAGTAGTATTATGAGTATGGGTTAGTCTAAGTACATTTTACTACGAGTATTAGAATTTTCATTTATTGATGAGAAATATAATATCGTTCACTCTTTCATTTTTTTTTTTTATAATATTATGTTGATCTTTTTTTTGTACTTCTATTCTCACTCTACCTACTTCTGTGAGATACAAGTTCTGTTCATTTTAAAGTTGGATATGATTTATTTTTAAAAAAATAATTTTAAATTACTGAAAATTGAGATGTATACTTTAAAATATTAAAAGTATGTTTGATTTTTTTTTTTTAAAAGAATTTTCTATTTTTTTTAAATATATTATAAATTTATACTATATTTGAAAAAATAATTTTTTTTTAAAAAGAAATTAAACATACTCTAAATCGTTCAAGATAAAACAAAAAAGAAATACAAGACTGCAGAAAGCATCCCTCCCTTGCTATATTTTGTATGGAAACTGGTGTCGAGATCCATATTTATAGGGATTGTGTGAGGAATTGCGCATTCTGACTAAGCCCGTTAACAATTTTTGCCCTGCTTACAGTTTTTTCATTACACACAATGTTTTATTTGTCTATTTACAAGGAAATTGATTTTATGGCGTTAATTGTTACCCAAATTTTATGATTTTGCAACAATAATGTTATTACCAGCACAACTGTTAGGATCGAGTTTCAAATTGATATGGTGCTAATCATAATACAAGCTTTATCTAAAATAAGAATATTTTTTAACAGCATTTTTTTTAATTACCATTTATAGTTGAATGATGTCCGTTTTCTTTTGCTTCGAGAGGGATCTTATGACCAAAATGTCCACAGCAAGCAATGCTTGTTAGTCTTCATTCTGATATTGCTTTTAACTAAAAAATCTAATCAATTACAACAGCTTTCCTTCTTAAGAGAAACTCCATAATGAAAACAAGGAACAAATTTAGTTAATCTTCACCAATAGTCATACATTTATTTCATGACATGTTTGTTCAATTAGAGGACCTACAAATCTTCCTAACTTCTCCATCATTCCCAGTGAGCACATTAAGAGAACTAAGCTTAACCATGACCTCAGCAAACCTCTTTCTAAACAATTCAGCATCAGCTGCCATCTGTTGCACAATAGGGGTAGTCCTAAGATCAGCGATCAAATGAGAATCCGTAATGAGCAAAGACTTCTTTCTCTCCACCAAGTTCTTGAAGAAGAGGTTATCAAGCAGAGTTGGTGTCTCATCAAAACTCACAGGGGGGTTTCTATACTGAGGAGTCCCTGGGTCCTTGCATTCCCCTTTTAGTTCATTAATCACTGGACCAGGAAGTTCAGGGTCTGGTTTCCCACTCTTCTGAAAGTTGTTCAACCTTTCCACAAACACATCACAATGAGCATAACCAACCGAATGTGCACCAAGTAGGACAACCATTTCTTCTGCATTGAACCCTTTTTTATTGAAGAGTTCTAACATTTGATCCATGGACCAGTTTGGCAAAGGGAGGTTGTTGTCTTCAGCAACGGTTGCACGTGAATCCAATCCATCTCTTCGACCACCAAGGGGTTTTCGAGGTGGCAAACCAGCCAGTGTCATTGCCTCGTTGGTTGCAAATGCCAGTGTGTCAGCACATGAAACTGTTTGGGGACACTGTTCCTCTAGTTTTGTCTTTATTTCATCGATTAGATCAGCTCCTTTCAGGAGTAGACCGTTGAACATTGAGCTTTTCTCAACTTGGTCCCCACCGTCTCTTGAGTAATCTAGCAAGACCGATGCGTCGCATCCCTGTTTTATTAATTCCATCGTGGCCATGTTCAGGTTAGAAACTCATCATAACATGATCTTATAGCTACAAGTCTCTCCTCATTGATGCACTCTGAAATAATGACTTTTATCCAAGGAAAAAAAAGTAACACAATTTTGTCCCTAAAATTAATACCTCATTTGATTCTTAGCATTACCGAAAAAAAAAAGACAAATTTATTGATGAATTTAATAATTACTTTGAATCTTTTCATGTTGTTAACTGACATGATATAATCATTAAAGATATAAAGATACAATTGTTATTAATTTTAATCAACGGGACTTACAACCAATTAAAGTGACTCATTGCTTGATAAAAATGGTCTAATTTTTCTCTTTAGCATGATTATATCACGTCGCTTATCAACTTAGGAAGATCTAAATATGTCAATTTAACTCTTAATACAAGCAAACATTAATTAATTTAGTCTCCTAAATGTCTATTGCCCTGAAGACCAAATCAGTTGATGACTGTTAAATGTTAGAATTAAACTATTTTCATAACATTAGAAATTACTTGCATGTTTATAAACTCTTTGAATATAATTGCTTAAATTTTTTCATGATATGTTTGTTCAATTTCCTTAAGAAAGCTGACAACAATAAATTAATATTTTTTCAAAATAAGTTAAACTAAATATATATTAAATTGACTTATTATATCAGTTTTAAGCATCAATTGACTTACAATAATCAAAATTATGGACTTAATTTGATTTTTCATGATTAAATTGATAAATAAAGTTAGTTTAAAAAATTACGTACATTTTTAACTAAAAAAAATTGTATATAAGTGTTATATTTATATTCTATTGCAATTACGAACTTTGGTTATGATATGAAAAATTTCGAGAGAAAAAAAGACAAGGATGTGTAATGGTATAGAAAAGCTTACAACAACGAAGCAGTCATGGAACTGAAGACGAATGAGGTTAGCAACTGCGTTTGGATTTTTCTTAATAGTATTAGCGAGCACATCAGCCACAATTTTTTCTGCATTTGGGCAAGTGTCGCTGTAGAACCCTTCCCTGAGATTAGGATTCAATTGATTAGTTTGTTTATCATCTGTCTTGTCCTGTTCATATTCTTGTGGTGGTTCTTCTACACGACCTGGAAATCCAAATGGAAATGGAAATCGAAATGGTAATTGTGGGTTATGTAATCCTTCTGCAGCTTTGGAAGGAACAAGGAACAAGTGGAATAATAAAAGGGACGTAAGAAAGATTCGTGTCATTTTCTTGTCAATAATAAAAACAACTAAATGTTTCTAATGGGGTTGCGATGGCACCAAAGGGGAACAGAGGTAGGAGAACCTTTTATAACCGAAGAATGTGTTTTTTTGGAAATCTTGAGGTTGTTATTATGGACAGGTGGTTCCCACGATGTGGGAGATCTTTTTGATGTTTTATTTATGTTGTGGTGTTTGATTGAGGAAGTCAAAGGATGGTCTAAGGCAAGTTGTGTTGGCGAGAGCCAATAGAATAGAACATGCAATGTCAATAGTTTGAGGGTGTGAATATTATGAATTTGTCTATATTTAGTTGGAACCTTTATTTCCTAGTTGCTTGCTTATCCGTAGGATGGGAAGTTTGACCAATATGTTAGGGAGTCAAGCAGCTTGCTAAACCTCTCTTTTTTCCCCCCCTTAAATTCTTGCTCGTTATAGGCAGATGAAGGAATTGGCAAGGAGAATTGGTTGCTCTAAACATATTAGAAAACCGAACCGGCCGGTCATCAATAATGAACCAATGTAGAACCAGAAAAAGAAGAAAAAGATGACTTGATAAAAAATTTATAATATAAAGAGAAAATATAAAATAAATATATGAGAAAAAAAGGTATACAAAAGTCAAAACCTAACATGTTTTCATGAGAAAAGATAAATTTATTGTAATTACAATAGATGCTTAACACTACATATACTAATAAAAATAGATGGTGGTAAAAATTATTGTATACAATCACAGTAAAAATCCACAACATTACATGTTAAGCATCTATTATAATAAAATTTTAGTAAGAGTTTTAAAAAATATTAATCACCATTAGTTTGAAGCATATAAAAATAATAAGTTTTATTTTAAGAAAAAATTATTCATTATACTTTATATTCTTAATATAATATTTTTTATAATAAAATATTTTATTTAAATGCTTAAATCGGTTTTAGCTTTTAAATACCAAAGTCAACAAAACAAAGCAAAAAATTTAACTTTGGCTAGTTAGTTTGAACTTAGTCCTAGGAGAATTAGTTTCGAATATGGCATTATAGTTTACGACCAAGTATGAGATTCTTGTCACATTTAATTCTAAAATCCCAAAGTTATTACGGTTCGAATCAAAATGACTGACACATGAGACATTAAAAAAACAAGAAACCTCAGATTACATTTACTAACTTTTGCCGCTCGTCTACATTCAAGTGGCATTAAACTACATGTAGCTTATGACCAGTGATGGCATCGTAGCTATTTAATTTGGTGGAATTAGTCTATGGCTTTTGCTCTTCAACTTAGTATCAATTGGCCAGTATTGCCGTCGGAGATCCCACAAAAGATACCCCACAGGCATTATTGCCACCAAAAAATTGTATTATAATCATCATCACAATTTGTATAATCATGCTAAGTGGAGAATGTTTGTGTTTCTTGAATGAAACAACAAGAAGATATGACAAGTGCAACGGTTGCACTTAGAAACCTTCTCATTGCATTCTTGCTTCTCAATTTCCTTCACTATTGAAGAAGTTTCATGATCACAACTATGGCTTCTCTTACTCAACTTCTTTCTCTTTTCCTCCCTCTTCTAGTAACTTCATGTGTACCTGCTGAATCTTCCCTTGAAGTTTCTATCAAATCAACCTACTTGGAACCTTTTAATTGCTCTACAAAGATCAGGACATGCAATGCCTCACTCTACCACATAAGCTATGATCTCAACATAAATCAAATAGCCAACTTTTACTCTGTTAATCCATCCCATATCAAACCCATAATGCGTGGGACCAAACAGGATTACCTTATAACTATACCTTGTTCTTGCAAAAACACTATTGACCTTAGCGGATATTTCTATGATACAACCTACAGAGTGTTGCCTGATGACACTTTTGTGGACATCAACAACCTTGTTTTCAGTGGCCAAGCTTGGCCTATTGATGGAGAATTGGTCCCAAATGAGAATTTAACAATACATCTTCCATGTGGGTGCTCAGAGAAAAGTGACTCTCAAATTGTTGTCACCTATACAGTGCAGCGGAATGATACTCCCACATCGATTGCTATTCTGCTAAATGCTACGGTTGATGGCATGGTGAGTAGGAACGAAGCTTTGGTTCAGAACCCCACATTCATTGATGTTACTTGGGTGCTATATGTTCCTATGGAATTGAATGGGTTACCACTTTCCAAAGGAAAAGGTGACCATTTCTCTATCTCATCCTTTACAGTATTTGATTATGCATGATATTTACTTGTTTACTTTCATCTGTGAATTGGGTTAATTTAGTGTTTTTGTTTGGCGTACTGCCACAACATAATGATTCATAAACTAAAAACTACACTAAGCTTGGAATATTGATTCAGCATATTCTGGACTAATTCCAAAAATAGAACTGTATCCCACGATGATAAGGAATATGATTAAAATTATCTTTTTAAGACATGACAATCTTCCATTTACTTCCATCCTCCTCTATTTCTTTTTATCCTTCAAAATTATTGCAAATAAAGGACACGTTTTTTAATAATCTATTTCTACTTCCTTACATAATATGTTTCCCTTGTTTCAATCATAGAAATTGGTTTAATTGGGCAATGAACTTGTAACTTTCACCGATTGTTGTTCACTGACCGGTGAAGTTTAGAAAAATGTATAGAAAGAAAATAAAAAGATGCATTTATGCTTGAAAGCACTCTAATTTCTCTAACTTGGTTTTCCCTTGTTTACAGGAATGAAACTCAAGTGGGTGATAATCATTGGCATCTTAGGGGGTGTGGCAGTATTTTCAATTATTACCTTAATCATTCTCATCGTCGTTGTCAGGATAACCAGAGCCCATGAAACCAGAAATAATGATCCGAATTCTCTCTCTAAAAGGACAATTTCCAATAGAACTGTTTCCTTAAAGAACCGAAACTTTCATACAGAATTTATGGAAGGTAACTTGAAAAGAAATTTTAGCAAGCAAAAGCAACTTATATTTCAAAAATACAGTTTTCAATGATATCTAAACAGCTCTACAAGGAGAACAATTGTTGCTTATTCGTGGTAAATTTTGTGTAGATGCAACACAATTTGAGTCAGAAAGACCAGTAATTTATACTCTTGAGGAGATAGAAGATGCCACTAACAACTTCAATGAAAACCGAAGGATTGGAGTTGGTGGATATGGGAGTGTGTATTTTGGAATGTTAGGGGAGAAGGTATGAGAATTCCACTTAGATTCTTTAATGGCCTCAATAATACAGGCACATTTTTTTTATGTGCTAACTAGAAATTGGAAAATGGTAACTACTATAATTTTCAGGAGGTTGCTGTGAAGAAGATGAGGTCTAATAAATCCAAGGAATTCTATGCAGAACTCAAGGCCTTATGTAAGATCCATCATATTAACATTGTAAGTAAATTTTATGAAGTGATCTTTGACATAGGCTTAAAAAAATCTAATATTTGATTATACTATAGATATAATCACTATTTCAGGTGGAGTTGTTAGGATATGCTAGCGGAGATGACCACCTTTATTTGGTGTATGAGTATGTTCCAAATGGATCTCTCAATGAGCATCTTCATGATCCATTACTGAAAGGTATATAATGACTCTAAGATCTATTTGCCTTTCAAAATTTATGAACCTATGAGATTTGTTCTAAAATGCCATAGACCAAGAACAGTTGAATAAGGTGAACAATTGATTGGACCGAAGTTAGATAATATATCAAGAATTCTAAACCATGGCACTGGAACAGGTCACCAGCCTCTTTCTTGGTGTGCTAGGATTCAAATTGCACTGGATGCAGCAAAAGGCCTTGAATACATACATGATTACACAAAAGCACGATACGTGCACCGTGATATAAAGACTAGTAATATTCTTCTTGATGAGAAGCTCAGAGCAAAGGTACTTACGATAAAAAAAAATGCCTCCAATTTAAAGAAAAAATAATCCGGAACTAGTTACAGTTTTTTGTACATGACACGTTAACCTGAATTAACTATTCAAGTTGTCATATGATAACATTAACATTTATACGTAGTTTGACAAACAAGTTGACCTTCAAACATTGTACTTGTCTTTTTAAATATACCATTCCTCTCCATTAAAAAAAATACAATTAGCAACAAATTTTCAGTAGTGATTTGGTGGATATTAAATTTATTTCATTTATTTTGTAAAATTATATTGACTTCTAATCCAATAAAAAATTATAGCAAGAGAAGCATAAGAATATTTTAAAAAATTATTAAAAAGAATTTATGAAAAATATTATTTCAAAAAAATTGATTTTTTTTATAACGATATGTGATTCATATACTTAACCTTGCCTGGTGTGAAACAAGATTCTGTTTTACATTAAGAAAGTAACATTGAATCAAGTCCATGTACTTACTCAGTTCAAACCATTTACTTGACGTTTGATACGTAGGTAGCAGATTTTGGACTTGCAAAGCTTGGAGAACGAACCAATGATGAAGAATTTATAGCGACAAGGCTTGTTGGAACACCAGGCTACCTTCCACCAGAGTAGGTTTTGTGCTTTCCAATCATGACTTGGCTCGGTGTGTTCAATAGATAAATAGTTTTCTTGCTATCATTACATGCTTAAACTCTAATTTTTCATCTTACCTTACTATATTTCACTTCCTCCTTTTAGATCTGTGAAGGAGCTTCAAGTGACCGTGAAAACGGATGTATTTGCATTTGGTGTAGTTCTATCAGAGTTGATAACAGGCAAACGTGCGCTATTTCGTGAAGCCAACAACATGAAATCTCTTATTACCGTCGTAAGTCAAACTTTTTTTAAAGAAAATTAGACAGTAACGGCGAGAGAAATTGAAATCAAGATATGATCAAAATGATGCCTACAAAAAATTTAATAATTTTTTTAACTGACTAAAAATACGTAATAAAAACATAAATTTTTATTAGACATTGAAGAATATTATAAAATTCAAATAACATTAATATTGTAATTTTTTAAATAAAAAATTACTCGTTTTTATTGTATGTTCTTGTACAAATTAAAAAAATTTATTATTTTAAAGGGAGGAAGATGATCTGTTTTTTCATCACATTCAGATTGGCCAAATATTCCAAGCGGATGAGCCAGAGACTGCTTTAGCAGATTCCATTGATAGGAATCTTCAACATAGCTATCCTATGGAAGATGTCTACAAGGTTAGATTCTATCTAAATCTTCTATCTTCATTCACGTACATATATTCCGGTTTATTTAATATCCCTTTACAAGACTCAATTGATATTTTGAAAAAAAATTAAGCTTAGACACAAACATTTGATTTGATAGATAGCATTTGAACATACCATTGGTGGTACCTTTGATTAACAAAATTTACTGTGTCTTTAGAGATAATGTTGCATTTCTCATAATGTATATCTGTGCCCGTTTATATCGATGTAGCAGATGGCAGAACTAGCTCATTGGTGCTTGTGCGACGATCCAACGGACAGGCCTGAAATGAGGGAGATGGTTGTGGCATTGTCACAGATTGTAATGTCCTCCGTAGAGTGGGAAGCATCACTGGGTGGAGACAGCGTCTTCAGCGGGGTATTTGATGGAAGATGATGAACACTCTTTGTTAATTGTATGCTAATCCTTGTCTTTGCTGTGTTATTATTGTTAATATATTAATCTCTTGTATCTAGCTAATAGAGATTTTGAATAGAGTAGAATATTATAGGATTAAATCGTGATATTGACTCCTTAATATACCAAAAAAATGTTTAAAAAGATGGAACATGTAACAATTTTTTTGCCTCTCAAACATAATTGAGGCGAGTTAAAACCGCGAGCAGAATAAGAAGCTGCTTGAGTGATTGGGGGGTGAAACGCACGATAATCGGTTGCATCAGCGTTAAGTTTCTGATCACCTTTACAGATATTTTAAGTGAGATAGTTTTGTTGGAACTTCTATGCAATTATTTATTTAAGATAACTAATTAAGTTAAAATAATCTTGTACTAGATTTACTACGTATTTGAGAGTTATATTTTTATATACTTTAAGAAAATATTTTAATTTGTATTTTAATTATAAAACTATTGTTTAACTTCTTATTTTCAAAAATTTATATAAAAATAACTTTTTAATTTTAAAATATTTCTCATATAAATTTTAGACACAAGAAATACATGAAAATAAAATAATATTTTAAAATTAAATTTAAAAATAAAAATAAAAGACATTTGTGCAAAATAAACAAACTCATTTATATTAATTTAGATTTTTAACAAAATTAGTACTTGGCCCTATAATGATATATTCTTTATTCAATCTATTTATTTTATTTTGAGTCACTAACTTTAAAGTATAAAATAGACAGTTCTTTAATATATTTATTTATATTAAAATTGATCATAAAATTTTATTTTTAAAAAGAAGTATAATTTTGTAAAAATTTTAAAAATATTTTAATTTAAACATGTCTTAAAGGACAAAAATAAAATTTGTTACAATTAAGGAGTAAATGCCTTCTTTTTTTTTTGACAAAAACTTAATCACGGTACTAAATATATTTTTGTACCATTTTCTAATGAAAATTGAAGGTTTGATTTAGTAATATGCACTGATTTTAAAAAACCGATTATTTTAAAACCAAATTTTATTACACAAATTGAAAAGTTCCATTTTCATAACATGTTCAGATATTTCACACCAACTTTTTACTACACAATTTACTGAAATAAAATTGCAAATTTAATTAGGAAGACCGTAATTTTCAAAATCTAAATTGCTTCAAAACCAATAAATAAAATAAGAATTTATTTTCTCCCTTTGATGCAGCAACGGCGTCGTTGTGTGACAGTCCTCCTTCTTCTTTCTTCTTCGTCTTTGTTGACGGTGACGCTAATCTGATTGGATCCAATCTAGGGATTGGTCACAGCCCCAAGCAATGGCAGGAGCAGCCTCTGCTCTGTTCCTTCTCGATATCAAAGGCCGCGTCCTCATCTGGCGCGACTATCGCGGCGATGTCTCCGCTGTCGACGCCGAACGCTTCTTCACCAAACTCATCGAAAAACAGGTTCGGTTCCATTCCTCACTCTTACACTAAAAACATTCATTCTCTACACTCCGAATTCAACTCGTTTTTCTTCATCTCTGAAGGCCGATCCGCAGGCACAAGATCCGGTTGTGCACGATAACGGTGTGACATACATGTTCATACAGCACAGCAATGTTTACCTCATGATAGCCACCAGACAAAACTGCAATGCCGCTAGCCTTCTCTTCTTCCTGCATCGGATCGTCGATGTATGCGTTCTTGTCATTTTAACCTTTTTAATTGAGAATTAAGTGTGTTTTGAATAATGAGCGATCAGTGCGATCCGTGTTTTTGTGTTAGGTGTTTAAGCATTATTTTGAGGAATTGGAAGAGGAATCGCTTAGGGATAACTTTGTCGTCGTGGTAAATGCTGACGTGACTTTGAATTCTAATATTTTTGTCTTGATCAATTGAGTGAATGATTTCATTGAACTGTGTTGTTTTGGTGATTGGATTTGCTGTGTCGTTGATAGTATGAACTACTTGATGAAATTATGGACTTTGGTTACCCCCAATATACTGAGGCGAAGATTCTGAGTGAGTTTATCAAGACTGATGCTTATAGAATGGAAGTTACGCAGAGACCTCCCATGGCTGTAACTAATGCTGTGTCGTGGCGCAGCGAAGGGATAAACTACAAGAAAAATGAGGTAGCCTTTAGAAAAGTGAAGAATCTATAGCATTTTGAATTGTAATTTGATGGTTTATGTAACCAAATTGTACTTTAATACTTTGTGTTCAGGTTTTCTTGGATGTGGTGGAGAGTGTTAATATACTTGTCAATAGCAATGGTCAAATAATTAGATCTGATGTTGTTGGGGCATTGAAGATGAGAACATATTTGAGGTTTGCTTTCTACTACTTTCCTTGAGATATGTTGAATTTCTAGGTATAGGTTTAAGATGGGCTGTTAACTAACTAGGTATTTCCACTGTTGATTGCTCTGTCTCAATTATAAAATGTTGGCTTAGAGTATATTTCATGCCGATGTCAGTTTTCTGGTTTTATGTTTTGGGTGCTTTTGTTGCTGTGTCTACTAATGTGTGCAGGGTATAGTACATTATCTGGGGTTATTGGAGAGGACAGAAGGGGTAGATTAGGGATCAGAGAACCAAGCAAAAACTGAGTCTATATGTAAATAATGTAATCTATTTTAAAAGCTTAAATTTGAGGAATTAAAATTAAATTTGCAATATGGACTTGAAGTATGTCACTTTCTGTGTATATTTTGTGCTGATTACAAAAGCTTTTGGTTGCTTTATTCATTTGGTGCTATTGAGGCTCTCTTTTGCAGCTCATGCTACACACCTATTTGAGATATTGCAGACAGGTCCAACCAGTGGATCCATTTTTACTCCCTATACTTATAACAGTTGAGAGTTGTTTGGAAGACTGCATTAACTGTGAAGTAACTATTAATTTAACTGACTTCTATGATAGAGTATGTATCTGAAAACTCAAATATGCCTCTCTGATGCAGTGGTATGCCTGAGTGTAAACTTGGCTTAAATGATAGAGTATTATTAGAGGCACAGGGTAGAGCAACAAAGGGAAAGGCCATTGACTTGGAAGACATCAAATTTCATCAGTATGTATGCTTAACTTGTCTTTACAAACAGGTTATTTTGACTGAAAATTTGGATACATTTTTTAAGCATGTTTCCTCTTGATGCTTGTTCTCAAATTATGTCTGGCATATTATGAAGGTGTGTGCGATTGGCTCGATTTGAAAATGATCGAACAATTTCCTTTATACCACCTGATGGGTCATTTGACTTGATGACATACAGGCTTAGTACACAGGTTCATCTTCTCTAGATGTGAATTAAGTTTCTGTTCCAGGAAAGTAAGATTAAAAGCATTTTGAAGTCTGTTGATTCTACCATCTCTTTTTTTTTTCTTTTTTTTTCAGGTTAAGCCATTAATTTGGGTGGAAGCAAATGTTGAAAAGCATTCAAAAAGCCGGATTGAGATTATGGTAAAAGCTAGGAGTCAATTTAAGGAACGTAGGTACTGAGATTTTTTCTTTTCTTATATCTGTTGCCTTTTTGCCCTCTCTCACTGTGATGATAGAAGACGGAACCATTTCCCTTAAATTCATGTAATGAGGTTTTTGCTCAAGGAGTTGGACTGTCCTAAACGTCTTTGCTTCCCCAACTAATAGAATTTATTTTATAGCACTGCCACAAATGTTGAGATTGAGTTGCCTGTGCCTGTTGACGCAACCAATCCAAATGTTCGAACTTCAATGGGATCTGCAGCATATGCACCTGAAAAAGATGCATTAATCTGGAAAATTAGATCCTTTCCTGGAGGCAAGGTATGAGTTCTCTTGGAAATGGCAATCAATCCTTAAATAACACCATTCTTGATACCTCATTTTGATTTTGATTTATTGGATTTGGTTTCTCCTATTTAATACTTTCAGGAGTATATGTTAAGAGCAGAGTTTCGTCTTCCCAGTATAACAGCTGAGGAAGCAACTCCTGAGAGAAAAGCTCCTATACGTGTGAAATTTGAGATACCATATTTTACTGTTTCTGGAATACAGGTATTGATACATAAGCATGGATTTCTTATATTCAGAATATTGCTAGGCTATTTTTTCAGCATTGGAAATATTGTTAGCTTCTATGTCTGATTAAATTTGGGTGAATTTTCCTTTATTCTAATCAAATATTATTAATCTCTTCCTTCGGTCTCTCTTCATTTGCCTTTTGTTGTATACTGATAGAAACTTTTATCTTTGCTGACGTTTCAACTATTTCAATGGGTTTTTTTCACAGTTCAGTAGATACCAGAAATTCACAAGAAATGTTTATAAAAGTAATATTAAAATAGAGAATATTTGATAGTGGAAAAAAGAACTTGACATCAGATTAAGATCAGAAACTAATGCACTTGATTCTATGCCATTGTCCATGATTAATAGTTTCGGGAAGTAGTTTGTTTGAACTATGTGAATTGCACAAAACTAGACCATCTAGATGAAACTACTGCAGCCACATGATACATTGGTGAAATTAAAATTTGCCACATATTTTGACGGTGTTGTTCAGTTAGCTGAACCTTTGATTGGGTTGATGAAGATGGTAATCAACCTGTAAATGTTTTGGTTTTATAGGTAAGATATTTGAAGATTATTGAGAAAAGTGGGTATCAGGCTCTACCATGGGTGAGATACATAACAATGGCTGGAGAGTATGAACTAAGACTTATTTAAGATCTTGTATCTTTTTTGGTTGCTTCAATTCCACCAAATAATCGTGTCATCTTCGGTGATCGATGGCTTTAAACTGGTGGCCGGAAGAGGAACGCATGAGAGAAATTAGTCACAGCTTATTTGGCCTAATCATCTGTCCCATTATGATAGTTGTTTTGGCAACAGATTGTAAGCTGCTCATTGTCTTTAAGCTCATTACTAAAACTCAGGAATTGGCAAGTGTAAGACTATCTTCTGTGAATCTGTGTAAGTCTTTGGTAATTTTTTTTCTTTGGGGAAAGTGTTTGTCCCCCCCCCCCCCCTCTCCCCCTACCCCTCCCACTTTTTATTCACGATCTGTCCATCATTTCCCGTTGTCTTCAAATTGTAATTTGATTTACATCTGTAAGAATTCTTAGCTTTTTTTGTTTTACTAAGATTGAATATTTTTTTCCCGCATTATGTTGACAACCTGGCCCTTTCATCGTATTAATATTGTACCATACCCCTTTGTAGTTGATAACCGAGTACCATTAATTCAAGAAGTTGACTGCATGTCAATGGCAAAAAGTAAAGTTGGGTGTTGTATGCTTGAAGTTGTGCGTGTAACACATGGGTTATCTTCAGAGAATATAGATAATTTTCATCTGGATGTTTAGCTAAAAAAAGAAAAGAAAAAAATAGCTCCACTTACTGTCCCGGAAACAAGAGTTCAATGGCGCTTAATGGCCAACAGATTGTGTATACTTCGACAAAACATTATAACCGTAATGCACTTGTGCGCTATTCAACAGTCTAATCGCAATATGTATTTCCAGAACCTTGGATAGTTGTCAACTTCATAGTGGAAATTTCCCGCCCACTTTTTTTTTCTAATTTTTCTCTATACTGGAATTAATTGGTTTTTTCAATCTTGCACTTGCAAGGTTTCTGCTTCTAGTTCTTGAAGAAAACCAAGGCTTCTCTTTTGAGAAATTATTGTATGGTCACAGATTATCACAGATTAGCAAAAATGTGTATTTTTTTTATGCCATTTATGAAAACTTAAAGAAAGAGGATGATGTAGTTAATAAGAAATACACCTAGTGTTTTTTTGGAAAAACGACACAATAAACACCGGAAGAATTTTATCCATGTTTTGTCCTAATTTACAATCTATATGTAGGCGCGCGCGCACATCCGTGAGAGTCCATATGTTGAGCTTGGGAGATGTAAGCAATGTTGAGAAGAAGGATTCAATTCCTACAATCCCTAAAATAACACTCGGATCTCTTAACCTCTCAAACCATGAACCAAAAAAGGAAAAATGTTTAGTACCTTGATTCTAGATGGACTAAGCACTGTTCCGAAAGAAGTCTTCAAGGGACTGAGAATCCGTCAAGGAGGGGGTGCAGTTTCTAATTCTCACCCTCAAATTTTATTAAATTCAATTAAAAATCATTTAATAAATTGAATCAAAAGACAAGATTAATGCAATCCTTTTTACAATTGTAGACCACATTATTTATCATACATATTCTATGTTGCCTTGGAGTTGATTAAGAAGTCTTATGAGTTCAATAGATTTGAGCCCGTTGTGCAAACTATTAAGCTGACGCTAGCTACAGAGGAGAGGTTATTATTTATCATACTCTTAATGAAGGTAACGAGTTTGCTAATTGCTTGGCTGAAAGGGAACCTTCTTCCCAACAGTGCGGGAAAATTTTAATTTTTATTTAAATAAATTTAGATTTACTTAATAAAAATAAAATTAAGCCGTTCAGTTTTCGCATTAATTGGAACATATCCGGATCTCTTATGTCATATAATTTTCTTTATTTTTTATGTAAAAATAAACAAACACATTAAATAAACTTTAATGTATATTTTATACTTTTTTCACTAAAGATATCTTTAATTAAATATTAGAGACTAATTATATATATATATATATATATATATATTGCTGAAATAAATATATCTTTCTTCATAATTAATATACTAAAAAACTTAATTACTTATTAATCAGGTTGGACTTATAAATATATATATAATTATATTATTTTGGATTTAGAAGTCCAAGAATAAAAAATAAAAACTTAATTTTAGACAAAAATAAATGCATTATAAATTAACTCACAAGCTAAACAAATTTAAATTTTGTTATGAAATATTCATATAATTTTTTTATTTTATTTCTACGTCACTCATCCTTTATCACATATTTTAAATGATGTGATAAGGCGGTACTCCAATCATAACTACATAACATAATTTAAAGAATAACATTATTCTCACTAACACTTTCTTATAACGATTTTTTGCGACTATTTTTTTTTTCTCTATCACATCATTAATTATATCTAACACTTTTTTTTTCTAAATGATATTATGAAAAAGTGTTCTAAGAATAACGTTACTCTTAAGTTTTTAATACATCTATTCACGTTCCTTTTTATCATTTGAGAGCCTAATCAATAGTTCAATGAATTCATCGTCCTTGCCCATCATGCTAAGCCTAGCATACTTTGGATCAACACCAAATCGCTGTCCTCCTCTAGCACGGATCTTCAATTTTCCCAGATAATTCTCACAGTTTTCTATGCCCTCCTCGCACTTCAACCATGCAAAACCTGAAAGAATTAGAAAAGTAAACATACATATTACAACCACACAATAAGTTGTAGAAAATAAAATATACATAAAAAGGGAAAAAGAAATAAGGAGAAAACTTACCAGGATATGTTTCAGATGTCTCATTAGTGAAGTTACAATACGCCCTTGGATACTTGGCCACAGTGAAGACCTTGCTTTGTTCAATAACTAGCCTCAATTTCTCCCACCTTTCCCTCAAGATGCGTTTGCTATATTCAAAGAAGAGCTCAGATTCCACGGACCCAAAGTTTTGGTAACTATCACAAAGCACTCCAATGATCTTAGCAGCTCGAGTTTGGGATTCTTTTGACACGCCAATGGAGCTCATTTGCACATATCTGGTCATCTTCTTGGCAACTCCAATGTCCTTCACAATAGCCCACCTTCCCAGCAAATTCAAAATCAAACATATTTGAATAAGAATATTTGAACTAATTAATCACATAGCAATGGCACGGGGTTCCAAGTGCTTAATATTAAAGCTCACAAAATGAACTATCCAATCCGTATTAAATTAATGTGATTTAAAGCTTCCAATTTTGCTGAATTAAAAAAAAGTCTATTTTTTATTTTGATTTTAAAATAGTAGTTCTAAGTTTAAGGTAAACCTATATTTCACAAAAGAATCATTAGTCAGCCTAAACTCGATTGAATATTGTTCAGACAAGTCTAATAAAAAAAAACTCAAAATCAACTCGACCCTAAAATTTAAAATCCAAATCCTATGTGACCCATTTTGCCTGCTGTACTTAATATTACATTTGAAGGGAAGATCAGCAGTTCACTATTTATTGAAATTTAGCTTTTTTACGAGAAAGAAGTGGACGACAAGAACCAGATTCGAGACCACTTTTATGTCATACAGACCGTAGTGTCATGTCATATACTGACAATTCCAATAAGCGTCCGTAAATCATTGTAATAAAAATTGAATTGGACTGGCGGGTTTCATCGGTTGAATTCAAAATTGGTCAAGTTATTGGTAAAACCAATCAAACCAATTAAAAATTTCTTAAAATTGGACAAAAATCTGGCCCAAATATTTATATCAATTTCTCTCATCATGATGCATATTTTATGATAAAACCTTGAACACACACTTCTAATTATAATTAACATTTTAAAAATAAATTTATGAAAATATTTTTATCGAATTTCAAAAATTGTTTGTTTAAACTAGTATAAGAAGACAATGAAATAATTTTATATTGAAAAATATATTCTATTGACATTTATTAAGGTATTTATATCTTAAAAGAGATAGAAAAACAGTGAAAAATATAATATAAAAGAAAAAAAAACAAATAAAGACAAAGGATATTAAATAGAAATCAATATTAACAGTATTTATATATATTATATCTTTGTTAGGCTAACTACTCACCCAACACGGGAACCAGCATGACCAGTGCATTTGGAGAAAGTGAAGAGCATGATATCATGGTCAGCCTTGTGAGTAATGGGAGTGTAATGTGGCCAGTAATAGGCAAAATCATGAACCAGCTTCCCTTCAGCTTTAGAGCTAACAACAGGTCCCCTAATAGTTCCATCAGGGTTGTTTGGAGAGGTCACCACTTCTATGTAAGGTTCATTTTTATCATACTTAGCAGCATCACCACCCCATTGATACAACCCTGAACGCAAAACATCAACCTCATCTTGGTATTCCTGCATAATAATTTCAACTTCAAACACATTAATCATTGTAAACGTCAATTTAATATAAAAATTATAATTAGTAGTGATAAAATAAACATGAATATATATTCATGAAATCAAACACACCGTTAGATCTGATTCTCCGTTTGAAAATTAAGTACCTTCCATGAGAAAAAATAATACTAACAGCAATGATGTTGTGATGTGAGGTTGACCAAAGGGGATTATCAAATTGGTAGACACGAGAGAGACACACCCATGTTACCCATGTTTGAACATCTTCATGTGTGTACATGGATGTGTTCGTTGCATGTTTCTAAACATGCCTAGTGTTTCTAAAAGACATGTCTGTCACATTTTTGGCCCCCAAAAATGGCAAAAAACCATTGAGAGGCTTCATTTGAAATTTCAATTGCATTGCATATCTCACGGTACAGGTGCGTCACAGGGAACAAGGTCAACTCAGTATTCTAAGTTGTAACCGCCATATCAAAGGCCCGCTCTTGTTGGTTACCAAAACGGAGAAATTTGGCAACAGGCATCGCCAAGAGACACGCTTTTTCACAACAAATGCCAATGGATTCCCATGCATGACAACTCACACTGCCATAATTTTCTATTCTTTTTTTTCCTTTAGGGGATAACTCTACTAAACACCTAATTTTATACTAACGTTACCATTGAAAATACACTTTAATTAAATATTTATTGAATAAATTCTTATTAAATGAGTATTTATATTATATATTTCATTATAAAATTTATTACAGTGAATTAAAAAATAACTTATTCTAATACAATGTGAAATATTTTATTTAATACAATAATTTACAAGAGTAATAAATTATTTTTATAATTTAAAAAAAATTGGTAACCGTAACTCTTAAAATTAAATTTATGTATCCAAAAATAATTTTTTATTAAAAACATTTATTATTTTAAAGATATAAAACTATCATAAATAATTTTTTCCTAATAAAACATTTTAACATTAGTATTTTTCATAATAACTAGTGAATTTTTCATGTACTAGTATTATTAAATTAAAATAAATTTTACATAAAAAATTTATCTATAATGTATTAAACTGAATAAATTTAAAAAAAAATATTTCAATTATTACTAATAAATATTAAATCAAATGAAATTAAAGAGATAGATTTATAAGATTAAAAAAGTAAAATTTAAAAAATTAAATGATTGATGCCAAAAAAGGCCAAGTGATCAAAATAAGAAAAAAAAATTTAAAAATAATTCTTAAAAATACTCATTTAAAAATTATTTTGACTCAGAAATTCGCTCTACGTTTCCGTTAGGCTCTGAATTTTTAAGTCAATATCGATCTTTAATTTTTGGCGACTTGACTGTGGGTTTCACAATTCTAGTTTTGACCAAATGGTTTTGACTGAATTTCATAATTAAATTTTATCCTCTTCAACTTAATTAAATAAATAAACGGACAAAACTTTAATCATTAAAAAATTCTAGGAATGAAGAACGTTAGGGACATAATTTTTTTAATATATTCTTAATTATTCATTAATTTTTTCTCATGTTCAAATATTGGATAAGGATAAGAGTAGTTTTTAAATTTTTTATTTTGAAGTTTTGCAAAACAATAGTTATCATGTGATCTTAAAAAAAAAAACAATATTTTTTATCTTTTAAATTTAGAAAATTATAAATATGAAAAAATAAGATTTAATATTCAACTTTTAACATTTTTTGCATGGTTTTATTCTTAAATTGGTTGTTGTTCCTCCTAAACATTAAAAAATATTCAACTTAAATCAATTTAAACTCACATATTATTATAAAAACAATTCTGAAATCAGTTCTGAAAGCGTTTCATATTAGTAAAAAAACATTGAATATGCTAAGCGAATAAAAAATTATAAGTCATACTTGTTACAGTT
Source organism: Abrus precatorius (assembly GCF_003935025.1). Lineage (NCBI taxonomy): Eukaryota > Viridiplantae > Streptophyta > Magnoliopsida > Fabales > Fabaceae > Abrus > Abrus precatorius. The sequence goes on along the minus strand of NW_020874406.1, from coordinate 23,804,958 downwards.
CGAAACAATTTTCAAAATGCAAATCATTCTCTTGGTAAAACAATAATGTATAGTTAATTGATCAGCGAAAACATGAACTGTTAAATCCAGAGTAACAAATTCGTGCAAATATGGTTACATTTCTTCAAAGATGTTTAAAATATATAGTATATGGCGGCAAATGGATCTAAATCATGTGTTTTTGTGTACTATCTTTTTCTTAAAGAAATTGTTTGGTAAACGCTCTTCATGTGAAAAATATTTATTTAAAAAAAGAAAGAAAGGAGGGATAGATATAATAAATAACGTAACTGCTAAAATAAATAAAATATGTTAAATATTTATTTAAAAAAGAAAGAAAGAAAGAAGAGATAGACATAATAAATAAGGTAACTGTCAAAAAAAATGTGAAATAAGTAATGACTCAGTAAAAGAAATTAAAAATTAAAATGATGTTTAATTTCATAAATGAAAAGATAAGTTTGAATGACGTGTGAATGGATATAGAGAAAAAAGGGTATAGTCACCGAGTAAAATGGAGCAGCAGCGACAACGTTGATGGGTTGAGGAGCCTCTGAAGAGAGAGCAAACAAAGCAGCTTGGAAGAGCTGAGTGGCGCCAGTCCCCACCACGATGTGTTTGTCTTGGGTGACAGCATTGCCAACCACATTGTGGAGCCTTTTTATTGCATCTCTTAGCTCTCCCAACATGTACCAACACACGTTGCTTGGATCACTCAAATAACTCATCAACTCACACCCTTTTATCACCACTGTGCACTCTTCACTCTTCTTCCTCCAATACGACCCGAACACCAGTGGATCACCCCTGTTGTCATGCCACAATTCACATCAACATTAAACTTCACTTCAAAATATGAACAACTAAGATTGAAGTTAATAAAACCATAATAATAATAATAATAAAACACATGACATGACAGTAGGATCAAAAGGAAAAGGAGCCAATGAATTACTTCTCAAGGTCGAGGAAGGAATTGGATGAGAGAGTGGAGAGGGGCATTGTTGTGCCATTGGAACAAGGGAAGATGTTCTTGACGACCACCATTCTTGAATTCTCTTGTTTTTGTTTCACAATGGGATTCTTGTTTCCCCTTATTTGGTAGAGCTGTGTGACTGCTTCTTAGGTGTGTGATGACTGATATGTGCATTATATATATATACACATGAGAGATACGTGGATGGTGCGTGAATCTAAACTCTATCCTTTTCTCTCATTAATTTCTAGGAGGAATTTTTTCACGTGAAACTCGTCCCAAGTTTTATCAAGGCATGGATTATGCTTCCAAACAAAAGTGATATATTAAGCTGAAAATCTAAGTTAACAGTAAGTTTTTCGTTTATTTAACAAATATTATTAAAGTAAAAAAAATTAAAGTTATATTGCATTATTGTTAATTTTAAATTCAATAAATTAAAAATAAATATTTATAAATGATAATAATAATAATAATAATAATAATAATAATAATAATAATAATAATTTTATTGTATTAATCAAATCTAAATTTAAAAAAATGATTTTTTAAAACAAAAATTATCAAATTTTTCAAATTTAAAATTTAAATTAAATTGAAAAAACGTTTAATGTAAATAAATGAAGAAAAAATAACTATTAAAAATATGTTTATTTAAGATATTTTTAAAAATGTTGTCTTTTAAGAGTAATGACTCAGATCTAATATACAGAGATAAAATAAAACTTGAAAATATTTTCTTTTTGCTGAAAATCATTTTATCAAACACTTTAATTTTGGTTAAGAAAATTGATAAACCAATTAAATAAAATATCCAACAATAACAATGTCTTATGGAGAGTGAGGACAAATGTTGGTTGAAATTGCATACCAACCAAACTAAAAAATCGAACTAAAAAATAAAGTAATGGTCATTAGATGAATCATAACTGTTATTCTATATACATACTTTTAAAAATATTTTAATTTTTTATATAATTGAATATTATTAGCATAAGCTTATAATCTTTGTGCTAAAAAATTAATTTTTGTTAGAGAAAGCATGTATTAACAATGGCTAATTTAACAATAAAGTGTTAGTAAATGACATTTCTTTATAGTGTGACAAAAATAATAATTTTTTTGAGTCTATCGTTTAAAATGTTTAATAATATAAAATATAAATAAATAAATATTAATTAAGAGAGAGAAAATGTTGAAAGGATTTATTTTAAGAAAAAAAATTATTTTTCATATTACATGTTAACCAATTAATATTTTTTGTGAGAAAATATTAATAATATATAATTTTTTTAGGAACCTTATTTATTTAATTAGAGACCTAAAATAAATATTTACCATAACAATAGAATCTCTTGATTGGAATCTTCTTTCAATCAATGAGAAGTTGAAACCGGGACTATTGACAGGAAAATAAATAAAGTAAAATAATATTAACGATACATGTTCCTAAAGGCCAGTCCCCAAATTCTATGGATAAGTTTAAAGAAATAATATTTAATTAAGGAATTTATGATAGAATATATATATATATATATATATATATATATATATAAGAGAATTTATAATTTATTTTTGACCTTTTATGGGTCTATTAGGCAAAAACAAATAAGATAGGAATAGTTAATAAATGAAAAAATGTCAAATAAAGGTATCATAATTAAGCACATTAAAATTTTAGATTTTAGTATGTTTTATTTATTTAAATTCTTCAATTATATTTAAATATAGATGATAAAATTCAATTTTATTTTTATTTCTAAATATTTTGTAATAAAAATAAAATTTTATGACTTTCTTAAATAATTTTAAGACATTAATAATTTATTATTTTCTAAAATAATGAGTATCGTGACATATATTTTTTTTTTATTATTTATGACCTATTTTTTCATTTTTAAGGCAACAAAAAAAAAATAAAACAATAAAGTTTAAGAAATTAAACAGATAAAAAGAAATTAGTTAAAAACAATAGGGAGAAATTTGTCAAAATCACGTTCAGTTAGTAAAAAAACCTGCTAATATCAATAGCATTAGAAAAAAACACTACTAACTACTTATTTCAGTTACTTCAATAAATAATATTATTCTATTAAACAAAATTTTCAAGTAATAAAATAAACTTTCAGCTAACTGCTTATTAAATATATTCTCCTTATCATTTTTTTAAAATAATTAAAAATTTTAAATAGTGTAAAAACACAATATTATATTTAACAAGGCAATAAAGAATTTTTTTCAATAATAATAATAATGAGTTGAAACCGTTACTGAAAAATAGTTAGCGTAAGAACAAATTATAAAATAGTGGAATAAGCATGTATTAAAAAATATTTTTATTTTTTGTCCAACATGCTTCCAAGTTAAATAATTTATCAAATATATTTAAAAAATTATAGGCTATGTTTATTAAAAGGTTAAAAGGCTGATTTTAGCTGATTTTTTAGGATAAATTATTCAAATAATTTATCGAACTAGCTTATAAAAAAAAGGGTATAGAAATATAAAAAAAAAAGGGTATAGAAATATATTTTTTTTAACAGACAGACACACACACACACACACATATATATATATATATATATATATATATATATATATATATATAAATACTTCATTAAAATATTTAAAGTCAAATACTTCATTAAAAAAATAAAATTAGTATAATATTTCAAATAAATTATATAATATTAAATAAAAATATATAATAATATTAAATAAGGCAATAAATTAGGAATTTAAATAAACATTCCATAAGAACAAATAAACTATACGTGTAAATAATATTTTAAGCAGCGTATGAAAAAAAATGTTACTAGTTAATAATATAAATTCACTTACCAAATGCTTTTATTTGGTCAAATGACCTTGTAAATTAATTAAATAAGTCATAAACCATATAAATAACTTCCCAAATACAGTGCACTAATTGAAATCTATTCTGTATAAATAATCAATTTCACATCAGCATTGAATATTATATTTATTAATTTAAATTTATAATTACAGTAATATTGTTAAATGGTATATTCATCACTTATAATAATGTATTTAGTATTCCATGTTAAATAAATTTGACTGCAAAATACTATTAAATTTAAAATTTATTCAAATATGATGAATGTAAATAATATTATTAAATATTATATTCATTGATTATAATTATTTATTATTCGGTGTATAGCCTATCATATAAATATATTTAATTATTGAATATAAAAAGCCACTGTCATAAATTAACTACCTCAATAAATGCTAAAATCTAAACTTAAAAAAGTTTCTTTTTTTTTATTATTTAGAATAAATGTAGTTTTAAAATTATTTTAAAATAAAAATTTAAATGTAAATTAATATAATACATATAAATTCATAAATATATGTAAATAACGTATTTATGAATTTTTAAGTTTATCCTTACTTAAAATAAACAATTATGTAATATTTTAATTTTAAGTATATATTTAAAAGTATTCTTTTAATCATTCATAGAACGTTTAGCTGTAATAAAATCTATAGATTAAAATAAGTACAAAAACTTAAATGTATATGAACATATTTCTAAATTTATTTATTAAAATTATGAGTTAACAAATTAATCTAAATATTTGTTTATAGAATTTTATTTTATGCATTTAGTTATATAATAAACTGAATTTATTAATTACGAATTGAAGATATTATTTACATTACATATAAATTCATAAATATATGTAAATAACGTATTTATGAACTTTTAAGTTTATCCTTACGTAAAATAAACAATTATGTAATATTTTAATTTTAAGTATATATAAAAATATTCTTTTAATCATTCACATAACGTTTTACTGAAACAAAATCTACAGATTAAAATAAGTTCAAAAACTTAAATGTATATGAACATAATTCTAAATTTATTTTAAAAAATTATGAGTTAACAAATTAGTCTAAATATGTTTTTATAGAATTTTATTTTATGCATTTAGTTATATAATAAACTGAATTTATTAATTACGTGCTAAAGATATTATTTACATATATTTAATTTTTATATACAATTTATAGGATTTATATATAAAAAATAAAGTAAGTCGCATTTTTTTATGCATACCTAATAAATAAAACAGCATATCAATAAAATCAATTTTGTAAATCACCTAGATAAATTGGCGGGAGTTATTTTTATTCATATATATATATATATATACACACACACACACATCAATATAAAATTATTAATGAATATCGTTTTTTTTAAGTATACCCATATAATTTTTATTCATATATATATATATATATATATATATATATATATCGTTTTTTTTTAAGTATACCCATATAATCTTCGTATGTATGGATGCCCAACCTGGGAACTCGACGAAAATAAAATTTAATATAATTTCTTCCCTTCCATCCTTTTTTATCAAACAAAATCTAGTTTTATTTCGAATATATTAGTATTAAATTGAAGCCATAAAAGTAAGTTCCATAAAAAATATTGAAAGGATTTCTTTTAAAAACAATCAATATTGGTATTCAATCTTAACTGAACAGCTTATCTACTTTTATATTTAATTTGAGGATTATTTTTTACCATAAGTATTTTTAGAGTGATTTTAAATGAAATTATTTTTAAAATTTTTTTTATTATATAAAGTAGTTTTTTACATTATTTTTTAATTTAATAAAATTTAAAAATTATTTTACCTTATTACTTTATTTTAATGTATAAAATATTTTAAAATTTAAATAATATATTTACCAATATTCAAATTATGTGAACTTATATATATATATATATATATTATTTTTTTCCTTTTTTCATTCACTGATTAGGCTTTCGAAGTTCTTATTGAGAAGAATAATTCTTAGAGTGAGCTAGATTCTACTCTGACTGAATTTGATTAATTTTGAATGATTAATTTGGCGACCAATCAAATTAGGCTAAAATTATGTTGATGATGCAAGATCCAGTCAACCAGCAATGATGGATCACAAGGCAACAAACATACAAATGTACGTATTGTGACAAAAGTGATTAATGAAATATATTTTGGAAAGCATCTTGTTAATTACGAACATGATTGACTTGTATCAATAAAACATGGTTAATTTCCTTTTGAAAAACTTCCCCCCTTAGAACAAGCCTCATTCAAGTGGTGCCTGGGTTCAACTTAACCATTTCCAGTCATCAACTGAACCATGAACTAAGTGCAGGAACAAAAGGTAATTTTGGAACTTCCCCAAGCGACAAGAACCACTTAGGGATAACGTTGAATCAATTTTGGGTTTCTCATGGTAATGCTTCAGCTTGAAAATAAAAAACAAACATGTTGTCTCCGGTGAGACAGGCCTGGTTCGGAACACATGACTTGTGTTTGCACACAAGAGAATTTGTTTGACTCCCACCCCAAGTGATTCTCATGTGCTGTTAATCATCATGCATATGGCCCCCATGGCAGCACATGTGCACTCATATGTTTTCTTTTTTCTTTTCATTTTCAATATATTTAAAATTTCAACAAATTTTTCATTAATGCTTTTAATATATTTTTTATTTAGAAGAAAGCAAAGAAACAAAAAAAAATTATAATTTCAAAATTACAACACAATAATTTCTTAAAAAGTCACTCACGCTTAATTTGTAAAAATCTGATGCATTAATGCGTTATACGAGATATTAAAAATAAATAATATTATTATTAATGTGCTGAATTTTTTAATTTTTAACAAAAAAATTATTACGTGTACTTTTATTGTATATCTTTAAATATATATTAAAATAATTATTTATTATTATATGCACTAAATGCATTTATTAAAAAATAAAAATAGAATATTTTTATTCAAAATATTATTATATATGTAATTATTTAATATTTATTTTTAAGCAATTAAAAGTATTTAAGAAATTATATTTGATTATGTATTGATGCGTATATTTATTATCGTTATACAAACTACCATTTAATTACTTTATTAGTTAAGCAGGATGCAAATAATTTCTATCAACTAAATTGTACTAAAATAAACATTGTCATTTTAAGAATAAAGCTTGGGCCGATCTGCAACACTTTCGGCAGAACCCAAGTACGCCCGAAAAAAACAAACGGAGGGAAACTTCTGTAAGTCTATGCATTAGTGAAATTATAATTATTCCTATACATTTTGTTATTTAAATAACTAAAATTTGACGCTTAATGTGATATTATATATAATTATTTTTTAATTACTTTTTTTTTTTTGTATATATGCATTCCAAAAAATACACCATAAAAATATCTTGAGGTGTCTACTTGTAGACATTGACATAAAATTTTTCATTATCATAGAGTTTTTTTTTTTGCACGTGCTATTATTATTTAATCAAAATTGAATGTATATGTAAGAATATATGATAAAAATTAATAAATAATAATAAATTATTTAAAATCATTGTATTTAATATTATTATGTAATTTTTAATACATTAAATCCTATAACTTTGAATATATTAAAAAAATTATTTAAGAATGCGAGAATGTGTAAACTGCGAGGACCTAGGGCTACGATAGTAACAAGTGCTAAGCTAGCATTAGAGTTCAGTAGGCACTGTCTGTACGAGGTTTCTTCCTAAATAGATGCTTCTTCAAGCGTTCGAAAATACTGTCATATATTAAATCAAACGGCCCTCCTGCTCTAATGAATGCTACGTGATCACCCTCTACAAGCTTGTAATACCTGTTTCACCGAATACCAAAAATTTATCAGTGCGCAAAATCATTTCTCAGCAGAAAATATACACTGCTATGTATATATAAAAATATCAACAAAAATTTTATATACCAGATGCCCGATTGTAAAGGTTCGCAGTCTGAATCTTGCTCAACCAAGCAGCTGGGATGTTCAATTGGGAAGCGAGGATGAGTCATGGATATTGTGTTTAGTGCTCCATCATTTTCTTGCCAATCTTCATTCCTTCACACCCAATTAAGTTGCATGAGTTCAATTTTTTTAGCTTGTATAGCTTTGCACGTAATTAAAACTTAATAAATAACAATTTTTAGTTAAAATTATAATATTCAATAGCATCAATATAAAAATTATTGTTGTTATTATTATGTAGAATGTTGTATAGACTAATTAAAAATAGCATAATTTTTATCTGCTAAGCTAAGCATCATTAGAAGGTGAAAATAATATCTAATGCATATAGAAACACACATGTAGCCTTCATATGGGGGAGAAATATGTGGTGGATGACGCCACTGGCTCATCTGCAAAACTCTTATGAAAAGCAAAGGGGGAATTCCAAGCATCCATGAATGAACAGTTACACCCATGACTTTCCAAGAACGCTTGGTAGCATAGCTGAAGTAGTATGTGTTTGGAAATGTGTGGAGATGATAGTTGAGTCTTATAGAGCCTTGAATTGTGAGATCGGGGAGGATCCAATCTCCTGAAGCAAATGGACCTGCATTCCCTAATAGGCAATCAACAAGACCCAATATACCCATCTTTTTCCATGACATGTTAAAGTGATCTAAACCAAAATTGTAGCAGTTCTTCAACCGGGAAATGTCAAGCCAATCATAAATTATCACGCCAATGCGCCAAAGTTGTAACAGACAAATAGGTTTCAATGTTCTCCCATCTTCTGGCCTGCAACAAGCTCAAATTGTAGTGACTAGCTTAGCAGTAACATTTTATTATTTAATAATTATGAGTAACTTTTTGGTAATTAGCAAAATGTTGACAAATGTGAGTAAAGAAAATTTTAGCCCATATAATAATTTTGTTATAATTTATAATATCTTAAAATTTAGGTAAGGCAAGTTACTGAAGCTAGTGTATAATCTCCTGAAACAAGCTCCTTGCCAGAGTGTTATTGATATATTTTAATTATGATTTTCCATTTACACCTAATATGATTTTTTTTTAAAATTATTAATTTGTTAACCTTGTTTTAATGGGAAATTTAATATTGTCTTTATCCCATTACTACCTCAGTAATGGAAAAGAAAATATATACATACGCATTTTTCATATACAAGAAAATATTTCAATTTAAAAAGTGAGACGTTTTATTTTTTTGTTTTTTATATACAAGAACAATATGAGCTTAAAATTGACTTTACAACACTTGTTAACAAAATCTGTTTTTTTTCCTTAATCATTTTTTTTTGTAAGACTATTACATTATTTTCCTTCCTCAAAACATTTCAAGCCAATAAGAGTTAAGAAAACTATTCTTTCACGCTCACTTTTTAGCTGCAAAGTGAGTGAAGAAAGAAAGAGATACAGAGAAAAGAAAGAAAACAAAAGATATAATTAAATAATGTGATAAAAATAATGAATGTAAGAATTTGATAGTTAAGTTCAGAAAGCTAAAGTACCGGCCAGTTTTGTGAAGCAAACCATAGGCAAAAAGGGAACAAGAACTCACCGCATGCCATCTATATAGGTCCTTGTAGTCCCATTAAATGCTCCTGAAAGAGATATTACACTTAATATCCAGTTCTCTGAAGTGTTTTCATACCCCTTGAACGCCTGGAGACAATTTGAAAATCAAATTATCTTGTGTTTGAAGGGGGAAATAACAAAATATATGATGACTTGACAAATAACAAGCAACCTTATCAGCAAGCATTTGTTGCAAGACACGAACAACTTGTGCTCCAGCTGAGTGACCAACAAAGTGAACAGGGTGATCCTCGTCCCACTTTGGATACTGCCCTGCATTCCAGTTTACAATTTTACACAAACAAATCTCCCTTTGAGAACGTATCATCTCATGTGAATACATGACATTAACCCTTCACTTAGATGTCAATGTTTCTTTTGTACAGAAATAGTTTTCTAATATGTAACGTGTCTTCGAACCTCGTTGGTAGATTCGTCCAAACTGAGAGTGCCCGCAAGCCTTGCTGTGTTCTTCCTCGTAATCGACTTGGCCACCTTTTAAGTAATAGAACAATTCACGAGCTCTGACACAAAAACTCTCTGTAAATTTTAGTTAAATTAATTTCTATATAATTTATTTTTAATCATTGAATGTAGTTGATATGTTTATTTAAAATAATTTCAAATGCATATTTTACATTCAAACGTGAATTATAGTGTGTGAAATTGATTATTCTTGTAAATTAAACAAGCAGTACACGACTTTTACATAAAAAAGAAAATGTAAAATTCAAATTATAATGACATGTTTTTATAATTTTTTTTGGCGATGATTATAATCTTTTATTATAAAATGATAGTTTGTTCGAAACAATTTTATAATACAACCTTCTGCCGCGCGATATATAAATCTGCAAGTGCTTTACCATAAATATTGTACATTTAAAATTTTTATCGTATAACTCCAATTATATAGATATCATTTATGAATTGTATAAGGAAATTCTAACTTAAAGCATAATAATATTCCAGCATAATGATTTCATAATTTGTTATATATATATATATATATATAGTAAGCGGTATTATGTAAAGTCGTTGAATTTTTTTTACTTATTAAATGACTTTTTATGATATAAACAAACTATATGGTTTTTTATTTTTAGATTTTTAAAAATGTCTTAAGGGTGTATGTACTACATATAAATTATCGAAAAATAGCACCCTTTATTTGTTACTCTAAAAGAAGGCTAGAAAATAAAGAAAAGACAGTATATATTCAAGGGAAAAAATGGAAGGTCAAATAAGAAAGTAAAACAAATATATTTGAAAAATAAAAGCCAAAATTAAGAAAATTATCATGTGATAAATAGGAAAAAAATTAATATATATTATAGATAAATATATGATGGAAGATTAAATAAATAGATAGGAAGTAATAATTAAATATTATGGAATTAAAATAAAAATGGCATGAGGTCATTTATGTTGAACAAATTTAGTATAGATAATAAATAAGTAGGTATACAATATTAAATAAATGAAATAATTACATTTTAAATGAAAAATGTGCTTTTTCTCCATTTAAATGTTATTTAATTTTTTTTAATCAATAAAATAGTGTATTTTTAATCTTTATCAAGAACAAAAATACATTTTTTTTAAGTTTTCAAGAACTTCAAATAAATAAAATATAAATAAGTATTAATTTAAAAAATATCATATTTTAAATATTAGAAACATGCTTAAACCTTAAATAAATAATTAAATTATGAATGGACGTGCATTTGCTAATTATTTTAGCAAAAGTTGTACTGTGGTATTCAGAAAAGAAAAGGAAAAAAATTGGCTCCCTCAATTGGTTTTGGTTGGCCTTTTTTTATGTTCTAGCGTTGTCTAGAGCAAATAACTTACCTATCATAGATACTGGTCAAAGACCCCAAATGAGGGGTGAGAACCCTTTGATCTTTGTGCACTACTTCAGCAAAGTGGGATAAAGCACCTAATCTCTGATAAAGACGATTTTGTCAAAGAAATGGAGGGTATTCAATTATTCATTATTACAAGAAAAAGTGAATTTAAGGCCTAAAGAAGGGGTAAAAACACACTGGGCTCACCCCTTTGCCAAATGACCCAAGTCCAAAATAGCCATGAACCAACACAATAGGAGGTAGATCATCATCATGGCCATGGGTTTCTCTTTCTCCTTTCGGCACTTCCTTTTGGACCTCAACATTTTCAACGTCACCCCGTGAGAGATCTCCAGCAACAATAAATGACCTTAAAAGGTAAAACCCATAAAGTAGAAGAACCAATGAGCTCACAAGTAGCTCCACCAACTCCTGATAATTAATCCATAGTGTGATCATTTTTGTAGGATCAACACCCACAAGATGAATAAAAACAACTAACAAGTTACAAAAACCAAAACACCAAAGCATTCTTTTATCGGCAATAAACCCCCCAAAACAAGCCTGTTTGGTGCAGTTAAAAGAGCTCAATGCAAAAACTGTGTCAACAATTGAAGATTATAATACGCCAAAATTTCCTCTATGCTTCTCTATAAAGCCATATAATACAAGCTTATAAAAATATGACATAGTTACATTGAACTCCTACACCTACTTTGAAAATGGTCTGTTCTCACATTTTCTTCGTTTCTTACCGAATGACCAATCACAAAGGTATAATTTTCTCCAATCTTTAGTTGTCCACAAGAAGAGTTACAACGACTAGTTTACCTTGGCTGTGACACCTTTCATTGCACCAGGGGAATATGCACCCTAAAAACTAGACAACAAAATCGTCGGTCATTCTATTTGGATCAATTTCTAGATAAATAATCACTCAAATCTAATCATAAAAAAAGCTAAAAATTGAACTGAACCGATAATAAATGTAACTTTAAGGGGGAAATGGATCAACGATTTATTCAATTTATATTTTTTGAAATCAATTTAGAAATTTAGAAAAATTCTTGAACACTCTAATTCGAAATCAATAAATTGAAATTGTATACTCCACGGGTACACAATAGCTCGTCTTTCTTTATTCTTCTTTCTTGGGGTAATATTATGATCCGGCTTCAGAATACGTTTATAAAAAATAAATGGTTTGGCTATTATAATTGTGATATTGAAGAGGTTCCGTAGAACAATAGCAATGCTAAAAAATACGTGGCACGTGCCTAGGAAGCTTGAACAATTCATGATATTAATATTAAGAAGATTGTGTACACTATAAAGTTTGTGACAACCTATTGACTAAGGCTTAAAATATCCGAGTCCTACAAATTGCAGAAATGGTATAAAAATAAGGGAAATCGTGGGGTAAAATTTACATTTAGAAAGGTGAAGAAGGGGCATCTAACGGAATGAATGGCCTATTTTTTAATTTTGTTTTTTCATATATCTCTTTTAATTGAATAAGGGAGAGTAAAAAATGTAGAGCTAGTGATGCACTTCATTAGGTAATGTTGGAGGGTTCTTTCTAAATGCGTGCTTCCTACAGCGTTGGAAAATGCTGTCATAGATTAAGTCAAACTGCACTCCGGCTCTCTCCCGATTAATAATGAATAGTATGTGATCACCCTCCACGTACTTGTAGTACCTGTTTCATCAAAATACCATAAATTGAGTACACAATAATTTCTCAACAAATGATACACAGGTCAATTTAAAATAAATAAATCTTAAATTTCAATATTTCACATTACTCAATGGGTAGATTGCAATCAGAATACCCTATCTGGTATGTAAAATAAACTGGTACGAACGGTCCCCTAGTTTTTCTGACTTTACTAATGGAAGGGACTCAAAATTCATTAAAGGAAATGCATAAAAACAAAAATTCAAAAATTAATGGAACATAAGTATAGCGATTAAAAATTTCCAAATATCAGAATATAAATTCGATAGTCTAGTCAATTATCTGATTCTGTCAGCAACATATATCTATTCTTTTTGGGGGATAACATGATATATATATATATATATATATATATATTAATTAAACTTCAATTCAACTAACAAAATGAGGGCACTGTACTACAATAATCTCCTGTTAACCAATTCAATTTGTCCAAACCATACTGTACAATAAAAGCTAGAAAAATGGCAACAATTGGTTAATAAACTTTAATAGTTGTAGACCATATAATTTTATATATAAGGAAATAATGCAAAGCCAAGCTCTAAGGAAGCAGTTTTGATTAAGTTATGTATTACTATTGGACAAAAAGAACAAGATGGTAGTTTTACAGACCAGATGCCAGTTTGTACGGGTTGGCAGTCCGAATCCTTTTCAACCAAGCAATTAGGGTGTTCAATTGGGAGGCGAGGATGAGTCATGGATATTGTATTTAGTGCCCCATCATTGTCTTGCCAGTCCTCATCCCTGCACAAGCAATGACATAATACTTGATTGATTAAGCTTAATCAAAATTACAATTGGGGTATTACCAAAGGAAGGTAAAAATAGTATCTATTGCATATAAGAACCCACCTGTATCCTTTATAAGGAGGAGGAACATCTGAAGGATGGCGCCACTGGCACATCTGCAAAACTCTTACGAAAAGCAAGGGGTGAATTCCAACTATACTTGAAGGAACTGTAAAACCCATGATCTTTGTTGTACGCTTGGTGGCGTAGCTGAAGTAGTATGTGTTTGGAAAAGTATGCAGATGGTAGTTGATTCTTATAGACCCTTGAATTGTAAGATCGGGGAGGATCCAATCTCCTGAAGCAAATGGACCTGCATTCCCCAATAGGCAATCAACAAGATCCCATACACCCATCTTTCTCCATGACATGTTAAAGTGATCAAACCCAAAATTGTAGTAGTTCTTCAGCCAGGAAATGTCAAACCAATCATATATTATCACGCCAATGCGGCAAAGCTGTAGCAGGCAAATAGGTTTCATTGTTCTCCCGTCTTCTGGCCTGAAACAAACTCAAATTGTAGAGACTAGCTTAGCATTCACAGTCTGCTAAATTTACCTAACACATTGGTAATTAGCAAGATATTGATGAATGTAAACAATGGAGAATTTAGGCCATAATTATCGTGCTGTTTGTTGAAAAGCTCACGAAGCAGCACAGCCAGATAAACTTCAAAATGTTTCGTCCCTATTATCATTATTTGTTTTTCATTTCATTTTTATTCCGGTCATTACATGCTCTCTCAAACACTCCATTTCAAGCCTATAATAATAGTAGTTCTAAATTTAAGCATAAAAAAATGCTTATTAGAACTCACTGCATGCCATCTGAGTAGGTTCTTGTAGTCCCATTAAATGCTCCTGATAAGGAAGTGATACTTAATACCCAGTTCTCTGAAGTATCATACCCCTTGAATGCCTAAAGACAAAATGAATATCAAACTATTCAAATTTTGGAAACCAGAATAAATACATAAATAAACAGAAACCTTCATAAGAGAAAACTACATAGATCACTAGGACCAACCTTATCAGCAAGCATTTGTTGCAAGACACGAACAACTTGTGCTCCAGCTGAGTGCCCAACAAAATGAATAGGATGATCCTCGTCCCACTCAGGGTAGTTCCCTGCATCCCAATTACAAACAAAACACATTTTCATAAAATATTAGAAAACTATAAAGGGGGAAAAGGGAAAACAAAACTAAAAGCAACAACAACAAACATAACATAAAGATCTCCGAACCTAGTTCGTAGATTCGTCCAAACTGCGAGTGTCCACAAGCATTGCTGTGCTCTTCACCGTAATCAACTTGTCCACCTTTCAAATAATAGAACAATTCTCGAGCCCTGAGACAATAAAAAAAAAAGAGCTTTTAATTTTGTTGCAAAAACAAAACAAAACCGATGACTTGAACATAAAGACCAAGCTTTTACGCCTCAATAACTCACCTATCATAGACACTAGTTAAAGACCCCAAATCAGGTACAAGAACCCTTTCATCTTTCTTCTCTGCCCCAGCAAAGTACGATAAACCTCCCAATCTCTAAGAAAACAACATGGCAAACATAAATCAACCACCCAGAGAGTAATGGAACGACATCCATCATAAAACACCGAAACTGACAATTAAAACAACGAAAAGAAAAACAATAAGACTCACCCCTTTGCCAAATCCAAAAATTCCATGAACCAACACAATAGGAGGCAGATCATTAGCATTGGCTTCTCTTCCACCCCCTTTGACCTCAGGATTCACATTAGGCTTGTGAAAATATTCATTGAGCACCTGTGAGAGATCTCCAGCAACAGCAGAGCTAAATATGTAAAACCCATAAAGCAAATGAACCAACGAGCTCACAAACAGCTCCACCAATTGCAGATACGAAATCCATAATCTGATCATTTTCTCCCTTCTTTTTACAAAATCAACGGCCTCTTCCCGAACGCGCAAGAGCCTTCTTTAGCCTCAAAAAGAGAAAACCGCAAAAGAAGGCTCCTTGCAGCAGTTTAAAGGGTTAAAATCCAAAATCGTTTCAACCCCTGAAACATACAGAGACGCACCCTTTTACATAAATATAACATTAATTTTCATCATAGTTGAAACCGTATACAAGGAAAAATGGGGACTCCAGAAAGGCCCAAGAGGGTTTCTTCTTAAGCTTTATATTTATATATACACGGATTTGCTTGCTTCAGACTTTGAATGAAAGCTTTTCCCACAATTTCTTCGTTTTCTACCTCACAATTGGCTCACCCTTTCTCTATTCTTTATTTGTCCATGTGGCTGAGAAAACTAGAAGAATATTTATAAACAATTTTATTAAAATTAAATATATAAAATTTTAAAAAATTGAATCCCGAAAAAGAAGGGGCCGGTTTGGGAGCATGACACTCGTCCTTGGGGTGCTGTGCATACCAAAATAGTCAATGTGGCACCATTAAATTGAACAGAATCTATATCCAAAATAAAACCAAATATTCGGCTATAAACTAGGGTAAAAAAATGGACAATTAAAAATAGAAAAAGTAGGTGAACTTTTGTTGGGTGAATTTGAACGTGTGGTATTGTGTTAATTGAGCTTCTAGGCGTTTCTTTCCAGGTGGTGTGCTGTAACAGCTGGAAGATTCGTAGCTTCAAACCAACCTTCAACTGTATTCATCTTATCCATTCAGTGTTGGAATTGAGCGTTCCACCCCAAACAACAAAATCAAGTCAAATATTGTAGTAATAAATGCATGTTGTTGGCTGGTTGTTGGCTATTCCACTCCCAACGCGCTTTCAGGATTGTGGATTGGCACATTATTAGAACGTGTGAGTTTTACCAGGTATTATTGGACCTCGGGATGGGATGGGATGGAATTTGATGGATATTCAACACATCTTATCGAATGAAAATATATGTATATAATTATTGTTTTAAAGATTATAGTTAAAATCAAACATTTGATTTTAGTATCCCTTCAGAGATGTTGAACTACAAATAGACCGACAAATAGAGCGTAGCATACACGACTTCAACAAAAAGGTTGGTCATTTTGGGCATATCGATGTGATGATTGAGTAGCACATGCATGTTCCGTGTTATTTCTATGGACTACAATTAATAAACAATTAAACATTAGCTCCCTTTTACAAAAGGAGGAAAGAAATGAGCACCCATCTTATTCAAATTGTGGAAGTTTCGAAGATTTTGACTTGAGTTGCTGCATAAACTAAGTTGATTAGCATCTTAAACATCGAAGACATTATTCTATTACTTATTACACGTTTGATTTTATTCTTATTTCAATCGTTAACATAGTGTTACTCGCACCTGTTGACGTTTGAATTTTAATACATTAGAAAATTAGTTTTAGGTTATCAATTTTGACATATCTTGGCTATTGATTTTTGTCAACAGCTCAAATTAAGGGACAAGATTCCCACTTACAAAATTATAATAAATCTACTTTTTCTAAACCTAAATATTTTTTACACATACAAATATGGTGTATCATATTTCTTTGAAATTTTGAAGAATGTATCTCTTAAAATTAGTTTTGTGGTTTGAGGCAAGTCACCTATCACTATTTGTGATGGGAGGTTTTTTACCTTCAAGCATTTTAATCAATACACAACTTTGTTAAGTTGAGCATTTACGAAAATACGAGATAAGTCTATCACTGTGTGAATGATATTAGAGTAGTGTGCACATGGCATTGTGGCTTAATGATCAGTTTTACGAATTAAATAAAGTTTTATATGAAAAAATAAAAGTCATTCATATTAGAAAAAAAAATTATAACTCTAAATTTTTTAAAAAAGGAAATAATTATTTGTGTACAACTCAAAAATCACAAGTAATAATTATGCACGAAAAACTCAAAATATAAACAACATATAACTTTAAAATAAAGACAAATTTAATAAAGTCAAAATAGATAAAATAACTAGTACAAAAATTAGTGTAAAGTTACATCAAGAAAGTTAACTTGAAAAATAGTAAAAATGCATGTAAATTACTTTTATTGATATTTGTTAATATCAATAAATTTTACTCTAATATTTAAAAAAAATGTTACTTTTATTGATTCATATGGTGATATGTTTAAATTTTAAATCCTCGTTTAAAGTTTATCGTGCATGCTTATGTAATGACCATTGTAGAATCAAATATGGAAAAGTCTATGTTAATATATTGCATCTAGTTAGATTAAGTGGTAACCAACACAACTTGTTCTGTTGCATAAACAGAGTTATGCAAGCATCTTAAATACTAAATACAATCATTGGCTACTTACTACTCATTACACATTTGATTTAGTTCTCGTTCTAATTTCAAACATAACGTTTCAGGTTTGTTAACAGTTTAATTTCAATACATGAAAATAATTTGATTTTAGTTTATAAATTTGACCTATTTTTTGTATACTAATAATGATCATCAGTAACTATTTATGGGAAAAAATAATAATTTGTAAACAACTTGCTTTGTTGCACAAACAGAGTTGTGCAAACATCTTAAATATCAAAGACAATCATCGGCTACTCACTACTCATTATACATTTGATTTAATTCTTATTCTAATCTCTAACATAACGCTTCATGTCCATTGACAGTTTAATTTCAATGCATGAAAATAATTTGATTTTAGTTTACGAATTTGACCTATTTTTTGTATACTAATAATGGTCATCAGTAACTGTTTATGGTAAAAAATGATAATTTGTAAACAAATAATCCAAGAGCAATATAGGAACTGGTTAAGTTCACTTTAAGTTCTTTTAAGTGTGTTGTTAATTGTAACAATAAAATGGACATCGCAAAATCAATAATTTAGCATGAATGGTGAATATGAAATATGTAAAATTGAGTCAAACATGAAGGTTTTTATAATAAAACATACCAAATAGAATCTAAATTACAAAAAAGAAGCAAAACGAACTAGAATTAAAGTGTGAAAAGGTAAATGTGCAGGTAAATAAACATACGACTCCTTAGCAACAACGAATAATGACAACTGTGTGCCTCCAGAGAGCAAGTGTCTGGCGCGGTGCAGGGTTTCAGCGTGAACCTCCAAAGAGCTAGTGTCTGGCGCGATGCAGGGTTTCAGCGTGAAGAGATTTTTAGGTGCGGTGTCTGGGTGCAAAAAGTCATCCCCTGGAAAATGAAATTTTCAGGTTTTTATAGGCAGGCGGATCACCACCATCCACCTTCTTTTGAGGGCACTTTCTTAGTAACTATCTTTGTGCGTGCTTACTTCCAACCGCTGCTGCCCATTATCCACGTTTGCTTAATCGTGCTGGTGGTTGAGGCTCTTTCTATAACTGTTGTTGCCCACGATCTTTCTTCATGTTATTGAACCTTCGTCTGGTGGTAACTGCTGATAACTGTTGGCAATTGCTCTTGAACGTTACAATAACCTCCTCTTGACTTCTCTTTTCGACTAATTATGGGAGTTTGAGAGCTTATCTTGGCTTCGTGGACTTCAAATACTTTCTCTAATCATTCCTATTTTTCTCAAGCAATTATGGAGGGAATATGGAGCTCAACCAGTATTTGTGGACTTAGAATATTTTATGCTTTTTGGTTTTTGAGAATATTTTATGTTTCCTAATTTTTGAGCAATTCTGAAAAAGATCTAGAGCTCTTGTCAGGTTTGTGGGCTTAAAATGTTTTTTGGCCATTTTTGTTTTTCAAGCAATTTTGTGTTGCTAGGGACATAAAAACTCTCAAAAACTCCTCGAAGAGACTTTCAGTCCTATGAACTTAGAATATTTTTTGGTTATTCCTGTTTTTCAAGCAGTTTTAGGTGTAAGAAACCTGAGGGCTACTCAAAAACTTCTCAAAAATTCCTCTAGTCTAGTGGGCTTAGAATAATTTCTAATTGTTTTCATTTTTTGAGCAGTTTTGGCTATTCTTAAACATATATATAAATGATGTGAATGTATATTGGAGTTTGCACTTGAGCGTGTGATGAACTTTGAATGCTGGTGTGTATAAATGCTTAGGGACGCGTATAAATATACTTGTATATGATTGGATTGAATTGATTGAGCTGAAAAACAGGTTAAGAGTGTAATTCTGGGGCATTCTCACTGTAGCAAGAGGGCTCTGGGAAGAAGGCGTGAAGCTGTTGCCTTCTCGCTACAGCGAGAAGTCCCTCACTGTAGCGACAAAGCGACAGTTTGTAGTGCATTTTTGGGTGCAGTCTCGCTGTAGTGAGATTCTAGAGAAACCATGCAATTTCCTCTGAGATTTTCGCTGTAACGAGAGAAAGTGTTGCTGTAACGAGGTTCTCGCTATAGTAAGAGTGACACGACCAGAAGAGGATTTAAAAGGGTTAGGGTTTAGGGAAGTTTCATTTCTCACTTTTCCTTCGAGATTTCTTCTATTCTTTCACTCCCAAACCCTATTTCACCGATTAAATTACCTCTAAGCCGCTTAGGAGCAAGATTGGAGGTTGAATTTGTGAAGGGAATGCTTGAATGTGAGTTTTAATGGTTAAGGTTTCAGTTTCTCATCCCCATCCTCTGATTTCTCGATTTTCTTGGATTCTCATGGGGTTCTTCCCTGTATTTAGGACAAAGTTCGTGTGGAGGAGCGCCTACCTTGTTGTTTTGGTGTGTGGGTCTTCATTTGAGGTAAGAGAGGGACTCTACCCTATCTCATTTTCCTTGAAAACCTGTTTATTCACTATGTTTTGTAATGTGATTGAGATAGGATGTGTGGACTGATGTATTTTGATAGATAATGTGTGGTGGGTATGATTGTGATGATTTGAAAGTTGACTTTGAGTGAATTTTTATCAAGAATTGATGATTGAATATGGATGACATGTTGAAATGTTGTGTATGGAATGGGCATGTGTGTCATGTGTGGTGAATGAATGTGGGCCAGTGGGCCGTATACTATGAATGAATGTGGGCACTTGTGCCGTGTGTGTGAAATTGGAATGTGTGTGAATGGGGCGTGTAAATGTTGTTGTAATGATGTTATGAATGGTTTAGCGATACACTAGAGGTGTGAAAGATGTGGACGGTAGAAATACCTTGAGGAAGAGAGAGTGGTGGTGACACTAACAGTGCGCGTGGGTGCACCACATGCCACACACTTTCCTCCTGACTAGACATCTAACCACTACCTTTGCTGAGCGACCCATGATTGCCCACGCAGTATTCGTGAGGCGGGAGTAACCGACGACCATTCATAGTGTAAAACTGTGATCACAGTGTCACAATGAGCGTGGCTATGTGCGGTAAGTGCATGTGTGTGAAATGTTGGTGCAGTGAGTGCATCAGTTGTGTTTTGAATTTGAATAGATGATGAATAATGATTGTGACTGTGATTGATATGCTTGCCTTGTGAATGCATGATTTAACGATGTTAGTAAATGTGTAGTATTTGAGGTGAGTCTTTATATTTATGTGTGTTAGATAGTGTAAAGTACTTACCCTTACATTTATTTTTCAGGTGACCAAGACGATCAGCACCAGACTCAGTGAAGGAAGGAAGGATGAACTGCTATAGGACTTAGATTGTATTTTAAAATTATGATATAACTGAATTATTCCTATAACAATCTTCGATATAATTTTGTAATTCTTTGTTGTTTTGAACTATTTTATGAAACTTTATGATATGACCTTTTTATTTAAATAAAAATTTTAGTACTCCCATTTTGTGAAATTATTACTTGAAAATTAAATTAAGGTGTTACAAAATTAGAGATGTGATAAAAACCTCTAAAACTACTCTAAATTTTTCTTTTTCGAGTAATGGGTCTAATCTACCTTTTAGTGCTTCTTGGATTTAGGTTTATTTTTTTGCGCAGGAAAGAGGCCCGTTTTCTGACCTTTTAAAACTTGTCAAAATGTTGCTTTTTTCTATGTGATTTTTTAACTTAGAAAATTTCCTTACCCCAAACAGTAACTCAAGTTGACTAGATTTCAGCTTACAAAATTTAATGAGTTCAATCTTTTATTTCTTCACTGTAATGCATGTGTTAATTCTTTAAAAAAAAAACTTATATATATATATATATATATATATATATATATATATATAGTTTTATATTTTGGGCTAAAGATAACTTAGGATTAATTCTTTAAATATTATAAATAATATTTAGAATAGAAAAATTATAATAGTTGTATAAGATTAGTTGATTAATAATATAATAAATGATAATTAGAAAATATATAAATATAAAAATGAAAATTTCGTATTTAATATTAATTAATATAAAAAAATGTAAATTGATAATTCTTTTTATGATTAAAAAACAGATTTACATAATTATAAAAAAATGTAAAAGTCAAAAATTGAATGTATTATAATTGACTATATAGTAATTTATATTCAAATTAGAGTAGTAAATATTTAGTAAACTTAATATAATGAGTTATGGTAAAATAGAAGCAAAAAATAAATTTCATTGATAAAGATCATTCATATATTTAGGATAAAAAATCGGTTTAAAAATTTGTTTTAAAAAACTACAATTATATGAGAAATGTTAAATTATGAACAAGTAGAAACTTTATTAATTAATATTTTAAATTGAATGTGAATAATAGAAATTGAAAAAGTTGTTAAAATTATATTTTATATTTGAATAATGTGATTATGTAAGAACATATTATTGTATTATAGTTGATGTCTGTTATTAATTTTTTTAGTATAATTAATGTTAAAATTTGAAATTTTGACCATGTTGGTTTGATAACTTAATTAATAGTAATTCCTATAAAAGAAATATGAAAATTATAATCAATATTGTACTAACAAAAAAAAATTGAATTTTTTTTAAATGGCTCCATCTTCAGGACAAAATAGGATCATTCATTCTGAACCAGAGGATCCTTCATTATTGCGTTTACAGATGATTCATGTATCTGAACATATCTGAGATGGTCAGGTTCATCCAGCTGGTTTGGATGCTGTTCCACAGGAGATCCTTTCACATTTAGAGCTTGCCGGATTTACAGGGATTGCTCACGTATGTCAGTTTCCACTAAACCTTTCATTGATCATTGCATTAGTAGAGAGATGGAGGCCAGAGACACACATTTTTCACTTGCCTCCAAGCGAGTGCACGATCACTTTGCAGGATGTATCTGTGTTGTTAGGTTTACGGATTGATGAACGACCTGTGATAGCACCTATTGGAGGTAATTATCCTAACATTGTTGAGGAGAGCTTAGGAATTCGACCAGAACATGATGCTTTTGTTGGTAGCTTCTTGAAGATGAGTTGGTTAGACCAACATTTTACCCATGTTGCAATGCATGCACAGAGTCTTTTACATATCACCCAATTTGTTAGGGCTTACATGTTGCGGTTGATTGGGGGTTTTATGTTGAGCGACCACTCTAGCAGTAGAGTCTCAGTCAGGTACTTACCTTTACTAGAAGATTTTGTTGTCACCGGTGAATATAGTTGGGGGTCTGCAGTATTGGGAGTTTTGTATAGAGAGTTGTGCATGGCCACCAACATTGATCGACATGGTTTAGGTGGATTAGCTGCATTACTTGTTATGTAGGCATAGGATAGGTTTCCATTTTTAGCTCTTGGTAACCCCCTACGCAGGAGGTCATCTTCCATATGCTGCCAGGTAATTGTAAACATTTATTTGTTCAATTTTAATTAACATACTTTAAATATTAACATTATATATAATCTTCTGCAGGTGGTTGGCAAACCAAAGGAATAGAAAGGGGAGGAGAAACGTTTCGTATTATAGATATAAATTTGATATGCTTAGTCGTAAAGAGGTAACCATTGATTGGCATATGAAATTTTTGTCATATCGTACTTTTCTTCTCATTTTGAAATATGACTTGAATGTTTGTGATTTATTTGCAAATAATTTGGCAACCATATTCTGTTGAGCTGATTGATTCGTTGCCACCTATATGTCGTGAGGGAATGGATTTGTGGAGAGTTGTAGTGTCTCTTATATGTTTTTAGGTGTGTGAGTGGCACCAACCAGATCGAGTCATGTGGCAATTTGATATGGTTCAACACATACCTCGTGCTCCATACCAGCCAGATGCACTACATGACTTGACACTGAGAAGGAAGACATCTGAGAATTGGCAAGAAAAGCTTAGGGATGTCTTAGACATTTGGGAGAGAAGGAGAGATTGGGTCATGACTAATGACCCCCAGATTGGTCAACTAAGTTCTAACTTTGAGTATATGCGGTGGTATAGAGCTCACACTAGACGTTGGATGACAAGGAACGCAGCTGTGTCATCACTACTTGTAAATATAATGAAGCGTATTTAAACACCTATACTTTTTCAGTTATGTTTGGTATTGATAATATGTTAAAACAATTGTTTATATAGGGTGATGGCCTTGAGAGAGTCCACTACTTGATGACTGATGGCCATGATTCATTCACCTTTGATGAGATGAGAGACTTGTGTCAGTCTATGCTAGTTTTGAAGAATGATTTGGACTGCATTATGGAGCCCATTTCTTCATCTGTGCCTCCCATACAGAGTGGTAATACTGAGGATTCAGTTATAGATATGGGTCAACCTAGGGATCATAAGGAAGACAGGGGATTACAACGTAGATGCATAGAGGTACAAGCGACATAGTGGTCTCTTCCTCCCATACCTGAGCATGGAGAGTTTTATGTTCCGTCGCAATTTCCTTTTTACACACAACATTTTAGGCAACCTACATATTTCCACTCATCTTAGGCCACCCAACACCACCACAGACCCCTCAATCACCATTCATCAACACAGAGTGTTATATCCCATGTCTGTCACCATTTATGACCCCTACTTCATATGATGCATCTATTCTGACACCATCACCACCTGCACCTGATTTTATCAGTGGAATCTCATATGATATTTCATATAGTGAGGGAATAGATTTGAATGCTGACTTTGATGTTGCGTTAGATGTTTCACCTCTAGAGGTGCGTCGTAACCCACATCGTGGAGCGAGAGATCGGCCTAGACAGTGCATATTGATGCCACATCAGCACCACAAGCGGGACAAGGATAGAGCTTGATTTACTACTTTTACATATTTCTATTTATATATTTTAAATTTTAAGTACTTGCATATATGTGATTTACGATTGTAGTGATTATTGCAACGCCCTTAGCACAAGAATTTATTTATTTTTTGTATATAAACAAAGAAAGAAGAAATTACATTGTGAACAAATTAGCCAAAATAACACATACTACGACTTTATACATAATAGCTTTTATATTACTTATTTGGTGATATAGTATGACAATGACGTACATTGTGACCAATTTGATGACAATTACTACATCTTTGTCTACTTTGTGACTCAACCCAATCCATTTCGTTTCTAATACGAGTTGATTTAGGTCCTCCCTTACCTCTGATCCTCGCTTCGTCGGAAACTAACTTCCACTCATTGCATGTAACAATATTACTCTCATGTCCCAAGGGAAACCATTGTGATGAGTATGCATTGACGACATTTTGGACAGAGTAAACAAAAACAACATATTGCCAAAAGTCAATGCTTACCAATGAACAAGCTGCAATGACATGTGAGCATGGAAATCGATATGCTTGAAATCTTCCACATTTACAATATCTTCTACACAAAATAACAGTCCATTTGTTACCACCTCTTTGCGTGATAGGATTAAAGGCCTCTTCAACTTCAAATCTTATTCTTTCTATATCATATCGTCTGACTTGATGTGATGATGCTTCCTCTTGTTTTTTTACATTTTTAGCATCAGTTTAGAACAAAACCTCTTGCCAGCATTGAGGCCATTCATTGCATCCTCTCCACGCTTCACAAAATATTCGACCATTCGTTCATAAGTGCATTTTACCAAAGCAGTTATAGGTAAGTTTCTTGCCCCCTTCAAAACCTTGTTAATTGTCTCTGAAAAATTCGTGGTCATGTGTCCATAACGACGTCCTCCTTCGTCGTGACTCAATACCTTCCATGCCTTTTTGTATGAAATTTTGTATCCAAATTGAGTTGTCATCCTTTCTTGAATTAGACTTATAGGCAATGATGGTTCAAGATTAACCATCCTTACACGAAACACAACATAATAGGTTAGTAACTTTATGTCTCACAAGGCTTCACAATATATGGTGTTATGGAAACTTTCATAAATATAATAAAAATTTACCAATGATGCTTGAACAAATCAAATCTGAATCTAGTTTGGTATGATCTTGAGATATTGTTGGATTGAAACACGTATGCTTACCTCCACACCTTGTTATTTTCCATTTTGTTGATTTTTTAAGCAATGATGTTCTTATTCTCCATGGACAACCATTGTTATGGTTTAAACACCTCAGTGACCTCATATGCAATTTTGGTTGATTTTGATTCAACAACAAAATAACTCTAATATATTTTCATTGCATGTTATTTTAAGGCATTTCTAACTTCATCTTTGGACTCAAATAATAAACCTACATGTAAGGGATCTCCAATAACCCATGATTGATCTTCACTAATTTCTTCAGCTTCAATTTCTTAGTTTGGGTGTTCCCAATTAATATAATTGTAGTGTGAACTTGCATTCCATAAAGGTATTTCACCTACACCTATATATAAACAAACAACCATTATTCATTATTATAAAATTTTATAATTTAATCAATATACTCTTTAACTAACAATACCGTCAATATTTTTTTGTCGTAAATTTAAATTTGAATCAAATTCATCATTCACGTATGTATCTGATAAGCTGTCTAACGGAATATGTCCTTCATCAACATCATCATCACCATCACTATTGACTTCTTCATCTTCATGCTTATCCTCATCTTTATCTTCATAATTGCATAAATTTGCATATCTTTCAAAATACATACACTTATTCAATATGTTCGCCAGTAAAAATAAATCAATATTTATAATAATAATTTAATTTATAACTTCTGTATCATTTATATTGACCATGTCCATAAGGTTAGGCGGTGACATTGATAAGGTTAAGTCCAACATATTTGAGCCGACTCTTGAACTTTCACCAAATACAATATCCACATATAATTCAATAACAGTTGTAATATTTTGTTGTTGATACGCACTAATCATACAATCAATATCTTCATCATCATATATATCCAATGCAGTGTATTGTTTAGTGCTTGAATCAACCATAAAATGAGAAATTATTTTAGATATAAAATGATTATTACTAAGATTCAACTTGTCATTAATATTTTTTTTCAAATTCATAAAACTTATTCCTCTTCTTATCTTTATCATTTTTTTTGTTACTTTCAAATGTCACACCTTCATTTCCAACAACAATTTTTCCATTCCAATATACAATAACAAATAATCTCACTCATCCTACATTTATAAAAAATATACAATATTAATAAACAATTACAACTATACTTATTTATATAAATAATCAAATTAAATTATTATTAAAACATACAAACATACTACTTATTTCACATACGTATTCCACATATATAAAATAAATATTCACATCAAATATAACATTAATTTTAACATCACAATAATATTAAACATTTACTAATATATATTTTTTTAAAATTTTTTAACAATATATAAATAATTATTTTTTAATTCCAACATATACAAAACTATATTTACTAAATATTTATCAATTTTAACTAATAAATCATTTCAATTTTAATCAATTATCAAAAATACAAAAATTTCAACAAAATTTTCAAAATTTATAACTAACTAACCTTACAATTTTTTTGTAAGTCTTTCAAGTCCTGATTTCAAGCTTTTCTTCGTTCCAATTTTGATCCAGCATGGTAGGATTATATAGCCAAATTTTTATGGATATTAAGGTGTAGTCGCTGGCTGTTGTCCAGGGGGTAATATGATTTTCGTCTCTTATAAAGATGAAATTAATAGGATTTACACACGTGTCGGCATCTTGCTATTTCATTTTAAATGAAGATGAAATAGTAGTTTTGTCTGAATTAGAGATGAAAGTCTCTCATTGGTCCACGTAGTCCTCAAACGGCAATAGCACAATTCAAAATTTTTTCCCTTTTCACCTTTCTCATATTTAAAATTGCAAACACGTGTCATATTCGTGCTATTTCGTCTTTTTTTTAGACGAATTATATTAATTAAAATAATAAAAAAATTAATTTTATCTGACTTTTATGCAAAACAGGTATTGATATCACAAAAATTTGTTTCAAACAAAAAAAATAATTTCTTTTTTTTTTTTTTTAGTAATAAGTAATTAAAATAGTATTATTAACGTTGTTAAGCCAAACTAAACTCTGGTGAGGGTAGCTTTTGTACTTGGAACCACATCAATAACTTTATACTCTGTTATCGCGAATTGACATACTATGACTTAATCTTAATTAATTGTCATTGAAATTGATGCTCTGAAAGAAAAGAAAAAAAAATGGATATTCTAAATTAAATAGTTGACGTGACTCATTTGAGTCGTGGAGCACGTGAAAGAGAGAAAAATATAATAAACACTAAACCGGTGGAGAAGCAGGGAAAATTTTGATGAGTCATCACCTTGTCAGTGTCTATTCTGGAATCTTCCCCTACCCTAACACAGCCAATGTACTGTTGACATTTATCATATATTAAAACAATTAATGAAATAGAAAGTAAAATAAAATTAAAAAAAGTTTATTTTTCATTTTCAGGAAGTAAAACTTAAGACTATTAATTAAATTTTAAATTTTTATTAATTTATTTATATACTCAATAAAAAGTGTAATTTAAATTAATTAAAATAAATAAATATATTTTATTGAAAATAATATAAAAAATAAATTTAATATAAAAAATTACAATTTTTATAATAATTTTTAATAAATATTTTTATAATTATATAAATATTAATTAATAAATAAATAAACTGTAAAACTACCGGTCTCATTAAAATTTTTTCATTTCATCTCTCATATACAGGTCAATTAAAATTATTGAAATATTTAACTATAATTATATTTCATCCCATCTTATTTGAGTTTTTGTCCATTTCACCTAATATAAATGCAGTGATATTCTAATGATAAATTATGAGATGAGAGAAAATAAAATAAAAAAACCCTAGATAAAGGAGCATTTTTGCATATTTTGGTAAATTTTAAATACAAAAATTGATATTTTTAGTTAAAAAATTATTATATTCAAATAATATACATAATATATTTTTATTCAAAAAATTACCAATTTTAAATAACTAATTTTTACTTCATATTTATTTTATTTTTTTAAGTTTAAAATTTGTATTGAAACCATTTTTTAAAGCTAAGCCAATATTTTAAAATGCTTTTCACAATTAGTTTAATTGCATCAATTAAGATGCATTATATTAATTAAGAGTGTGGTATATATATATATATATATATATATATATATATATATATATATATATATATATATATATTATGCATTGTATTTTGAATAGAGTGTTTTTTTTAACTAAAAATATAACTTTTTAATGCTTAATATCAACCCTAAAATTTAAAATAAAAGTTAGGTATTTATTTATTTATTTATATATGGGTAATTTCAGTTTAGATTTAATTGATTTTTCAAATTTAAATTCGTGAAAAATTGATCCGATTCAATAACAAATATTTTTTTTTTTGCATATTTCATTTTTCAATTTATATTAAAGTAGATGAATTTATAAATACTTTTATGTACAGGACATGTCGAATAGTAATATATTTATACTTACAATTATTTTTACAATTTTTATAAATAAAATATATTTTGATCCCTATTTTGTTAACAAATATTTTTCATGACAATTATTTTTATAGTTATACAAGTTTAATTATAACAAATTTTTTAAATTTGTGTCTTGCAACACATGTAAAAATACATATAAAATAAAATATTATTAAAAAGATATTACATTATTTAACACATAAATAATATTAAATATTATAAGTTTTAACAAAATACTTTTTTATTCTTAAACGTTGAACCGTAATAATTTCCTTGCGGCACAATGAGATGACGGGGAAAAGGCACCCAACTGTGAGGTGCAAAAGTTTTATTTATTCATTGCATTCAGACCTCAGCAGTATTCCTTCCTAATCAATAACGAGGAGGTACGAGAGGGATAACTCGTAATATGGAAACAAGAAAAAAAAAATATAAACTTAATTTTATTTTTAAAAATAATATGTTTATTCCTTTATCATTTTATAAAATTTATTAAAATATTTTTTAAATATAATAAAAAACATGTTATTATAAAAATCTAATAAAGTATAAGATAAAACACATTTATAATGAAAAATAATTTATTTATGATCAAATATAAATTATTAAAGTATAATATAAATGTAATAATTTTTTCTTCAAATAAATATGTTATACCATATTTCAATGTAAAAATTTATTAATTTCTAAAAATGTGACTTTAGTCGCACATAAAATAAAATAATTATGTTTAAAATATAATTTACTGAGTATTTTTTAAGTAATTAAAAGTATTAAGAAGTGTATATGAGAAAATGCTTTTTTATTAAAATAAAGTGCTTTGAAAATTTTATAAAAATATTATTTTTATACACATATATATATTTTTTAAATGTTTATTAAAAAGTTTTAAATTTGTATTTAACTTTATATTTATTTATAATTTTTATATTTTATTCAGTATTATTATTTAAATTTAATTTAAAACTCAGTTAAAATTTTGATGTACATGATATTGTTTTTTTAAAATAAAATTTAATATTATAAGGATGATGATATAAAATTAACTTTTAAATTTTAATAAATATTTTAAATTAATTTTGATTTAAAAATTTTCTCTTAAATTATTTTGTTTATTCATTTTTATTCGTATAATTTTATTAAAATATACAAAAAATCAGTATTTTAAAGTAAATGCCATTTCTTAATTTATATGAAAATAAAACACACTTTTTTAACTTTTACATATCACATGATTAGAAGTATTTAAAATTGCTTTGTCTATTTAAAATGCATTTCATGCTATAACTTAACTTGCACGTTTTTATAGCAAAATCTATGTTTTCGGTGCATTTTAAATCATTACGTCTTGTCAATTTTCCATTAAACTACAGAGGAACGATAAATGCCCACGCCGACCAGCCTCAAGTGGCTTTTTTCCCCCCTTAAAATAATAATATCAAAAAAATATTTTTTCTTGATTTAATTTTCTTAAAATTTTAAAAAAATAAAAAAAATTAATTGTAAAGAGCAAGATATTATAAGAGTGCCAAAATTTATTTTTCAAGTGAGCCCGTAAGCCCAAAGCTCAACCAATTATGGGCATACAAACGATAGCCCAGTTCAGTGTGTATGAGAATTTCTAATTGGGCCTTAGTCCTTTATTTGAAGAATCCGATAAGATGCTTCTCATTTGCTTATTCTGATTGACCCCCAAAATTTTCACCATAAACAAAAATTTGACAAAAAAAAATAAATCATTTGTTTATTCTAAAAGCTACACACGACCAAGCCATGATCTGACATACACTCCAAAGCAACCAAGTTAGTTATATTGTGAAAGAAAAAATTGCAAGTGTAATATTATTAGTAGTTTTTGTTATTTTTTAATTAATATTGAAGTTTTATTTAAATAATCTTCTAAATAAAATCACATTAAAGATGGAAGTACATTAACTAGGTAAAACTTGAATATTAGTTGAAGAATAACCTAAAAAAAATCATATAATGTTTAATTTTTGTCTAATTTTAAATTCATATATAAGAAGTGGATAAACAGTTGTCACTTAGCAGGCTAGTTGTGTGATTTTTGAGTTTGAGATTTCTCATATGTAACCACTCCCCATTACTCACTGCATGATAAGATCCATATTATTACGACGTGAAATATCGTTACAACGTGAAGTTTAACTTGGTGCTATTGCTGCTATAACTTAGGAGTTTCAGTTTTATTGTTTAAATATTTAAATTTTTGTTTTAGTTTAAACATTCGTGTATCACATTATAGTTATTTCTTAGCTTTCTGTTAAGTTGTAAAGGCTATATATTGGCCACTTTAAATTCAATAACAGCAGTCAATTTGCAAGTTATTTCATTATCTTCAAACTGGTATCAGAGCCCCCACTGGGCCTGATACATGTAACTAAGCTGCAACTTAGCTATAAGGAACATAAAGTTTAAAGATGAGCGATGAAAAGTTTTCAGCAAAAATTCCTCATTTTGATGGTCTTCATTATGATCATTGGAGTGAGTTGATGGAGAATCTCCTTCGTGCCAAGGGTCTATGGAGCTTGATTGAAGATAGTTTCGAGGAGCCTAGTGATGTGGCTGCATTGACTGATGCAGAATTGGAGCAGTTGAAAACAACCAAAACAAAGGATCACAAAGTCAAGCATTATCTTTTCAGGGTCATTGATAGATCAATCTTCGAACAAGTCTTGGATAGACGCACTTCCAAGATTGTTTGGGATTCCCTAAAGCGAAAATTTGGGGGTAATGATCGTGTGAAAAGGTCGCTGCTTAATTCTTTGAAAAAGGAGTTCGAGGTGCTTGAAATGAAAGAAACAGAAACCATTACTGAATACTTTGCCAGAGTGATGACAGTGGCTAACAAAATGAGAAGCAATGGAGAGGATATACCTGACTCGAAGGTAGTGCAAAATTTTTTTCGAACATTGACGGAGAGATTCACCTATGTAGTGGTTTCAATCGAAGAGTCAAATGACACAGAAAAATTGTTCATTGATGAGCTTCAAAGCTCTTTAGTGGTTCATGAACAAAAGTTTAGAAGAGTCAGCCGAGATAGTGAACAAGCCCTCAAGATGGAAAGCAGCCGAGGACGAGGAAGAGGAGCATATCGAGGTAGAGGACGTGAAAAAGGGAGGCAGTCCTTCTTAAAGTCCACTGTGGAGTGTTTTAAGTGCCATAATTTAGGGCATTTTCAGTACGAATGTCCAAAATGGAACAAAGAATCCAATTATGCAGAATTGGAAGAAGAAGAAGAGCTCCTTTTAATGGCTTTTGGAGAAGAAACTGAAGTAAAAAGGAATGATGCATGGTTCTTAGACTCAGGATGTTCTAATCATATGTGCGGAGACAAGGGACTTTTCTTACACATGGAAGAAGGATATAAGCATTCTGTTAAATGTGGAAATAACTCTCGAATGTTTGTAGTAGGAAAAGGTAGTGTTAGATTAATGTTTAATGGCACAACTTTTCTTGTTCAAGATGTATATTATGTGTCTGAGCTTCGAAACAATTTGTTGAGTGTGGGGCAGTTACAGGAAAAGGGTCTTGCCATTCTCATAAAAAATGGGATATGCAATATCTACCATCCATGCAAAGGCCTTATTGCACATACAAAGATGAGTGTTAATCGTATGTTTATCCTTCTGAACGAAAGCGCCAACACCACTATTTCCGTTGAAGAATGTTTGCATACTTCCCCTGATCTCACTTACCTTTGGCATCAAAGGTATGGTCACTTAAGCTACAAAGGATTGAAGACACTGCAAACAAAGAAAATGGTACGTGGACTACCTCAAGTAGAAGCCTCCAATGTCCCTTGTGAACATTGTTTTACTGGTAAACAACATCGCAATCCTATCCCTAAGAAAAGTGAATGGTGTGCTAGTGAAGTCTTAGAACTTATACATGCAGACATTTGCGAATCAATAGAGCCAATCTCAAATAGCGGAAAAAAATATCTCTTATGCTTTATTGATTATTACAGTCGCAAGAGTTGGGTCTATTTGCTCTTTGAAAAATTAGAAGCTTTGGAGTGTTTCAAAACTTACAAGAAATTGGTGAAAAAGAAAGCAGATGCACCCATCAAGTGTCTGCGGACAGACAGGGGAGGAGAGTTCAACTCTCTTAATTTCAAATTATTTTGTGAAAAAGAAGGAATAAAGAGGCAACTTACCACAACATACACGCCACACCAAAACGGAGTAGCAGAACGGAAAAATAGAACAGTGATGAACATGGTACGCTGCATGCTTTCTGCTAAAAAGGTTCCCAAAAATTTTTGGGCTGAAGCTGTGAATTGGACATTCTACTTACTGAATTGATGTCCAACACTTGCTGTGAAAAACATCACTCCTCAAGAAGCCTGGAGTGGCGTCAAACCGTCAGTTGAACATCTTCGAGTTTGGGGTTGCATAGCACATGTGCACATACCAGAGGTAAACTTGATGATAAGAGCTTTCCTTGTATTTTGTTGGGCATAAGTAATGAGTCAAAGGGTTATCGTCTATTCGACCCTAAGATAAAGAGGATTGTAATTAGTAAGGATGTAATATTTGAGGAAGAAAAGAGTTGGGAGTGGGGACCTAATTATAAAGAACAAATAGAAGCAGATCTAGTGTGGGATGATAATGGCTTCACTAGTAGTGATGAGGAACATAGAGGTGAGATAAATAATGATGGATTAGAGGAAGAAATGGAGTTCAATAATGGCATTGAGGATAATGGGAACAGTGTAAGGGGTAGTGCAGCTAGGAATGAAGTAGAGAGTTCACAAGAAAATTTGATTGAAAGAAAAGAGACAAGGACACCATTTTGGATGGAAGGTTTTGTGAGTGGTGAGGAGCTGAGTGAAGAAGAAGCGGAGTCTTACATGATACAAGACAATATAAGTAATGATCCAACCCTGTTTGAGGAAGCTGTCAAGCATGAAAAATGGAGAAAGGCTATGGACAGCGAAATAAACTCAATTGAAAAAAACCAAACCTGGGAGCTTATGAACCTGCCAACTGGAGCAAAAACAATTGGAGTGAAATGGATTTTTAAGACAAAATTGAATGAGTTGGGTGAAGTTGATAAATATAAAGCACGGCTAGTGGCTAAGGGGTATTCTCAAAAACACGGAGTTGATTTTTATGAGGTATTTTCCCCAGTTACGCGAATGGATACAGTAAGGATGATTGTGGCACTTGCAACATGTAGAGAATGGGAAATTTTTCAACTGGATGTCAAATCTGCGTTCCTTCATGGAGAATTGAGCGAAGATGTGCACATTGAGCAACCAAAAGGATATGTAAAGAAAGTAAAGGAGCACAAGGTTTACAAACTGCACAAAGCCTTGTACGGCCTAAGGCAAGCACCAAGGGCATGGTTTAGCCGCATAGAGTCCCATTTCATGAAAGAAGGATTTCAAAAATGTCCAAATGAACAAACCTTATTCATCAAGAGAAGCATTAGAGGCAACATATTAATCGTTAGCATTTATGTTGACGATTTGATTTATACTGGTGATGATATGGGCATGATGATTGAGTTCAAGAAGTCTATGATGCAAGCTTTTGACAAGACTGACTTAGGGAAGATGAGATTCTTTCTTGGCATAGAAGTGCTGCAAAAACCAGAAGGAATTTTCATGTGTCAAAGAAAATATGCCACTGATATCTTGAAGAAGTTTGACATGTCTGAGAGCAAACCTGTGAGAAGTCCAATTGTTCCAGGTTTTAAGATTAACAAAGATGTTAATGGTATAGCTGTGGATGATACTTATTTTAAGCAAATTATTAGAAGTTTAATGTACCTTACTGCTACAAGGCCTGATATAATGTTTAGTGTAAGCTTAATTAGTAGGTATACGTCAAAACTAACTCAATTACACTTACAAGCTGCCAAAAGAATATTAAGGTACTTAAATGGAACTGCTGGCTTTGGAATTTTCTACAAGAAGGGAGGGGAAGAAGACTTGCTTGCTTTCACAGATTCTGATTATGCAGAAGATGAAGAAGATTCTAAAAGTACATTCGGTTATATTTTTTTATTGAGTTCGAGAGTAGTGTCGTGGATGTCTAAGAAACAACCAATTTTTGCTCTCTCAACCACTGAAGCAAAGTTTATTACTGCTGCTACTTGTGCATGTCAAGCTGTGTGGATGAAAAGGATATTAAAAAACTTAAATCATGTTCAAGAAACCATCACTGTTATCATGTGTGATAATAGCTCAACAATCAAACTTTCAAAAAATCCAGTAATTCACGGAAGGAGCAAGCATATCGGAGTATGTTTTCATTTTTTAAGAGACCTTGCAAAAGATGGAGAAGTCAAATTGGTGTATTGTGGAACTAAGGAGTAGATTGCAGATTTGATGACTAAGGCTTTGAAACTTAAGGCATTCGAGAAGCTGAGGAAAATGATGGGAATGTTTGACCTCAACGAAGTAAACTAACTGCATAATGCATACTGCAGTTAGTTTAAGGGAGGGAATGATAAGATCCATATTATTACGACGTGAAATATCGTTACGATGTGAAGTTAAACTTGCTGCTATAACTTATGAGTTTCAGTTTTATTGTTTAAATATTTAAATTTCTGTTTTAGTTTAAACGTTCGTGTATCACGTTATAGCTATTTCTTAGCTTTCTGTTAAGTTGTAAAGGCTATATATTGGCCACTTTGAATTCAATAACAACAGTTAATTTGCAAGTTATTTCATTCTCTTCACTGCAACACAAATACAACACATTATGAGACGATGGACATGAATTCTATGATGGTTTCTCTCTTTTATATGCTAAAAGAGTTTATACAAACTGAATAAAAATCTATTATTGATTGTGAATTCTATATATAACAAAGGAGAAAAAAGAATTTATATAAAGATTAACATAATTAGAAACAGAACCATATCTAAAAGGATCTAATTAAAACTAAATAATAACAAAATATATCTTTAGAATATCAAAACTAATTACTAATTATTATCAGCACCAATATATACTTACATGTGCTATTGTATATAATTAATAATTATAATAAAAATAAATTTCTTACAAATATTTTAAATATTTTTTAATGTTCTATTTTAATATATTTTCTATCATATATATATATATATATATATATATATATATATATATCTTTTTTTTCTTCACCCATTTTACATTTATTTTAAGACAATTGTATAATTAATTACGGGTCCCAGTCTAATCTTCTCGCCGTACCCTCTTATGAATTTAAATTACTACATCATAACTATAATGATATCGATACATAATGTACTCTCATTTTTCTTTTGTATCTAAGCTTCTGCATAGAAATTAAAAATAAATAAACTAATGATTTTTTATTTAATAATATAAAAATTATAAGTAGAAAAGATATATATTTTTTTAATTTTTTGATTGACTTAAAGATGGAAAAGTATTGATTTAAGTTTAGAATTATTCTTTTATTATGCTAGCCCATGTCCATGGTCCTTATTAATCGACCTCAGGCCCACGTGTCGACCACTATGCCCACACGTTAATGTGCTCAATTACGGGGCTGCAGCAATTGGATCGTCTGTTATTAATTTGAATAATTGCTCTTTCGACACCCAGAAAATTATAATCAATATTTTTAATGTACTGATTAAATAGTTATTTTTGATTAAAAATATAAATATATTTTTATCGTATTTTTTATTTATTAAAATTTCAATTAATTCTTAAAACTTTGATTAACAACCCCCATATACATAAATTCAATTGATAATCAACACTCGATCTTTGATGACTCCAAAAGACTAAAATATATTTAATGCACATATGTATTGTACATGTTCTTCAACTTAAATGTGGCTTTGTAGAGGTCCTTTACTCCACTGTCTGTGTAGTAAAGTCAATGATCTTTATGATATGAACTGTCACTGCTTTCAACTTAACTACCTTCCAAGTCAAACATTTCTTTACTCCCGTTCCTACTTGATTAATCGTATAGTTTCATTCAATGTATACACAATATTGTATAAAATTAATATGATGTCGACAAAGTATATTATACTGAACTTGTAGCATCCATCGTTTGACAATCAACCACTGCTTGTATTATAATGTTTCACGTATAGTTAATAGGGCCAGCGTGTTCCGGTATCTCAGTTTCTTTTTCTTTGTTTATATTTTGTGCCATAGATCTATTTATTATACGAAAATAATGGAGAGATAACGAGATGTATAAATCATAGATCTCGAGCTGATGAAATTAAGGAAAGTTTTGGGTGTTGCTTTAATCGGAAGGTGTAGCTCAATTTCCCAGAAGTTATTTATCAAACAAATAACGATCATAATATCAGCAGTATACACTCTAAAATAGTAAATCACAATGTCAAAAACGATGTTTACCTGCAGAAGTTTAACCACATTTTTAAAACCAGACACCATAGCTAATTTATATATTCTCCGCACCTGATAAGAAAAGATTTAGCTAGTAAAAAAATGTCGAATAAAAAAATAATATTACTTTAATTTAAGTATTTTGTAAATACAATTACTTTAAAGTTGATAATTATAAATTTTTAATTTTTTACTTTACAATTCTTCTCCCTTGCTTAGTTCCGATGAAAAATTTGAGCTCTTCTATGTATTGTATGCATAAAGACTTAAAAAAGCATATCATATTATCATTACTGTTGAAAATAAAATCAGATGTTACAACTCCACCAATTGATGAGATAAATTACACGAAAGAAAACAAGTAGTAAGCTATAATTGATGCAGACAAACATAATATGCAATTAGAAAAAACCGCGTGGAGTACTAGTTCTACTACCAAATATTTGAATGCATATATACCTATTAAAAGTTCTACAATTTATTGTGAACCCTGTTTCTCACCTGTTGTAATGATGAGCGTTGAATTTAGAATCTTTGCTATCTGCCACATAATTTGGAGCTTCTAATGGAAGATGTTCAATCACTTTAAGATATTGCTTGCACGTAGATAACATGGGTCTTGTTGCTAGTGTTTGGTTAAAGAAAAATGAATTATTAAAAGTGCTAAAGGTCAGTTGCAAATTAACATAAAAATATATTAATAATATTTTTATATATATTTGTAAGATCTAATATCTCCGTTGACTTTTTAAAACTTTGATTTTGAAAGGGCAACGAGCAGGGAGGAACCGTCGTAGACATGAAGGCCGGGTTAGTTTGAGTTTAGGAAAAAAATAATATTTCAATTGATTACAAGTAATTGATTTGGATTAATTTATTTTTTGTATTTTTTTAATCCGATAAGATTTGAATTAGATTATTCAGTTATTATGTTTTATTAAAAATAAAAGAAAATGAATATATACAATAGAAAGAGATGTACAAAAATTATTAAATATTAGCAAATTTTTTTTAAATTAGAATATATCATAATCCAGTAAATTTATGAATATCCAAGTTTTAATATAGTCAAATGTAATATTCATAATTTAAAAAAAATATTAATAGTCACATAAATCTTAAAAAATGTACTTTTAATAATTACGTTTTAATCAAGTATCTGTTTTTTATTGAGAGGTTAAGAAAAGAGACTAAAAAATGAGAACAGTAATTTGATTCCGTCAATAATATGAGAAAAAAAGGAAAGAAAAAGAATCACCCAAATGCGAAGAACAAAAAAGGAAGGGATACCAAAACAATAGTATATTTACTATTTATCTTTTAAGATTTACATAAGAGTTGTGGTGGTAATGGTATAATCAATGGGTGACCAGTTAGTCAAAATTGAAAGAGAAAAAAAATCCTGATCAAAAAGAAATTTAAATTAAATATAAGAAAAAATGACCCAAGCTTCTTGAATGCCCTTGAGAAGGAAAGCCAATATCACCCAAACCCAAAAATTAAAAAGAAGAAGAAGAATTCTATATAATTTAATCCCTTAGGGACATCTCATGTTTCTGCCAGGTCCACCATAGTAAAAGTAATTACCCCAAACATTATTAATCCCTCCTTGTATGTCATAGCAATTGGGGTGATCCGCTAGAACCCGGAGATTTGACAAGGGTACCAAGTTATTGTCCCAATCCACAACTTGCATATTCCGAAAATATGAAGCTTTTCCAAAACCTTCACTTGCAAAATGTCCACTACCCATTTGGGTTGAAGTATGTGACCCTGATTGCCTTGAATTCACAATTTCTCCACCAAATTGTACCATGCTTGCATGATCCCTTAAATGGGTGAACAAAAATGATGGCCAATACCCGACTAGGATTCCTGATCCAAATTCAAGCCACCAATTCCCATGCTTTGGATCCTGTATAAAAAAAAAGAAGCATAGCACCAACCCTTCAATGACACTTTTTTATTGCAAACGACCCAAAGATAGACATAATTATGAAGAGCAACATGTTAGCCAGCTTGGTGAGTGAAATGGGTCAAAAAGAGGAGAAAGAAAGGTGGTGAATGTGAAGGGAATTCGCAAAATATTAGGATTTTGTTAAACTAATAGTAAAATGAAGAAAGAAAAAGGTTCAAGAGCTCAGAATTAGAAGCTCTTTGTTGGAAAAAAGGAAGAGAATCTTGAAAAGAAACAAAGCATAAGCGAAATACAGTTCATTATTCGAATTCACAGTGCATGCGTGTAATGTCCCAAAGTATTAAAGTGAGTAAAGTGGCAACGTTAACTAGGACGGGACATTGTACAAAAACTTTGTGCACTGTGACTTTAATTTTTCCTTTTTTTTTATTTTTACTTTTATAAAATAAAAAATTATTATCATGCCGTGAAAAAAATTAAAATAAACTGGCCTCTGCTTCTTCTAGTAGTCTATGTCACAAAATTCGATAGCATTTTCGAGACTTTCAAAACAATGGAGAGCCCACCATTGACCATTTTTAAACCCATTTTATTTTTTAATACATGTTTAAAGATAAATAATTTATATAATAGATAATTAATAAAATTTAAAATTTATTAAAATTATAATATTTAATTTTATTAATATATTAAATCGTAC
This sequence comes from Abrus precatorius, assembly GCF_003935025.1. Lineage (NCBI taxonomy): Eukaryota > Viridiplantae > Streptophyta > Magnoliopsida > Fabales > Fabaceae > Abrus > Abrus precatorius. Next base: position 23,764,507 of record NW_020874406.1, on the reverse strand, counting down.
GATGTTTCATAAACACTTGTAATTTTCATTGTATACTCTTAAACATATTTAAAACTATAATTTATTTATTTGATTTTGAGTTCCTTTGAGTTTGAGCTTTTGACTAAGAAATTCAAAGACTTTTTTGAATCAGAAAATTATTCAAATCGAACGGTAGGCAACAGTTTTCCGCCATCAAATCTTTTACTTTTTTTTAACTCTTAGGTGGGACCCTTAAAGTAATCCTGCATTGGTTGGTGGATTTTTCAACCCATCCCATCATCTATACTCATATCATAGAAGATTAAACTAGAAAAGAAATGAACCCTCAATGTTTTAATCCGTTTTATACGACTTATATGACAAAGTTTAACTTTTCCAATCAACAACAAAAACTGCGCATAACCACCAGAAAAGAAATAAAATATAAAGACTTTCAGTAACCCAAAAAAATGGCGACTTGTATATCAAATTATCAACAATTTTCTAAGGTGGATTTAATAATAGAGCACAAAATTACCTTCCAGATGAGCAAGCTAATATCAAATTGTCCACCGCCATATGAAGAGGTTGGAGAGATTGCAGCTCCAATTGCAATTTTATTGTTAGTTTGAACAAAACCTGAGCACAGTAAATTGTAGCACCCAGTTGCTTGATATGCATCGCTCTGCAAATAACAATTAAAAATTATTATTAGTATTAGTATTATTATCATTACTTGAACTTGAAGCAAAGATGACTTACCGTCCAATACGTAAAGAATCTAGGGTATCTGTCCCCATAGAGCTCTGGGCTGACCTGCATAAAAATTAATTGAAATAAGTTTGGTTGGCTTAAACACAAAATTAAATTGAAGGATGAAAATGAGTGGTGGGTAGTTGAGGATGCTATCTGCATTTTGAATGCTAACTAAATAAGATATATAATTTTTGAAGGACGGAAAGGAAATGTGTACGCTTCTGTAAATAAAGAATTAATTAAGATGCAGTAATGGCTGAATGGAAACATGCCTGCCAACCAGCTTCAATAGTGTTGAGATCATCCCCAAATGAACCAGAGATGACCCACATTTGGGACAAGCTGAATTCATCTTGATTTGTCACGCGGGGTGTCCACACGTTTATGCTAGCTTTTGCTCCATAGTACTCTTCTCCACTCACATACCCTACTGCATGCTGTACACCAACAATAACTATTGTTAAGTTTATAATAACAAAAATAATAAAAAAAGGAACTATTTGTTAGGCATTTTGAAGGTGGCTTATGGTTGCCAGGGGAAACTGAATTTCCACTTAGATTGTGTTGTTAACTTTTTCTATTCAAGGTAATGATAGTTTAAATTTCATGTTGGGTTGTTTTGTTAAAATTTTCTACAAGATAAATGATAGTTGGAATATACACAAGAATGAAATGAAAAGACCACTTACTTTGGAGTAAGTGAAACATTACTAGCTAAGGAACCATGAAATTCTGTGATCACTATTAATAGGAAAGGTTGAAGTTTTATGATCGAAACAAAGTATAAAAATCCAGCTATTCAATTTTTTTTCATGACTATTCTTACCTTCATAGTAAAGAAGCCAATGCACTTTAAGGAATGAAAAAACACTCAACTCACATGTGGTTGTTTTACCAGTTTCTGCCAGATATTTTGGTTAATGCTTCCCTTATTTTGTTTGAAAAAGGAAACATAAAATAAAATATTGTTTTAATTGAATACCTCGTGTCCATTGCTATTGGTGTCCCTTCTAACACGTCTTCTTAATTTTCTTCCAAATCTGCTAACAGAACTAGCCCTTAACATATCTTGTTCTGTTGTTCTTCTAATTGGAATTGTACCTTCTGGACATGATTCCCCTGACAAGGTCCATAACTGAAAATTCTCACTCAATATATCCATTTTGTTATGACCTTTGGGCCTTTCTGGAGGATCCTGCACATGCATGAAAATCTTCACTTTATTATTCAAATAACAAATTCTGATAAATAAATTCTTTGATGTAACAATTACCAGTGGTCTCTGTCCTTTCAATAGAGGATGATCAAAAGCTGGTTGCTGATGAGACACAACACAGTCAATTATATCACCATCAGGACTCTGCGAAGTAACAAAATTTCATCAAGTTGTTATGGTTCAAAACAGAGCAAAGAACAGGGGAAGCGGAAAGCTTGAAACTTTGGCACACCTGAATCGTCTTAACAGCGGGCTTGTTGATCTGTTGAAGACGAGTTCTTATGATGTTCAACTTGTGAACCTCTTCTTGTGGCCTAAGTGTCTGATTGGCAACTGGGGTGTTGCCAATTTCTGAGGAACAAACAGGACAAAGCAAAGAAGCAACAAGAAGAAAATGTACAAGAGTGGAAATGATTGGAGAGCTCAAACACCAGCTAAAATCCATGCTTGAGAAACTTGTTTGCCTTGTTTTTATTGACAATTCCGTGTGATTTTGTTCACATTGGCCTTGTCTTGTTGCATTCACAAAACAAGACTGTGTATGTGTATTCCTAGATTTTGATTCTGCCAAGGGATACACGTCTCCCACCAAATCTATGCAACACATGATGAGCATTCTAAGAAAGCTTAATTACTTCTTCACCATCTTCAATGCCTTGGAAGCACGGAATAACGTCCTTCTATTCTCTCTCTGACTCTCTCTTGGAGTTTAGTGCTCAAAACTTGCAAAACTTTGATTTTGTTACTGACAACTTGAACTTCCAGGAGCGACCTGATTAAAATACATGTACAGGTTTGGGTTTTCTTCCGGTTTTGACCATGTGGGTTGGAGTACTTATAAATGCTAGAATAGTGACGAAATCATGCCATGTTTAAAAAATTCGAAGAAAGTGTGTACAAGGGGTGCTTGAATCATAGCATATATAATAAATGCTAACTAATACTCCAGTCAAAAGTAATTAATGTATCTCTTCTGAGATTTTCAATGTATATCAACTTAATTTTTAATATGAGATTTTTATTTTTATTTTCTTAATTAATATCCTTAAAATATTGTAGTTAGCAAGACTTGTGAAGAAATGTGTGTTTTCTTTAATTTATTTTGAATTATTTATTTAGTTACCATTTGAGTCTTTTAAAAAATATAACTACCACAGTGTCCATGAATTTGGTTCTTCAATAATAGATACGGTAAAATGGTGGTTTAATGTCAGTTTTAACATTAAATTGTTTCTTTAATATTATTTTTTTATTAATCTTTATGATTAAAGGGCCAAACTAATGACATTTCTAATAAAATGAAGACTTTACTCAGTTGTTTTGTGTTCGAAGTGGAAAAGTAGACTTTTTTTTCAAGGGAAGCAACAAGAATCTGTTGATAGGAAATCGCACATCGTTATTTTTGTTAAACAATTTCAACCAAGACACGAGTTATTGAAAGGGGTTAAGATTAGCACGCGATAACAACCATTGTTCCCCCATCCTTGTAGCAGAATTTAATAATGTCATTTTGTATTATCAATAATGATAGTTTTTTCTTTTAATTTTTTTAATGCAGTATATTATTCGTTAGTGCTTTCCATTAAAGTGAAAAATTGAATGTGTAGCTATATAATATGAAAAGTTAAAAAAATAGAAAATATAGACACAAAGTGTACTTGAAGCCACCCAAATTCGTCCTGAGGTGGTTTGGGGGAAGGGAAAGAGAGCTAAGAAATGTAGAAGAAAGAGAGATATAAGAGGATATGTTTCCGGTCTCCAATACAAGGACTGAAACTTTAGCTTTTGTGCTGTTAGTTTTTTGGGGCAAAATGGGACTGATGATTTCTGTTATTCTTTACTTTGTGTCTGAGGACAGATAGGAATTACAATTGATTCTGGGTTCCCTCTTTGCTTTTAAGGGTCTCACTTTCTCACTTCCCAAGATGTTCTATTCTGAGTCAGCTACAACATTTTTATTTCATTTATGCATATACTATCTACCATTCCACCAATATAATCTTTAATTAGCCAGAGTAAAGCTAACCCACTTTGATTTCTCCTAAGCCAATTTCCTATACTTTCCAATTGAATCCATATCCATCTTTGGGGGATTTGGATAAGTTGCAACATGCCAAACAATACATAGTATATATAACATATATATACTTTATCTGCGAGATTCGACAGTATATTAATACATAATACTATTTGAAAGTGAATTACATTATAGTTAAATTTGAAAGTGTGTAACTATTCCAACTTCACCTGGTACGAGAAATTAAATCATCTCCTTGGAATTATAACAGTGGTAGTTCTTGTTCTAGATTTATAGTATATAACAGGACAAAAGCACTGCACTTACTATAGTTATTTGTTTAATGTAGGGAGGGGGCCCCCCAACCTAGTTGGCACGCGCGCACCTGGCTTTGTGCGCTGCATGTTGATGGACGCACTCATGCTCATGCAGTGATGCTCATGCACCCTCCATGCGTATCATGGTTTGTCTAAGGTTTTGGGGGCTCAATCTTTTCTTTGTCGTTAATGAAGTGAACCCCATGGAAGAGCCATCACTAATAATGTTTACCAACATAACTACCTTAAGGCCACTTATTATTCACTATGCTTACCAAATTCTTTTATCTAAAAAGATGTTTGTTCATTTAGACTATAATCATTTAGTGTTTTTGTGTTACTATGGTGTGGCCGCACGTAATCGAGTTGCTGGTCAAGACCTCTTTTTGCTCGCATATATATGAGGACTAATTAAAGAGAAGGAAAATTAATTAATGATGTAAAGCACCTATTTAATGATGCCAAAGAAGGGATGTTCATTTCAATTTGCAATTGTTTTGGGAAGAAATGGGATTTAATTAGCTCATTCTTTGGTTTATATTTGGGGATGTAATGAATGGTCTTAAGTCGTAAAGTCACAATGACGTGAACGAGCAAATTACTTGTTTTATAAATATTACAAACAATTCCTTTAACATCAGAAAAAATTAATTTTAATTATAAAATATAATAAATATATCATTATGTAGATATGGATAAGATTAAGTAATATCACATTCATACCTAAACTTATATTTATGAAAAACTTTAAATAATTACTTATATATAAATCCAAGCCTATTTAATAAATAACCTGTCCATTATAAATAATTTTATCAAACATTGATTAGATATTAATCCAATTGCCATCCCTTATAAGCACTAGTTCCAGTTAATGAAAGAACTGAAATACGTTTTTCTAGCATTTTGCAGCAAACTGTAGAAAAATGTAAATTTGGGATGGATGAATTGAATTATGACGTTACAGTAGGGTAAGTTGACGTCATTGATTACCTTTGCTTTCTTTCCTTGTTAAAATTGTGTCCCCTGACGCTCTTTGAAAAAGATCTGAATATGCATATACTATACTATTTAGTACTCCTATACAGCTATACTCACCCAAAAAAATAAAATAAAACCTATTTACACCTATTCTCTTTTTTGTTAAGGAAAAACAATTATATACATTCTAAAAATTTACCTTAAATATAAAAAATAGAACACGTAAAGATATCCTTCCTAATGTATCTCAAGAAACATTTTTACAGGGAATTTGAGATACATTAAGCTGTACATTTGACTAGTCCATAATTTAAAATGATTGTATCTAATAACACAAATTTATAATTTATTTGGGAATTTCTAACTTAATATTTTTAATCAATAAATTAGTAGAATGGTTTGGTAAACAAAAGAACTAAAGATAACTTCTATGTTTTTAAAGTTAGCTTATAGGAAACTACTTCAAATAACTTTTAACTCATTAAAAGTTTTCAATAATTTGTTCTGTTTTTATCATTAACTTTTTAAATAATTTATAATCACATAAAACAATTTTAATATATTTATAAATTATTTAATACATTTTAACTAATTGTACAATTAATTTGATCAAATAACTCTAATTAATTAAATCAGCTAATTTTCCTAGAGACAGCTTAAGCCTTTGTTAAATTAGACGTTGGGGACTAATTCAAGAGTTCAATCGTCTTGCGGGGGCATTAACAGAGGAGTTGCCTTTGTTTCATAGTGTTTCCCTAGTTTCTCCTTTTTGGGCTCTGGCAATGATGCCTACCATTTTGCCAGCAACCCCTTTATTTGTAGCTCTGAATTTTTAAAATCACTTCTTTTCTTACTTCTCAGAAAAGGTTTGGCTCACACATACCAACTTCTGCAGCATAAATAATATAGAGAATCTGGTCCCCAGTGAGTCACTCTCATTACAGCTAATTGGTCGGCACAAATAAATTACATAATCTCTGTGAAACCAGAAACTCATGTCTCTTACATCCACAAACATTCAGCAATGTACTTTATAGTTAGTTTAAAGGTCAAAAATCAATATATGTTTGGATAGCAACTAAAATATACACAAGACCAAAGATGCTTTCTTGCTTCATCTGTTGTTTGAGTTAAAATTGAAAAGACACCTCTAACTAACTCTTTAACAATTTCAAACAAAGCCTTCAGTTTAGTGAATATGGACCATTGTACAACCAAACTAAGACTTAGATAGTCCCCTAATTAATAATGCCTTAAATAATTGCTGTTTGCTTTTTAAGTTGTCACCTGTCACTCACTATACACATATTTTTCATGGACTAAAACAGTTGATCCTTCTTTCTTTATGGATGGGGCGTTGAGAGGATTTAGGTTGATGCAAATGTGACATTTGTTTGATAAGACTATTATTTAACAACCAGCCTTGCTAATCTCTCATTTGTGAGTGCATGAAACAGTAATATGTGCCGTGAGAAATGGTTTATTGAAACGGGTATAGACACTGGAAAGCTGACATATGTCTGCATTTAAACAAATTAAGGAAGATCATGCTGCAAACTGAAAAAAGTAGTTCAGAGCATACAAATAAATATGTAGTGTGTGTATATATATATTCAAGTCTTGCTAATTAGTGTCCTAAGATACCGGTTAAAGAATCAATAAATATTAAATCTTTATTAGAAATCACGTTAAGATATATTAAAAATACAAAAGTGGGTTTATTTTTTATGGTTTTGAATGAAAAATTTCTATTTTTGATTTCTTAATTTGTGTACTAACAACATTTTCCTTTTTTTGTTGGTATATGGGCAGTATGTTTTGAACACGTAGGTTATTTTCTAGGGTTTATAGGGGGTGCTTGTATGGGGTTATTACTAGTGTTGTGGAGGGTGAAGCTAGGAAAGAACTCAGTCAATAGCCGATAGCAATAGGTAAGGAGAGCATGCGTGAATGGTGGATGAGAGCTGCTGAGTGAGAGTCTGTCATGAAGAGTTATGGCTAATTGAGATGGGTTTAAATTCTAAATTATCAATTGAAGTTAATTAATAAGAATTGGAGAAATAAGATAAGCCTCTCAGCACACAATGGTTGAAAGAGGGGAATATATATAAAAATAGCAATGCCACTTGCATTAGTACGGTTTTCCCAAGGTACATTTAATAGAAATGAATATGCATGTTAGAAGAAGCGCTAAATATGATTCTGTATGAATGATTGATCACACATATTGTCAGAGAAGAACGTGTGTGTGACTTTGTTTATTATACATGATGATGGAATAAGGAATTCCATTATAATAGTTCCCACATCTTGATAACAGACCACTAAAAAAAATCCTGAGAAAAGATATATACTAAGAATTTCAAGGCCTCAAATAAGAATCTCTCAGTTCTTTGGTCGAGCAATCTGAGTTCAGAATTCAGATACTTGAATACTATTAATCAATGGTCTCGTCCTCCTAAGGAACATAGTATTTTCGTAGTCTCTCATTCCTTGGCTCAGTATCTTATGCAGACATTGACATTTCATAAGCAAACTTTAAGAAAATTCTGATTCTTTCTAAACCTCCTGATGTGTCCTTATCTCTCATTGATTTGAAGTCTGAGTCATATATTACATCAAAGTTTTGTCTTCTTTTTATTCATTCCATATTAGGCGCTACATAAATGACCTTTTCAGTGCATTATATAGCAACTTTGCGTTGCTTATTAAGGGTACTGTGCAATTAGACTGTAGTGGTTGGTGGGCTATTCAGTGTCACTCACTTCCTTAACGCTTATATTCTTCTGAAATTCTTTTGTGCAGTGTTCTAATTGGGGTCTATATATAATGATGATGTCTCCTAGTTGAAGCCGTGATATCAGCTTAGAGGAATGATGCATATGGAAAAAGAGAAAAGAGGGAGAAAAAAGAGCCACTTTGTGTGGTATTTATGTGGCATTTCAGAGTGGGAGCCGAAGCTCCTCTTTATTGACATTATTATTATTATTATTATTATTAGCGGCTGAAGGGCTTGCATTGACTCTAGATTGTAGTGTTGAATGAATTTCACATCACTGTTTAATTGTACCATGTGAATTAAGGTCTCCCAATTTGATATATTTTAATTACTTACATGATTGTTAAAGCAATTATTGTAATTGTAGTTTTTATTTATACAATAATTATACCCTATCATTCAATTATCAATTAATTGTCATATTAGTAAATATTATAAATTTTTATAATAATTAATATAAAAAAAAATTCATGATGTTTTCTAATTAATTAACAGTGTAAAATTTTTAACATTGAAACTTAAATTGTAAATAGTATAACTATTATATTTGATTTTTTTCACTAGTGTATGGTTGTAGCATGTATAGGATAAGTGTGAAATGAAAGCTGTTTAATAATAATTTAGAGAGAAGTGTATAGAAAAGGTTAATGGTAAATAATATTAGTCTTTATTAGCTCATTGTTTTCGTTCATAACAATAGTAGATTTAAAGTGATCAAAGAAGAGGGTGTGAGTGTGTAGTGAGGAAAGAACTGAAAAAGTAAAAGCACAGAGATTTCACAGCGTTCTTTGTCGCCAAGGACACGACCAGGGAGACACATATGTCTAACAGATGAGTCCATTGGCTTGACAAGTAGCTATTACGAGTCATGCTGAGTCCATCCAAAAAATTTCAATAAGGATTTCAGGTCAGCAAAGACTCATAAGTCCCATAAGACCATAACCCATAAAGCCAAGTTGACCAAACTTTCCAATAATAATGGCCTTCGGAGGTAACATTGACTAAGACCCATTCCGTTTGTTCTTATGGACCAACAACTTCTTTTCAAAAACTACAACTAAGAATGTGTTTTCCATGGCTCAATTCGTAAAAACCTCAAAAAGAGGGTGGCGCATTACATAATGTGATGTGATAGGGAATTATAATCTTTTTGGGAGAATCTTGCGCGTGAATAGTTTGAGAAATTTTATTTTATTATATAAAAAATAATGCAAATGCTACAAATATTAGATGAAAAAGTTATTTTTATTAATGAAAATGTGAAATTAAAAAATTTAAAAAATAGACCCTTCACTTTTAAGCTGATAATTAACTTTTTAAAAAGATAATATCAACAATTCATTCTTTGACGTGTTTTTTTTTATAATAATATATTTTTTTCGATGAAATATAAGTTGATTTCACTAAAAAGAGTAAGATTTACCTCGTAAAGAGTGAGCCTATTTTTTTTGCTTGTTCACAATAATAAAAAATATGTTGAAAATAACATATTAAAAAGCATGTCGCATTTTTTAATAGCTAAATTAATTCTGACAAAATTGATTTAAAAAATGTTTTTTCGACTTTAATTTTTCCTATAATTTTCACTGGCTCTTGTTCTTGGCCCTTGTGGATTATCACTCACGTTTCAAGTAATTAGCTCTGTGTTAATTCTTTGGCTTATCGTTTACATAAAAGTGCTATTTACGAATGAAAATGTCCCAACGAAAATTATCATTTTACACCTTTTAAATAGGTGTGAAATAAATGCAGAGAAGAGACGAAAAAGAAGAAGAAGAAAAAAAAAAGTAATGAATGATCAATAGAAAAAGAAGATAAAATAAAAAAAATTAGTGTAAAAATATAATAACTAATGTCATTTGTTATGCTTAGCTTGTGGCACCTTAATTAATTCTTAGTCTAACTCCACCTTCTTCTAGGTAATTATATATGATCCCACTAAAATTCGAAAATGTCTGTAAGATAATATAGGTATAATAGAGTGTAAACATTTTCGAATAAGGTAAAGAGATTTCAACGAAAGATTTTCTTCATCCTTTACTTTGACGTCAAGATTATTATTATAATCACCTCCTCAACCTTCTGCTTTATTATTATTATTATTATTATTATTATTTACAATGGTATAGTGATAGATAGGCAAGAAAGTTCAGCATTTTCTTCCATATTCTAAGCTAACAAGCAAGTCACAAAGCATATTGAACCAAGAATATACAGCATAGTGTATATCTTTTACATGGAAGTAACTACAACATTTAATTAATTCCATGTTCCCCATCTCTTTCCCAGCAAATTATATTCCATGCTAGAATAGCATCAAGTTAAGGCATCTAGCTTCAGAATTTTTCTGTTTAAAAATTGGAATATTAATAAAGTAGTTTTATAAAAAGAAGATATTAGAATCATGAGAAACAATGGTAGGTGCCTAGATTTAAATGATGAACCCCCCCTCTAAAGTAAGGTTAATTCGATAACATATCCTCTGTATGTGTGTGCGTGTAGTATTTAAAAGCAAAAAGATTCATGAAATGGGGCCAAATAGAAATATATTAAGGTTTTCAAGCATGGAACAGTGCTGTTAGGCAATGATTTTGTCTGAAGTTTAAAGGGCATGACCAGCTTTCCAAGTTCGAAACGAAAATATATAGATGTAAATCCTAAAAGGATGCAAAGAAACATGACGATTGAAAAATGTTATCAACGTCTCGTAGGTACAAAAGAGCGTTTCTATAAACCATGTTTCATTGCCGATTTTGTTTACTCGTAGTGCATGTATTGCATGCTAGCATCATCTCTTGGGCCAGCCTCTTTAATACTGTAATACATCATCATCTACATCATTATGATGTTGCTCCAACCATTTACATAATTTAAATGGGAAGGTCTTCAAATTGATCGTTACGGGGACAAATAATTATGATAAATCATGTGTTTAATCCATCCCTGCACATGTGCATGGATGTAAAATTGTTCTTTGCAGAAAGGTGTTCAGAAACGTTGGAAATAAAATTGCTCTTTGCTCTCTAAAGAACCTTCAATGCTTGAGTTGGAAAGAAGATGGTGGTATATATGGGACGGGTTGAAAAGGGTTTATCCTTTTTTTCATTCCATTCGAAATTTTGATACAAGCATTTTTCTATGTCTAAATCTAACCTGATCAAAGACCCGATAATATTTAAATAAGATCAATTCAACCCAATTTGTAAAGAAAATATATTAATATCTATATTATGTATAATTAAATTATAGAATTAATGGGCTTTTCAAGCTTAACAACAAAAAATTAGAATTAATGATGTGTAAAGTTGAAATTAAGATATACATTATAGTATATATTTTAAGATAAATAATATCAATATTTAAAAAGTATTATCTATAAAATTTTAAAGTCTTATTATTAATACATAATTTTTTTGTACAGTATAAATACTAAAAGAATAAAAGATATTGGATCATATTGAAACAACCCAAAACACAACCTCAGCTTATCTTCAAAATATATCGATCTAATTTTTAATACTCAAACTTATCAAAACTAACCTTAAATTAAGTAAATTTACTGGAATGAGACAACTCGTAAACACTTCTATTTGAAGGTTTAACAGAAAAGAATCCCTGAGGAAGTACTATCTAATTTTTCTCCATTATTGGGCCTTGGAAAAAATCCAACAAGACGTAAACAATTTCTTTGCCAGGCTGTAGAAACTGAGGTCCATTATAAAACACTACATGGTCCGTTTATGAAAGGGTAGTCCTACGGGCCCATATGAATGAATATATTGGATACTCGTAAATAAGAATTTTGGCGATTTAGTTTGGACTAATTTGAAAGTAAAAAAAATTATTAATTATAAAATAAATTTGTGAATATATTTTGATTTTTTATTTTTTTAAATAAATAATATTTTAATTTTTTAGTTAGCAAATAAATAAAATTTTATCAATTAAAATATAAATTGAGTTTTGATCTAGTATATAATTTTTTATTGACTAGCACTTTATTTAAAAGAAAATATTAATATTTTTTAAAATATAATAAAATATTAAATTTTAAATAATATACTTATAAATGTGTAAATTTTATGAAATTTAATACTTATAAAGATAAAATAATTCAACGGTTAGATTTATCATTTTATATTTATAAAAAGTTATGTAATTTATCAGTAAATGTTACATGAAGCTGCTGTAGGAGACGGAAGGAAACTCCTGTATAATTCGTGTCTTTCTCTCTCTTGATGCAATAACGGAGTTTTAAGAGGTGTTTGATTGTGTTTTAGGGCTTATTTAATTAATTTAAATAGTAATTTATTACAAAATAATTTTAGGTTGATTCTGTAAGCTTTCGATTTTTTAAATAAGAAGTAAACAGTTAGGACAAATTTTTTTAAAGTTTTATAAAATTCTTTGCTTCCAATTTTGCAATAATAATGAAATCCCACTCTGGTTTTCACTGTTTAGGGGAGTAATCCTACAAAGATAGTCACTTGCATGAACTTCACATGCTTTTGATTGCATATCCTTGAAGACAGTTTAGAATGTTTTCCTTATGATCACTGTACTTTTTGGACAGTTCAGTTAAGTTTAATTTGAAAAAAATTGCGTTCTTTGGAAAAAGAAACTGTTTTAAACATTCCATGTCTCGAATTATAAAATAAACGGTCGCGCCTTCCATAACCCCTTTTTTTTTTATCATCATCTTATATTTGGCATCTTTTTCCATTTTAAAGAAATAGATTTTCGTTGACCCAAAAGAAGAAAGAAAAATATTTTTGTCTCTTTCCTCAATAGCCGACAATCAGGAGAAGTCCAAATAAACAAATGTCTACGAGTAGATTCCAATAGATAAAATGAACTAAATTACAACATCACCTTCCCACAATTAAAAAATATTTGTAGAAGGGAAGCTGCCATAAGATGCAAATTAAAACGAATTAAGGCTCACACTTGTAATTAGTAACATACTTTATCACGGGACCTTGCTATCCTCTTGATTAATCCACCACCACTTCTCAAGCAATAATCAATGCTTGAAGGCACCAAGGGACCTTGTGATTTTCCATAAGAGTTCCAGCACACAGCTTGTTGCAAACCTTGATTTTTGAGGGAGGGTCTCAGTTGAATATCTATTAAATCAACATCTGTGCAGGGTATGAAATTGCTGCAAGCTAGATGGATAGGTTGCATTGCATAAGTCCCACTTATTTGATCAAACTTAACTCCAGAAATCACCACAGTTCCTGTCTGGTTCTTGCAGTTTTGCTTGTCACAATAGTATTGGTCTATCATTATTGGAGACATAACATCATAGACTTGAATTCTGGAAAATGACACATTTTTAACCATACCAATGCCTCCCTATTTCACATTGAACAAAAAAAACTCAAATTAATGTCAATAACAAGACTTTATTATACCAAGTTTAATTGCACAAGTAATCTAGATATAATTATATTATACCTGCCATGTTTTTATCCTTGCTCCATATAAAGTGTTTTTCATTGAAATGTCCTCAACAATGATGTCAGAGACACATGCCACACTCTTGTCTTTTCCTAATCCTCCTACACTATATTTAGAAAATTAAATGTATGATAGTTAGTGGCTTGCTCACAATCACAATGAGGATGACAACTTGTACTAGCTAGGGTGTATATATGATATCCTTTTTCTTACCTTATACCATGTCCAGGGCCACAATTAATGTGGTGGACATGAATATTAGAGCAACCGGTTTGTATGGATACACAGTCATCTCCTGATGATATAAAATACACACAAGTGTCAATATTATATATAAAATTTAATATAGGTACTATGTAGTCTGGTTTCAGTTGGACACCTATTATGCAGTGTTACAAAAGTTAAAGTTAGTTCAGCTGTTGCTATAATTTTATAAGCTGCACGTTTCAAAAGTTAGTTGCAGGTGACAGTTTACCGTTTAAACTTGAAAAGTGTCTCTCAGCCAATCATTCTTTGTAAAAATAGTCACTTTTTAGGTTCAACAAGTCTAAGTGGGCAATGCACCATACTGGCCATTATTTAACAATTTACGAGATTCTACTTGGTAAAGTAGAAATGGAATGTCCAGTCACCGAACATATATTAAATTAATTGATCCCTTACCTGTTCCAATATCAGAACGTTGAATTTCTACGTCATGTGTGTTTTGTAAGTGAATGCCATCAGTGTTTGGGCTATTCTCTGGGGATGATATTGTAATGTTATTAACTTTAATCCCCTTTGAGTTGTCAAATTTTAGATGGCACAGAGGGCTGTTTATGATTCTAATATCACGAACTGTTACAAGGTTGCTGGAGTAGAATCTTATAGCCTGATATAATAAACGCCAAACAAGACTAAATGAGAAACAGATATAAATGATTATTTTTCTAATCGGTGTAAAACTATACATAATAAGAAATTAATATCCAATAAAATTTTGTTGAAAATTATATCATTTAATAACATCTAATATTGAATTATATTAAATTTTATATTTTTTTAATAAAAAATTAATGTGTATAAATTTTTATTATGTGTATTATTGCACAGGTTAGAAATTATTATGTTATACTGTCAGGAGAAAAAACAAAATCTTACAGTTGGCTTCATGCCTGAACTTTGTTTAGAGTAACTCTTCTGCAAGAATTCATAAATACAAAGTGAGTTTTTTTGTGCATAAAATTTCTATTAACTTTCTCACACACACACATAATAAATTTACCTGCATATCATACAATTCTGAGGATCTCCACCAGTTATAGCCTTGGCCATTAACAATGCCAGAGCCTTTGATGGTGAAATTCTGCACCCACTTGAAATTTATCCACTGAAACAAGCTGGATTTCGGCCAGGAAGATGCTTCAGGAAGTGCCAATAGAGTTCCATCTATCTGTAAGAATTTAATTTGTACTAACTTCATATTTCATTGTTAAGCAAATAACTTCCAAAATGCAACATAAAAGCTTAAGTGTGTGTTTACCTATACATTGTGCCATGCCAAAACAGGTTATACTTTATATATTCTACAGCTCTTGTAAACTATTATTTTGAGACTAACATAAAATAAATAATCAAAGAAAGAGAGAAGTGAAAAAGAACCTGAAGAGTAAGGTCAGGCATACAAGGGCCTTGTAAAGTAATGGGCTTGATAAGAAACTTGAATTGTGCTGGAATTTTAACTGTAGCTCCAGGAACGTTGCATGCACCTTTCCATGCAGCTAGAAGTGCCTGATTTATGAACATTATCAACAATGTTATAACTAGCAAATCAAACGCACTTTGTCTTTAAATTATTAATATGCTTTTACCCTTAATTTACCTCTGAATCATCAACAATTCCATTTCCCTTGGCGCCAAAAGACAAAATGTCAAAAGTTTTCCCTTGAGGACCATAATGAGGAAGAGGAGCTGGTGCTGGACATGGAGGATGTGACCCTCCTCGAGTGTGGCCATTGCTACTATGATTATCTTTGTGACGTTTATGAAGCTTTTTCTTGATGTTTGTCTTCCTTGCCTCTGCAGAAATTATAGAGAAGGTGACAAAGACAATCATCAACAAGAACATGAAAAAGGGTAAAGAAAAACTTGTATTCCTCTTCATTCCTTCACAGTGCTTCTTGTTTGTCAATTTTAGAAAACAACAATGGCAACAAGAATTCTAGGAACTTTGAGGTGGTATTGTACTTCACACAGGGAAGTAGTGTGGTAGTTATAGACAGTTTTTATTGTGGAAACAGTGTTGGTTTTATTATTTTTAGGGGTGAGCTTTTAATAAAGTTGTTAAATCACTAATACTCAAGATTAGGTCCATTAACTTGTAACATAATATGAAGATTCCCATAAGTTTGAGATGGGCTGTGTACTTTGCAAAATTCATATTTGTTTATGGTTATGCTTTCTGTTTACATGCTTACTTTCAGTGAGGTGCTGAACTTTAATTATTTATTATTTTTATGGTTGTCCCTATGCACTGAATATTCTTCTTACCTGTTAAAAATATGGATGACAATAAATCTCCATAGGGCATGGCAAAGATGACTTTGCCATCTTTAAGTAAGTCAAGAAATTTGGTTTATTTATCCCCTTTTCCTATCACCATCCATGTCCCTCCAATTGAATAATTAATAATTCAGTCAAGAGAAATGTAATTAAGAGCGAAAGAATTATCGTTTAAAGAGAGAATTTTACTTTTACTATTTTCATCATATATATTCAGATGTGTAGACAGGAAAATGGTACCCAAATCTGATCCATTTGGCATGTCAATAACAAATGACAGTTTGTCTTACCGAAAACAGAATGAGTGTTTTCACTTGCTCTCTTTTCAATTCTCTACTAATTATTAATAATATAAACGAGCCTTAAAAAAATAATGTTAAGAATTTATTTTAATATAAACCTCTCTTTTCAATTCTCTACTAATTATTAATAATATAAACGAGCCTTAAAAAAATAGTGTTAAGAATTTATTTTAATATAAACCTTTCTTGTGAATTCATGATAATGACCACCAAGATGTGTTGGACTTATTAGAAAAGGTGAAATTCCTTGAGCAAATAGTTTCAGATTTGATGTCAAAGATTTATGTGTGTGAAAAAATTATTATTGAAAGATTTTTACTTCAGTGTGTAATCATATCTCAGTAGATTAATCTTTTACCTTTCGGGTGAAACGAATACTTTGAGAAACTCATAAGAACTAAAAATAAAACAAAAATGCTAACCATTGTCATAAAGATACTGATTAACATGATTCTGAATGAAAATATTGTAACTTTCCATTTGCCTAAACAAATTACCAAAAAGAACCTTTGTCAAACATAAGGCAGTCAATATACAGATTTGTACACGCATATACAAGAATTTAACTTGTTTAGTGTTGATTATCATATAATCAACCAATGGATACTTAGTGGCTAGGAGATTTTAAAAATTAAATGCCAGCATAAGAGAATATCTTACACTTGATATATCTAAAACTCTGCCTATGACTAGTATTAGTACGTAGGTTAACGATCTATTACTAAGTAGAATTATATTTTCTCCTTTTCAATGCATGGAATGATCAAACAAATATTCCCCGCATGCTATTAATGATAAAGTAGTAATTTAATGAGAAGAGTGCACAAAAACAAACCCATCTTGTGACATAAAGAAACCTTTTTTTTTTTTTTTTCTATACTCACCATTTTTCTGTGGTTAATCATTGGTGGCATAATCATTTTTTGTTACAATTTCATGATATAGCATCATAGTCCTTTATTTATTTAAGTGGGCAGTGGATGAAAAAAGTAGTTTCATAGGATAGGTTTGCTTTGTTGTTTTCGCATAGGCCCTCCTTTTCCCTAATCGAACCATTTGGTCATAATTATAAGCTTGATAAGGATAATGTAATCATTTGAATAATTATTGGTTGGATAATGTAACCGGGTCACTAACCTACTAAAAATAAAACCCTTATCTTCCCTCTATTATGAACAGAAAGTATCACAAAAGAAGTTCAACCCGGTTCAGGCGTTCCTAAGGTTTTATGTTGTAGACAAATAAGAGTGTGCCACTAAAGCACTCCCTATTAAAAGCATTATTTTATCATCAATAATATAGAAAATTAACGTATTACGCACATCTCAACATAAATTGGTTGTACATAATATTATAATTGTTAACGAGACGTTGCATCTTAGTATAGTTAATTACCTATCCAAAAGCCCTTGAAGTCTCAGTTAATTATTTTTTCAAATTAATATACCCACTTCATTAATTGTGTAACATCTCCCCCAGCCCATGTTAAAATTATTGATTAATACTTGTCACATAAATTGTGGTGAGGCTTACTAGGTAGGAAAATTGTAGATCTGGTTGCGCAGAAAGTAAGTGCCTCTCAAGTCTAACCTAAATACAGAATAAGTTTAAAAATTATTCCATTTAATTTTAAACTTTTTATTTAATTTATATTTAACTATCAGCAAAATAATAAATTATAACTCACATAAATTAAATAAAAAGTTTAAATTTAGTATAAGAATTTTTAGATTTACACTCTCATAAGGAGAAGATTTTGACCGAAAATCCTGCCCCATGTTGATTATACGAATGAGAAGGTGGTTTATACTTATTCAGAGTGATTAGAAACAGGGGAGGTTTTCACTTTCTAGCTTAAGTTGTAGAGTGAACCTAAAATGGAGCCACACTGAGTTGTATGGGCCGAAAAGAGAGTCCAGCTACGAGCTGTGTGTTTGTCTTGTTCTAGCATGCGGACTCGGCATAATGGGACCAGTCAATGCCACTATACCTTTGCTCTTTCATGCTACACTTTATTGTTGACAATAAACAAATGCTATAGTTTATTCGGCAAATAAAAGCGTGTGAAGTTGTTGAAGAATTCAAAGCCAGATCAGAAGGTAATATATAAAGAAAACGATAGATTGCGATTTAAGAAGAAGCAATATAATAAGGTAACGCTCTTGGTCTTGAACATCAATTTCTTGTTATTGCTAATATATGAAGAAAAATTCTGTGACAATCATAAAAATGGAGTCTGTGGAAGGATGTAACATGGTCATGTAAGAGTGGAGAAACATCCAAGGCATTTCGTAGAATTAATTATGGGACTTCGTTTGCACTGCAATTTCAAAGCATGAAAGATACCTCTATATTTTGTTATCCATTCAAAACTTAAAAACAAATATTGTAAAAGAAACAAACTTTTGTGCATGCTTTTTATTCACCAAGAAGTCTTGTGCTTGTTTCCCAGTTGTTGGAGACACAGTTGAGTTTCTAGGCAGTTTTTTTTCTAGCAATGGTAAATGGTACAAAAATAAAGATAAAATTAAAAACATTTTGACTAATCGTGTACTAAAGAATGAGTCATTCATATAATACTAGATTGTAACTTAAATCTATAAACTACGGACATTGATTCATTTTTATTTCAAAGAAATATGAATGAAATATTCCGTACTAAATAGCAATTTTGTTTTCATTTTTTTTTAAGTTATCATACCTAAGAGGTAGAGCTTGACAAATGATGGTAAAATCTTATGCGTGAAGTTATAGTTTTTTTAAGTCATTTATTTATTAAATAACTAAGATCAATAGATTTTATTAGACTCACATTTATTTTTATTTTTATTATTTCTCACGCAAATCTCATATATCTCTTAAAGGAAACCCAAGTTTCTTATGATTGGCATCAACAAGCATTTGTGTGTATTATAATTCATTTGGTGCAATTATTTCTAAACAATATTTTTTTCTTTTTTTATTTTAAGTTATTATTATTATTATTTATTGGTGATCCTTTCCATTAACTTTCTCCTAACTAAACAAGGTTATGAAAAAAAAAATTGATCATCCCCAAAATTCTGTACTCTGGATCCAGATTTCTTAGCCTACTGTTCATAACTGCTCAAACCAAGTAAACAACTTTATAATTGGAGATTAAACTACGGAGAATTTAATTATAAACAGAGTTAAATTTACAATTAAATAAAATAATATTAAAAAATAGATATAGCCAATTAATAGTGTAACCAATTTAACTTATTTTTATTATAAATAGTGTTAATTTTATGATTGAATAAGGGATACACTTTAGCACTTTAGAAGATAAAGTGTAATTATAGACCTTACTTTCTATTGATGTTGTAATAAAATGCATTCACATGTTAGAAAGCAAAGTTTTACAAAAATAAATATGAAAACAACATTGTTACAGGTAATATTATTAGTACAGAACACACGTAAGCCTCAAAATTTGACCTCAATGTTGCTCACTCGGTTGCTTCCTTCTGGGAAATTGCAACCTTATCATCATGAAATGCATTGCAACATTCTATCATCCACACTTCACTTTCCTTCATTTTGTTGTTCACACAATATTCTATGTTGGACATATTTCCTCGCATTTCAAACACCATTTCTTGCATATCTGCCATCAACAGAAAAACAGCTAAAGTTATTCCAAATTCAAGATTTCAATGTCTCTTCCGACGTTTTTGCTTATCTTCCTTTGTTACTGCACACTTCCTTCTCTTGCTGATCCAAGAGCCACAGAAGCTGCAGTGCTGTGCACCAACAGAACTACTCCAATGCCTCAGCAACATGTTTTCTTAACAAACTTTTACAATGCCTTGGAAGCCTTAACCGCTCTTGTTACAAGGCAAAGATATGCAGTTGTTGTAAAAGGGTCTTCTCAAAATGTCACTGTTTATGCTTTTGGTGAGTGCATGAAAGATCTTTCCAAACCTGATTGTGATGTATGCTTTGCACAGTGCAAGACACGTGTTCTTAAGTGTTCTCCATTTCAGAGAGGCATTTGTGGTGGCAAGCTCTTCTTTGATGGGTGCTATCTGTTGGAAAAATTACGCCGAATTTTCTTGTAATGTCAGATTTGTGGAAGTGAAAAATAAATGTGGAATATTGCACACACAAAATTGATAACGGAGTTCGGCCAATAATGCCTACGTCTCCGGACTGCTGCAGATATATTACTGAAAAGGGAATACATTCAGTGTTTACAAAACACTCAAAAATGACTTACAACCATTCACAACCCGTAACCCAATTGTATCAGAAGCTAAACTATTTTCTCTGTTTTTGCTCTCTGAATATTTTCAGTTGTTCTCTCAGAAATGGGATACATAGAATGGATGGAAGAGCTTCGTATTTATAGGCAAATGAAACGTTTGATTTTCAACAAAACACGTTGGCACCGAATTCGCAACGCATTTGGCACCGACAACGCTAACATTCAACCGAATGTTAGGTACCGAAAAATTTGCACACCATTTTTGACTTTTCAACAATCTCCCACTTGAAGACTGATTTCAATCGGTCTTCACACTTCAATCAATGCAGCAATCTTTTCATGATCTGTTATTCTAGCAGGCCCACTGAAGTTGAACACAACTTCAGTTTGTCAATTGTCACCACCTTTGTTAGCATGTCTGCTGGGTTCTTGCTTCCTACAATCTTTTTCAATGTCAGCACCTCATCCTCAAGCAGAGATCTGATGAAGTGATAACGTATATCAATGTGCTTGGTTCTAGAGTGAAATGCTGAATTTTTTGCCAGATGTATTGCACTCTGACTGTCACTGTGCAAAACACTCCTCTCTTGCATGAATCCCAGCTCTGTTAACAAACCTTGAAGCCATATCAACTCTTTACTGGCTTCTGTTACTGCTACATACTCAGCTTCTGTAGTAGATAAAGCAACAATCTTCTGTATCCGCGACATCCAACTGACAGCTGTAGTACCAACAATAAAAATGTAACCGGTGGTACTTCTTCGGTGATCGACTTCACCTCCGAAGTCTGCATCTACATAGCCTTGTACTTTTAATTCTCCTTTTCCAAAGTACAAACACTTCTTTGTTGTGCCTTGTAGATACCTCAAAATCCACTTGACTGCTTCCCAATGAGCTTTTCCTGGATTTGCCATAAACCTGCTTACAACTCCTACTGCATGGCCAATGTCTGGCCTCGTACAGACCATTGCGTACATCAAACTTTCAATGGCTGAAGCATAAGGAATCTTAGCCATAAACTCTTCTTCTTCCTTTGTTTGAGAAGACTGATCCTTGGATAGACGAAAATGACTGACCAAAGGTGTACTGACTGGCTTGGCCTTATCCATGTTGAATCTGTGCAAAACACGGTTGATGTACTCCGCCTGAGATAACTGCAAAACTCCTTTTTGCTTATCTCTCGTGATTTGCATTCCAAGAATCTTCTTTGCTGGGCCTAAGTCCTTCATGTCAAATTCTTTTGACAACTGCATCTTTAAATTTCTGATGTCTTTCATATCTGATCCTGCTACTAACATGTCATCAACATAAAGTAGCAATATGATATAACTGGACTTATACCTCTTGAAGAAACAACAGTGATCAGCATTGCACTTCTGGAAACCTTCCTTGTGCATAAAGCTTTCGAACTTCCTATACCACTGTCTAGGAGCTTGTTTCAGGCCGTATAAGCTCTTTTTTAATTTGCACACCATATCCTTCTTTTCTTCTGAAAAACCTTCAGGTTGGTGCATGTAGATCTCCTCATCTAGGTCTCCGTGAAGAAATGCAGTCTTCACGTCTAATTGCTCTAGGTAGAGCTCTTCACTAGCCACAATACTTAACACAGTCCTGATAGTATTGAGCTTTACAACTGGAGCAAAGATCTCAGTGTAGTCAACTCCTTCTTTCTGCTAAAATCCTTTGACAACCAGTCTGGCTTTGTATCTCCTGGAACCATCATGGTCTTCCTTCACTCGATACACCCATTTGTTGTGAAGCGCTTTCTTTCCCATAGGTAACTTGACTAGTTCCCATGTCTGATTGGAGATTAAAGACTTCATCTCATCTTTCATGGCAAGCTCCCACTTACTAGCATCTGTGGTCTGACAAGCTTCCATATAATCTTCAGGCTCCCCTCCATCAGTCAACAACATGTAGTTCATGTATCTCCTGTTAGGCACATGAGGTCGAGAAGACCTTCTCAATACAGGAGTTGAAATAGGAGCCTCTGATGTGTCAGACTGCTGCTCACTGTTCTCTTCAGTTGATTCCTCTGACTGAGGATTCTCAACTATAGGATTTCCTAGGACATCATCCACTTCTGCATACACTGGCTCAATCTGTTCTGCATTGTTGGCGCTTATACTATGCTTGTCCTTGTACATCACTCTTTCATTGAAGATTACATCTCTGCTACGGATCATCTTTTTGTTTTCATCATCCCATAGGCGGTAGCCAAACTCATCTTCACCATAACCGATGAAAGTGCACTTCTTTGATTTGGGATCAAGCTTACTCCTGCCTTGATCATTAATGTGCACATATGCTACACAGCCAAAAACTCTAAGATGTGAGAGTTTTACCTCTTTTCCACTCCATACCTCTTCTGGTATTTTGTGCTCCAATGGTACCGATGGACCTCGGTTGATCAAGTAAGCTGCTGTGTTGACTGCTTCTGCCCAGAACTGCTTTGGTAAGCCTGACTGCACACGCAAGCTTCTGGCTCTTTCAGTCAACGTTCGATTCATACGCTCAGCTACACCATTGTGTTGAGGCGTACCTGGCACGGTCCTTTCCATTCTGATCCCGTGCTCATAGCAAAACTTCTTGAATCTGGTGTCTTCATATTCACCACCATTGTCGGTTCTGATCTTTTTAATCTTCAATCCTGTTTCATTTTCTACCATAGCTTTCCAAATCTTGAAAGCCTCAAATACTTCAGACTTATATTTCAGAAAGTATACCCATACCTTTCTGGAGTGATCATCGATAAAAGTCACAAAGTATTGCTTCCCACTAATGGATGGAACAGATGTTGGACCCCAAACATCAGAGTGAACAAGCTCGAGTCTTTCCTTCTTTGGGGTTCTTCCACTTGTCTGAAAGCTGACTCGTTTTTGTTTTCCAAGTATACAGTCTTCACACATGTCAATTTCTACTGACTGAAGACCTGGTAGCTTACCGTTTGAGTGCATGATTTTCATCCCTTTCTCACTCATATGGCCTAGTCTCTGGTGCCATAGATTGGGATTTTCATTTGCTGCAACTGCAATCAGATGACATGCTCCTGCTGTCTTATAAAGAGTACCACTCTTTTTGCCACGAGCAATTACCATTGCACCCTTTGAAATCTTCTAGTTATCACCGTGGAAGACTGTTGTGTAGCCTTCACTGGCCAACTGGCTTACTGAGATTAAGTTCTTTGTCAGGTCGGGAATATGTTTGACATTTTTCAATTCCCATACAGACCCGTTCAACTTAACCTTCACTACACCTTTACCCACAATCTCACATGATTGGTCGTTACCAAGGTAAACTTTACCAAGGTTTCCGGGAACATAGTTCTTGAAGAATTCTCTCTGCGAAGTGGCATGAAAAGATGCTCCAGAGTCTAACACCCAAGACTCTTCCTTGCTCTCTAAAGAACATATCAACGCATCATCTCTTCCAGAGGTGGAAGCAACATTTGCCTCGTCTTTTGCCTCCTTATTCTTCGGTGCACTCCTGCACTGATTTTTGTAGTGCCCGGATTTCCCACAATTCCAACACTCGATTGCCTTCGATTTGTGGGAACTATGATGACTTCTAGATTTGGACTTCCTGTCCTTTGATTTACCACGTCCATTTCCTCTGATTGAATTTCTTCCTCTTGACTCTGTATGCAATACTGAAGAGGTTGATGATTCTCCTGACTCTCTTCGTCAGATTTCTTCATTGAGAATCAGATCACGAACGTCATTGAATTTCAACTTAGTGTCTCCCGTCGAACTACTCACAGCTGTGACAGTAGTCTTCCAACTTTCTAGTAGAGAGGACAAAAGTGCCAATGCTCGTACCTGATCATCAAATTCAATCTCAACTGAACTCAATTGGGTTAGGACTGTATTGAGCTCATTTATGTGGTGCGCTACTGATGCGCCTTCTGTCATCCGAAGGTTGAATAACCGCTTCATCAAATAAACTTTATTTGAAGCAGACGGCTTTTCATACATGTCGGAAAGAGCCTTCATAAGATCCGTCGTGGTCTTTTCTTTTTCAATGTTGAAAGCAACATTACGGGATAACGTCAATCGGATGACTCCAAGGGCTTGTCTATCTAGAAGATTCCATTCGTCCTCTTTCATGCCCTCTGGCTTTGTTCCTGTGAGAGGTTGATACAGCTTTTTTTGATACAGATAATCCTCGATCTGCATCTTCCAAAAGCCAAAGTCTGTACCATTGAACTTTTCAATTTTCACCTTTCCTTCATCTGCAGCCATCACTTCAACTCTGATATGACTTCTCCGCTGGATCGTTTCTGACAATTTCTGTGAACTACCGTGTTTCAAAACACGTCTATAGACAAATTTGTAGCGCCGACAAAATTTGCACTATTCACGTTTTTCACTATTCACAGAATAGTACTTTACTATTCATATGAATAGTAACACCACAAAAATTGCAGAATTAACAACCTGGCTCTGATACCAGTTGTTGGGAAAATTACGCCGAATTTTCTTGTAATGTCAGATTTGTGGAAGTGAAAAATAAATGTGGAATATTGCACACACAAAATTGATAACGGAGTTCGGCCAATAATGCCTACGTCTCCGGACTGCTGCAGATATATTACTGAAAAGGGAATATACTCAGTGTTTACAAAACACTCAAAAATGACTTACAACCATTCACAACCCGTAACCCAATTGTATCAGAAGCTAAACTATTTTCTCTGTTTTTGCTCTCTGAATATTTTCAGTTGTTCTCTCAGAAATGGGATACATAGAATGGATGGAAGAGCTTCGTATTTATAGGCAAATGAAACGTTTGATTTTCAACAAAACACGTTGGCACCGAATTCGCAACGCGTTTGGCACCGACAACGCTAA
The DNA here is from genome assembly GCF_003935025.1 of Abrus precatorius. Taxonomy (NCBI): domain Eukaryota; kingdom Viridiplantae; phylum Streptophyta; class Magnoliopsida; order Fabales; family Fabaceae; genus Abrus; species Abrus precatorius. The sequence continues at coordinate 23,739,096 of NW_020874406.1, read as the reverse complement.
CATTCAACCGAATGTTAGGTACCGAAAAATTTGCACACCATTTTTGACTTTTCAACACTATCTTAGGTATGATGGATACAACTTCTTCAATGAGAGTCTTAGTCCTCAAGACATGACTGTGTGTGGTGCCAAAGAGTTTAGTGGGAATTGGAGTGTTTATAAGGCCAATACTGAGGAGCTAGTGAGAAGTTTGAGCTTGGAAGCACCAAAGAATGATGGGTTCTTTGTGGGGTATGTGAGTCTAAGGAATGTTACTGTTTATGGGTTGGCTCAATGCTGGAAGTTTGTGAATGGCAGAGCCTGTCAAAACTGTTTGGCTAATGCTGTTACTAGGATTGATTCATGTGCTTCAAAAGAAGAAGGAAGGGTATTGCATGCTGGATGTTACTTGAGGTATTCGACACACGTGTTCTATAATCATTCAAACAACATTTCCCCTCAAGTGAATCAAGGTGAGTTGGTGCCACTGTTAGGAAATTTCACTTTTCTCTTTGCTTTGGTAAAGTTTTTCGTGCTTTGAATTAGTAATTTCAGGTCCACATTTGATCCATGTTTTTTTTTTTTGTTATGGTATTTAGTTTCTTTCATTTATTAACAATTCAAAGCAAAGATCTTAGAAATTGTGCTAATAAAGCCATGTGTTACACCGTTACTGTGTTAGGAAGTAGAAATCTTGGTATAATTGTGGCTGCATCATATGCTGCAGTGGCTCATCTGCTGGTTGTTGCCATAGTTATTTTCTTTGTATGGACAAACGTCCTGAAGCGGAAGAGAGGTATCTATCTATGTGTGTGATATTTGGAAATACTAAAGATTGTTTTAGCTTCAAGTGCTGATATTAATTATAGTGTTGTTTTTACCTCAGAGAGAAGACAGTTTGGTGCACTTTTGGACACAGTGAACAAGTCTAAACTAAATATGTCATATGACATTCTTGAAAAAGCCACAAATTACTTCAATGATTCTAATAAGCTAGGAGAAGGAGGATCAGGTTCAGTTTATAAAGTAACTTCGGATCTCATCTATCATTGTTTTTTTTACCCGTAAATTAAGATGAACTAATGGTGTGCTCTCATATCAATCATAGGGAGCTCTGCCTGATGGAAGAACCGTGGCTATAAAAAGGCTTAGCTTTAACACATCACAATGGGCCGATCATTTTTTCAATGAGGTCAATTTGATTAGTGGCATTCATCACAAAAATCTGGTGAAGCTTTTAGGTTGCAGCATTACAGGACCTGAAAGCCTTCTTGTTTATGAATTTGTGCCTAACAATAGCCTTTATGATCACCTATCTGGTTGTAATTTTATATCTTATATATGGTCTTAATCACATGACCTTGTAATTTAAATTAGTTATTGATGTGTCATTTTATCTCTTACAGGCAGAAGGAATTCTCAACAGTTGACATGGGGAGTTAGGCATAAAATCATATTGGAAACAGCAGAGGGCTTGGCCTATCTTCATGAGGAATCACAAAGAATCATTCATAGAGATATAAAATTAAGCAACATTCTGCTTGATGATAACTTCACACCCAAGATTGCTGATTTTGGACTTGCTAGATTATTTCCAGAAGACAAGTCTCACCTTAGCACAGCCATTTGTGGCACACTGTAAGTTCATAATCCTCCACAATATAATGCAAATAATTTACATAAATAAATGCTATTCCAACAAGATTAATCATAGGGGAAGAAGAAGAAGAAATCTTTTTTTTATATAATTCCATATTGAAATGCAGAATGGATGAAATTCTTTGAAAAAATGTAGCCAACAGAGGTGCTATCACCCTCCAATCTTTCACTTTTATGGTTGATAATGACTTCTGTATTTTGTACATCAACTATATAGTTAGAATACTCTTTATAAGACTTAAGTGCTCTTCCTATATACTAACTTTTGGGAGTGAATTAAAACCTATTCTTTTAATAGGGTATCATGAGAATACTATACATTTTCATCACATAGTAACTTGATATACTATTTGAACAGTATTCTCTTACAATTTATTTCATGTCCACTTGTACGGGTTATATGGCTCCAGAATATGCAGTTCTTGGAAAGTTAACTGAGAAAGTAGATGTCTCCAGTTTTGGAGTTCTAGTCATGGAAATTATATCAGGCAAAAGGAGTAGATCCTTCGTTCAAAACTCATACTCCATCCTACATACGGTAACACTCTTATCATTTGGCACACTGCTATCAATTCATTTTGTGCTTTTAAGAAAACAAAGTGTTTTGATACACCTAAGACTTTTCATTTCTCCTTTTGTATAAAGGTCTGGGGCCTTTATGTATCAAATAAGCTATGTGACATTGTCGATCCAATTCTAGAGGGAAATTATCCAATTGAGGAAGCATGCAAACTCCTTAAAATAGGGTTGCTTTGTGCACAAGCATCTTCAGAACTTCGACCAACAATGTCAGTAGTTGTGAAAATGATTACTAACAATCATGAAATTACTCAGCCAACACAACCACCGTTTCTCAATTGTGGTAGTGAAGAATTCAGCAAATCTACTTTACGATATACAAGTCTTCAGGGGACAGCATGACCGAAAGTCTAATCGAGCATAAATGGGTTACAATATAAATCTATATCTCAAGAAACACAGCATGCTGGAGAAAATTATTCGAGTTATGAGATTGCATGCCTTGTACATATTACATGCGTAGTTAGGTGCTTCATAAGCTTATCCTATATTGGTTTTTCGTTTTTATTCGGATTGAATAAAAAAATTGCCAGTTGAGCTTGGCTCAAAACATGTGTATTACATACTCTTGGTGTAGAAAAAGAATTCCCAGATTCATATGTGATAATAATACTGTAGGAAAAATATATATTATTTAACTATAAAGTTTGAGTAGTTAATCTATATATAAATATTTATATACCTTCATGAACCTTCTTTCTATCAAACTAATAAAATAAAAGTACTGTTAAGTAAAAAAAATCAACAATATAATGAAATTTAATAAAAAAAATCATCTATTTAAAAAAAATGAGTTGGGATTTTGAACGTGATAATAAGTAATTGATTCATCTTTGTTCTTAATGTATTAAAAAATTGTATGAAGTGTCTCTAAGATTTTGTTTAAAGAATTAAAAATAAAATGTTTTTATAAAGAATGTACAACACATTTTTACTGCAATTTCTAATATGCCTATATTGTTATTTCTAATTAAAATTTCCTATTAATTAATACTCATCATTAAGACTAAAATAGACTGAGGTAGGGATATCAAAGTGCTAGTATATCCATCTCTATTAATTTTGCAGTAATTACTTAGAATCCATTTTCATACTATACATGAAATGAATAATTGCTGCTCTCATCTAGATCATTTTAGTAGGCGATTCATTAGGTTTGATTATTTTGGCATTAAATTTTTAATTTTTATATTTTCTGATAAAAAAAACAAATTTTCACGGAACATTTATTATTGAGATTAATTTAGACATACATTTTACAAATTAATTATATCAAAGTCAATTATATCTAATTTTAAAATTAATAAACCTTAAATTAAGAGAAAAAAAAAAGTAAGATTATTTATTTATATAAGAAACTATACTAAAATATGGTGTTTTTGGAAAAAAAATTACAGAAAGATAATTTTTAAAAATTGTCAATGATGATTTTTAATGCAGGTGCTCATCGAACAATAACAATTTTTAAAGTTTCAAAAAATTATTAGTGACGAATTATAAAAAATATTAAAAAATTATAAAATGTCAAAATTTGGTGACAATTTTTTATAAAAAAAATAAAAATTTAATTATTTTTTATAAAAATATCATTGATAATTTTTTATAAAAATATCGTATTTTTATAATTTTTCAAAATCACCATATTTTAGTAATTTTGTTTTTTTCCGTATAAACAAAAAGACACAGAGAATGGTTTGTCCATTTATAAGAAAAAGAAAAAAAATTACTGGATCCATGTAAAATGTTATTGTATGAGGAACAGGGGTTTGGGGTGTCAGCTTTCCTTTTATTTTAATATTAAATAATTTTTAAATAATATAAATTAATAAAAAATATTAAATTTAAACTAAATTATTATTATTATAATTATAATTTTTTAATTTTTCTTATTTATTTAAATGAACGAAGAAAATTTGTTTGTCTTTCTCTCTTGTTTTTACCTATTCAAATAAAATATAATTTTGACTTTGTTTCTATTTTTTTTTCTCCACTTATTTCATTCTCCTTTCAAATATAGCATTAATTTATCTATTTTCTTTGAGTTGTGTTACGTTTTTCAACATTTTATCTTCAAACTCAATCCTACCCAATTATATTAAGACGAATCCTTAATTCCGACTGATTTTATGTCAACAACCTTAGTCAATTGGAGAAAAATAAAAGTGAAGTAATATTAAGATTATGAGTAAAAATATTAATCAATATTTTTAATTCCTACTGTTTTCTGTCTTTGTATTTCAGACAAATATTAATCAATATTTTAAAATTATGAGTAAAAATTAAAAACACTATTATTAAAAAATAATTAATATCTCTTTATTATAATTTGATTGAAATTTATTTTTAACTAATATTTTAGAGACACTAATTAACAATATTTATATATTTTGTTATATTATAAATACAATGCTAATCCAACAATATAAGAATCTTATTAAGCTTTTTATTATTCTATTTTTATTTATATCGTATGTATTTTTTATTAGAAAATAATCTTATTTAAATAAAATAAAATTATTATAGATGACAAAACTATCTCTCTTAACATAATTCTATTTAGATACTCAAAATTATAAATTAAATTAGAAAATACTAATATTCTAATAATAGATTTGTTTTCATCTTATTTTTCATATATTATTTTTCTGTTGATTTTCTATTTCATCCCAAGCACAAAGCACTTAAACTTTTTGTTTAACAAATTGAAACATTTAAAAAGCAGGGCAAGATTGTAAATTTGGAGGATATTGATGGGGTAAAGTGTGATTGTGATTGAAGAATACGTTGTTGCCGCGTAGCTACATGACATGGCAATGCAGTGTCTGATATAGTGGCTGTCATGCTCTGTTTTTCAACGAATTGAATCCTCTGCAACGCTAACACTTCAATTTTTCAAATTTTCAACTTACAAGTTGTTTACCTTCCCACATTATTCGTGTTTGACTCGTTGCTTCAGTTTTGTCTCCATCTTCTTGACTTCCTCCCAATAAAATCTTCACCATCCCATTCATCATATTCATCTCACACACTCTTCAATTCAATTCTCTCTTTCTTCTATGCATTGCAGAACACAGGTAACAACTTCCTCCAAAACTCTCTGCCCCATTATCTTCTTCTCTTTCAGAATGTAACAAAAGTTGATCTTTTATTTATAGCATAAAACAAACTCGGTCACCAACATCTAATTCTTGAGCAAAAAGCATACACAAACGTTGTTGACTTACCTTTACCTTAATCATGTCACACTTGTATTTTCTTTTTTCTCGTAACCTTGTGAATTGTGATATATCATGGTTTGGTTTCTATGGCGAAAACAAGAGTGGAGGTGCCATGTGTGGGGTATTTGTAGGGCCCATTCTCTACGGATTATTAATGTGGGTAGGTATGTTTGTGGGGAAAGGCTTTAATCCAATATAACCACTTTTCCTCTAGAAACTTTTTTCATAACCAGACAAGATAGAAAGGCAATTCAGGCACCAATTGCTCCTTACTCACAAACTTCGTTTAAGATGTCACATAAACGAACAAAAGTTTGGAAGAGCTTACACAAAATATGTATGATTTTTATAAGTTGTTTTGGCTAGTTGTCTTTAAATTATTTTAATAAATTTTATTATTAAATTTATGACATAAGCTATATTTTAAAAAATATTATGTTTGACTAAATAAGTTATCCAAACACACCAAGTGCATACACATTTACTTTAATTTTAATGTTATTTATATAATTTTTACACTAAATTTATATTTATAAATTTGTGAACATAAATTCAATCTTAGATTAAGAATATAGTTAGGATTTTTTATATATAGATTCCAATAATGTATTTTTATGAACTAATTTTTTAGAGTCAATTATTCTATGATTATAATTGAATTAAATATAATTATATTTCTTAAATTAAAGTATTTAATACATATTTAATTAATGTGAAGAACCTTAGAGGAATTTTACTTTGAAAAGGTGAGAGTATTTCTCTCACAACCAGGTTACCGGGTGATAATGATAAATTAATGCTTATAGGTGGGTGACTGTGTTACTTGGGTAATTCACTGATATCTTATTTTTCTAAGCAAATAACATGAGTACCTAAGCCAATTGATACACTATTAACAACTGATTTAGACGCCATTGATACACTATTAATAGGGACGACGGAGAAGTAATGGCAATAAATACTAAAGTGGGGTCTGGGATGGGGTGGCTTCAAATCTTCAACCCCTCATATTTTAAAACACATGGTCTGCGACTTGATATTTTTCAGCATCATTCATACGTCATACAAGTGTGAGCAAGTGTGAAACTTGAATTTTACACTGCTGTATAAAGTATAATAACAAGGGAAAAGAACCAAAATCTACCTTTCCAATAATGATATCGATTGCCAGAGTAGTAGTACATCCTTTAAGCTTCAAGGATGGCAACAAAAAAGTTAAGTTCCAACTTGGGTTCTTGCTCTCTTCCTTCACAAATTAGAGATTACTTAATGAATGTTTTACTGCCAGAAGCTCCTCTTGGTCTTCAACTGGCCGTGCTTCTCAGGAATAGTGAAGTCTTCAAATGGCGTTTTGTGCTATAATGATGGCTTCCAAGCTCCAACAATAGGTATTACTATTCGGGGATTATTATTACCACATATGGTTGCTTGAAGCATGTTGTGACCATTTTTGCTTAGGCATAAAAGGCAATTATTTTAGACCAAATAGATAAACTTCGTACTTGGTTTGAATCACTAACAAAAATTCTTTCCCAATAAACAATATAAACATATCATTGAATGACCTTTTTATTTGACACAGCCACCCAAAGAATCTAAACCCTCCTATTTTTTTCCACAGTTGTTTGTGAATATCCTACTAGCAAAAGTTATTCATATCGGATCATCCCAAAAATGAAGAAAGTAGTCTCTCTCATCTCTTCTCAATGCCTTGTTTTCCCTCTCATCAAGTTGTTATTACTACTACTATCAGAAACTGTAATGGCAGAACCAAGGGCCAAGACAGTCCTTGTAACATGTGGCCATCAACTAGAGCATAACACAACTATCTTTGTTCCCAATTTTGTTGCAACTATGGAGAAGATCAGTGAAGAGATGCGCAAAACTGGTTTTGGCACAGCAATTGTAGGGACAGGACCTGACACAAACTATGGCCTGGCCCAGTGTTATGGAGATCTTTCATTACTTGACTGTGTGTTATGTTATGCTGAGGCACGCACGGTTCTTCCTCAGTGCTTCCCTTTCAATTCTGGTCGCATTTTCCTTGATGGTTGCTTCATGAGGGCTGAGAACTATAGTTTCTTTAATGAATATTCAGGACCAGGAGATACAGCTGTGTGTGGAAACACAACAAGAAAGAGCTCGAGTTTTCAAGCAGCAGCAAAGCAAGCAGTTTTAAGAGCAGCTCAAGATGCACCCAACAACAAAGGCTATGCCAAAGGGAACGTTGCAGTAACAGGAGCAACAAACCAATCCGCTTATGTTTTGGCTGATTGTTGGAGGACTTTGGACAAAAGCTCTTGCAAAGCATGTCTTGAAAATGCATCATCTTCCATATTGGGATGCTTGCCCTGGTCAGAAGGGCGAGCACTCAATACTGGATGCTTCATGAGGTACTCAGACACTGATTTTCTTAACAAGGAACAGCAAAATGGGAGTTCAAGAGGTAAACGAATTGTAGTTTTCGTCAAATTCTTTAGTTGGCTATCACCTTGTGTTAGGATGCTCTTGGGTATGATTTCATTTTGCTGACTTATGCAGGTAATGTAGTGGTGATAGTCGTTGCAGTAGTCAGTTCAGTGATTGTTTCAGTGGTTGGAGTTATTATTGGTGTCTATATATGGAAACAAAGATACATTCAAAAGAAACGAAGAGGTAATTGACTTAATTAATAACTTGTATCTATTTGCTTATAAGAATGACAAACCTAGAATATCTCACCATACCCATGATACAAAGCTGAAACCATTTGGGTGTAAATTTTTTTGCGAAGACTCTTTTAAGTCAAAAAGCCACTTTGAGCCTCAATCGCTCCAAATAGAGCTCAGTGAGGCCATTTGGGAAAACTAAAGTTCTCCATTCACAAGATTTCAACCAACTTAGAAAGAACCAAGCGCCAACAGACTTTGGCTGTCTGTGCCACATATTTATATACTAGTTCTCGTCCTCTGAAATACTATGTAAGGATCTTTTCATCTTCGAAGAGCTCCACCTTGTTCTATAAACAAATTGAGGAATCATCATGTGCTTTAACACAACTACTTTAAGGATGTTTGTTGATCTCAATGATCATTCTTGATTCCAGGTTCAAATGATGCAGAAAAGTTAGCTAAGACTCTTCAGCGCAATAGCTTGAACTTCAAGTACTCTACGTTGGACAAGGCTACTGGAAATTTTCATGAAAGTAACAAGTTAGGGCAAGGAGGATTTGGAACAGTTTATAAAGTAGATTTCTTTTCTGAAGACATGTTTCTCCGTCATTTTAGTCATCAATGACACGCTCACAATTTGCTATTGCAGGGAGTTCTAGCTGATGGAAGAGAGATTGCAATCAAGAGGTTATATTACAACAACAGACATCGAGCAGCAGATTTCTACAACGAAGTCAACATAATTAGTAGTGTGGAACACAAGAGTCTAGTCAGGTTGTTAGGATGCAGTTGTTCAGGACCTGAAAGCTTGCTTGTATATGAATTTCTACCCAACAAAAGTCTTGATCGCTTCATTTTTGGTAATTTCTTCGCAACAATATATGGCTCTCTCTTTTCACTTGTAACACCTTACTTTGATCACTTAGTGATTGTAAGTTCATCATAATATAAACAATAAAACTTATCTCAGTTTATTCTTGATAGATAAAAACAAGGGCAGAGAGCTGAACTGGGAAAAGAGATATGAAATTATGATTGGAACAGCTGAAGGATTAGTTTACCTGCATGAGAACTCCAAAATAAGGATAATTCACAGAGATATAAAAGCCAGCAACATCCTATTGGATGCAAAGCTTCGTGCTAAAATTGCTGATTTTGGCTTGGCCAGATCCTTTCAAGAAGACAAGAGCCACATAAGTACAGCTATAGCAGGAACTTTGTAAGTATCTTTAAGAACAACAGTTTTGAACAAACTATAAGGCAAAGAGCCAAGTGATATTGCAGGGAACTGCAGTGTATTATATCTGAAATAATCTTTCACTCTTGGGTCCGCAGGGGGTATATGGCTCCTGAGTATCTAGCTCATGGTCAATTAACAGAGAAGGCAGACGTATATAGTTTTGGGGTTTTACTGCTAGAAATAGTTACTGGGAGACAGAACAACAGGAGCAAAGCATCGGAGTATTCAGACGGTTTAGTTACAGTGGTCAGTTGTAGATTCTTGTTATTCAACCGTACATTAATCATAATCAAGACATGATCAAATACTGATTTAAAAATCGTTTTCTTTCATTTATTATTATTCTGGCAACATCAGGCATGGAGGCATTTTCAGTCAGGGACTGCTGAACAATTATTTGATCCTAATCTAGAGTTGCATAACCACAATAGTAATATTAAGGATGAGATTTTAAGAGTGGTGCACATAGGACTTTTATGCACCCAAGAGGCCCCTTCATTACGGCCAACTATGTCAAAGGCACTCCAGATGCTTACAAAGAAGGATGAACAACTTGTTGCTCCCTCTAATCCACCCTTCTTAGATGAGAGTACTATGGAACTTCATGACACAAGTGGTGACCCATTTTATCCTCTTAATGCAGCTGATTCAATTGCTACCATGTCAAATAGCTCTTTTTATCCCAGGTGATCATGAAAATGCAGAGAATACCGCTCCACATAGCATGTTTGAAGCACAGCTTAAACCTGTGATTGGCAAATAACTTGGTCTCGCTCAGACTATGACACTAAAGGTGGTTGTTAACAATGCAACTGAACCATTGCTATTAAAATTATATACTTCAGACCGGGGGAGCTTTTGTCATATTTCCAATACGTTTATGGGATGCTAACAATGTATACTGTATAGTGCCATGATTAACATTGTCTGCTATATGTAACTGCTCATAAACACTACGTTTGTATACAGCTATTATTTATTTTCTAAAGAATAGTTTTACATAGAATAAATAAATAAAGAGTATAAGCTTTTAATTTGTACTTAACGTGTCCAACTCCAATGAGACAATGATCAAGCACTACAAACTCAAACATACTCAACGTGATCAAGAGGGGTAAAGAGGCTTTGCCGCTTTGGTGAGAAAGTACAGAAACACAAGTTCATAATTTAACGATAATGCCAGAACCATTATTTAAAAAAGATTAGATGAAGAAATATGAAAACGTGACTGAAGCTTTTCCTTAGAACATTTATTTATGCAAATAGAATTAACAGAAAAATGCTAGGCAATAGATGAGATACAATTAATTCAATAGTAATGCACTTCGATTAGCAACAGATTTCATGTTTTTACAACCTGAATACAATTCACACTGGGACAAAAAAAATCTGTTAGTAGAAAAGATAATCCATAAATCCCATCTAACGTTTAGCTACCAAGCACCCCATGAGGCCTCCACTGATCTCATAGTGTCGGGCAGCAGAAAATCCTACTTCTAAAGCAAGTTTCTCCAATTCCTTCCCTGCATCAAAGGACGATTCTTAATTAGGCAATCAATCATGACAAAGTTCAACCATCAATGGACATAATTCTTACCTTTTTGTTTGTTAATTATTTTCCTAGTATTGAACACAATTATGAACTGCGTGAATCTCGCTCATTGTCCAATGCAATGATCAATAAAATAAAAGTGTTCACCGAAGTCTCCCATTAGCTGAGCTCGGATTAGAAGGTCCAAACTTGAACCCGCTTGTTAGATAATTATTTGCTTGTGGTTGTAATAGAAGCTATATAACCGATAGTTTTTAATTTAGTTTGTTAGTTGTGGTTACTTGCATACAATCATTGTATTTGTTAGTTCCTGTTAGATGCTTCCAAGCTTCTTATAAACACGTTTCTACTTTTATGGTGCAGCTTTCCTCTATTTTGAGCTCTATCATGTGGGGACACATCAAAATGGTGTTACACGAATGTTTGGTCTAAATGGAAGCTTGAGGCTAGGCCTTAATGACGAAAACAGCTGCTTGGTAAAATCCAAAGAGAATATATACGTGTTCTATTTAAAGGCCTTGGCCAGTTGGCCTACATTAACCCCTACTAATTTATTTAAGTTTGTTGGTTTGTTTAAAAGGCTATACTAAAAATTAAACTTCTAAATACTCTTTCAGGTTAGATCATACTATTAAAAATACCAAGATAGGCCTTAAAAACACCCTAAATACCAAGATAGGCCTTAAAAACCTATACCAAGTAAATAGGTCATACTCTAAACTCATTTTTACCCATAATTGCAGTTTTATACTGGATTGAATCTGAGGCTTTCTGGATATTTGTTTGGCTCAACCTAATAAGCATGATGGCTCCCACCCAACCTTATATTAGACTGGCAGAAACAAAGGCAAGTTACATCACCGAAGACCAAAGTCAAACAGCCACACTTCTCTCATTCTATAGCAGAGAGAATAAATAAATTACAAAGTAACTCAATATATAGAGTATGGAGAAGACACAATATAATAATGATCCTGCCAAGTAACTTCTAAAAAATATTAGGAAACATGCTGATTTAAAAGTTTGATCTAACAAACCTGTTAAAAACTCTCTTATTGAACTCTTGAGATATCTGTATTCCTCAGAAAGGCCATAACCAGAGGCTACAGGGACAACAATATTGTCAATCATCCATTCCTAGAAGTAAACACATGGGGGTTACCTTCAGTGCCCATTTAAATCAAAATGGCAATAGCAAATTAATAAAAAAATGTAGAATATATGATACATAATCTAATATTCATTCACACAAATGGACTGTAAGTTTTTCTCTAATCCTAGCAGTGCCAAACATGACTGTTTCCATGGGCGGCATTCCCGTGAAAGTCGTGATAAAATTAAGGGCATTGCTGAAAAGAATAAATTTATCTTCATTTTACATATCTTGAATTTTAACCTTAAGCCAACTCCTCTCATTTACTGAGTATGCGTTTGGAAACACGTTAAAAGTCTGTAAACACGAATCCAGCGCAAAGCCTACAACTAATAGTATTAAAGTAAACATGGATCCGTACGCATTTTAATGTAAAACCAAACATGCTATGAGACGGTCAGAAAGGTGGCTAGACATATTTGTAAAGGAGCATTGCTGTGCCCAACATTATTGTTATATCTCATACAAAGCAACAACTACTTAGGTTGAAATATATACCGTAATTGAAGAAGTTAGTGACTCATCACTTTTATTGAAGTCAAGGATAGACACCCTAGACCCTGGAAACCAAAATAAACCATATAATGAGTCAAATTTTATACAAATATCAACCATCATGTTAATAAGTAGAGATCCAAATACTACCAGCTTTCAGGACTCTTAAAATTTCCCGTATGGCTTTACGCTTGTCAACCACATTCCGAAGACCATAGCCCACAGTGACAGCATCAAACCAACCGTCAGAAAATGGCAAGTCAAGAGCATCACCTTCAATCCACCTACGACACAACAAACGATTACTCCCTTCCTATACTGTCACCAACGGTACTAAGATGCAAAACAATCACAAAAGGATTCTTCCACCACTGATTTAGCTTTATATTGCATAAGACTTTCTTTTTCTTTTTAGGAAGTATCAAATGTGGACAAGGAGTTGAAAAAAATAAAAATAATATTCAGGTTATCATCTAATGACTGCATACTGCAAAAATTACCCATGCTCACTCAATATTCGTGAAGCACTTGTTAGAAAGCGAGTGCTGCCGAGATGTAGCAATCAATAACTGCTCCCTCGAGAAATCAAGACCAATCACCTAAACCCCAAAACATTCAAGCAACCATCATTTCACTATAATTGATAAATAATATCAAGCAAAATTATGTGGATTTCACTTCCAATTTAACGACTCTGAACCATAATTTTACAATTTTACTAAATTCTAACCAATACTAGAAAATGCTTTAGGAGTGGTGCGTAGCGCTCCTCGTAGTAATAACCACAAAAACTAAATTTTATAATAAAACACATTGCCATAAACCCAACTATCACATTTTCCAAATCCCAAAAGATTCACAAAACCATAATTACACTAACAAACTAAAACACACACGCAGAGAACCTTTCCATCAGAGCCAACTTTCTGGGACAAGAGAAACGATAAATCTCCACTTCCACAGCACAAATCCAACACACGGTCTCCCATTTTCGCTCTGTTCCCAAATTCACAGAAACACCAATTTCAGAAATCAAGAAATAAAAATAAAAAAGTGAAATTTTGAAGGAAATGCAGAGATGAAGAGCGAGAAGAGAAGAATACTCAGTCCACGAAACTGCCATTCGCTTCCAAATCCGGTGCTGACCCAAGCTCAGCAAATCATTCAGCTGTCACTCCAAACAAACAAAATGCGCATGTTAGCTACCAAAGATAGAAGTGAGAGTAGAAAACAAAGGGAACGATGGCCCACGTTATCATAGACAGGAGCAATGCGGCTAAACAGCGCACGGCGCTCGTTGTCGCAACGAACCGACATTGGTCGGAAAGTGAAGGAAGAAGAAACGAACGTTAGATGATGCAACGTTGCCATCTGCTACGCTTTCCACATAGAAAATGGGATTCACTTCGGGTCAGTTCGGTTCCATCTCTCCATCAAATAACACGCGTGTGATGTGTCATGCTACCTCACACGTGTACCTCACACGCATCTTTTTTTCTAGGATACAGCATGGATTAACTTGCTTTCATGGGCCCGACCCATGGAGCTATGTATTGGGGTAAATTACCCATGACCCAAAAAATGCCCTCTACAATGTATGGGTTTTTTACAATAATAAATAAAAAATAAAATAAAATTACGTAAATATCCTATTATAAAAAAAATTACATAAATATTCTGATATCAATTTTAAAAAAGATGATTCAAATAGATTTTCTTTTAAAATAAAACTTGAATGAAAGTCGATTAAAACCGTTTTTGTTGGTGTATAAAAGTCGATTTAAATCGACTTTGGTTTAAGCTCACTGCACCGCTGCTCTCTCCTATAAAAGTCGATTCAAACCGTATTCGTAAGTACATAGAAGTCGATTCAAATCGACTTTAATTCAAGTTTCGCCACAATACAGAAGTCGATTGAAATTGATTTTGGTTTTATGGGAAAGTCGATTTGAATCGACTTCAAAGGAAGGCTGGGTTTCGATTTTAATCGACTTCTGCATGGCTATTTATCCCCCGCCATGCCTGTCTTGAGAGCAGAAGGAAAAAAATATCAATAATAGTAATACATTGAGAAAAAGAAGTCCATTGTTGCTGCAAGAGAGATAGATAACGATTTAAATCGACTTAATTTTATTGATCATATTGCAAGTAAATTATCGACACAGGTAAATATTTAAAAATATCATTATATTTATTTGAAATATTTTTAATTTTATTTTTCATTAATCTTTTTTAATGTTTGATTAAAAAATGTTAAATATAAAAAATTATTGTATATTTAATTATTAGTCTTTTATATATTTATTTTCTACCGTGATATATATAGCACATAATTTTTATTACGTATTTAATTTGTCAATTATTTTACTATAAGTGTATTTGATATTAGAATTTTTACTATTTGTTGTCATAAATTAAATAATTATAGTTTTAAGCAAGTAAAAATTTAGATTATAACTTAGTAAATTTGAATAAATATAAATTTAGTGTGTTTAATATATTTGGAGAATTTTAACTGTTAATTCGTATTGTAATAATTTGTTTATTCATTTTGATAGACTTGATATATTAAGATCATCTTAATTAAATTAAATTATTTGTTAAATTTATTTTGTGAGTTATTTAATTTAAGTATAATTTTGTTGTAATTTATGTATATTAGATATCATATTGTATATGAATTAAATATTGCTTACTATTTTGGTATTTTCTTTTAGTTTTAGTAAACAATACTTGATATATAATTTTTTTTTATCTTATAGGATGTTCGAATTTTAAAAAGTAGACGCTATAATATGATGGTTGCTCCAGATCCAAAGATAGAACCATATCTTAAGCAGAGTGGTTTTTGGCATGTTGCTCAAATGGTGCCGATATTTTATTATGATAGGGCACTCATTAGTGCACTTGTAGAGTGTTGGAGGCCTGAGTCACATACATTCCATCTTCCATACGGAGAATGTACGATTACTTTAGAGGATGTTGTATTTCAATTAGGCTTGCGTGTTGATGGGTTCCCTGTGAGTAGGTCCATTGGAGCGTGGGAGAAATTTTATGATTGAAATATATGGGCATTGTGTGGAGATTTACTTGGAGTAGTTTCATATGAGGCAAACATAAAAGGATTTTCTGTAAATCTACACTAGTTCACAGATACATTTGGAGCATTACCCCATAATGCTGATGAGGAGACTATTATCCGTTATACCAGAGCATACATAATGATTCTATTGGGTGGAGTACTGTTCCCGGATAAATCTGGTTTTAGGGTTCATATGAAGTGACTTCCTCTTCTCATTGATTTTATTGGAATTACAAACTATAGTTGGGGGTTTGCTGTGAACTTTGTCGTGCAGTGAAATATAATGTCACTGAAATTGCGGGTTGTCTACCTCTTCTACAGTCTTGGGCATGGTACAAAATACCTCAATTGGCCCCTCGACACCATCTTCCACTCATTTTTCCACTAGCATTGAGGTATGTTCATTTAATTTATAATAGTATATTTATAATGTTAAATATGCAAGTTTGAAATTAAATTATGTTCATTTTAGGTGGAAAAGTTATAGGTCATCAACGAGATCACACACAGATAAGTTATTGTAATATAGGAGGATTATTGATTCAATTGGCATTAATGGGGTAAGTAAAAATATGACATATGGTACTAAGTCTTCTATTCAATTATAAAGATTATTAGTCTAATATTTATTTTTGATTATTTCAGTTTAGGTGGATGTCCTACAATAACAATGAGGTGAGGAATGTTACACCTCGTTTTGTTTATGATGAGGTTGATGTATCGGCATCTGTGACTGCTCTTATCCAGTTTGTTGTGATTGAGTGGCATCATGCTGATCACGTGGTTCGACAATTTGGTAGAGCACAACACATACCAATAATCCCCATAAACATTGATCGGTTGCACGCTAAGGATGGAAGGGTGATCTAAATATTTGGTGGCCTGAGTATCATGTGACATGGCATGCTGCATGGGAGGCACGTAGGGAGAGACGAATTCATTATCCGCTAGCTGATGATGATCGTCCCTCTGTCAAGTATTTCTTATGGTATTTGTCAGTAGTGAATAGATTTTTGTCGCTGGATGGAGCTCTACAAGATCTAAAGCTTAGGGATTTGCCTGATGGTGTAACACTTCATGCCCCCCAAGCACCAGAGATAGTACATCCTGCTGACGTCCCAGATAGACGATCCTTCAGGCGTCGCTTGCGTGCTGGTACACGTACTAGCAGACGCCAATATCCATATGAGACACATGATAAGGATGACCATGTACAACCTAATGTAGATTCCACCCTACAGCCTCAAGCACAACATAGCCACCAAACTAAGGGTCAGTCATAGCATATATACCAACCAGCACCCATGTACTCTAGCCAGCATGTTATGTCAGGACCTAGCCAACACTTCATGTCAGGACATATCCACCAGCAGTACATGGCTGGCCCTTCTCAGCACCAGTTCGTGGCAGGCCCTAGCCAACCATGTATGACCCCGAGCCAGCAGTTTGTGGCTGGCCCTAGTCATTAGTTCATGTCAGATTCTTTCGTTACTCCTAGTTCAATACAACATTTTGTCACAGGTGCAGACCAGAGTGATATTGCACGGCATATATCTTTCAGTCCACCTTTCATGTCAGATGCTGATATTATGGCATGTCTAAATTCATCTGGTACACGTGCACCAGTTCAAGAGGTTCAACCACCAGATCATTTCTATCGACCATCACCAACGCATATTCGAACTCTCTCTTTTCAAGGGTCATGTCAGGAGGAGGAAGAGGATGAACAGGATGAAGAAGTGGACGAGGAAGAGGAGGAAGAACATGTACATCATAGACCAGTGTGACAGATTGTATATCGTCGTTGTGCAACAAGAAGTCACATTGCTGGTCCTAGACAGAATAGGCGTGGCTCATAGTGATTCAGATAGATATGTGTGGTAGACTTATAATTTGGTTGATATTTTAGTTTTAGGTATTAATTTTATGGTGGTTTAGGACATTTAATTTTATGTACTTTTTCTTTTAATATATGCATAGTGTAAGACTTTTAATTTTATGTACTTTTTCTTTTAAAATTATGGACTTTGGTCTTTTTATTATTTAATTTATGCATGGTGTAAGACTTTTATTCCTAATGAAAACATGTAAACACAAAACCAGAGATGTACACGGTCAAAATACATGACCGTGTACTTCTCATGTAAATTGTGAAAGGCAATTGTTAGAGAGCAGAGATGTACATGGTCAAAGTACATGGGCGTGTACTTCTCATGTACATCGTGATAGGCAATTGTTAGAGACCAGAGATATACACGGTCAAAGTACTTGGCCGTGTACATGGCTGTGTACTTCTCATGTACATCATAATTGAAATTTTGCGAGAAAATGAGCCCTTAGAATACTCCTATAAGGAGATAAACAAGAAAATAAAGCGATAAACAACATGTATACTGCAACTAATTAAACTTAACAATATTACTTTTACTACATAATACACTAAATCAATTATGTTGGCTAGAGGATGGAGCATGGGGGCATGTCCATCTGGTATGACCGGTATCTCTACATAATCCACATCGTTTTCCTTGGCTGTCATCAGTCTCGTCCATTTCATTATGAAACCTTGTAGAAATTGGACGACCCTCAAGATTTTGCTTAAGTGCAGGATTTGGCCGTATAGGAAGGCCAGTATATGGTGGCCACATTCTTCATTAGGAATCGAAGAGAATTGTGTTTTATATACATTGAACACAAACTCCATGGTGTAAACATGATTAACAAAAGATGTCCAATCTCTTCGAGCATCAGAGCACGTAGCGAGTACATGACGACATGGATAATGCAACTTTTGAAATTTTTCACAATCACACCATCGCTCTGTTAAATGCACCCTGAATTCTTGTTGACCACGACTTCCCATGTTATCTCTTTCAAACACCAAGTATTCTAACACATCGCAGGTCACTCTAGTGCTACTCATCTTCCCAAAGTGTTGCCTATGCTCCTCAATTGCATTTAACAAGGTTTGTGAAAAATTTTTACCACTAGTAAGTTGCGTCTTTGCCTCTGTGCCCTTTTGTACAAACAACTCAATAAGACGACAATACGTTGACTTAACTATGGCTGTAATGGAAAGGTTGCGAGTGCCTTTCATATATGTTATCTTGAACCTTAACTCTGACTCTACTGATACTTGTAGAGATTTGTTTTTTTTCGTCGAATCTGCTTGTATCATGGGGTATATATGAGCACAGATAATATTATAATCCATTTGAGCATGTTGATTCATAGACTCTAGAAAGACACATGTGTGTGGTTCTCTCGATTTTCGCACTTCCCATAACTGTAATTTTTAACAAAAAGTGACATGTATACTCCAATTACAGTCAATGACAAACTTCACACACTTGTAATAAAATTTTATGTGGTCAGATTCATAAACTTTATATTGAACACCTCTTCGGATGCTGTAATATTTGACAGCAAACGTCACTTCATCTCTGGTGCGAAATACTTGACCAAGTGACAAATCATTCACTCCCCTTATGCTTGAACTTGAACCAAATTCACTCACATTACAATGCATTGCATCTAAATTAATTGTTGAGTAGTGACTAGGACGTTGTCGACATTGAGATTGAGATTGGAATTGAGATTCTGACATCAAGTGTTCATCCAAATTCTGCACATCAAACAATTTCTCATCTTCTTCATCATCAAGGTCCTCCTCTTCATCATTTTCATCATCTTGTTGTGTCACAAAAAAATTAAAATCTCCGACCAAGCTACCTTGTCGCATTTCTTGTGGATTAAGTGATAATGGCTTTTCAATGTGTCTAACAAAGTGCTCAAAACTTGGAGAATCTACCTCATCATGTGAATTATGCACGTCATTATGGGACATCTCAACTAATGGATTTGGATTTGATGGAGAAGGTAATGGATCTGGGGCTGAACCTCCAGAGCTAAAATGATCAACTTGTAGTTCGACAAAAAGCTCTATTGTACGAGCTTCAGCAAATGAGTTAAAATAACTAAACATGTGATCAATGTGCTCATCTTTTCGAATTCGCCACCTTTTATATCGAATACCATTTGGGCCAATGTCGACTGGCATCCTGTAGAATATTTTTTAGACTTGTATATTGTTTCCCCCATACTCCTCCAGTATTCGATTCTCTAACTGTAGTAAAGTAATTGGTGGACGGACAATTAACCAAGCCTGATTATCGCTACAAAATATCTCTCCCTCCACTGTGTTTAGAATCTCACCATTATAATATATAAGCACATGAATATTATTCTCTTTCATTCTACTAAAATTTTCACACTCAATCTATCAAATTTTTCAACAAATTAATGCAGAGTTAAGAAGTTGTGTATTTTATAGGGGCGATAAAAAGATGAGCACTGAAATCTACTTGAACTAACTTCTATATTAAATTGAAATCTACTTGAATCGACTTCTGTATTAAGCTGAAATCTACTTGAATCGACTTTTGTACTAAACCAAAATCTACTTAAATTGACTTCTGTATTAAACTAAAATTTACTTGAATCGACTTCTGTATTAAACTAAAATCTACTTGAATCGACTTCTTTTTTAAACAGAAATAGTATAATTTCGTCAAAGTCGATTTAAATCGAACAAAAGTGAAACTAATTCCACACAAATCGATTTAAATCGACTTCTCTTCTGGCACCATTTTGATCAAAGTCGATTAAAGTTAACTTCTGTGTAAAAGTTTTTAAAATAAAAACGAAAGTCAATTTAAATCGACTTATATTAAACAAACTTTTAAAACATTTACGTAAATTTTTTCTTTTTAGGACATTTAAAAAATAATGATTTTTTTAAAATTTATTTATGTAAAAAACCCACAATGTCTTCTCAATTTTGACAGAAAAAGAAAGATAGTCTTTTCTTCCTATCTAATTTTTAATTTAATTTACCAAAGGTAGATTTCAGGAATATTTGTCATACATAATGCTACACGTAAATGAGATGTCATATTGACAACTAATGTATTTTTTAAGTGCTGATGCAAATTAAACGTAAATATTCGTTTACTTGTCAATATAAAAATGTGAACGTCCTAATCCAAAATGATACTGTAGAGTCGGAAAAAAAATTTAAATATATAATCAGAGGTTTAATCAGTCTCGGTTATACTAAAAAAATTATCATTACAAAAGATAAATAGTTTATTTATTATTTTTAAAATAATATATTCTTATTCTTTTAACTTGTTTGTTCTTTATTTTAAGCTTGGTTAAAATAAAGTTTTGATGAAGCATAAAACATTCACATGGTAAAATCACCTAAAAATGGACATGAAAAGGATACATTTACAGCAACACCAACTGATGCAGATGGAAGGAATAAATAAGGAGGGAAATAAAGCATCGTACAGGGTAGGCTCGATGATCTGAATGGAATGACACATGACATGGGTTGATTTAACGCGACCCTGCTACATCCAGTACTTACCAAAGCACCAACAACAGATTAAGCCCACTCCCAAAGTACCTGTTTTAATATTTATTATCTAATATTGAGTCTCAATTTCAGTAGAAATTTTTTTAAATATAATATATATTGTTAAAATTAATTGGTATTAATATAATATAAACTGCTTTAAATTGTAAAAAAAAACTAATTCATTTTATTATTTAATTTTTTATTATTACAAAAATTTACTAAAAAGTAATTCAAACGATGACCCTTCCTTTCCAATTCCCACTCCCGGTGTTATTAGGAAACTTGTTAGCACATTCTTCCGTGTCACTTAACCGTTAACACGATCTCGTGTCATTGGTACACTCACGAGTCGATGAACCCTTTACTGTACTCTAGTAAAAATCTAATCAAGTGCCAACGACCCTACTGGTCCGTGTAATAAATTTAAAAGTTCAAATAACAGCATGTTTGTACATGCAAGGTAACTCCGTTACGATAAGAGAAGCATTTTATTTTTACTTTTACTCTACTTATAGCCTAAATGCCATGAAAAATGTCTAAACCAAATTCTAAAAATAATATAGTAAGGCTTAAAATTGTGCTTCTAAAAAAAAGTAGTTTAATATTAATAGCTTATAGGTATGTTTAATAGTTAATTTAAAAGTCTATAATTTATGAACATAAATCATAAAACTTTTTTTTATTTGATTTAATTTATATTTTATTTGAGTTACGTACTCGAACTTAAAACTTTCCTTAAATAATATTTAGCCCCTTATCACTCAAATTAAACTCTGTAATAAAATTAAATGTGTTTCAATAAAATATTTAATTTTAATAACTTATAGTTATTTCTAGTAGTTAATTTAAAAGCTTATAATTTATTAATATAAAAAATAAGTTAATCGATTTTTTTAAATCACATATATTATTTATTAGAAGCAATCATGCTTGAACGGAATATAATTATTATGTGTAATAAAATTATCTTTAAAATATTTAATAGAGTTACATTAAAACTAAAACTTAATTGATTAGTAAATTTCAAAAACCAAAAATAAAAATAAGTTTACATATACACAAAACTAGCTCAAAGTTATAAATTTAATTTATCAAAATTTAATTATTCAATAAA
This sequence comes from Abrus precatorius, assembly GCF_003935025.1. Taxonomy (NCBI): domain Eukaryota; kingdom Viridiplantae; phylum Streptophyta; class Magnoliopsida; order Fabales; family Fabaceae; genus Abrus; species Abrus precatorius. The sequence continues at coordinate 23,716,949 of NW_020874406.1, read as the reverse complement.
ATTAATTATATGAATATCTTAAAACGTGTTAAACTTATTAATTAAGGTTACTTACAATATTTTATTTCTTATTTTGATTCTTAACCTTACAAATAATTTAGTAAAAACATTTCTATGCTCTTTCAACACGGCAGAGATCACCATTCAACACCACCGTTCCCTCTCTTTTATTTTTCCTATAATATTTAGTACTTTCTCTCCTTTTTGGTGCCCATTTCCATTTCCATTTTAAAATGTTTAATTTATTATTAATAATAAATCAATGAGTTTTAATTATTTAATCAAATTGTAATAATAAATAAGTAAAACGAGAAATTATTATTTTATTATTATATTAATATAATACTACATTTTTAATTATTTCTCAGATTTCAAATAATTTTATCAAATAATTATAATTTAATAAATTTGATTATATAACAACAAACTTTCAACTAGTTTTATCAACCAAAAAATTTATTTAACATTTGAATCTATAAGCTCCCAATTTTTTCCCATTTTCGTCTTTTAATGTCCCCATCTTCCCTCTTCTTTTAAAATTTTCAAATCATACACACATACGTTCCCCAACAAATAATTTTTAAACACAAATTAAATTAAACAATTTACTCTCAGATTTTAAGAGAAAAAATAATATAACAATAAAAATAAATAGTTTACAAAATGTTTACTATCAATTTAATTAAAATTGGTTTTTTTTATATTTTTTGTTAAATGTTTTAAAATAGTCAAATGGTTTGCATTTTTGAAACTATATATCAGCTTCATCTTATGTTTCGTGAGTAAAAAGAATTTTGTTCCATAATAACTATTGTGATTATGCTATCCTGTGACTGATAAATTTCTTAACTTCAAAATATTTTTTGCCCCTTAACTAATGATAAATAACATTTATTCAAAGTCAATTATTAGATAAAAACTATTTGACTTTTGGAGAAATGTAAGGTGTTAAGTTAGACTTTTCATAAATGCAGCTATGAAAATCACATGACTTGAAAAAAAAAACCAAAAACAAAATAACTGAATGCTTACGCAACACTAGATTAAAGAAAACAATATAGACAACAATTTTATTAATGTCATTTTTTCCCCTAAAGTTATTTTATTAATGATAATTAGAATAAGAATGTAGAGCACCACTTCATATGCAAATACCTGATTTTCTGCAAATAAGCTTTGGGTGTTTTTCCTGACCAGCCTCCACCTAGAAACTTTTATTTAAAATCTAAAAAATTAATACTTTACATACTATTTTTTAAAACAAAAAATTATCAACGTTGAAATAGATACCCATAAATAACAGTAACCAAACACAAGCTATTGATGCATCGGAGGCCCTTGAACCAAAGTATAAGTATTCATTAACAATGTCAGCAGTTATTTATCAAGAATACAATGGACACAAATTAATTACTATGATGATTTCCCTCTTTTTATGGGAAAGTAAGCATATTACTGACAGTAATCTGCTTTTAGCTTATAATTTACAAAGTAAAAATACAAGCAATAATTAATCGAGATATACATTTGAGAACTTCATGTACATGCACCTCAATCATCAGCAAGGAACCGTCCGTTAAGATTTTCCATCATAGAGAACTGCATGTTCTCAGATGGTTTCCAATGACGTTTTCTTTGATTAATAAACCAATTGTTAATTTGCTTCTGGTCTAGCCCTGTTGACTTAGCCAGTTCAATCTTATCAGCTTCCTAAATGATCAAATAAAACAAGATCTAGCTCAGTAATAGCAGGTATGGGAATGAAATTCACGAGTTTCCAAAAAAGAAACAGAAGCATTGAACCATTTACCGTTGGGTAAGGCCATTTGTAGTGGACACTCCACCACTGAAGCAATATTTGCCTTGCGTCCTTAGGAAGCTTACCCTTCTTTTTCTTCTTAGAAAACTCATGTTTCAAAGAACCAATGTGACTTCCAAACTTACGTAAAAGCCTATCCTTGAGCTCACGATCTTCACCTTTTATTTGTCCATCTTGAGCATCACCATCTCCGGTACTAAAATCTTCGTCCGATGACACACCCCCATCATCTACCCAAACAGTACCAAAATCAAATGTATTAGGGAAATAGGACTTTCCAACTAATCTTAGAATTATGAAACACTAAAAATTAATTTGCAAAATGCAAAGTAAAAAACTGAGAACAATTATTAAAACAAGCAAAGACAATACACACAGGTTAATTTACGTGTATGTGCCGAAAATAACAACAGACAAGTTTAAAATTATAGCTTTAAAATTTTTTACAAATTTTTAATATTCATCGTTCCTTTTTTTATTTCGGTTCCTACCTTTACCCAATTTTTTTAAGTTTCATCACTTCCACTAAGGCGGCCACACCAAAAATCAACAAAAGTCACGTAATAACAAAATTAAAAGCTTCCAAACATAAAAAGACAAAAAAAAAATCAAAAATAAAATAAATGATTTCGTTTACTATAGGACTTGTCAGAAGTATATGACCTTACTTAAAGTTGACTAAAGTCAAATCATAGGTATATTCTTCATCAGAAACTTAATTAGTTAAAAGTGCATCGTCTTATGTCATTTCAAATATCTTTTCACCACCATATGTTGATGACAAGATTCTTGATTCTCTTCCAAGGAAAGTCTCAAACTCAAATCTAGTGAATGAATAAATAAGCATCGACAACAATTTTATCCTCGGTTCATCTTGAATTAGATGATATCTAAAAAACCACTTACAAGAAAAATAAAATCCTTCCTACAAATTAAATTAATTTATATTCCTCAAATTTTTTATACAATTACTTCAAAAATTTATCTAAACTAAACAGGCGCATTTAATTAAAAGACAAGTCTTAAATAAACATTAAACTTCTGGAAAAAAATATTACTAATCAAGCCTTGTATAGAAGTACAATACATTAAATATAAAGCAAATTTTTATATGTTCAAGTGTACAAACTAAAAATGTAGGTATAATAATTCTTTATAAAAATATCAGACAATTACAAATATAAACGCATTAAGAACAGTAATGATTATAATTTTAATAAAAATTATTTTTTTAAATTTTTAACACAGATCTTTGTTCACATTTTAAAAATTGAATAAACAAACCACGCCGAGGGCCTTAAGTATAAAATAAGTTTAAACCACGTAACCTAATCCCTCCCATTTTCATCCTTGATTTCCCGCGAGCATAAATTAATCGACAGAAACTTTGTCACTCATGATTTCTGACCAGCTTATTTCAATAGGCGATTGGCAAGTAATGTTTTATAAGTACAGGGCTAGTAGCCCACGAGCACCCAGAAATTGCTTCTGACATCCACTCAATCCGACAAGGATTTGACCATCGCATGACAGTACACTGTACATACCTGACCAGATCAGAGCAGACCTAGGTTGGAAAGAAAGTAAAGAAAAAAAGTAAACATCAGTGTCAGTGGCCCGTTCCATCCACTGTCACTATGACCCCAACCAGAGACTTAAGTTTACAATGAAGCAAAATGTACGGCATCGTAAAAACCATGTTTACCCTATCACCCCAGAAGTGCCACGGCCACGACTCACAGTGCAGACCTTAATTACCATATCCTGACCCTCCTTTTCTCGTTGTTAAAAATGAGTCTCAACGGGCGTCCAACGTAAATTCCTTTTTCCTTTATTTCTGTCATTTACTTCAAGCATCGACTAGTACTATACCGTTCATGTTTTCCAAATATTTTGCATTAAATTTGCATAATAAAGGCCTTTTATTTCAAACACATGCCCACAGTGGCTTAAGTACGAAGAATATCGTCCCTCAAAACAAATGCTCAACCAAAACTCAACTACCTAGAGATGAAAGAATGGGATTACTACCTTCCCTTACACAGAGGGGTCCGGTTTCTGAAAAAGAAGAGGCATTTAGAGATTGACAAGTGTTTCGCATCATGCAATGACCCGTGGGTCAATGACAGAGGCCCATAATGGGCCACAAGATAACAAAAAATAGGAAAATGGCATTCGAAAGCACTAAGACACGCAGAAGCGAACAGGCCAGTCTAGAACGCGTTAGGAAGATATATATAGATGGCATTGATCGTTCCCGCAAAGAAAATACTGATGCAAAAACAGCGAGATCTGCGGGAGTGCATGTGAATGTTTTAACTCGTGATCACCCGCTGCATACGGGATTTTTCTAAAAGGTCTTAATCAGTATTCTTCAGAATCAGCAGCAACATAAATATATATATATATATATATATATATATATATATATATAATAAACATAAACATACCATCTGTAAAGACCAATTTATTAAGGAGAATACAGAATTTCTATCCAAATGCTTCTCATTCGTAGGATATAAAATGCTATAGAAGGCGACTTTTCTATATTCCAATGCCAGTGAGTTAGCTAATCGTGGGCTTTTTTAAGCAAAATTTTAATTTGAGGGGAAACAAACCAACCCTCATAACATCGAAAGGCAAACATAATTTTACTTATCCAGCTTGACATAATGATATGTAGTTGTGCTGCTGATTTCTACATTGCTGTGATTTTGCACACGCCTATTTTAAGAATATCCTAGGGCTTAATTAAAACTTAAATTTCAGTCTCCCGGAAAAAAATAAGAAAGCCAAGACACTGCTTCCACAGAAAGAAACATTGATCTTATGTAGTCATAATATCCAAACTGCTAAACTAGTCCACGATAAATAGTTCGAGATAACACTCATTGTTTTAAGTCTTCGTAAACCATAATTAATAAATAAATCAAATTTCTTTTATTTTACACTATTTCTGCTGCGAACAAGGGTAGCAATACACTCTTTTCACTTTACTAGTAGATGAAATTCATTAAAAGCTAATCCCAGCAAGTCCCACTTCCTATTTAGCAAATCCAATATAAAATTCACCCAATAATAAAGAATATATCGATAATCATGTTAAAAGAAGTACAAGATGAAGTGTGATGTTAGCATTTCTAATCCCGTTGCCCTTAACAACCCTGTTCAACATTAAACACCTCGATATAGCAGCATACCACAGACTCATCTGATCCCAGAAGTCCGAGAAAAGTGAACAGAATACGGAACAAGCAAGGGAAGTGCAAAACAAACCTACTTTCGGGTAATTTAAATTACTACTTTCCTAATACCTTCTATTAAAATAAACCTTCGGTTTCAAATTGAGATATCCTAGTTGTGTTAAATTACAGACTTAGAATAACACATAAGACATCACAAGCATCCCAAAACGTATCCCCAAAAACACAAATCTAATAAAGAATATTAGTGTTCCAGCCAAAGCCATTTAGCCGTCTAATTGAGATAATCTATTCCGACGATCCTAAGTGTAAAAACATTAAAATCCAAAGACTGAAGAGATTGGTTTTAATTTTAAACAATAGAGTAAACATCTTTTTGAAAGGATCATGTTAGAATCACATTACCTCCACAACTTTTTTCAATTTGATGTACGAGAGTCAATTGGGATAATATGGAAATGACGTAAATTGAAGAACATAGCTTTAATGTCAACAATGATTATCATTCCAAAGCGAGAAAAGCCGCACTAATGCTTAAGAATAAAACAAGTTTACCACAGAGAGTTTATATCAATCCAAGAACCTAAAAACTAGTTTCTATCAAATACGAGATCCAAGTTTACGACAGTACTACGACAAGAAAAATAAAAATTAAAAGAAAAAGAAGGAACCAGAAACGAAGAATTTCTCATTCTGTCAAATTCGCTTTCGAGGCAAACGCTAAAGGAATATAGGTTGGCAAAAGGCGTGATGAAGGAGAATCCATCAAATTAAGGATGACACAAGGCCACTTGCAAACTAAACCATCACCACTGAAAAGGTAATCTGTACTTTTAAGCATAAACAATAACATTTGCCAACCATAACCAACCTGACCAGTGACCACGCTTTTCGGCATATTAAAATCTCTTAAGATTATATGAGTAATAGAATCCGCAGTCACCAGAATCCACTATTAGCAAAATGGTATGGGTTTTGTTAGAAACCGATCTCCAAGCATGGACAAAATTTAGTAGCCAAAACAAAATCCTAAAAATAAAAAGAAGAAAACCACAGATTCCACATCTACTTTGATTCAGGACGTGTAAAATATTTTATATAAAGAGATAAAATAACAGATGAAACAGACAACGAGAAAGAACAGACCTGAAGGAAATATTCCATTACCGTTCAATCAGTTGAATCCTTAAGTTAGGCAATGTATTAAATCATTCTTCAAAATAAATTCGCAAAATTAATTTTTTTGAACGAAAGCATGGCAAGAAGATGACCCAACTACAATAATAATGTCGAGCTCATTCTTCTAATCATATTAACCAAAGGATAATCCACAGCTACCTTCGATATTTTTTTAAGAAAGTCTGACATTACTTTAGTTGCAGACTATCAGCCCCTTAGACAATTCCCAATGAGCATTTTTTAATCTCCCAACAACATGCATCACTTCTGCTCTGTCGGAACTCGATACATTAAAAAAATATCAATGCAGAATTATTGCATGCCATTTCTGTCAGATCATGTTGTGTTCATCTAATCCAAACTGCTTACATTAGAAGATTATACATGATATTGGCATAAAAGTCTTTCAAACATGTAAATTTCACGCGTGTAGGAAGAACTAAGAAACCTGTCGATTTCTCTTTCAGTGAGGCTTGCACACCTTAATTTTGGGTTAATCATATGGATAAGTATGACAAATGATTATTAGAAAATAATTTGAATTTAACATATAACTAGAAAAATAATATTTACAAATAGCTTTTGGGTGTGTCATCTTCAAAATATTCGCTACCTGCATATGTTTCTTTTGAGTTGTATAACAAAAGAAAACAAACCTATTATCACAAGAAAAGCTCTCAAAACAATTAACAAACCAAAATATCAGTCATGCATCATTTAATCGACTGCGGGCTCATCATTGTGACTTTCGTTTGGTCAGTGTATTGTGTCGAGGATACTTATTTGACATGTCATTAAGAACACCATCAACGTCAAAATTAGAGAGCCAAATGCAGCAGAGAAGACAATTGTTTGTCAAACTTAACATTCACGGACAGGTAAGGAAAAAATAAGCTTAAAAAGAAGAAATAAAAAGAGGAGTGTGCGACTCTAAAAGTCCAAACAATGTAAACAAAAACCCATAGAAGCAAGCAATTAACTCGAACCCGTATAAAGAAGGAACTGAAAAAGGCGAAAGGTTCAAACTGCACTGGTAACCCAGAATGACCAAACAATCAAACTATTTTTTATCCTGCAACGAAAGAAGCATGGATCACAGTCTAACAGTAAAAGCATACAACGAAAGTTACACACAATGAATTGCTGGCAGAGAGCAGCGTCACAGTCATACTCATGCATAAACACCGAGAGAGAGGGAGAGAGAGAAGCGTTAGGGTTTTTCTTTTCCCTTTTTTTAGTACACTTTTATCTCCTAATCTTGCTTCCAAATCTGCGTGTCATGTCTTACTATTGTAAGCACACATTAGCTATTAGCAAGTAGTTAGATTATTCTGTGTGAGGAACACCAATACCAATGTAATCAACGATTCATGAATAAAAAATCGAAGATGAAATAAGGACGAGGTAGATCAAAGAAAGCAACAATAGACGATGCTCCATGTGGGTTCTTCAAGCCATCTAAGGGTACTATAGCAGTCCCACAACCATTTATAAAACTGCTCCTTCGTTTTTGTTTCCCCGTAAAAGAAAAAAAAAGCAGCACAGATATCAACGAACATCGAGTTCCGAAATTATGCTAGCTCTAGCTGCTAGTAATATTAGTAAGCTACGGAAATAGTTAGTCTTATCTGAGAGAGAGGGAGGGAAGAACAGACCAGAAAGGGTGGGAACGGAAGCACCGGTGCAGAGGTTGCTGAGCTGCATTTCGATCTTGTTGAGGAAGGTGGTGGCTTCGTCGAAAGGGCGAGCAAGGTCTGATTTATACCTCACGAGCATGTCGCAGTAGGTTTCCTGAACCAAAAAGAAAGGATAATCGGAGACACAATCTCAATCTGTGACAGAAGTTGTATTTCGTTTTCATTTTTCAATAAATAAATAAATATGTGAGTGCGTGCGCGCAGAAAGAGAGAGCAGAAGGGGGGAGGGGGGGGGGGGGACCATGAACTCGTCGAGCTCGGGATCGGCTCCAAAGCACGTGGAAACCACGTCCCTCTTGCACAGGTCGTTTTCTCGCCGGATTTCCTCCAACAAACGCGCGATTTCCGGAGGCGCCCCAACCTGCGCCGTAAACAGAAAGTTGTTATGTTTATTAGTTGTTACTCATAACCGTTTTCAGAAACGGTTATGTTTGATGGAACTGATTGGAGTTAGTTAGTTCTGACCTTCTGGCAATCGATGTAAGCTTGGAGAAGGCGAGGGTAGTGAGGGTGAGAGGCGATTTTGGCCTTCATGATGGTGGTGGCCACGTCATCCTCCTCCTGGCGCTGAATTCCGACCGCGGAGGAAGGCTCAGCGGAGAGGAGTTCGTCGGATCCGAACATGGGAATCCGAGCCGCGGCGGAGGATGACATGTAGAAGTTGGGGTAGTCCGGCGGGAAAATCAGATTCTCCGGCGTCATCAGGGCCTTGTCGGCGTACTCCGCCGTCGACGGCACTCCGTACATTTCATCCATTACCGCGACGCAAAACGCTGCGTTGCTTCCTTATCAGAATTTCTGAACCTTCACTGCTTCTGTTCCTGCTTCTGCTGCCAGTGCCAGAGACAGCTAGTCTTCAGGAAGAAGGAAATAAGGAACACAAAAATACATATACTAGTCGTATTCAACAATTCCGTAGCATATTATTATTATTTTATTTCACACAAATGAACCACTCGCCGCACTCACTCACTCGCTCACTCACTCACTCACTCACATCATCGTAACTACTGTATGTGAGCAAAGATGACGAACTTGGAAAATGAAAATTATTTAGTTGTATAAAAATTGAATGAAGCTAAACCTTTGTATGGAGACACTATTTAGGTAATTATTATCCTATAATGATAAAAATGAGGTTTTATTTGACATGGTTGAAACTAGAGTTTGGACTTTGGATTTGCGGTGTGAGTGAGAAGGTGGGAATGAAGTAGGAACTAGGAAAATCACTGTGGACTTACCTCTTCAAAGATCAAGTGCTTTTTACCTTCACTCTTTCCTCGTTGCCCTTGCCTTGCTTTCCATATTTTTTTCTTTTTTATTAATATTTATTTTGGACAATAATAATTTTAAAAAAATCTGGTGCGTGCGGGCTTACGACACTTCCCAAATGATGGAAACATGGTTTGGGTGGTCTAGGCCAACTAATATTACATACTAGTCTCTAGACCTCACCCCCTCCCCTCCTTTTGTGTATGAATTGTCACTTGTCAACACCTGTCCTGTGCTTTCAAAATTCAATATCAAAATGCATTTTTACATGCTAAGAATTAAGACTCAACACTTGGTGCCACTCCTTTTCAAAGCTCAATATGTTTTTCTTTTTCCTTTTTTATCTGTTTATTTACATTTTTTTTATAATCCACCAATATTTTTATTATAAATGAATATATTAATATTTATGCTATTTTTACTGTTGAAAAATAAAACTAAATAATTAATACAATACCCCAACATTATCTGGTATATAGATTTATATCATTGTCATACATGCATGAAAAATAATTAATATAAATTATTATTTTTGTTTAAATAATCAAAAGGGACATAATAAATTAAAATAAAATAATTATTCATTGATTTTAATTTTAAAAATTATAAATATTATATAATTTTAGTTTATAGTTTAAAAAATTATAATATATTCTCGTCGTATATCTTTCCCATAATAATAATAATATATGTGTATAAGGATTAAACGTGATCCCACCCGCCATTCATAGTGTGTAGAAATATATGTACTTAAATATCTAAATCCATCGTACAGCAAATCACACACGAAGATATTTAAATTGTTAACTTATTTCTCTAAATTTAAAATGTTTAAATTTTTTATAAATTATATATAATTTCGTTTTCAATAAATTATGTGAATAAATAAATAATTTTTATCATTAATTATTGTATGTTAAGTTAGTAAAATTTTAATTTAAGTTGTCATAAGTTAAATGTATAATAAATTATTAGCTTAATCAATATATAATATTTTAAAATATCTTGATCTATCGTTAATGACTCAATTTAAATATTAAAATTATAAAAAATATTTATTTAATATAAACAAAATAAACATATATATATATATATGCTAATATTAATTATTATTTTAATTATAGAAAGTGAATCACTGTGCATCTCGCCAATAACAAAATCTGAAACCACCTAACTTTTGTCCATTGTCACATAATTCATGTCATATATCCCTACTTTACTATTATATTTGCGAATTGAATGCTATTAAATATTAAATATCGAATACATGTCAGTAAAAAAATGTTTATTAGTTTGCATTTTTTTCTTCTAGGTAAAGAAAAGAAGATAACATTTTTGCCTACTAGCATAATTTATACAAAAGAAAGGTACATTTGTTAGTCAGTTTTTTTTTTAATAATTTTAAAACAATGCAATTCAATAACGAAATTGGATTTATTTATTTATTATTTAAATTGTGGCAGTTACCAAGTTAGACTACCTTTCCCACAGACACAACTACTATCTCACCCAGCAATGCAAATTTTCTCAGTTGAAGACTACATACTGTACATGAAATCATTTCATCTCAAATTGAACTGCAAGATCATCCCCCCATGTATATCTAAGAAAGATGCTAGCAATCTCTACTCTAACACATTTTTTATTATTAGTTAAAAATTATAAAAAATTAAAAATATAAAAAAAAAACATTAATTTAAAAATATAAAAAAATTAAAACTCACATAATTTTTAATTTCTGTATCCTAATCATACAAACTTGGTATGGCTCTAACAAATTCTTGCCATCCCCTGACATAACCTAATGACGCGTTATCCAACATTATTAAAACACGGTTATGCTTATAAATAGTATAGTGTAAAATCTTTCATTAGAAGTGCACATGAGACGGATTGGTCTTTATCTACAACAGATCCAATTTTTTCATAAAGCCAATTTTTTTAGATTTAAATTTGACTCTATCAAAATTTAATAACATAAGATTAGAATGGAATCAACCCGACTTATTAAAAAACAATAATCTTAATACTATGTAAAGTTAATTCATGAAATTGGCAACATAAAAAATTAAAATTAAAGTATATTCTATTATATATTTTTTCAAATAATAATATCAATGTAATATATAATTTTATGTTATGCAAAAAATTATCAATTAAGTGTTAGAGTCTTATTATTAATATATAATTATTTAAAGATAAAATTTATCATACTCTTTAAAGTTGATAAGATTTAATATTCTCACTTACACGTGAAATAATATTACTATTAATTTTATGTAAATAAATAATAAAATTAGTAGTTTAATTTATACGTACTGTTAAAAAAAATACAAGTTTTGAACAAATGATACCAAGTGAAACCAAAACAATCTAAATTATAACTCAAACTCTTTTTTAAAATGCCTTAAATCTAATTTTAAAAATACAAATTCATTAAAATTACCACAAGACTAACCAGTAAAGGCTTGAAGTTTTATGTACTCCTATGCATTAGAGATCTAATTAATCTCGTAATAAAATTATGCTAGTTTTTTTTTTTTCACTTGAACTTCAAAAATATTGATTATTAAAACGCCTTGTACTACATCTCAATCACCTCACAATCATAACCATCGTAGATGTGACCATAGAATAATACATTTGAGAACCCAAGAATATATTATGCCGCGTGTTCCATTAACAGAACAAAACAGTACGTGTTATTATAAGTATGCACCACCTATAATAAAATCTTATACAAAAGCACAAAAACTTAGAAACTAAATTATCTAACACCTTCAAAATTCGTAAAAAGTAGATAATCAAACTCAGCACATACAAATGATAAATGAAACTAAATACAAACCACAAAAATGTATACTTTACTCATTTAAGTAAGCAAATCATAAAACCGAATTCAAATTCCCGCATTAACTAATTTCATCGAATCTTTGATTCCTTTATTCGTTATTTTGTCAATAAATTAGAGGAATCTTTACTTAGTTGTTCATAAAAGGATTCGATTCATGCATTCGAAGAACTGCACTCTTGTTTTTTAAATAAACAAAAAGACAAGAAAAGACCTAAAAGAAAAGGAAAGAAGATAGGCACCTTGGCATATATCGTCCAATTGCTCCACAGCCCCATCTAAGATATTGCATATATTTTGAAAACAAAAAGAAGAGATTTCTATGATATATTTGTATTTTATTTTTCTTTAAAGAAAACTTTCTCAATTACATTAAACTTTTAAATATAACTTACATAAAATAGTTTTTAAAATCTACAAACAAACTGCCTAAGTTTAATTAATGTCTTAGAATCATTTATATTCTCCCACGATGTGTACTAAAGCACTTGCATTATCTTCTCGTTAGGAAAGGAATTATGAAGATTTTATTTTAAATTATATATTTAAATATTTGGCAAACCATAAGAGAGAGCACAAAACTTCTAGCGCATGCCTTTTCGAATTGTGGTCGACATGATGACGATGGGATCACAAGTTGATTAAGAGAGATTCACTAATTAAAAAACAGAACTTAACGATATATGCTTATCTGCTTCTTTTCCGTCTTATTTTGCATCAAATCTAACCAAATTTGCAAACATATTAATATAAAGTTAGCCATAAATTTCATCCTCTAAAATTAGATGCACAATTTCTTTTAAATAACTATTATTTTTTTCCAGATTTTTTTTATTGGTGCTTCAATGCTTTCTAAAATTATGCGACTAATTTATTCATTAAAAACTATTTTTATCATTATCTTAGTCGTGTATTTTAGATAATTGAGAGATTAATAATTTGTTGATAAATTTTGGAAAGATTGGGGTGATACAATTTTTGGACAATTAATATGACTAATTAAAAAAACTTGTAGAATAAGACATTTAACTTCAAAAGAATTAATTAAAGACTCAGTAATATAATCTGCTTTATGTAACAAGTAGTGATGGGAGTTTATGGAGTGCTCTATCTGTTTTATTGATTATTTATTTTAGATTTTTCTTTCTAGAATGTCGATATACAGAGAGATACATGTTTAATTATAAATCATTACATCATTTAATAAATTTAACTCTGATAAATACTAAATAAACATTTTTTGAAGTTTAGATTAATGCTTTACGCCTTAATAAATTTACGTACTTACCAAAATCCTAACTAGGGATCCAATAAAATTTATTTGTAAATTCATAGACCCAGTTATAAACTTAAAAAATATAGAAGCTTATTTTAAAAAATTAGAAAGAAAAATATTAATTTAACATTGTTTAGATCACATGTGAATACAAATATTACTTTAAACTAATTCACAGTTTTTCTAGATAAATATCATAACATTTTTTTTTGTTTTTAAATAGTTTATTCCATTTATTTTTAATCTACTCTTTTAAAATATTTATATATTGATATTATTTTTTTATTTTTAATTACTAATGATAATTCTATCATTATTTTATTAAACCATTAGCTTAAAAAAAATCTAATAAGTTTAGTTGTAATTCAGATATAATCATTTGCAGCAGTTTCTTGGTATTACTCCGTCTTTGATCGGAACAGCTTGGACGAATGAGAACCGAGAATTTTAGAAGCGTGTGCTACCTGTGCTGCTTTTCTAAATTTTAATTTAAATATAAAATAGAATAAATATTTTTTACATTGTCATTTAATTATAAATTATTATATTAAAAATGATAAATTTTTAATGATGAATATAAAATTTACATTCACGATATTCTAATCAATCAATAATATAAAATTTATATTAACAATGCACCAATTCTTTTTTCTATGCGAAAGTTGTATTTACTATTCTTCAAACAACTCAAGGAATCGAGTTAAGTTGGGGCAGGAAACATATTACTATTTCATTTGATTCAATTAATAAACATATTTCTCCATATTATGAAATTCCGTTCCAAAGACACACATCTCCAGAGAATATATGGAATTTGAATTAAGAAGAACCTTTATTTTTGCCTGTGATATTTGGTATTTAGAAGTCATATTTGACTTCAATAAACGAGTCAAGCCTGTTTGATTCGTTTAAAATAATTAAAAAATTATAGTGCTGATTTTAAGTTCATAATGCTCAAATTCAATTTTTTTTGTTAAAAAAATTAAATCCTAATTACCAAAACCAACAGAGTCGAAAATTGACCTAAAAATGACATGATGGGTGTACAATATTGATGTTCATAATGGAGTGTTTTGTAACCAAACTGAGAGAGAAAGAAAATGGTGGGACAAGTTCACGTGCGGAAGGAGCTGATAATAAAGTAAGTACATTTCCAAGATGCCAAAAGCAGAGGCTACAAAGCAGCGGGTGAACCCTGCAAACCTCTTCCCAACATTGGCCCCCTAAGATCGGAACACTCCCTCTCCGACCAACAATTTCCTTTTTCTTTTTACTCTAAAAACTTAATTTTGTACCGTAAAATTCATTTATGCCCAATTTATATATTTTTCGAAATGTAGATCTCATTTTTAAGTGTAACAATACAATTAAAATATATACGTAAGAAGTAATTTGAAAAAAATAAATAAAAAGAAAATAAGATTGATGTATTAAAATTATAATCCCTTCGAAAAAGTGCATTTCCATCCGTTTAAGTTATGACCCATTAAATTGCCACGTGAACTTCAACATCCTCATCCAACTATACGTACATCATTTAATATCACAATGCGTCCTTCGAATTTCTGCCAAATGTCTCGTGTGTTGTGATCTGTAGAAAGCTATTTGTTAAGATATTTTTCGTACGATTATAATTTTTATAATAAAGTTTAGAAAACATTTTTATGCTAATTTTTTTTTTCTAGGTGTGATTTAATGTAATTTTAATGTGATACCACAACATATTTAATTTGACTAGTAATCAACAACATGGATATAACCCTTTTTATAAAGTTTGGGCATTTTCCTCTCCTTGAATTAATGTTTTAATCTTAGTTAAATTATTTAATTATCTATTTATAATATTATTGCTTGATGCAATACACGTTTTATAGAATTTATGAATTTCTTTTTTATAAACTTAACTAAACATTTACATAAATACTTATCCACTGGGACAAACTTAAATAAGTTTTGCAAAAGCACATTTGAAGTTCATATAGTAATATGTATGTTTATATTCTAATCATTTGTTGTATATATTGCATGTGAGAAATCATATTACTTATAATTAAGGGTCTTTATAAAACATGAGTTATGCTTATCCTTCACTCGATTCGAAATTTTGAATAAGATAATATTTCAGATTTTACACTTGAATATCCAGTTATGTGAAATTAAGATATTTAATAGATATGATAATCATTTAGACATGGATTATTAGTTATTTTACTTAAATTTTAGAATGTAAATGAATAAGTCAGATAGTTCAAGATGATAATGATGAATATAATACTACAGAGTGGTTGATGAACTTTTCCCAATGTTCAACAGTCATCCAAAACTGTGTATCGAAGGATTACAGTGAATGGAATGGAGAAAGGGACGAAAGAGGTGAATGGATATTAGGGAATGAATGAATGGAAGGAGAAGGTCACTATAACATTCTATTTTGTTCAACGTGTTGAAAGGTTAAGAAATGATGGGTATTTTTATTAGAGTGAAGTCATTTTTAAACTATATTACATGCATTGACTCAAATTCATTATAAATTAGCCTCGTGTCAGGATCAGAACATCAACGAGTTTTTAGTCAAGGGACGTGATCAAAGATTCAAAGTTGATTCGAAATATTCAATTCTAAACTAGGGCGAGGGAAATCGAATCCTAACCACAGTTTATGTTTTGGTAACGAGTTTGAATAAATTTAATTTTGTTATTTTAAAGGAAAGCAAAGAAATAAAAAAAATGTTCAAAAATAAATTTAAATATAATATTTTTAATTTAATAATTATTTTAAAGTTTATTAATTTAATTCGAACATAAATTATTAAAATAACTAAGTACGAAATATTTGTACTTAATCACATTATAATAAGATGGACACAATTTTATAATATTTAGGGTACGTTCCAACAGGCACGCATATCAATGACGGTCCATACATGTATAAAGACATATTTAGTAAGTAGGTGATAAAGTCCTATTAAAAAACTAAAAATTAATTTCTTTAAGACAAATTGAATTAATACACAGCTTAACCTACTTGTAAAATTCCTTTTAGCCCAGTTTAACCCGACGCTTTTATTTATATTTAATTTTTTAATAGAAGCATATTTATGAATTATCTCAAAAAACAAATTTAGGAACTATTTTTTTTTTAATTATCTCATATGACTTTGTCTGCATTCAACATTAAACTTTTATATATAAGTTGTAGGTCATAATTAGTATTTAAAGATTACCTTAAAGATAGTATTTTAAAATTAATTCTTTAGTCAATTATGTCGTCATTTTTTTATATCGAGAATTTAATTATTTATTAATTTGAATATAAATTTAAAATGTTTATCTTTTAAATTTAATCTTATTTAATATAGTAAAATACTTATTATTAATAATTTAAATATTTACTTTTAAAAATGATAAAATTTATTAAATTTAATAAAACAACTATTTATTTATTTTGATAATGCCCGTGTAACGTAGAAGAAACTCGTTAGCTAGTATAATAAGGCAAACTTAGAATTGCAGATATGCTTGACTTTTAAAAGAATTAGTGGACCTAACAGAGCACCCAATTTGTATAATTAGTATCCATAACACAGTGTAAACATTTTTGTTTAAGGTCCACGACCTGTTTTAAAACCAGTATTTTTCAGCAACACATGCCAAGCCATGTATAATCAGATTGGGGGTGTTGTCCAGTGCTGGGTGACTGTCGCAGCCTTGATTTTCTGTTTTCGAAAAAATAATATCTTAACTTTTATTTTTACTGTAAACATTGCCCTTCAAAATATAGTTCAATGTTTACCACTTTATTGAATTGTAGCCATGAAACATTGAATGACATTGATCAAAGGATTGTTCAATGAATCTCCCTATTTTCCTTTTACTAGTTAAGAGATAGTTTAGTTTGAGAAAATATATACTATTTTTACTTGTACAATTATTATTTTTAAACTTTCATATAATTTTAAAAAATAAAAAAATGTGTATATAAACTAATTTATCGAATAAAATGGGCCCTAAGATAATAGACCAGAGTTTCTCTTAAGCGATTTCCTTGATATGTAAGGAAAGTTGATATGGCAGATAGAATAAAAATATTCGAACGAGTTTTGAAATAATAATAATAGTAATATCTTTTAACTCATTTAGCAAATATATCATAAATATTATAGACATCCGATGGGAACATTGCGGAAGAAAATCATAAAATACCTAAGGTATAGTTTACCCGGTTTCGGATTTATATAATATATCCCTTGTCCATGCTTGTCTGTTGAGTGGTGTTGTTGTCTTCGCTTGGCAAGCTGTTGCTTATACAGGTAACCAAACCCACTGCAACTAAGCAACGCAACTGTTTGGTGTTTTCAACTTTGATTGATTGATGGATGGATAATGGATTGATTATTCAGTCCATCTACTTCACTCCCTCTTATGGGCCACCGTAACTCTATCATTCATCTCCTCTTTTGGTGGTTAGATTCTTTATAACCCTACACTTTCGTTTGGACAACGTTTGCGGTTTGCCACACATTTTAGTAAATAACCTTATTAATTTACTTATAAAATCATGTCAGTCATTACTAATAAATATATTATTAGGTTGGGAGAATACCATAATTTACACTTTCAAAATTATAATTTGACTAGGGAACGTTCACCAGAACATGTGGCTCATACCTATTTGGTTAATTACTTGTTTTACAAATAATAATTGTTTTGCATTTTCTTTTCAAATTAATACCGGATCAAACATGCACCTATGTGCTCGAATGTCTAATACTGTTCTTGCTTGGTCTGTACGTCTGGGCGTCTAGCATTTTATTTGCTATATACATTTCGCACCTGTCTCAATTCACATTGGCCCCAAACAAATAATAAAGTGCACGTAGGACACTTGATTTCAAATATATTCACGTCTATAATTTCAGCAGTTTATAGAAAACTATACAAACAGTGGCTAAAAGATACATATACAGTAAATAATGAGCTTTGCACAAAATTGAACCCCAACACATGCCTGCTGTATATATGCAGTATACATACTGTTAAGAGGACAAAAAGTACAACATGTATACTATTAGTTTGTGACTAATTTGCCTGAGCTTGCCTTGCATTGCATGGTTCAACTTGTATAGTTGTACAGTCTCACAACTTGCCTTTGTTTCATGGCAAGTTACAAGAAGGTAAGACAAATTTGGTGAAAAAGGAGAGAAAATGAAAACCTTGAGAACACATGAAGATAATTAATGGGAGCAATGAAATTGTTTAGGAAAATAAACGGGTCCATGTTTCTTTATATAGTTATCTTGAACACGGTTTGAAACGAGGGATTTGGGACGGTGGAATATAGCTACTATAGTGTTGGTGCCAAATTCCAAAGAACGAGGATCCCCATTTAAATAAATTATCGTGGATATTGGAGAATCCAAATCTGATTTCAAAAGACTCACTTGTCTTCTGTATGTAACTTTTTCAAAGTGCTTATTAAGATATTTGGTAACATCTTTGTGACCCTGATCCTCCATTTCCTCCCAAGGCTAATATATGTAAAATGTATCCACCAATATTTATATACTATTACTATTTTCACAATTCTTTATAAGGAATGAACTTTAAACTGATTGATTAATTGTGTGTTTGTGTTATAGTTTCGTACCACGTACTCAACATATGTTTCATCCACAGCAAAAAGTTCATACTTTTCCGTTTGGAAGCATTGAAACGTGTATTAACAAAAGAACAAGCACTGGCTATTTTGTTAAATAAATTAATAATTTTCTTAACACATGTCTAAAAATTAACAAATTGTATTTTTTTAATTAAAAATGGTGCCTATAATATCATTGTGTAAATTTTAATACGTTTAATCTTTTAACTTCTATAAAAAAATTATTATTGTGTGTCTGGACATATTTTAGAAAAAATTTATAAATTAATCAGCATAAAATCTTGATAACCATTATTTCAAGAATTAATAAATAAATTTTTAAAAAAATGTTAAAATAAAATAAACATTATAAGAATAAATAAAATTTTAATAAAAAAAATCTATTTTTAATTTTATAATAAATATCTAAGGATACTTGTTAATATTTTGGCTTAATTTTCTTTTGATCTCTCAACTTATAGTGTTATTTAATTATACTTTTTAAAATTTTAATTTTTAAAAAAATTATGATCACCTTGTTAATTTATCATCTAATTATGTTTGCTAAATTGAAGAACATAACAACCAAAATTCTTAATAATTACATCCCATCTATATTCTCCTTCTCCAGACACACTTTCTTAGCTAACATTTCACCTCCGCATCACATCTATATTAAGATTAGATGTTAAGCTGAAATAGCTTTTATTAGTCAGTCATGTATTCAGCAGTTGTTGAATTAATACGATGAGTGGTTAAATGATATAGATTTTGTTAAAGCTGAATTAAACATTCATTAATAAATTATTTTTAATGAAAAAAGTTATTTATTATATTAAAATCATAAAAATATAACAAATATATATTTTTAATGAAATTTTACTTTTATTCTCGATCTTAAGGAGGACTTTAACAGAACGACATGAGTGTGAAAATTTAATAGACAGTGTGAATGAATCCTCATTACTCACCCTGTATATCTCTATTATTTAACGTAGCAGCATCATTTTCGTTAATCTGCCACTCTACTGATTCTCACGCGCCAAGATATATAAAAGGAGAAGGATGAGCAACTGTTATTCGTACAAATCGTTCTAGGGCACGTGCGTAGTTTTCATTTCATCGCACATTAATTTCCTTTTCCATACCTTTATGATTGATACATAGACAACGGCTTAAATTAATTAGCATCTGTTTGTCGAATATATATTTTTATGTTACCAATATATGCTTGCCATTACCGTGTCAGGATGTCAGCTAATATTGCGCCCTTTAGTGTATGTTTTAAATTTTATTTTGCTAAACACTTGAAAACTGAAAGTTATATTAGGTCTTAACTAATTGAAATTGAATAAGATAAATACATTTAAGAGGTAACATAGATATGCTGGTCCAAGATTGCCAATGATCTTAAATTGACAGTCATTGAATGCGATGATGAAATGTTTTAAATGTCTTAAAATAATTCACTTATCTATTACATTGAATGGATTAAGGGTGTTTCAAATACAAGGTGGGTCATTTTATAACGATTTGTCAACATAAAACTAAGCATACTAAGAAATGGTTGAACTCATGTTTGTTGCAAACGTGGTTTTGTTTTTTAATAGTGGTCCAAACTCCCATCCTGATAATTTTTAACTGCTTTGGCTTTGCCTTCTTTTGTACAATGAGAAGTTTCCTGACCCATTTAAATATTAATATGGTCCCTTTTAGATAACCTCCTTTTCATACGATTTGCTCTTGCTTTCTACTCACTTTCTGATTTATCCACCTTATGCTATTCCCTTTTAGGATATGGATTAATTAAAGATAGAATAATTTACAATTCAATTTACATGATACAAATGAGAACAAAACAATTATTGATTAAACTTCTAAGGGTCCGATAAAAACACACTTTTTAACATGTTTTTTAATATACATTCTTAATTATTAGTTAATATATTTAAAAAATATAAAAAAATAATTAAATTAGGAATGTAAATCTTAATGAATACGTTACTGATATGAAAGCTATATAATTATAATTTACATTACCGGCTACTTATTCTTAATCTTTGATATCTTTATATTATACCAAAATAATTTGAAGAACACAAATAACATTTTAAAATAAATATTTTCACTTTCTTCTTATGTAAATTGATAAGCTTCTAAAAAAAACTTGAAAATTTATAAGCAGTTCAAAATATTCAATATTTTATAATATTTTTTAGTTTATATTTTAGGCAAAAATGTGCATGTAGTTGCTAAATTAATTAATTGATAACTAAATGGTGAGCCACTCTCAATTTCCATTCTTCCCTTCTTCATGCATACGCACATCTTCTTGACAAATCATGTCTAAAACAACAGTTTATTAATTTTATTGTAAATATCTTTATAAATTTAATAAATATTTTTAATAAATTTTGATAATTTTAATTGCTTAAAATTAACCATAAAATTGAGATTTTTTCCCCTGTTAAACAATTGTATTATATATACTTAAAAGAATGACCTACCTTTTTTTCTAGAGGTTCAATAGAGGACACGTGTTTATAACAATATATACCCCAATTAGTAGTCAAAGATCATTCGTTATCACAATCTTTCGAATTAATAGACATTAAAAAGGCATAGAAAGAGATTAGTCGAAAAAAAAAAGATTCATAAACCACAACCTGAAACAGTGCAGTGAGTAAAGAAACTTATCATCATCATCTAAAGTCAAACTCAAAAGCCAAAACAACCTGATCACTTCCAAAAAATACCAGCTTAGCAAAGAAGTTGGGGTCTAAATCTCTCTTATTAGTTGCTTTAAAAAATTTTGTCCCTAAAAGATGCTTTTCCACTTGGATGCTCATAGCACAATTATACTACATTCAGAAAGAGCTGAAAAAAGAGTTTGTGTAAAGTATAAATTTTAAGATTGCCTTATCTTATATGGGTAGCCCAAACGAACCCAGCCGACAGGGTGCTAGTGTTGCATAACATTAATTGGCTAAAAAAATTTGACATGATAAGCTATGGTTGGCATATTAGCCCACTAATTGAATGGGAACTCTATGTCATAGCTACTTACTTCAATAATTGTGTTTAGTAATTATCCCAATTGCACGTTGTGAAAATTCCAAACTACGTGCTTGACTTTTGGAAAACGATATTTAAGGGTAGTAGGCTATGAACTTTTAAACTTTTCTGTTAATTAAATCGATATGTTTAGAATTTTGTCCAACTAAAGCACAACAAGTAGAAGATGCATGCTAGTTTTGTGCACTGTTGTCATTGTCCTCTTGGGGTTTGGACTTGGAGGGTCGCCAAAAAAGAGATTTCACCCAAGTGATGAGAATATCAGGACAATGAATTTGTTATGTAGTTTGAGAATGACAGTGAAAATAATGCACATTTTTTTATATATAGCCATCTGAATGGTACAACCTGGATACAACTAATTAACGAGAATCAAATCATATATATTGCAATCGAGGGAAACTCGAGTAATGTATCATAAATCAATTATGCCTTCGGTAAATTTTTAAGGAAAAATTTAATTGAAAAAAGTTTAAGAATACTCTAATCCATATACATTAAAATCCGTAATAACTACTAGCAAGTTTCAACAATACAAGTAACATTGATCAATACATATAATGGGATTGATGGACCGATCAAAACACAACACAAAACCTCTTCCAACTTTGGACATAGGTTAAGCCAGAATAGAATTAAATATATTTGTAATTCTTTGAAATTTATTTTATTTTATTTTTTGTCTTTACAATTATTTAATAAATAAGTTATTAATATTATCTGTTTTTTTATTAAAAAGCCGCAGGAAGTATTATTTTGAATGAGTCATTTATTATACTTGTAATAGACCCATGCACATGCAAGATTTGCTGCTTTGACTTAATGAAATCTATTTATTTAATTTGCTGATATTGCTCTATTATAGACCGAAAAAACAAGAAGTATAAATAACAGCACAACAATTGAACGATGTTTTATCATTCCTCCAATTTAATTAATTTAATTTGCTCTACTACCGCAAAGAAATGGAAATGATTGATTTTGAAGCGGCACATGAGTGCTTTCCCAACTGAGTGCACGATTTAGCTTAGCTTCAAAAGATGCTCCTTGAGGTCAAAAAGTTGAAGGAACAAGCAAGTTCTCTTAACCATTTAGGGATAAAGTAATCTTTTAATAATGCATTCTGGGAGACAAATATAGAAGTACTTCCAACACGGAGGGTTTTAATGCAATACCTCATCTCCATCATCATGTAAATCAAGAAATTTCTCATTCACAATTTGACCAAATCTCTGCTGAGGTTGGAACAATATGGTGACAGAATAACGCATATTTTAAGTGGTACTGCCATTGTTTGCTTAGTGTTGCAGTTGTAGCAAAATTCACTAATCTTTAAGGTGTATTTGAGAGTATGATTTTGAAGAGGACAAACATTACTTTTAAATTAAAAGAATTATATAATATTTATAGATAAAATAAAATACTAAGATATTTATTTATGTTAATATGTTTTGTATTTTAAAAAACTATTAAGTTAGAAAATATTTATCAAAAGTGAAAAAAAATTCTTTTTTCCCCCCTTAAAAATTCACTCTCAAACTCACTCTAAATATACTAATTTTTATATAAAATATTATTATTTTAAGTTAAGAATCTTTTTGACATGATTTAACATGTATCACTATAATTGTACCTGCCAAGTTTATAATTAATCCCTTTTACAACTTCAAAACTCGGGACAAAGTCTTTACAAGTTTTAAAAAAAATTGTAACTAAATTCTTAAAACGGGAGTGCAAACGGTGGACTTTCAATTAGCTTTTAAGTCAAATTAACTACTGTCATGAGAACTAGTCTATTACAATAAATGCTCATTCACCTTAGTTTTATTTTTTCTTTGAAAAGTCATTCACTTTAGTTTTTATATAGCTTTTGCAGACAATTGCTTTAATCTTATGAAATTATTCAGTTGGTTGGATGGCGATTTACAATTCACTCACTTTAGAGAGGCATCAATATATACAAGATTCAAATGATTTTCTTGGTTGTAATAATGCTTAATTCTGAATGTTATTTACATGATCCTTGTGTGTCCATATGGTGCATATATAGTTGCACCTTCATGCATGTGGATCAAATGGTGTGCTAGACCATAAAAGGATTTTGGTGTTTCAGCTATGAACACTTTTAGTGACACCCTGAAAGGTGAAGAGCAGCTATATGGGAAACTTTGGTGACTGCTAATTGAAGGGTGACAAGTGATCCTAAAATCCTTCATCCATTATCAATTTGTGAAAATGCATAACACTGTTGCTACAGAAACATGGCAGCTCCAAGAGGGTTTAGGAACTTTGAAACTTAATATTCTTGAGAAAGATAGAAATAAGGAAGTTGACAGAAAAAAAAAAAGTTAAAAGTTTCTTACAAAAGTAATATTTAATAGAAATTTAACCATGGAAATT
Organism: Abrus precatorius; assembly: GCF_003935025.1. Classification (NCBI taxonomy): domain Eukaryota; kingdom Viridiplantae; phylum Streptophyta; class Magnoliopsida; order Fabales; family Fabaceae; genus Abrus; species Abrus precatorius. The sequence goes on along the minus strand of NW_020874406.1, from coordinate 23,692,540 downwards.
TTTAAAAATTTAGTTACATTTTTAAATTAAAACATCTTAATTATAAGTTTTGAAATTAAAAATTTCATTAAAATCGTAGTGAAATTATTAGCATCCACAGATTAATTTAACTTTACATTAGTCGAGATTAATTTTTTCTCAAACGATCTTCAAGAAATTTAATTATTCGATCAACACGTATTTTTTCACGGGAAGAAAAAATTCTTTGGTCAATCCACTATTTGCTGGTAATAACAGACATGCTGATACTTACTACGATGTATTTACTTTATGTACTAACAATTCTCTACTATATTCGAAGATTGCTTTAAGGACCAGAAAAAGTTAATAAAAGCAACACAATCAGCTATTAGTTAAGATTTTGAAGGAATTAAGTATAAAAAGATATTGAAAATATTTTGTATTGAAAGATAATATTTTAAAAAATAATTCATAAAAATATTTTGTTTAAAAGATAGAATAAAGTATTTTAAAAGTATAAGTATGTATTTGAAATTTGACAGTTTCATACTTAGAGAATCGATTCAATGTTTATAAAAAAAGAAATTACAAAAAATTACCTATCTCAATATTAATTACTTCAAACATATTACTTATTGTAATTAGGATTGTTCAAATCTAATTCAAATTATTTTAAACTGCCAAACTCATAAAAAAACTAATTATATTATTAGCAAAAAAATTAAAATAAAAAAATATTTTTTGTATAGTTCAAATTTACTTTTGAATCTTATTTTTAATTTCACCAAATCAAATCAAAATAATCAAATCAAATTAATCGCACCTTTATAATATTATTATAATTTTTTTTGTTTTACCTCTAGTAAAATTAACTAATCATCCTTTACAGACAACGAAGTGGCAATAAAAACCAAATACATTCAAGGATACTTGAAATGATAAAATCTTTAATTAGTTTACACAATAACAAATTTATTTATTAAAAAAAATAATGTTAAGTTTGTTATTCCCTTAAAAAAATATTATTCATTATAAATATAAGTTTTTATAAAAAAATTAAATTGTTATTGTAAATATTATGAACTTATAGTAATAATATATAATACATTGTACCAATAAATAGTTTTGTTAATAAAACTATTAATATATCTTGTTAATGTGTTAAAATATTAGTATTATGTGTTATTTTTTAATATGAATTTTTAAATTTTATATTAATAATTTAGTTTTATTATGCAAAAAAATATATTAATAAAGGTTATACTAACTTTTAATATTTTTTTAATTTGTTAGTAAATGTGAAGTTCTTATAATGGTAAATGCTAAGAGAATAAAATCTCACTATTGTCTAAAATAAGTAAACTAATTTCCTTGTAATCAATTACTTTAACATACATAAATAAAATTATGCAACTTGAAAAGTATTGATGCATTACAAAATTCATTCATCTAATTTAAAATGTTCTTAATTGGATTTGATATTTAATTTAATTTAATTGAGGTGACTTTATAATTTTTTTTTTATATTTGATCAAATGTTTTCTATTTTAAATTCCGTGAGAAAATGCTTGTTTGCTTTCTCGAAAAGTCTTTTTTTTTTTCACCTAGTCACCGTGCCTTAAAATTTATGTCTTATACATTTTCACCATCGATTTCTCAACTTCCATTCTCTAATCACTGTAAGTATCTGTTTATATTGACATCAGAACAGAGTTTATCATAATTAAAGCAAATCTCAGTATATAAAAAAGAGATTAAATGACTGATTTACTTATGTTGTCGAAAAACAAAAGTTAGAAGTTATGAAACTGTTGCTATTTGGTCGGTTTCATCTTCAGTCTTTACGTCTGTGTCTATCGAATCAACTTGAACATGTGTTTGGCTACGATTTTTGTTTTCCAAATCAATCTTGCACATGCTATAATTGGTTCTAAGAATGGTACAAAATTGACAATTTTTTCACATTTCACAAAAGATTATACTATAAATATCTTCTTATCAAAGTATCAAATGGGTTTGGAAACTATCAGAAAAAAGTTCACGTGAGCTTACTTGCAACAAATCAAAAAGCGGCTTCAAGACTTAATAAACATTGATATGAAGCTATAATAGAACTATAATAAGAGAAACCACCCGTAATTAGACAATGAAAAACTAAAACCAGTTAGAAGGTGCATGAAGCAATCACAGAACACGTAAGAGAAAAACATCTGTGAAGTTGAGAGATTAATGTGTCATGTGTGTTGATTTTTGTTAAAATTTTGAAAAATTATAATTTGGGCAAAATTATAAAAGACGAATTTCACTATAAGTTCTTATATTTTAATTTGTGTAATTTTAATTATTCATTTTTATTTTTAATTGTTCAATTAAGTCTTTTATCCTAAAATCTTATTCATTAATTAATACAAATATAATGAAGAACATATTATTAATTTGTATAAATGAGTAAAAATATTTAAATAAAAATAATAAAAATATTTGTATTTAATTACTCTTAATAATTTTTTATTTAAAAATTGTACGAATTAATAGTATATTACACCTTCATTATATTCTTATTAATTATTAAATAAAATTTTAGAAAAAACTTAATTTAAAATTTGAAAAATTATAAAAATTAAAACTAAAGGATTAAAATTACACATAAGATATGTAAGAACTAAAAGTATGATTAATTTTTTTCACATATATAAATTGAAAGAAAAGTATGAAAAGAATCGATTAAAAAATTATATCCAATATATCTAAGCCTCCAATGACCGAGAACACAGAAACAGTAAAGTTAAGAACTATATGTGTGTTTGTATTTTTAAAAAGAATATATTTTTATTTTTTAAAAATGCCAACAAACATGTTTTTATTTTAGAGATTTTAATCCTATAGTGATATCTAGACAAATATGACGATTATTACCTTTGTTTTTTGGTCATTGGATTATCACCATTGCTATGATACTTAAATGATGGAGATTAATGAAAAAAGAAAGAGCAAAATCTTAAACAAACTTTGAACAAATAACACAGTGACAATGAGTACTTTGATGGGGGTGGGGGGTTTCAAAGAAAGAAAAAGGCTGTGAAAGACATCTTTGGTTGGAAGATGCTTCTTTGGCATGGAGCAACCCCATATATGTTACCATCATTGTTCATAAAAGTCCACCATTGCAGGAGCACCTTGGAATGTGTTTGGACTCAGCCCTCAAATGTTCCAATTCTGGGTCTCTACGTGGAGAACTCAGCCCTTAGGCTACTATGGGCCTATGAAGTTCATCATTACCTAAAGAAAATGCCCACAACAAAGTCCAAAAGGTATATGACATAAATTAATAAAGACGATGCCATGCAAATAGGCTTAAAGTAGAGACGTTTTGTTTTGTGATAAGTATTAGGATGTAGTATATAAAAAAAAAATTAAGATTTAGTCCTTCCATTAATTCCATCTCTATTAAATATTGAATTAACTAATAAAAAGCTAACTCAATACTCTACGTAGTGCCACATTGTTTAATCATAATTTATATAATATAACATGTGATTTATTATTTATTATTATTTAAAATTAAAATTTATAAATAAATTTTTAAATTTATTTTATATAATTACATAAAATTCATTTCTTCTCTCCCTTCTCGTAATCTACACCTTTTGACACCTCTTGTCTACCCTTATCTCTTTACTTTCTCCCTCCTCACACCACCATTCTTTCCCTTCTTCTCACACCCCTTCCCTTTTCCTACACTTTCATCTGCATCACCAGGTGTTCAAACAATTCAGTTTTATAAATCCAGATGTTATCATTTGTAATCAAGATGTTAATTTCTTGTCTTCTTCACTCCTCTGTTTTTTTTCCTCCCATGTAGTGCTCACAACGTGTGATCCTTATTTGCAATATATAAGGTTTTTGATTTTGCTGTCATCTGGTACTGTTACAGAGAAGACTATTATCAAGAAGGCAACCATGTATACCACAGACTCAAAGTTCTGGATGCATATACAAGGGCATTGACCACTTGGGCTAGATGGATCGACAACAATATTGATGATAATCGAACTCAGGTTTTCTTCAGAGGATACTCAGTTACCCATTTCAGGTATTGATCTTTTACATGGCTTCCAAATTTTGATAGAGACTTGCTGTCATTTGCTCCCTTTACATGTAGGCTTTAAAATTAGTTAAATTAGCTTTATGGCTGGAAATTATGTACTACTTAAAACTAGGCATGCAAACTGGCCATATTCCCATCTCGCTGCTGTTGACTATTGCTGTGTTCACTCATTTTCCTGGATATCTTTTCATTTATATATAATAATGAACATGTCCTCGTTGGAAGAATGAGATTGTGGAACCATGTTATGGTATACATCTAAGTCAGGACATTGCATGAGATCAGTTTATATATTTTCAAATTCTAAAGATATAATAAAAAGGTTCTTGGCTAGTTATTGTGATCCTCTTTAGCTACTTCAATATTTTTTCCTCCCGGGTGAAACATATTTAGCTATGTTATCTACATTATTTTTGAGGTGATTGGTTCAATACTTCATCAGGTTTTTCAGAAAACCACATCATTTGATTATGTATTGTTGTCAACTTAATGAATGGCCAGTTGCAGAATATCGTTTACCATTGAAATTGTATTTATAGATTTTATAACATAATCCTGATTAATAATAGTGTAGAATAGCAATGTACTGACTCATATAAATATACTTTTGGATATGTAACTCTTACCATATAAGTTACCTATTTTATCAGAATTAACAACATATCCATTATCAATAAAATTAACCACTTACAATTTTGACTCAGTGGTTAATGCAAGATTTCATACTCCTATAGTGGTTAATTATGTTATCCTAGGTGGTGATTTCAATTCAATCTTACCATACATTAGCAATATGCTGATTCATATTCATCTGCTATACCAGAATCAGTAAATTCTAATACCCTCTGATTTGGTTTCAGGGGTGGGCAATGGAATTCAGGAGGACAGTGCCACAAAGGAACCGAGCCAATATTTAAAGTATCCCTAAAAAGTGAGGGCTTTCGAACATGTCATCCCAAAGATGAAAACTCCAGTGATTTATATGAACATCAGTAGGCTTACAGATTACAGAAAAGATGGACACCTTCTATATACAGAATGGAATACAAGACAGAAGCAGAAAGGACCTCTGCTGAACTACACCAAGATTGCAGTCATTGGTGTTTGCCTGGTGTACCTGATACTTGGAATGAACTACTATATGCTTCTCTCTTGAAATATGGCAAAGGAAAATGTAACAGCTGAGCAAAAACTCTTAAAAAATTTTCAAGATATTTTTCTATAAAGATTATTTTTAATTGTCAATAATTTTTTAATTTAATTATTTAAATTTAAAAGATACGTAAATAAATAAAATTAGGATTTAAATATAAAATTTGATTAAAAAATTAAAATAATTCAGTCTCTAACAATAAATTAAAAATAATTTAAAGCAAATATTTTATATTTACACATCTC